>NC_136820.1:45046897-45711007 GCF_951394365.1 Tetrao urogallus | reverse complement strand
GGGGGTTGGGAAAGAAAGGAGATTTTTTTTTTAATTAATAAAAAAAAAAGAAAAAAAAAAAAAAAAAAAAAAAACCTGAACCGAGTCCAAAATGGCTTCTAAAAAAAAAAAAAAAAAAAAAAAGGAGAAGCCAAAGCGGAGCCAGCGAGGGGGAAACCCGGATGTTTGATACAAAGAGGGCTGGAGGGGGGCGGAGCGGCGCGGGGGCTCCGCGGTTCTGAGTGGGGCGCGGCGCTGCCCGTCCAACACCGCGGAGCGCAGCGCACCGCCCGCGGCTCCTGCGGCCGCGCTGCGCCGGGAGGTGCGGAAGGAGCCCCAGCGCTGTCCTTGTTAGGGCAATCCCTGCGTTAGCGGGCTTCTCTCCATCGCCGTCGCTGCGGACGGTGTGCTCCGCTCGCGATTTATTGCAATTATAATGCGATCGTCCGGAATTGGGAGCCCCGAGGGGTGTTAGAGGGAAGGAGGGTGGAAAAAGGGGATGGTCATCTTTGGGTGCGCTAAGCTTCGGGGATTTTGCCCTGCTGGGAGGTAAGAGGAAATAGAAATCGTTCTCTGCAAACTTTGGGAAGCGCTTTGCTCCACGGAGAAATTCTGGTGGTTGTTTGGTTTTTTTTTTTTTCACCTTTGGGGAACTTAAGGAGAGGTTGTAATCTCTGGAAAGGTGGTTTTTGTGTATGTATAACAGTGGAACACGTTCTGAACTGTGAGCGGGATCCCAAGTGGAGCTGCGAGGAGCTGATGACCGGTATTCTTTATGCTGCCATGCTTCCTCGTGTGTGTGCTGTGTAGAAGGGGAGGGCAGCCACAGAACCTTCCACACGCGGCATGGGGGGGTGATAGGGACTGTGCAGCTGGTACAGCTGCAGGAAAGCGTCCAAAAAAATACAGACAGGGAGCAAACAGCACTGAAACCAAAGCCCACAGGGGGTCAGGAGAAAGCAAGGTACATTGTGGCACCTGGCTAAGTTAAAGCATGGGTGGGAAATGAGATGGAGATGTGTTTGTGAGAGGGCAGAGCTGGGGGCTGAGCCCTGCTCCCTGCATTGGCACAGGCTGCCCATGGAGGCAGTGGGTCACTGATCATGGAGGACATGATCAGCGATCAGACATCATTGAGAGCCATGGAGATGCAGCAATGGGGGACATAGTGGCATGGTGGGATGGGTAGATGGTTGGACCGGATGTTCTTAGAGGTCTTTTGGTCCTGAATGGTTCTACCGTTCTGTGACTCTGTGACTGCACATGGGTGCAGTGGGGCTGGAGATGGGGGGAATGGGGAGAAGGGAGTTCCTGGCTGAAGCTCAGGGAATGTAACAGCTTCAAGAGAAGACCAAACCTGAGGTAACATCTACAGGGCCGCTTGTTTCGTTGGAGGATAAGTTTTGAAGCAGCTGAAGGATGGAGAAATGGATAGGACAGTAAAGTGTAAACATGCTGACACCCATCAGTGTCCATCCTTCATTTTCAGCTCTGACCAAGAGAAGCACAACCCTCTGGTCAGGCTCCCCAATCACAGAATCACAGAATGGCCCAGGTTGGAAGGGACCTCAAGGATCATGAATCTCCAACCCCCTGCCACATGCGGGGCCACCAACCTCTGCATTTAATACTAGACCAGGCTGCCCAGGGTTTCAATCACAGCACCGTAACAGAGCCCTTTCCCAGCATCCCAGTTTGTGCCCTGTATCCCCCGGGGTGAGTTTTGACCCTCTGTAAGCAATTCCCCGGATTCTCCTTTATTCCCTGAGCACCTGGGCGGCAGCCCACCACGCTTACATTGTTTCACAGGGAGGTGTTTACCCGCCTGAAAAGCTAAAATGTTTTCACCTCTTGCAACCTGAAAGCATAGGAGCTGTATGGCGCATGGGAATGTTACAGCTCAGGCACGAGGACACTTGAGAACTTCACCAACCTTCAGTGCTTTTGGAAATGGGGCTGGAGGGAGGTAGCGGTTAGGCTTAAGGTTACCTGCCATCATTGCCCCTGGCGGTCTGAAAGCCCTCCTTCAGAGTCACAGAATGGCCAGGGTTGGAAGGGACCTCAAGGATCACGAATTTCCAACACCCTGCCACATGCAGGGCCATCAACCTCCACGTTCAATGCTAGACCAGGCTGCCCAGGGCCCCTCCAACCTGGCCTTGAACCTCTAGGGACAGACGGGGCATTCACAGCCTCTCTGGGCAGCTGTTCCAGCACCTCACCACTCTCATGGTAAAGAACTTCCCCCTGACATCCAACCTAAATCTTCCCTCCCTCAACTTAAAACCATTTCCCCTTGTCCTGCTGTTATCTGCCCTTTCAAAGAGTTGATTCCCCTCCTGTTTGTAATCTCCCTTTAGGTACTGAAAGGCTGCACTGAGGTCACCCCGCAGCCTTCTTTTCTCCATGCTGAACAAGCCCAGCTCCCTCAGCCTGTCCTCATAGGGGAGGTGCTCCAGTCCCCTGATCATCTTTGCGGCTCTCCTCTGGACCCTCTCCAACAGCTCCCTGTCTTTCTTGTACTGGGAGCTCGAGACCTGGACACTGAAATACATTCTGTCCCGGATGATTTTGTGCTGCTCGGAGTCCTTATGACACTCAGTCTTTGTCTCATGATAGTTGGAACAAGCGGGCTCTGTGCATCCCGATATCCTGCACGTGATGAAGGTACTGGGATCGTTTAAGCCAGCACAGAGCTGAGCTGCTCATGTGTCATTTATCTTCAAATCCTATTGTAGCACTCGTGAGATGTAATTTCTGCAGTGAATGGCAATGTATGCTGACAGAGGTGTTATAAAACACGGAAAATACAGAGGGAAGGGACCGGCGTTTCCTTTATCTCCTCCTGTATGCGCTCATGTGGATTTATTTTGCAGGGTGCAGGTCAGTGATGCAGCTCTCTGATTGCTCTGTAGCCCTGTGAAGCAAAACCCGTCTGCAACAGGTGAGGAGCACGGACTGGGCGACCCAAGGCAGCAAAATGGTGTTCTGGCTACATTTCCCATACTGGTTCCTAATGTAGTGCTGTGGGTGGGATAGGAGGCACGCACAGTTCTCAAAATGCTTGGATAAGAGAAACAGAAATGTGTACATGGGTACGTGTGCATGACTTTATGTGAGTAACCTTCAGCAAATAAATTCTCGCTTTCCCTGTCGTGCCATCAAAGTCCTTCCCAGTAATGCGTTCTATGGAGTGGGGTCTTAATAGCACGTAGGTCTCTCCAAAAGTAATGCCTCTTATTTATTTCCATGGAAACTATAACTGATACAAAGAGCTCAATAACGTTATTTGATAGTGCAAATCCTCAGCTACAAAACACTATTTTTTCAGCATAGGCACCACCATTAGCTATGCATTTTCACCAGTCATGAACAAGTCTGCATGCCACGCTCATACAAATCTGCACCCACTGTTTCACAGCTGCTATGATGGGGTTATTGCTGGGAGTCTGACTTTCACTGTGCGCACATCTACTGTTTGGTCTCCATAACGATTCAGCAAGCATTGATGGATGTCAATGGGAGCCATTTTTTTCTGCATGGAGGAATTGAATTCCACATCTTTGCTTCATAGGCACTTCCATGTCAGACACCATTCTGTCAGACTGCCCCTCTGCTGCCATCTGTCACACAGCAACAAAATGTAGTAGAATATGGTTGGGACGGTTCAACCTTTTTTGCCATCCTACCAACATCCACCTCTGATATGGTGGGCCCGCATTACAAAATAGGAGGCATTACTTTCAGAGCAGCCCTTGTATAACAGCGTCCTAAGTTGTCAGTCGGTATCTACAATTAACTTCACTGGAATTTCTATATTTGCAGCAGCTGTAAATGAGAGCCAGGACCTCCAGACGCTCCTGTGCATCATCCCTGCCGCTGTCTGAATAAGCTCGTGGGTTTTGCACTAAAAAAGCCCCCCCTGTGCTGACGAATTTGCCCTTTGTGCTCTGGCTTCAGCAAGGCCAGTAAAAATAGTGAGGGATGGGGCAGACACTGCTGCTTTCAGGGCTTTTCTTAGCTCCAGGCTATGGGCATCAGGTGCTGACAGCTCGGGAGGATACAGCAGGCAAAGGGGTCTGTTCCTGAGATACCCCCTAGACCGACAGTTTTGTGAACATCCACAATTTGGTATTTTCCTTTTTTTTTTTTTTTCCCCTCCTTTTTTGGGGGTGTTGTATTTTAAATAGCAGCAGGCAGCATCAGAGCCACACGATAAAGCTTCCCAAAAAAAGCAGAGTCCCGGCCTTAATCCACACCCCAACCCTGCCAGCAACCGGGAACCAGAGCACGTCCATGCTCAGCATGGAGACTTCTGTGCTCAGACAAGGAGGATTATGGGCATCATATGACTGACTGCAATGATGGTGTGTGCTTAATTGGTGAAGGGCTGCATTTTCTATCTTTAACACAGGACAAAGGGCCAGCAGGCTGCTTCATGCACATGGTTCCTTTCAGGTGTTTTCGTCACTGTACTTGACCCAGAGAGCTGTGGATGCCCCATTCCTGGAGGTGCTCAGTATCAGGTTGGATGGGGCTTTGGATAACCTGGTCTGGTAGGAGGTGTCTACCCATGGAAGGGTTGAAACTGGATGGGTCCCTTCCAACTCAATACATTCGATGATTCTGTGATGATGCTGACACAGCTGAGCTGGAGGGCAAGGCATGAAGCATCGCTGGGCACAGCGTGTGAGGGCAGTATTAAATGCTGCACTCCCTTGGGTGCCTGCCAGCAGATCCCATGGGGTTTTGCAGTGTCTGAAGCCCAGGAGTGCATCATTCCTTCAATCAGAAGAACACACTTGGTTGCTTCCCATAGACACGTCCCACCACCCACTTCAGTTACCAACCTATGTAAATGAGTGTAGTATAGAATCATAGAATGGCTTGTGTTGGAAGGGACCTCAAAGCCCAACCAGTTCCACCCCTGCTGTGGGCATGGGCACCTCCATCCAACCTGGCCTGAGCGCCTCCAGGGATGGGGCACCTCATCAGTCTCTGAGTAAAGAATTTCCTTCTAACATCTAACCTAAATCTGCTCTCTTTTTAGTTTAAGAATGTTCCCCTTTTCCTGTCACTGTCAGACCATTAATTTGCCCACATTGTCTTTAGTTGTTGATATTTGACCTGAAAATACAGCTACTCTGCAATGTGTATGTTGACTACAGCAACACAGAGCCAAACACTCATCTCTCCAGCTCCCTCACCTTCCTCCCTCCCTAGGTGTTCGGTTGGCAGAAGAGCAATCATCCTTCAAATTCCAAGTTTTATTTAAAAAGCTGGACTTGGCTTTATTAAACCATTTGCAATTTAACAGTGAGAAGGTTCGTATGGAAGCATCGTGCCACTGAAATCGTCCATGCCAGCAGGGATATTTCAACCGAGAGCATCCCTATCCCTCCTGCTGCCATCCAACCTCTCTGCATCCAGCTGGACCACACTGAGCTTTGGCTTTCACCTCTTACCTGTGGCCTTGTGCTTTCTGACACACATGTAGAAGGACCAATAAAACATGTCCAAGAGCATCTGCTGTATTTTTAGAGTTTGTCCCAGATTATCACCCGGATTTCAGTGGTGAGAGTATAAGAATGCCCAGTGGGGCCAAATGCATCCTACACTGCACTCCTGGAGGTTTGAATCAGGAAAAGTTTCCTCCCAGACAAGGTAATTAAGTTTTGTGGCAAATACTCTACTGCCATTAGCAGGAGGTGATAAGCATTCAAGATCACAGTATGTATAGAGCCAGGCAAATGCACTGAGCTTCAAATTGCAATGTTGCTCTGTTATGTTTTACTGTGTAATGAACTGAGCATTTCTGCAGTGATTTTTCATGTTTGTATCGGGTCCAGGTTTTTGTTTTGCATCATGGGTGATGGTCTTTGCTTACTGGGAGCTAAGTTGTCTGGAGGAGACCCATCTCCATGCGCTGGCAGCTGGTGAAGTACAAATGGAGAGGTGGCATTGAAAGGGATCTTCAGGTGTCACCCTGTCCATCCTCCTCCTTTTGGCAGTGTGTATTGGACCTCTCGTTAGTCTCCCACAGCCAAAGTGGGCCAATTCGTCTGTCCTCTCTCTCTGTTCAGCCCTCCTGGTTACACTGCCTGACCTTGGGATGCTGCAGGGCTCCCTGATGGGCTCATGCATGCAAGTCCCAAGTTTCACAGGCACCCACACTGGTCTTATTGGTTCACCCTCCTATCAGCTGCTTTGCACTCAGATGTCCTAATATGCTGTCTGCAGCAGTTTACTTAGCTTCCAAGCACAGAGCATTCTGTGTATCATAAGAGTACCAGGTGTAAAAGCTATTCAGTTAAGTTCTCCATCACTATTCTATCAATCTTCTAGAGAGACAGGAGAGACACACTGCTGATACGGGTGCAGGTAAGGTACCGCTGCCTGTAAAAAAAGGAAACCACTTTGCTTCCCAGCCTTCAGCTCTTGGATATTTTGGCATGTTATCAGGGAGAAATGCATTCAGAAGTGAGAGCAACCAGCCCTGCTGGTCATAATGCCAGGAAATGGTGGGCACTAATAGTGCCTCTCTCTCAATGGGACGAGAGGTGATTGCTTTAAGTTGTGCCAGGGGAGGTTTGGGTTGGATATTAGGAAAAATTTCTCCAAAAGAATGGTGAGGAGTTGGAACAAGTTGCTCAGGGAGGTGGTGGAGTCACATTCAAGAACTGTGAAGCTGTGGCACTGAGGGAGGTGGTCAGTGGCGGTGGTGGGGGTGGGTCAATCGCTGGATTTGGTGAACTTGGCAGTCTTTCCAACCTTCATGATTCCATGATTTTCTCCATGGATTTCAGAAGAACCAAAAAGAAGTTATTTTACAGTCAGTCTAAAGGTTTTATCCATTCGTAGGTGTCTTGGTGTACAATAAATTGGGATTTTGTCGTTCGGAAAGAATGCTGCACTTCATTTCTGAGCTTTGTTTGCCTCATATCCCCCCAGCTTCTCTTGCTTCCAAAGGCCAGCAATCTCATTCCTTGTTTTTGCCACCAAATGTCACTCACTTGTGTTGAGAAACAGGAACTGGCAGCAGGGAAGTTACCACTAATCCAGCAAGTGACCAATGTTTCCCAGATACCACAGTTTGTATCCTAACTGTGCTGAGTGATAGTACACAGACACATAATTATTCTCCTGTCAGAGACTAAATAGATTGCAACTACTAACACCAGATCTGAATATGAATCAATAATAAGGGGCAGAGGAGGAAGATTTAAAAATTATGCCAGTGGTGGAATGGGACAAGGAGGATGAGGGACGTATGGCAGAAGTACAGGATGGGAGTGTTCTGGTAGCCTGGGTTCCTGCATAAGCTTCTCCGGGATCTCTTATAGGCTTTGCTTTACTTATCTCTTAAGTCCTGATCAGAATGGGAACAATGGGCTTTATCCATAGAAGTAATTAAAATGTTGCACTCCTTGGCAGAGGAGTTAAAATCAATTTCTCCAATACAAGATGAGGAGCAATTGGCCGAGCTGCTGCCAGGCAGAAAAGATCGAGCACTGTGTGGGAATCCAGCTCTGCCAAAATATCACAGTGGTGCTGGGATGCCTGTGCAGAGAGGAACCCTGCAGGAGGCAGGACAGTCTCTCCATTCAGCTTGGCAATTGTGGGGCCTTTGGCTCAAGAACAATTTCCACACCTCAGAAAAGATATGGTTCAGCTGGGAAAAGCCCAGAGAGGTGCAAAGAGAAAGATTGGAGGTGTAGAAAACCTGGCTTTGAGGAAAAGCTGACAGGGAGAGAAGTGTGTGGTCTGAGGGGGGGACAAAGCAGGCTGCCAAACACATGTGAGGCAAATCCAAAGAGGAGTGGTACAATGTGCCCTTGAGAGGGGAGATTTAGATTGGATATGAGGAAAGCTGGGTATAAGGGTAGTGAATCACTGGCACTGGCAATCTAGGTTGCTTAGAGAGGTGGTGGGTGCCCTGTCCCTGGATACACCCAAGCTCAGGCTGGATGGGGCTCTGAGTACCTGGTGGAGCTGTGGGTGCCCTTGTTCACTGCAGGGGAGTTGGACCAGATGGCCTTTAAGGGTCCCTTCCAACTCAAACAATTCTATGATTCCATGACCTTCTGCAAGTAGGGTGAGGAAAGGGCTTTGTCTTTAACAGACAACATCAGGAGAAACTTCCCAGTGCTGTGAATAGTTTAGCATAGGGACACATCGCTGTTTTCACTGCAGAAAGCTTTAGTCAAAGGCCTTGCAGGATGGTTTGTGACCATTGGTATCAGGGGCCTCCTGGAGGGCTTTGTCAGACTTTCTTGTCTTGTTTTTTCCAGTTGCAAATGGAATCACTAGAATTCACTGCTTGAGTGTTTGTGAAGACCTTCAACAGTAGTAACCCCCATCTGCAATGAAAGGGATTGCAAGAGCAGTCCTGTGCATATTTAGCTAATGTGCAGCTCCTAGGGCTGGTGGTACAGACACAGGCTAGCAAATAGGTGTGCCATAACCACAGAAATTGTTTATTCTACAGCGTTACAAATCCAACCTATCTCTGATAAGCAAACACTGCACAAGAGCAGAGCTTTTCTGTGTGAAATGCTGAAAAAAAAAAAAAATAAATCAGTTATGTTTAGTGTTACAGTGGCACAAAGAAAATCTCATTAGAACGCACTGACAATGATCTGTTATAAAAGGAACAGAAGCAATTTGTAAGCTCTATGAAAAATGCATCTCTGTTCTGCCCCATTCTCACAGCCTGCTGCTACTCTAGGACAGATTTCCAGTGAGTAGGATCTGTGCCTTCTTGCTTAGTTAGCTCTTAAATACCACGTTTTATTTGCTTGGAGACTTGAACAATAAATAGCAAACACTCTTGTCCCTATTTTAAACACATGGTAACTGCAGTACGGAGAAATGAAATGACATGTTCAGGGTCACAGAGCAATTCTTGACAGGGCTAAGACCAGAACCCAGCTCCCTTGTTCCCAAACCCATATTCCAGCCTTCAGCTCTTCACCGATGCTGGATTTTAATCACCTTCCAGGGAAGTCTATTGGCCTCTTCCAGTTGACTTCCATGGGAGTAGTGCCAGGTACCAAATGAAGCCGCTGGGATGCAAAAGAAGCAAATGTTAGATGCTAGGAGGGAAGTGATGAAAGGGAAAAAAACAAATTTTACAGAAAAAGGAGTAAGTTCCAGTGTCAATTTCATAATATCATTCCCCCCTATAATTTGTGTCTAGTCAAAATTAAAAAAAAAAAATAGATTACTAATATTAATAGATGAAATGAATCTTGAATTTTATAATAATGGAGGAAATGAAAGGACGAAAATGATACTGTGTTGTTAAGTGAGATTTTAATAATGATTCTGTCCTCAGTTGGTGCGTTTGTTCCACAGAAAGTAAATCATTAATGAAGAGAGATTGGAAAACAGTGTTATGGTGATAGATTTTGAAAGAAAAGTTTAATTTTGCTGAACTTCTAGAAAGTCTGTAACATACCAGCAGAAAGTGAAAGACAAACGTCTCAAAAGCAGCCCCTATAGATGGGTTTTGACACAGTGGCTTACAGTGCCAAGGTTAACATGGAACAGTTCCTGTGGCTTCTCTCCAAGAGAGCTGAGGTGGATGGAAGAGTTAGTTTAGAGATGTCATTTTGGTTGGAGAAAGGAAGGTTTGAAATACCTACAGAGCAGAAAATCAGAAACTGAAGGAGCCCACCAAGCTGGACTCTTCCTGCAGGTTCCATGGATTTTTTTGAGGTCTTCTTTACACCATGTCCTCCATAGAGGATGGATGGTCTTTAACCACTTTGAACCTGCGAGGCCATTTGAATTCCCAAGTGAAGAGAGAACCTGCCAAGGCCACCACATCCCATGGGAACTCTTGATCTACCCCTTGCTATCTTCAGCCATTTCAAGGATTCCAAAAACCAGGCCCACTTGGAGCAGCAGCTTATTTCATACCCTAGCCTGAAACGTTAAGCACGGGGAGGATTGCATTCTCAGAGCATTGGAGAAAATCATCTTGGTAGCTGGGATTTGGGGCCTGAGAAAAAGCACGTGTGGAACATATAAGCCTCCGTGTACATGATGGAGATGGGAGAAAAGACAGCACTCCTCTGATTCCTTAATCAACAAAGCACCCCAAGGCTGAATGCAGAAATTTGCAAATTAAACAATCTTTTTGTATTTAAATTATCAAATCAATAAAGAGACGCAAACATTAAACAACATTATATGAGAGCCTGGAGTGTCACCACAAAAATTAAGACTGTGTAATTAAAAGTACAATGCAATTTATTTTTATATCGCTCTTCATTCAAATCAACAAATGTTATTACTTACCCAAAAATGTAAAGCAGTCTGTGAACTAATTTAAAAGATAAAGACAAAGTGACTATCGAAGAACCTACGTTTCTTGGTCCCTTAGATCTGGCAGCTGTCATGATTTAATATTTTAACTACTGTAATAGGTTATAGTGCTGAAAAAAAGTGCATTAATTACTATGGGAAACATAAAAAAAAAAATTTAAGAAGAGTAAAATCATTTTTATTGACTGGGAAAAATAAGACTATGAAAAGGAAAATGAAGGATGAAAAAAGTGAAGACACAAATGCTAATAGATGTGGCCTCTGCAGGATAGAAAATGTACCTCTGCACTTGCTGGGGGTGTGGATTTGAATCTGGAGAGATACCGTGGTTTGCCATGGCCAAAGCACTCCTCCAGTATCTCACCCACTGGAAGCATCTTCTGATTAAATGCAGCACAGGGACTGGTGTTTGCTCCAAATTCAGCTCAACGTATCCATGCAGAGCCAACCTCACTGGCTGTTTCTGAAACAGCATCCAAGAGCCTGAGATTGTGCTGCAATCATGGGTAGAGTGTGGGTAACAACGTAATAACCTCAATAGCTGCCATCCTTCCTAAAGAGTCAGAGAGGACACGTGTAAGAAATCAGTCCCATGTCCCAAACCATGCAATACATCATGCCTGGGGACACAGTAGGGATGGAGCTCCATTGGCAAATGCAAACCTGTCAGAATGTCCATGGATATTATAAAAGAGGGAGATGATGCCAGAGGGTCAGCAGCTACACTAAGTATTTAAACAAATACATGTCTTGTAATCACTTCGGCTGATCATGGTAGCATTTGCACCATGCACCATGCATTTTCAAGCCAGAAGTTCTGCTTTGATCATTTGTATTTACTTCACATATAAAATAGACTGTAGCAGCTTGGCCAGTACTGAACCCAGTAATTTGTACATCATTAATACCTCCAAACATGAAAAAATACTGGCAAAGATTTTGAACAGCCCTTCCAGGATTACAAATCTTCATCAAAGGCAAGATGACTTGTCTGAGGAATGACTTCAAGATTCAGTGATCACGTATCACGCCTGAGAGGAAGAAACTAAGTGAGATCTTTGCAACAAATGATGCTATTACAGATATGTGCTTGCACAGAAAGCCAGCAAAAGGGCACTGCAACACCACAGCTAAGTTCTGGTGATATTATTGACACCCACGGCCACACAACTCTTTGCTCAAAGGTAAGCATGTTCTTTCCCACCTTCACCCGCAGGAAACAAGGTCACAAAGCAGTAGGTGTAGGCAGGGATGTTTTGGAGGGGGCTTTCATTGACTGGGGGTCATTTCACAGCACAGAAACATCACAGCAGCAATAGTTTTTGATTAGCAGAGAACTTCTATGTCAAATCGTGCAAAACACACAAGGATTACTCATGAAGGGTAGGTATCACATAGACTATGTGTGAGAAATCAACACAGGGGTTACAGAAACAGCCGCTAGTTATGAAACATAAAAATAAGCAAAGATTAAATTCACATCTGAGAGAAAGATAAAAGTTGTTGTTGTTTTAATGCAGCAGTATCCACAGGCCTTGGCTGCTGCATTGGGACCATAGAATCATAAGATAGGAAAGATAGGAAAATCATAAGATAGGAAGATAGGAAAAGACCACTAAGATTGTCTGCTGCAACTGCCCACAAACCACTAGTATCACCCACTGATGGCATCCCTCAGCTAACTCCACATGCACGTTAGGGTACGGAGATATAAATGCCTGAGATGGATGTGGAGCATCAGAGTGGGGGAACATCATAAGGGCAGTGGTGGGGTTAAACTTGTCCCATTTCAGGAATCCACAGAGAAGACATTTCTATCAGGCTGTCACTGGGCTTTCAGGAAGCAAGAAGAAATAAGTCTTTTTATTGTGCAATTCAGCCGCTCTGTTTTAACTATCTTATTCAGGGTGAGATGAATCACTGTAGACTCCATTGACTGTATTGAGTGGCTCTCCATTGACTAGCAGAGAAGCCATGGGTGGCCAGCTTAAACACAGATTTCTGCTTTAGTTGGGCAAATCTACCCAGTTCTTCATGCCACGGTGTAAGAGTTGGCTGTCCTGAGCTGCTTGAGCTGTGGCATTTCAGTCAATAATTTCCACAGCAAGCACAGTATTTCTGGAAAAGTGACACCAATCATGAAGAGTTTGCAATGTAAACAGATAAAATAAATAGTGGTTAGCTAACTGAGGTGCCCTGTGATCACAGTTAGACAGTAGGAAACACAATGTACACCTCCTGTACCATACCACTGACGCACCTCTTTTATAGCAGTTTTCCATATATTCACAGAGAGACTAGTTCAGATATGTGCTGAATTTTGCAGTCAGTACTCTCCATCCAAACTGGAGGGATATCCAACAGGGCAGGAAGGTGATTGTCCCCTTCTACTCTGGCCCTGTGAGGCTACATTTGGAGTACGGCAAACAGACCTGGGATCTCCAGTACAGGAGGGATGTGGAGCTGTTGCACTGGGTCCAAAGGAGGGCTGTGAAGATGATCAGAGGGCTGGAGCACCTCTCCTATAAAGAAAGGTTGAGGGAGCTGGGCTTGTTTAGCCTAGAGAAGAAAAGGCTATGGGGAGATCTCATTGAGGGCTTTCAGTACCTGAAGGGAGTTTATAAACAGGAGAGGGACTGGCAGGTAGATAGCTATAGAGCGAGGGGGAATGGCTTTAAACTAAAAGAGGAGAAATTTAGGTTTGATGTTAGGAAAAAAATTATTTGCTCAGAGGGTGGTGAGGCCCTGACAAAGGCTGCCCAGCAAAACTATGGATATTCATCCCTGGAGGTACTGAAGGTCAGGTTGGATGGATCCCTGGGCCTGACCTGATGAGAGGTATGCCTTCTTCCCATGGCAGA
Organism: Tetrao urogallus; assembly: GCF_951394365.1. Lineage (NCBI taxonomy): Eukaryota > Metazoa > Chordata > Aves > Galliformes > Phasianidae > Tetrao > Tetrao urogallus. Next base: position 45,697,835 of record NC_136820.1, on the reverse strand, counting down.
GTATTGGAATTAGATGATCTTTAAGGTCCCTTCCAACCTAGGCCACTTTATGATTCTGCTGAAGCCAGATGTAGTGCTCCTGTGGCTGCCACTGCACCATATCCCCAGTGCATCAACCACCTCTGAGGAACCCTTAGGTCACCAGGAGAGACACTGGCTGGGTCACTAAGTAAGCCTAAGCTTGAGAGGGAGGAAAAAAAGTCCGTCTGTAGACGCACATACTGCTAAAAACAAAAACCAGCCTACACACGAAAGAGCGGCAGCCCCTACATTGCGGTGTACGTCCACACACAGCCCGTTGTTCCAGAAACTCCATCTCCCTTCAGCTGTGATCACTCCTGACTGTTTGCAGTCTGTGTGCAGTGACGTGCGTGGAATATTACTATGAAAATGTGCATTCTTGTTAATAGGTATAGTTTAGGATGATTGTTAGCAGAGCATAAGGCCTTATTGATTGAAAGTGGCATATGGAAAGGATGTATAATGATTCACTTTGGCTGCTAGTTTGAAATCCTATTCATGAGAGGGGAAGAAAAAAACCCACAACACTCTCCTTTGCAGTCAGGCTTCATTCTTTCTGCAGCGTGTTTTTCAATCTGGGCCATTTTACAAGTGATCCATAGGGGAGATTTCCTGCTCTCCTGGGTGTGTGCTCAAAGCTCTTTTCAGTCCGGCAAGGGCAGGTCAGAGGAACAAAAGCTGAAGTTATCACACGTCTCTCTAGGAGGGAAAGGTTGGCTGTGCTGCAGCTCTTTCCTCTAAAAATTTTTTTCAGGGAATTTAGTGTTTGTGAAGGGTGAAAATCTGATGCTGACATTTGTACCCAAGCTATCTTTGAAAGACAAAGCAGCTTGGCTCCGTGAGCTGCATGGAAGGTGAGCATTTTCTGGAACCAGCTTCACCAGGGGGAAAACTGCATGTTCCTACACGGCATTAGCAAATACAGTGTAATTAGCCAGAGGTAAAATCCCAGTGAAGGCAAAGCAGCCGTAGTATTAACACATGTGAGCTGACAGAGACAAGCCCCGAGGACCTCATCCATCTTCTGTGTGCCAGTCCAAGTGAAGCTGGGACTATCTCCCCTGCTTTGTCCTGCGTAGGCTGATGAGGTGAGCACACATTAATTCAGCACCCACTGCCCCCACCACTGCCAGGAGGGAAGGGTCGTGCCAGGGCTGGTTGAACAATAACCTCTATCCCTGCAAGATGATCTGAGCTGTCCTGCAGCCTCCATCATACAGGGAAAACTCAAGAGACTGAGTTGAGTTCCTCAACTAAGGGCATCTTCCCTCAAGGTCCCAACCCAGCAGGCAATCACCTCATCTGGGGAGCTGGCTGATGGGCAGAAGGAGCACAATCTATTCCTGCGCCTGTAACCCTTCAGACCTCACCGACATTTAGCTTGCTGATTTAATAGCAGCATGATGTTTGGTGACATCTGGATGTTTTTCTTGGCAACAGCCCCACAGATGGTTTAAATGGCATTTCTCTCACTTCTGGAAATACAGCCGTTGTGTTTCCCCCAAGCAAATAAGGACTGGAGCATTCATATATGGGAAAACTGATGCTTTCTAGGAAGGTGTTAAGTAACCTATTTGATTGTCATCCAGAAGCCCTGGGCTTGCTACACGGTCTTGCATGATTCTTTTTTTCCACTGAAATACCTTTTCAAGAAGGTCTCGAGGATTTGCCTGTGGTAGGCATAGCAGAGCTCTCTCGAATAAAACAGCTCTGAACAAGCAAATAAACTGAATGCCTTTCATTATACCTGTCACCAGTTTATTTACTCCATGGCCTCTTTCTGCCATAAAAGTCTTGAGTGATTTCAGCATACTAAAACATCTGCACTCATTTTCAGAAAATAACAACGCCTGCCAATGTATGAAATCACTATTTTCTCAGAGAACATCTATTGTTCGGTGTCCGACCCACATTGTTTCTCATCCCTTGCAAGTGGTTTAAATGAAATCCACTTTATTTACTGTGGAAAGCAAAGTATATCAGAGTTAGACAATTGACTGTAAGCTTTCAGTCAATAACCGTTTATTTTTGTGCATGCTGCATTGAAATTGGTGGCAAAATTCCCATTTGGAGATGCCCGTTGGGTCTTGTGCCTGATCATGGGCACCTGCTAAGAGTAAGCTGGTGGTCCTCATCATGCACCTTCTAAAGCTGAATCCAATCTGCACAGACTCTTTCTGTAGGCTTCATAAGCCATCCTGCAGTGAGCACTCAAAATTTAAGACCTCGTATGAATGCAACTCTCAAGCATCACTTAACTGGAGTGCTGATTAGGAACTTTTGCAAGAGATTGAGCTATTGACAAGTGAATCATCTCTGCACCACAGTGTCTCAGTCTTGATTTTTGGTTTGTGGCCAACATCAACTCCCACTGAAGGTCTTTCTTATACAGTTTTCCAGTGAATGCTTTGTATGTATGGGGTCATCATATCTCAGAGATAAACACCGAGGAACTGAAGCATGCTATTAAGCTTCTTAAAACATTAGAAAGACAATCATTTCGACAGAATTGATGTTAATCACACTTATATAAAAGCTTCTCATCTTCAAAGCATTTAACCAACATTAATTACATGTAATTGGCTTTTCCATGTACGTCATGCAAAATGCACCTTTCATGTCACTTGTCATTGCTGTCTTACCTGGGATTTCTGAGAGAAAACTGTGCCTGCTCAGTGCAGCACAGCTTCCTGAAGCCACCTGAGGCCTCATCTTGCAAATCACAAAGGGCAGCATTTAAAAACAGCAATTGCACAGAATAGAGATACCTCAGTTGAACCCAGAGATCTGTGAAAAGAAATGGTGACATCCTACTTGGGTGCCTGTAAAGCTGTAAGAGTCTTGATCTCCACGGTAGAGCTTCCTAGGAGATTTCTTAAAGCCTTGTTGTTCCCTGTGTCTGGGCATATCTTGTTTTCATTATGTTAATTCGGGTCATAAAATGTGACTTCCACAAGCATTGATGCTTGGCCCAAAGTGTCACAGACAGAAGGCAAGAGTTCTCTGGACTCCATAAGCATTGCATTTGAAAGAGTATAGTGAAAAGAGAAGGGACCATATTTTCCATTGTAACCTTGTCTTCAGACACCCACGAAACTGAAGACTTGGGTCCCTTCCCTCAGCATGAGGAGGTCTGAAACCTCCACCTATCTGCCACCACTCTGTCATGCTCTTCCTGCGTGGCCTTTATATTGGAATAACTGCTGCTTTCAGCCTCAAGAAACTCTAAAAAGTTAGGAGTTTGATTCCAATTTATGACGTGTTTGAGAAAAAATAATTTTAAAAAAATCTTTCCCAGTGAACTGTCAGGATTGAGCTAGGAAATATGAGTTCCACGAGTCCTTGGAAGAGCTGGCTAATATTCAATTTTCATAGTGTTCATGACTGAAAAGAAGGGATTTTGGAAGCAGCAGTCACATAAAATAAATTCCACCAAAAAGGATATTGAGGCACTGTTTCATGGAGAATTGGGGAATGTTTCATGAAGATGATCATTGGGTTGAAGATAAGATTGAAAACAGGTGAGAAACCAAACCGAAGCACTAACAGCAGTTTGTCAGAACAATAGGACGTTTCCTGGCAGCAATTGGGGCAGGTCCAATAGAATCATAGAGTCATGAAGGTTGGAAAAGACCAAAAAAATAAAATCATCTACTCTAACCAGCAACCCATCCTCACCATGCCCAACTGACCACATCCCTCAGTGCCACATCTCTGTGGTTCCAGGGACGGTGACTCCACCACCTCGCTGGGCAGCCTGTGCCACTGCATCACCACTCTTTCTGAGAACAAATGTTTCCTAATATCCATCCTGAACCTCCCTTGGCACAACTTGAGGCCATCACTTCTTGTCTTATCAGTAGGTGTCTTCCCTCTGGCAATCTTTCAGAAGTCAACATTGTGGGTGATGTTATTCTTGCTTTCATATTGCATGTAGTGTTATTTCCAAGTTGATGGCCTTTGTCCCTGTCCGTATGTATACCTAACTGAGCTAAAGGATGTTTTGTTACTTCAATGGCTCATAAACGGATGAAAGCTTCACCTGGCATTCCTGTACTGTGTTGAAGTAAATAAAGATGCTTTCCCTAAAGCCTGTGATTTTCTTAACCCTCAACTTTTGTTCTTAACCCTTAGTGACTACAAAGACCAGAGTGTGAGTTACCAGCTGAGACGTTCAGACCTGGGATAACAAGCTGCAAACCTCTTCAGCTGTCTCACGCGCCAAAAGACTCTCCATCTGTCATTAATATGCATCAAAGATAAGCATGCCTATGGGTCAGGATGAGCAGAAAAACAGTCTCGCTCTGCAAAAGAGAAGAGCCCAGGGACCTAACCCAAATCATCTGGAGGGAGATTTTTAGAAAAGCATTTAAGTGGCAGGTTCCAGTGCAAGTCAGAACCGTGCTTGTAAATCAACAAGATCCTTTAAAAATCCCACAGTGTCACCTGCCCTCAGCATCTAGAGTGGTTGTTTATTTTGCAGACATCTTCACAATTCCATTCTCAAGATTATAATTCACTTGGTGGTACCACAGTTTTCACACCCTTGAAGTTAAGTAAATGGTTAAGTGCAGTAGTGGTTCAGAGCTAGAAGACTCTCTACCTTGCAGGATTGAGCCCTTTAATCTATTCTTATTTCCTTTTCAATTTCTGCAAGTAACCCCAAGCAAGCTGGAAACACTAAGTGCAAAGTTACGGGAGATGACTGTGGCAATTTCTGAATGACAAGAGCATTTAAAAGAAATGTCAAGAGTCTGTGGGCTGCAAGCTTTTATGTTTCAAGGAGAAACAAAAAGAAAGGAGGGACAATAAATCAAACACAACTGCTTAGTGTGCTCCATCTCTCAGAGTTAACCTCTTGAAAGCCACGTCCCTGGCATAGAGTGGGCCACACTCTCTGATGGAGTCCATTATGCTCTGCAAAGCAATAGAAATGGCATGGTGGGCTACTCCGTGCGTGCCCAGGGGCCATGTACACTGTGCCTTGCTTAACATATGCTCTGCATTTATGGGTTAACATCAAACATGAGCTGATTTATAATTTTTAATCAAAAAAGGATTATAACCTAATAAATCCTAATAACATGTTCTGTCTGGAGGTTATGTGGTGTAGCTGTATAATATACTGGTAGCCTCATTCTCTTAAGACTGGAATACTGAGCAAAGTTTTATACTTGTCAATAAACTGTTCCCTTTGCTTAAATGGATCAAGACCCTTTAAGCACCGTGATGCAAATGGTGATCCCTCTGAATAGTCCTGCCTGCTATAACAAGTTTTGAAGTACCTAGAAACATATCAGGAAACTTGCTGCACCTTTGTGCACTGGATGTCTCATCTCTCTTCAAAGGCTCAGTAGTGCTGGTTAAGGCCTAACTGTTGGCCATTAGCTGAATCTAAGCATGAAGCATGTCAAACACATCATTGATGGTATTCAGAGTCCTAGTGAGACCTCAAGAACTAACCCACAGAGGCTAAGTGTCAGTTTGTACAGAGCCTTTGTTTTCCAAGTTAAAAAATGTTGTCACAAAGGAAAAGTTAACGCTCTGTATTGTTTTTTCTGGATTTCAGATCTCCCACCTAGACAGACAGGTATTATTGCAGGGAACCTGTAAGTAAACCAGACCTGCCAATTATCTGAGGAGGTTTCTGAGCCTTCTGTTCCCAAAGAATCATCATCTTCTCTCCAATCCATACTCTGTCTCCCAGCAGAAGTCTGCCCTGGAAAATCATTTTACTTCCCAGGAGACCTAATTAACACTAAAGACTAATGGAGGCTAAGTGTAGAGATTAAAAAAAAAAAAAAAATTTAACTGCAGTTTCATTTTAGAAGCTTCTATTCCCTGCTCTTTATTTGCACACAGTAGGTAAAACACTGCAGTGGGGGAAGATGTGGCCAACAGACTTACGGTATTTTCAAACTAGTTACAAGTATTATACTGTTGCCTTGTGCTTCTCTTCTGTGTTTGCACCCACAGGTGGTTTCAGCCTCATCTTATAGGTACCCTATAGCCAGAGATGGTGTCTTTGTACACAATGCATGCTCTTGGCATGCTGAAGCTCAGTGGCTCTTCAATGAGCAAGATCTCAACAGAAATTCCTCATCTTTTTCCATCTTCCACTGGGAAAGAGTGTCAGTGGGAGTCTGAGCCAAGGCATAATAACCTCAAAAGAAGGATAAAGTTATTTCTTTATACACCTTTAATGAAAGTTTTTCAAATCAATCAGACAGACAAATTGATCAGGATCAACAAAAGCCATGTCAGTAGGATTGCTCTCACTTAGGTGTGGAGAACATGGAAAGGACATTTGTTAGTATTGATCTTAGGTCGGATATTAGGAAGAATAGTGGCAATGCAGTGGCCCAGGCTACCCAGGGAGTTGGTGGAGTCACCATCCCTGCAGGTGTTCCAGAACCATGGAGATGTGGCACTGAGGGATGTGGAAGGGATGGGTTGATAGTTGGACTAGATGATCTTAGTGATCTTTTCCAACCTCAGTGGTTCCATGATTCTATGATTCTGTGATCCACAGAATTGTAATGATTGTAACAATTTGGTTTGGAACGTTTCTCAGAACAGCTACAACCTTGAAGACGCAGACTTGGAGAAGGCACCTCTTTTGGCCCTTTTCCACTAGGCTACAGCTAAAACCTGTAGTTTCTTCAGAGCTCAGCTAAAACAAGCCTAGGCTGACATCACCAGTTGCAGTCTCTTATAATTCTTTTCATCAGTAGGCCTTGGACATAGAGATTCATACACTTTTGCCTCAATCCATCTCTTTTTGAAGTACTAACATACCACTTCTTCCACCAGTGTTTGTGGAAGGAGGGCAAACAAAGTGTCTTCTTTCACTCCCAGGCTCAGAGGAAAGTGTTGGCTGTGATTGTTATTGTACTAACATTGACTGCATTACTGTATTAAATGCATCTGTCCAGGATTTCAGAAATCTTTGGGGACGTAATAACTGTGCTTTCTTAGTCTCACTGAAATTGAAGATGAAAGGAGTGACTCCCCATCTAGGTCCATATACCCCGTTTCTTTCTTTTCACAGTTCAAAAACGTCTCCTGCTCTCCATTTCTCAACCTATCAGAGCACTGGGGCTCTAGCAGAGGAGCAGTAAGCAAGCTGACGGGTTGATGAGTGGACTTGAGGATCTTAATGGTCTTTTCCAGCCTTAATGGTTCTAAATGCAGCCAGCATGCTGTTCCAAGCAGTCTAGTGAGGCAACCGGACTGCTCACAGAGTAAGATGTTAGAGCTGAAGGCATTTCCTGAGAGAGAGGAAGGACCATGCAAGCAAATAAGAGTTCAGCCAGCTTCTCAAAGGAGAAGGTTTTCTGAAACCAGAGTGAGATTTATCCAAAATCCTGACCAAAAAAAAAAAAAAGAAAAAAAAAAGAAAAAAGCACAGATTTGCAAGGACAGGACTGACTGGACTTGGCAGAACCCATCAAAACTCCTCCATTTAATCAAGTGCTGTGAATGAAAAGGAAAAGTAATGATATTAAAAAATTGCAGTTGCAAGCAAAATCCAGCAACACAGCAGAGAAATGGGAAGCAGAGAAATGAGCCTGATTCAGACACAGTGCTACAGATACAGACCAGCCTTGCTCACCACAGCCATTCCCCACCACCAAAAACTTTCTGGTTTGAATAAATAAGGGTTTGGAGTGTGGGTAGTTCTCAAATCCAAGTCAGCTTTTAAATCTGCCTACCTCTTAGCAAAACTGAGCTCTAATCCTGGTCTAAGCAAATGGATGTTAGTAAAACAAAAGCATCAAACAGCTTCCTGCTCTCCTTCTTCCCCCTCCAGCCATTCTTTGCCCTATCTGCAGCATCAGGCTGCGTTCTTAATAGGCAGCTTGATAAGTCTATCCATTGTGACCACAATCTTTGCCAAAGCTGGAGGCTTTAAAGCCTAAAATGGTGTGCTGCCACTTCTGGGATTAAAGACACCAAAGGCTGTCTGGATGGAGCAGCAATAGATTGTCTCTCTGAGGATGAGATAGCAAGAGAGTAAAGAAACACACACCTATGGCTCCTACCACCCTTCTTTCTGATACAGGCTCTTGGAGGCATGGCACAGGTTTTGGGGAGCTGGGGTTCTGGGTTCTGGATGATTGCTGTGATCCTGCTCGGTGAGACTCAGTGAGATGGATGCAGGCATCGAGACTTAATGTGGCAGTTTTAGATTCAAAATCAAAGCCTGTATCTCTGTTGCTGATCTTAAGGAGCATATCTGGTTTTACAAAGGCACAGCTCCCATCATGAACTTCTTTAATTGCACATAAGCCCTGATTTTTGCAGCTCCACTTTTATAAAAGTCTTTTTAGCTCTTATTGCCTGGAGCCATCTGAGGTTACAGAATTGTCCCCAGTTTTTTGAAGACCTGATTTTTCAGCGGTGTTTTTGTGTCCCGAGACTTTTTGCAAAAAATGAGAGCTGAAGGCGCTAATAAAGAAGTGTCAATAATTAGAAAACGTCTTGCACGGTACAGATTTTATAACTCCACAGATACCGTGGTATTAACATTCTGTTTGTCCACCTGTTAGAAGAAAGAGATCTGAAGAGTCATAACTCTAAAACAGTGGGTGACAATTTAATGAAAAATTGAGCTCTGCGTTTAATTTCCTTTTAAGTTCAGTTGAGCATTCTACAAGATCAAAGGGGCTTTGTGGTTTGCAAATGATCTACGATATCAGAGAAACAGATTATAACCCGGCACAGTTTGGTATTTAAGTAAGTATCCGCTTTTAATACCAATGTTTAAAGTAGGCTAATGGAACTAAAGCACGAGTATAATTTCCTATGGTACAAGTCTATAATCCAGTTTAATATATCAACCGAATGCTAAAAGCATATTATGAATTTAATTCTGCGACTTGGCCCTGTTTGCAAAGTGTCCCGAGACATCATAAAATGCATCTAACATAAAAAGAGGCTCTGCCTTAGTTTGTAACTTTTGGGGTAGGAACTGGGCTCTATACGGGTTTGGAACATTAAAAATAGATAAGCAAAAGTAGTACTACATGTCAGGGAGGAATTTTTTGTTTTGTTTAGCTTAGATGCTGGAGATCTGCCTAGAAGATACCCTACAGCTGATTTTTCCCCTTTCATGTCCATGCAATACTACCGTGGGCAGGGGAACTACAAAAACAAATAAACAGAATCACAGAACGGCTTACGTTGGAAGGGACCTTAAAGATCATTGAGTTTTCCAACCCCTGCTGTGGGCAGGGCTGCCAACCACTAAATCAGGCTGCCCAGATCTCCAACCAACCTGGAACAGAGTTACAACAGGTTAAAAGGTACCTCTGGTTTTTTTTTTATTATTATTATTTTATTTTTTAAACAAGTTGCTGCAGTGTCAGACTCCACGTATTCCCTTTCAGAAATGGTCATGTTCCAGCTTCCATCTAATCAGATTTTTCCCCTCCACAGTTCCAAGAGCTGCTACAGGGACTTCTCCTGCCACTTGCACGCTTCTTCCTATGCACTAGTTTAAATTAATGGCTAATGCATTCCTGTTTATTCCTGTGGTAGCACTGGCCTGCAGGCTAATAAGTCCATCCCCCTTGATGCTTACCTCCCCGATATGTTTATGAGCAGTCATTACACACATTTGCCTTTCCCAGGCTGAAGGAGTGGAATTTGTAATCTCCTCTGGTAGAGCAGTTTGTTCGTTTCCCTGATCAGTGGTCCTTCCTGTTTCAATCTTAATTCATCAATTGTGAACACCAGCAATGGGAATTGTACATGCTGTTCCAGGAGAGGCTCATCAGCCGCCTGTACGATGGCATTAACACAGCTGTATCTTTACTAGCAATGTGTCTCTTGATACATGTCAGCATTGCATTAGTCTAACATGACGTGACATGACGTTGGTAGCTCAGACATGATTAAACACTACATTCAAGTTTTTATCCTCAGTGAATCTGTAGAATTTCTGATTATGGCAGGAATTAGTGGAATGTGCAAAGTCATACAGCCAGGATTTTGCAGTTCCATCCCCTTTCCACACAATTTCAGCCTGTGAAATCATCCAGGCTTTCCTGATGGATATCTGGAGCCCCTTTGTTACTGGCAATGCTTCTCAACTTTAGGTCACCAGGATATTTTATTTTCTCCCTTCTACCCTTTATATCTTCTGCCCCATGGAAGAGGTCTCCAGCAGCAGAGCTGATGGTCATTCATTAGTTGTTCAAGAAATGTGGAGCTGTGGTACTTAGGGGTGTGGTTAGTGGGCAATATTGGTGGGAGTGGACAGTTGGAATAGATGATCTTAGCGATCTTTTCCAACCTTGATTCTATGATTCCTCCTCAGAAGAGTTCCTTGGCCTTAGAATCTGTTTCTCATTTTTGTTTTCTTGAGCTAATTCATCATTTTCAATACCATTGCACAAAAAGCAGAATGAGAGGGCAGCTTAGTTGATGGGGAAACACTGGATGTCTTCTGATGAAAGCCCTACTCAATAACAAATTTAGGGTTAGATGCATTTTACTAATGCACAGAAGGACTAACCCTTATTCTAGTCTACCAGTTGTCTGCCATGAAAGTAACAACAACAACAAAAATGCTTTTTCCTGATTAGAGACAGATTAGAGACATTGATTACCTTCCCAGTGATACGCAGAGGCGAGATTTTTTTGCTGGATTTGTGACTAAAGCAACTAATCAAAACCAGCTCAGGTGAGACTGTTGTGGCCAGTTTGGGATGCTATGCTGTTGATGGCATGTGTAATGATGTTACATCAAGTGGGGACTTGGAAGAATCTGTTATTTTCAAAGAAATTCAGAGAAATAAGCTGAAAGTTGATAAGAACTGACGCAGCCCCTTTGCTTTTCAAGTCTAAATTTGCATCCATAATGCTTCCAGATCCCCATTTCTTTTTCTCATATCCAAGACATCCTCAGCATCAGGTGGGAGCTGATAGATACAACATAAAATCTACTCATCCTCCTCAGCTGCACGTGGGAGATGTTAGACCATCTCAAATGGCACTGGACACTTTTCTTCAGGCAACTGCACAACCATGAACCACTTACTTCTACTGGCTAATGGAAAGGTGGAACTTTGAAGGAATGTTTTTGGACATAGGGATAATGGATAAGATTGAAGTTTCAGAAGGAGGGCAAGACTAAAGATTTAAGGGCTGCGGAGAGTCTGTAATACAGGGAGAAGGATAAGGTTCTGGGAGCAGAGCAAAAAGAAGGAAGGGTGAGAGAGACCCCAGCTCACATCCCCAAGGAATTTTTTTTTTTTTTTTTTTTTTTTTATAATTGACCCTACTGACCAGTTTTTAACGGGGTTCCCCTTTCTTAAACTGGGCAGACTTAGGTCAGCAGCTTTGCTTAGACGGGAGAAGCAGGTGAATGGTGATTTGGAATAAATAGAGACAGAAAAGTAACAAAATTAGATCATCAGCTGTGGTATAATAGGATAGATGCTTCAGTTTTCACCTTGTTAATCCACTTGCCCCATTGGATAAACAGCTCCATCTTGTACTTAATCTTCAGATAAATATGCTCTTAAAACCCAGTGGGTATTTATCCAACATAGGATAACTGTCTTTAGTGAAGCTGAATGAAATGTTTTTAGCTAAACTTAATTTAACCTCTTGCTGAAATGTTTTCTTGAATCAGGTGGGGAAGTGGAAATGCTGAGCTCCTGGCCAGAGTAAGGATGGCACCAAAGGCAGCATGAGCCTCATGCTGAAGGCCAGCTCCTCCTGGGAAGCTCAGCATACATTATGTGACAAAAGAATACAGGTAGTTATCACTTCTGGGGCACTTCTTTGTAGTGTGTCACCCAACTTTCAAGAATGGTCAATTCCTCTATCAATCTTGTCAGGCATCTACAACACTCAGTTGAACTGAACTTCACAAATTCATTGTATTTCTCACAGTTATCCACGGCAGAGAAGCTGCAACTAGATGATCTTAGAGGTCCCTTCTGACTCAAGCCATTCAATGATTTCTCATTAACCTTTTATTTCATGCCTTTATTTGGAAGTTACTGAAAAAATAATAAGGCCACTAAATACCCTTTTGCTGCTTCTGATAGTGCTCTCTTTTACTCTTTACTCCACCCTTTCTCACTCCTTTCCAAACAGGCTCAGTGGCACCACTGCCCATATCTCCTGGATTCCTCTTCCCCATTCCCCTCCCACAGCACTGACAGCACGAGCTTTTATCACAGCCCTTCTTATTTAGCTCCCTTCTACTGTAAACACCACTTATCTTTTCAATCTCTCACCGTATAAGACTTTTTTTTTTTCCTCAGGTCTCAAATTATTCTTGTCATCCTTATCTGAACATCCTTTAATTCTCTTGGCAGTGACATATAGCATTCCAGATGAGAGAGGAGCCTTGGTTTTATACCATGCTGAAATTTACTCCGTCTTATTTCTAACACATCCTAACCTTCTGTTGGGTTGTTTGACAGAAGTGTGAGAGAGAAGAGTGCAATAATGATTCAGATATACATTTTTTCTGGTCAGTGTTTGACTAGGATTCTTCATTGTTTCTCAAGCTTTCTGCATTCCCCTTTTTAACAGATCTTTCCTTGTGCATTACTCCAACCAGGGAGCTACTAGCTTCTTTTCATTGCTGGCAGAAGCTCCGATTCTCCAGGTGGGAGAGGATGAGGCACCTGTAATTAGTGGCTGCAGGGATAAGCATTCACTAGCCCTCACAAAGGACTTGTATTGAGCCAATGTATGTCAACATAGCTCAGTTTGGTTTGCCTTAATTAATGCTTTTTAATTAATAGAAGATTTTTAAACCTCCTCAAGTCAATCTTTGAATTATTCCTAGACCCCCTGTCACTTACCATTGCAACTCTTATGCTAGTGCTGCACTAACAAATGTACTGAAATTCCTTTTCACTTTTTATATGGATAGTTTTACATTCACCAGTGGTTTAACTGAAGGATAACAGTGCAAGGACTCTCACCTTGAGCTGGGTTTATATGGTGCCTAGCAAAGTAAGACCTTGATCCACAGCTAAGCCCACAAAATAATACTACTGCTAACACTAACTTGTCATGTACCTTCACACTGTCCAGTCACCTAATTCAGTTACGACCTTCAGAAATTCTTTGTCACCTATTCTGGACACAGGACTGATGTGAGCTATAAATTTTACCACTATGCTTCTCCATTTTTTTTTTTTCTGTACCATAATTTCTTCTCTTTTATTTTACATCTTCTTGTCCGTTGATCTTAGGCTCCAAGTTGTTTCAGACCTCTCTGTTCCCTCATTGAATGCATGGCCTAACATGTGATGCACTCTTCCAAAAATAAATACAAATGAATAGCATCTTGTCAGATGAACCATCCCACCGAAGTTAAGAGAACTCCTGGTGGAAAAAGGTACAAGATAAATAACAGTTGTAGAGTCTGTCCCTAAGAGTTTGTCCTAATTAAAAGTACAACTGCACGCATTAATAATTTACATCTGAAAAGGTTATGAATGTGTAATGCTTAATTACAGAAATGCAAAAAGGTGATATTTGGTTTCCAGCACCCTCCTGAATGCTCAGCCTGTGAATTTAGAAATAACTGTAGCTGTGTGGTTTGGACTATAATTAAGATTTGATTAATCCCTAAAACTCAGTTTAACTTAGATTAGATGTATATTGATTTGTATTTCTTTACCATTACATTCTTAGTACAGCAAATTACCCTGTTCACAGTACTAGCAATAGTTAAGGGGTCTGTCTGATTTCTGAGTAGGGCATCACTAAGCATCCTACGGGAAATGTGTCCACGTCTAGGAAAGGCACCCAACTCGCTTGTGCTTGTCATTATGAGAAATGACCAGTAGGATATGAACAGAAAGCACCATTTCTTCCAAAATTAGCCTCTCCTGTTTGGTCTGCATGACATGAATCACAAACTACTGTCATCAAAGCCAAGGAGAACTTTTCCCGCTTAATCTTGAAGACGTGGCTGTAGGTATTTCCATGAGTTTACCTTCACACACAAAAGGCAAAAAGCCATTATGGCATAAGGCTTTCACTGCCAATGAGATGAGTGCATAATCAATGGATATTAAGATGCTATAATCACAAAAGAACAAGAGAGTTAGGCAAAGTAGACTAAGATAATAAGGAGAATAAATGGAAAGCTTACCTGCATGCTAGGCTCGCCTATAGAAAGCACCAGAAGAAGGGATCTCCAGAAGAGCTCCTTCCCTACTGGTAGCCAGCTCTTAAATAGGTCTAGGAGGGGTGGAGTCAGGCTCCACCCCTTCCAGCAGCACAGGTGAATTGCCTTCACCTGTGCTCCTCTGGCTGACTCATGGCTCGCCCCAAGTGATCAATCAGATCAGTTCAGGCCATGACTCAGCAGCTCCCATACAGATGAGTTTAAAGAACTAGATGTTATAAGGGCTAAGCTGTATGCAGGTGAAGAACCAGGCTGAGACTTCACGAGGGAGGAATAGACCAAAAGTCTTCACATCGTCTCTGTTGAGTATCTCAGTAACAAGGTCCTATGGGGATCCACATCTTTATAGTCACTACAAGACTAAGAAATCTTGAACCTATTTTAAGCAAGTCCAACTTTCCTGGCTTTATCAGAGCTGCAGATGATTGTAATAGCTTTCCCCGGTGACCTCAGTACTCAGTCATGCAGAATCAACATAATGGGATGCAGACATTGACTATATTATAAAAGTAATAGGGAATGATACTGTGCTTTCCCTAAAATATACAATAACGCTCGTGTGATAAGATTAGGTAATCAAAGAAGTGAACTTCTAATCCATACAATAGCACTGCCCCCAGAGCCTGCGACTACTTCTACTTTACATCTTGGTGGCAGAGTTTTGGCCTCATCTCTCATGCCCAGTCTTGATGTCCTAGACTTAAAGAAGCCTTCTGTCCACTCCTCTTCCTATAATTAGAAACCTGCCTTAACTAAAACTGTAGCATTTCCTGATCTATATATTTCCATATGAAACATCACCTTCAGTTGATCAGGCTCAGGAACTCAATCCAGAAGTGAGCTGAGTTGGAAGGCTGCCTGAACACCCAACACGTCCTTACATGACTGCTTGTCCGGTATCCAACAGGCAGCTCTTCTCACCCAGCTTTTGACAGAAGCCATGTGTTAAACAGCTCCCCAGATCCACATCAGCTCTGTGGGTGCTCTGAAATTAGTGTTACAGTGAACAAATGCAGCCCGGCTTACAACCAATTATTAGGAGGATTTGCGATGATTCCACAGTATCCTAGAAATTCTGCTTTCTGGAGTTATTGGGCAGAATATTTATTTTCCTGGACCTGCTGGCTACCTATTAGCAGCATGTTACCCTGAAGTGAAGCTTTAAAATAGCTCATTCACCTCCACAGGGCAGTAGCATCATGCCTGTGGAAGGTGAGCAATATTTATTTTCCATGTAAGACTGTCTGGTAATGATGAATTGTTACAGCCATCATGACCACGATGGCCAAGGGTTAAACTCACACTGCTAGACTCACACTCTCTTCTTTTTCCCTCGTTCCCTCTCCATTTTACAGGAGATTTCAGAACCTGGTGTTTAACCCTCTATACATCATGTCTACAGTATCAAAGTCTTTGGGGTTGAGCCACTCTCGGTTAGGTGATGCTTTACCTCAGAACCAACGGGAGAGACAGTTGTGGGGAAATAATATAGACAATCTGTGATCTGCTGGCTATAAAAGGAAAAGCCTGATTACTATGGGCAAGTCAATGCAGTGCACATGGTATGGCTTTAGAACTAATGCAGCATACCATGCAGTCTGCATTAGTTCTAAAGCATGTTGCATGGGGTGTAGGACTGATCCCATCTTGCATATCAAGCAGGGAGCTATGTCTCCAATAACAGGGCAGTACTTTTTCTTTTTTTCTTCTTCTACATGATCCCAAGCAGACGTCGTTATGGAGCATCAGCACACACTGATGTCCAGGCTCAAAGAATCTTTTCAATTGGGGAGGAAGATTTAAATGTTCCCAGTTCAGGTATCTAGAGTCCTGGGAAGATCAAAACATATAAGACGTAAAGAGTTTCAGTCTGGGCTCTCGCTGTTCCTCTGGAGCCTGAAATGGTGCTGTTATAAAAATTTCACTTTATGGCCTCTTTAGCTTTAGGGGTCTGACCAAAAGAAGTTACCCTATACAGACACTGCATCTATGGTTGCTCTCCCTCACTACCTGCAAGGCTCCTGCTTTCTGTTGCTACCTAGGATGGGAAACAAGGTTCTGAGAGTGATATTTAGCTTTTTGCTTTTATTTTCATTGCAAGCCTCCAGACATCTCCAAATTTCATGTGAAGCGAGACAAGTCCATGAGGTTTTGCTATTGTTGAATCTAAAGCCCCTTTAGCCACAGGCTCTGAATGTGGCCTTTAAGAACTGCACCCTTTTCTGATTGCTGTGAGCTTGTTGCCCTCACCAAAACCTCTTGAATGCCATCAGCAAAGCCCCTCTCCACTCTGACAATGTGAAATTGGATAGAAATGGTAATGCTACCTTGAGCCATATGAACACCTTACACAGACACAAGAATACAGTAAGAGACCAGCAGGAGCATGCTTTCACATGCAGAGCATCCTGAAGATGTAAGCCACGTCCTTCCAGAGAGACTCAAGCACTGTCACACGTTCTCCTTGACCTTTTGTTCTGCCTTCTGTAGGCCCCATTCACTGGGAAGTTTTGGTCATGTAGTAGTTCTGTTTGCTTACAGCAGTGCCCTTTTCAGATAACCATCTGAGATGTTTTGAGGCCTTTCTTTGAGAGTTTGCCCCAATATCTGTGAGAGGAGAAGTCCAGCCTACAAGAACAATGTGCAGTAGGTACATCTCCATCCCCAGAGACTTTCTTCTGAAGAGATTGCCCTGGCTAGCCATGGTTACTTACTTTCTGTACTGGGTATTCCTTTACATTTTCCTTAATATTTCAGATCAAGAGAGAGGCTTTTTTTGGTAGATGTGAAGGTACGTTATAGTTTGGCAATTAAAGCAGCATTCAGAATGAGAGTAAGTTTCTTATCAGATTTGCATGTCAAAACTACTAATATTAATGCTGACAATAGGCACTCAAGGAAGAAAATTAACAATGTGGAAGTTGCATTCTTACTTCTGTCTCCAGGACTGCTAAGCCATCAAATGGCTTTTAAGCCATTTACTAGTCAAGAGGGACAAGTAGGCCAGCAGCAACCTGACTTGTATCAGAGAGAGTGCAGCCAGCAGGAGCAGGAGGTGACTGTCCCTCTGCATGGGCACTGGAGAGGCTGCACCTCCATGCTGTGTTCAGTACTGGGGGCTGTTCAGTCTGGAGAAGAGGAGGCTCAGGGGAGACCTCAGGCTCTCTACAACTGCCTGAGTGGAGGCTGTGGTGAGGCGAAGGTTGGCCTCTGCTCGCAAGTAACACTGATAGGATGAGAGGTGATGGCTTTATGTTATGCTGGGAGAGGTTCAGGTTGGATATTTGGAAAATCTTGAAGGAGTGGTGATGCAACGGCACAGGCTGCTCAGGGAGGAGGTAGAGTCACCGTCCCTGCAGGTGTTCCAGAGCCATGGAGATGTGGCACTGAGGAAGTGGGCAGAGTGGGAATGGGTTGACAATTCCTCATTTCCCTAATTTGTTTCCTTACTGAGAATGCTCAGAGCTCCAGCACAAGTACCTGTTGGTGATGAGAGGGAGGGTAATAAAGGCTGCCAGATAACCTTCTCTGTTCCCTGCGCACCGCAGTTACCCAGAAGCCCAGCCACCTAGCATAAAAGGAAACTACCCACTTTAATTAGCAGAGCAATCAAAAGGCTCTTATGCAGGAAAGCATTTATCACCAAATAGAAAATGAATGGTACTTTAAAATTAGAATATGCAGAATTTGTAGCCAAAGGCACTCAGGGGAACAGGAGCTTTGCACCAAACCAGACAGGGATTTTTTTGGCTTCAGTCTAATGAACTTTTACAATAGCTATCAAATTCTGTCTGGCAGCACATTTCAGCAATGGGTCTGATTTTCAGAAATACTTTGCAGCCCTCACCAGTGTCAGGAGGAGGAGACCAGCATTCAGGAAACCCTTATTAACCCATATTCAGATCTCAAAGCCAGATCCACGGAAACCTATTTTGTAAAAAAATGCTACCTATACTTTCAAAATACAGTCCAAATACACAGCAGGAAATTTTTATCTTAATTGGCCACGCTGATGAAGGCTTCACTGTGTCCCACTTACAGTCAAAAATGCCACTCATCGCAGGAACCAGACAACAGCGTATTTCATTATCAGCAGGATGAGCAAAGCTTGAATTGGAAGAGGAGGATGGTTTTTTTTCTGAGTCTTCACTGTATTTAATGAAGCAATTGAATTGTCCAAAAGTAAAGGAAAGTCTAGAGATAAAAATCCCATCCTGTCAGCTTGGAAGCTCACAGGGATTTTGAAGTATGGGACACTGGAGAAGTTCTGAAGACAGTAGGAAATGCTGTCACTAAGTCTTCATGGAGATAATTAAAATGCAAAATGCAGAATTTTCCATTGTCTTTACAAATATCATCTTGTGAGGATGCTGAAAGCTGAGAGGAGGTGTAGCTCAGCCAAAATGCTTCCTACCACGGAAGTTCTGTAATTGCTGCAAAAAGGCAACTGTAAGCCAGCCTGCTACAAACTCCCAACTACAGATGGGATTATTTGATTGTAACATTTCAAAATGCATTCTGATTCTGTAACATTTCAAAAGCTTCTGTTCATATGAACACAAATTATGCAAGTCGTCTCAGGTCTGCAGTGTTAGGATCCCACAAGTGGTATCCACAGGAAAGCTGGGATGAATGCTGAGTAAAGCCATAACGACAGATTTACTCACTGTAACTATTCAGCCATTTGAAGCATAGAGAGCATAAAGGGAATGAGACAGGGTGTGAGCCCTGATAAGCAGGAGGGAGACAAATCAGGAAGTCGACCTATATTCAGCCTCTTTGTTTCTGCCTTCTTCAAAGGCTCTCCTCTGTTTTAAAAAGATCTGTGACTTTATAGACCCACTGCAGCTGCCATCATCTACAGACTGCAACTTCGAGGACCTGGCGTAAGATAAACAAAAATTGCTTTGAACTGGGAATGTAAGATGGGACCCCATTACAACGCTCCATCTGCATATTCCTCAGAAATAACCGTTCTAGAAGTGGTCAAGAGATACTGGTGCCCTCGTTTACTGTTTGAAGTCTCTCAATTCTGCTTTTGACTATTGTTATAAACAGGCGCTCACATGACCTGACTACAATGGATTGGCTGGCTCAAAAAGAAGTAACACAGAACAGCATAAACAAGAAGGTCCTTGTCTGAACCCAGCCTCACTTCACATCTCCATGCAATGAAGCAGCTCTAATTCCATATGCTTCCAGTTGGTACTTGCCTTTTGAGTTTGGTATTCAGGCTGTTCTGTGCTTCAAAGATACTATAACCAGCAAGATCCCTCTTGAAGTTTTATGCACAAAAGAATTAAATTTGTCTACAGAGACTTTAGACGCAGCTAATAAAACCTATTACCCTGTTATTTACCTAAAACATCTGATACTGAATTACCCTTGGATGTCACAGTTCCAGGTGTCAACAAAGATAGGCACAGAATAATCTAAAGCAATGATGGTGGCACAGTGACATCCTTGTGGCTTAGTTGAAGATCAGAACTTTGTTCACCTTGTTCAAGAAATGCTTCTACCTATGGTAGCAGCCATAAAACACTGTCCTGTAGTGGAGTAGGGAGGGAGGTGGCTGGGTAGAGCCCTGCCTATCAGACCCAGTGCCATCTGCAAGCAATGGCCTCAGAATGGGATGTAAAATCCATAACCATTTTTCCACCTATGGTTTTGATGGCAGTACAGATGGAAGATGTACAGTATCCCAGAGAAGTGGATGCCCCATCCTTGTAGACACCCAAGGTCAGGCTGGCCGGGGCTCTGGGCACCTTAAGAAGTGGTAAGTGTCCCTGTTCATTGCAGGAGAGTTGGACCAGATGGCCTTCATCGGGTCTCTTCCAACTCAGCAGATTCTGTGATTCTATGATATTTTGGGTGGCCATATTCTACTGCTGGTTTTTATTGTTTTCAAATCAAGATTTAAATATCCCAAGCGAAATAAAAGCAACTCACTACTGGAAATCATTTTCTAGCATAAGAGATCTGCCTGTCAAGAAATTGTTCTGATTTCTTGACTGCCATTCCTTTGGCCCAGGCTTGCTCTTGTTTGATAGTTTTATAAACACCAAGCTATGGGCATGTTGTGTAAAGCGAGATGCCTAATGTACTTCCACACAGTCTGGCTTCACTATACAGCACTGGGCAAAAAACATTGATGCACCAGCTTGAATTAAGTTTACAGTTCCCCCAGGAATGTGGTGATCTGCCCAGGCTCCTCAGGCCTCCATCTGAGTTGCAATCACTTCTCCAAATTTGCTATAGACTCTCTTTATCTTTTTAAACTTCTACTCTCTGCTTTAATAACCTCCAAGGTTATCAGTATAGAGTCAGAACAAAGAACATATCTTAGCACATCTTTTTTCTTTTTCCTTTTGTGTCTTTGTATAGGACTCCAGCAGAAACAGAAGCAATTAGAGCCTGAATAGTTCCTACCTCATTGTGAAGTGTTGTGTGCATCTCCATGGTGAGTTTGCACTGATTTGATAATAGCCTGAAATAAAGAGAACAGAGATCCACAAAAGCGATGTTTTAAAAGTATACAGGCTAAACACAGATGTGAAAATAGCAGGCTATCTATTTACAGCATAAAATGAAACACTGAAGTTCTGATGATGGTTCACATACACAGATAGGAGAAGAGAAAGCCAATTTCCAGAGAGGAGTGGTGGTAGCTGTTGCTAGGGGAAGGGTAGAGTTGCCCGTATATCTCCTCAATAGCAGGAAACTGTGATCCTAAGAAGTGGGCACTTCTTAACACTCCCAGTTTCCAGGTAGTAGAGACAGTGGAGTCCAGGGGATTCTTCACATCATCCTAATGTTCATCAGAAGGGTCGCAATTTCCAAAGATTTATTTCTCTCCCTTCCATCATATATAGTGACGGGGTCAGGGGAATACCAACAGTGCAGAGAACACCAAAGGTACTTTGAGCAGAATTCTTATTTTCTGTCTCCTTGGAAGTAGATTTCGGAAAGGATGGAATCTGAAGAAAACACAAGAGCTGAAATGAGAGATTGATAAATAAATAAATAAACCATAATTAATCAAAAGTACTCCACAGGCTGATGGTCAAGAATGGTGTGGGGTGTACTGCTCATTGGTTTCAGCAGCTCTAAGACAAGAGGGGTCATTCTGCTCAGTTGGTATTCCCTCCCATATAATGTAGGCTAGAGATCCTCACAGTGGGAATCATGCACCAGGCTCTTAAATCTGAGCTGATTTAGAGCATATTTTCTATGAACACTTCCAGACTTGATTTAAAGATGTCAAATGATGAAGAATTTAAGCAAGTTGTTCAAGGAGCTTAAAGTCCTTATGGTTAAGAGTGTATGCTTGTTTCTGGATTGAATTTTGAGAGATTTAGCTTTCACTACTGGATCTCACTGCATGAAGAGTAATCCACCCTGCCCCAAATGCAAGATGTAAACATACAGCACACTGTACTAATGCTTCTTGTCGTAACTCTTCTCTTGAGAGAAAATTTTCTCCACTCTGAAAATGAAAATGGCCCATTCCGCACCGAGCTAGGATTGTTAATGCTTACTTTACCTTCCTGAGCAACAACTTCCCCAGGTAGCCTTTAATCTGCAAGATGAAAGAACCTTCTCATAGCATATCAGGAAATGTACCTGCACACTGTGATTAAGTTTTGCTTAAATTTCTGTTTGTTAAATTAAACAGAATAAACATTTCTCTCCCTCCCTCCCCACTCGTGCATAGCACAGAAGTTAAGGGATGCTCCAAATCCCAGGAAACCCTGATTGTTTTCTATCCCAAAGGCATCTAGTTGTTTCTTCCTTAAATCAGAAATTGCTAAAAATGTACATTTTAAGATATACCGTGGACAGGGATTATTTTTTTTCTGCACTACATAAAATAAGGAGACATGAACAGAATGTCTATTAGGAACTTGTCTGATATGAAAGTATAAAAATCTTCGTGTTGTTAAAGGCTATTACAAGATCCTTAGGATCACAGGCTATTTACTCTAACATCTCTGTAGAAGTTGTGGAAGCTGGCAACACTAAAAAAAATCAAAAACATAGCAGAAACAGTGTCTTTAGGGACTTCCCCAGTGACAGTTGTTTATTTATGACTCCATTAAAAAAATTTAACTCAGTACATTTATTTGCTTATGATGGGACTGGCTTTCTCCCATCTCACATGCTATGTAGTGGAACAAGGGAGCACCGAGAGCTAGCCCTATAGCAAATGGCCCTGTGGGACACATTAGTGCTCTCTCTCCTACACCCACAGCAAGGAGAACATCACGGCTTGCCAAATAGGAAGCCAAGGCCTGATGTGGGGGGCTATGCTTGTGATAAGTGAGACATTAGGGTAGATGTGATACTGAGGGACATGGTTTCATGGTCATGGTGGCAATGGGTTGACGGTTGGACGTTGTGATCTTAAAGGTCTTTTCCAACCCTAATGATTCTTTGATCAGTGAGTGATGGTCAGGCCAACTTTCAGCATCATGGGGACTTGTGTGCAAATTTCTGTAAGGGAAACAACCACAGTCACAGCCACCTCACTGACAGAAAGCAAACTCAGGCACTGCCAGCTTCCCAGAAATGACGCCTCCTTTTGAATCACACTCCACCATGGATATGGATCACTCCCAAAGCCCTAAACAGGAGACTATTCCTTTTCCTTGCCCCAAGGAAGAAGAGCCTCAGGCTCTTTGAGAAGGCATAGAGATAAAATTCAGGAAATCAAAAGCAAGTCAATCTGGGACAGTGAAGGGAAGAGGTGTTTGGTCAGCATGGAATCACATCACTGCAAACTGCACTCACTTGGATTTCCACATCAGCTGCTCAGCACTGAAAGTATCCACATCTCTGGAGACAACTAAGTCCAGGCTGGATGGGGCCCTGGGCAGCCTGATTTGGTGGGTGGCAGCAAGCCCATGGCAGGGGATTGGAGCTCAATGAGCTTTAAGTTCTCTTCCAACCCAGGCCAATCTATGGTTCTGTGATTCTGTGATTCACTATCTGCATCACTTTGTGTTTGAAATGCCAAGAGGTGCTCTAGCAGGGAAGCATCAAAGCCTGTTGTGAGATTCTCCTATACCTCAATACCTCTAAACATTGTGGCACTAAATAGGTGCACATTTTCTGAATTAAAGATGAAATGGAAAGGTTTTGGATGCACTGGATTTGCATCTGGCTGCAGGACTGGGTTGTTTTAGAGAAACTTCACAGCACTTGAGGAGGGATTGTGCAAAGGCATCCGTGCCCCTCTGAAAAATAAATGTTTAACTGCTCTGAGCTTTGTTTCCCCATTGTCTGCCTTCAGCAGCCCAGTAATCCCACTGCTTTGTTGTTTTGCTGTGCCCTATTCAGAGAGAAACCCCTTACACAATGAGACCCCTTTGGCAGAGGCAGAACATTGGAGGTGCTGAGCTGTGAAGAGATGTGCCAGCTGTAAGTCTGCTCAGAAGCAGCACGAGTTTTTTGACCCTAAAATTGGATAGAAACAGGGGAAGAAAAGGAAGGAAAAAAAAAAAAAGGCAGGGTTCCGAGGACTGTGCACAGACATCGTGAAGTCTAAATGACAGCAGGAATGCCCCATTTCCAACTGGAAACCCCAGTGCCCTGTTGCATGGGCAGGCAGATGCCTCCTGGACTTAGGTTGCAGGAACATGGTTTTACTACCCAAGGGCTGAACATGAAGGTTGGGTGTCTCCTCAAAGCAATATGGATTTACCATGCCAGAATGAGTTTGGTAGGTGGCTTTAACGGAGCAGCAGGGCCCAAGCCAAGGGGCTGGGTTTTTGTGTGTGTTTGTATTCATCTCTCCAGGCAGGTCTCTGAAATGTATACTGTCCTTTAAATGATTCCTTAATATTTAATATCATGGTAGGATGAAGTCTGATTTTATGGTTAAAAATGTCAATTTTCACAGCTGATTGAGCTTGTTTAAATGGCAAGCAGTTTACTTGTATTGAAAACCATATAAACAGATCAACTTATTTACTGACATTAAAAGAAGAGGATACTTTACACTCCAAAGCCTTTCAGTTTTTGAAACTGAAAATGAGCAGAGATGACTGAGTTCATTTTGCAGTTTTTCCCCCAGTGGCAGATTGATTGTAGTTTATAAAACAAGTCCATGCATCTGGCAGCAGAAGGAATAGCTTAAGATGCTAAGCCACCCTTTCAAAAGTTCTCCGTAATTAATTATTAGCTGCTTGGAAGTCCATTCTATTTTTCCTTTTGTTTGTATTATTTTAATGGTGACTATAATGCACATATAATGAGAAAAGCAGCATCTTGTAAACATACAAATAAATCTTAAGACTTTAAGCAGGATTAAGCAAGCTAAAAAAGAATTAAAAAAAAACAACCCTGAAATCCAGATCTGCGGAATCACAGAAATCAGTTTTGTTAATGCTTTCCCATCTGAAGCCAATTAAAGCATACATGGACACGAAGGAATGAGGATTCATAATGGCACAGATTCCCTCTGCCTCTTCTTAAAAATAGCTGCAACATTCAGACCGGTGTCTGCACTAATATATATATAAATATTATTTTGATTCAGGAGGAGCAGGGAATAGAAAGTGGCTTAGACATGGATAACATGTCTCATTCGTGGGTCAAAGGACTCTGCCCACAGTTTGGCTCCGGTGAGGAACTCAGTTTGAAATCCATCCATTAGAGGGCAATGCACTATCCACAGTGACATCTTGGAGATGGAGTAGCAGCAGGAGTTTGAGGAAGGAGCAAAGAGAAGGGCAGGAATGATAACTGAAGAGGTAATCCAAGAATCAGTTCTGTCATGGAGGTGGTGCCTAAAGAATATGCAGGAAGATGCATGATACGAGGCAACAAACGAACATGAGAGAGGAGGGTTACGCTGAAGCCCTGGCAATATGTGGCTGATGGGAACTGCAGGTTTGTCCTCAAAGGAGAATAGCTCAAGAGGGTTATTTGTGACACACCAGTGATTTTAGAATCACAGAATCATTAAGGATGGAAAAAAACTGAGATCCCCACGTCCAGTCAACCCATCTCACCATGCTCACTGACAACGACTCTCAGAGCTACATCTCCACGTTCCTTGAACATCTCCAGAGATGGTGACTCCACCACCTCCCTGGGCAGCCTGTGCCACTGCATCACCTCTCTTTCTGAGAAGAAATTTTTCTTAATATCCAGCCTGATATCCAATCATCTCAGCTTCCCCTGAGGACATCAGTTCCTGCCTCCTGCCTATCATTCTGATGGATCTGCTTGTCTGGAGGCTTTCCTAGGAGTCCCCCAACAGACAGGGAATGACCGCTTTCCTTCCTGCTTTCCAAGCAGACCCCCAGTGTCACTGCTGTCAGGAGGACACAAGCTCAACGCTCAACAAGGTTACATAGTCACTGTCCCTGTGAGCATCTTCCCTAGCAGGTATTTGGCTGGGGCTGCTCTCAGCAGGCAGCTGGGATGTGGCCACCCTGCTTTTCAGAAAATGATTGGTCCATGGCCATCGTGCCATGCCAGCTGGCCTGAGAGTCACAGAATGGACTGCAGCCTTCTGCCTTCACTGATACAGGCATTGCCTTGGGCTGTGCTGGCTGAGAGCGAAGGAGCTGCGCTATAATTGTTGTTTACTACCCACCTCTTCCTTGCAAAGAGCTTTGAATGATGGTGCAGAAATTGTTCAGTGAAGAGAGAGTGAAGAAGGCACTTGGATATCACCGTGACTGCTGCTTTCAAGAGAAGTGTAATTTGTCTAATACACAATCTGTCATCTTCCCTTCATGCCGAAGAAGTGAGGAGCTGCTGGAAACTAACCACACATATGGTGACATGGCTCTGTCATTAGCTTGGGCAGGAGACAAATCTCCCTACATCACTGGCATGCAGCACTGGAAACACTTATCTCTTGGGCTCATGTTAAGGGCTGACCAAGATGCACTCTTCCTTCTACCTGTGCTGCTGTGACAACAGAGACTCTTCCAGTAAGTAAATGTTTCTCATAACTCGAAGCAACTTATCCATGGTAAAATTAACCAGTTATGCTGGAGGCCTCTGTGCTGTACATTTAACAAAACAAAATTAATTGTATATCCATATACATTTCAATAATTTGAATTGTCACTTTAATTCTTCTCTAAATCAAAATATCGTAGAATTTTTTTGGGTTGCCTCCAAACTGAGCTCATTCTTCTTAAGGGGTTTTCCACTGGCTGCATTTTACAGAACCAAGGAGGGCAAGATCTATTGGTTGTAATAACAATTAAGTTACTAATTCAGATACCACGTCTACTAATAACAATAGCCTGCAAATTGTTATTTTAAGGCCCAGATCACTGTCAGAAATTTTATGGCAATCTTTCCTAGGACACCTAAGAAATCCAGGAATAATAGGAAGAGAGAACTTCCTGAAAGCATTGAAGTATTAGGCCTGCTGGACAGAAATATGCACCATGTTTGGAGTGGTGAGATTCTTACATCAGCCCCATTATTACAGATTTCCATCAGTGCAGCTGGGAGCAAAATCAGGATGTGAACCTTTAGCAGAGCATATAAAATAGTGACACATACACCTGACATACTCTGAGCCTTCACATCAACATTTATTCCAGCCTTTCTCCCTTTCCCATGGCATTCAGATGTACGGGCAACCTCTGCTGGATATTTTACTTGTATTGCACGTAGCTGAAAAAGTTTACACTAAGTGGGAAACGGTGCTGTGTGTGAATACATGCCATCTACAAGGGCCTTTACATTATGTTGGTGTTGGTTTTGCTTTCTAGGGTTGGCTGCCATACTAAGTGAGCACAAAAGTGCTGACTCCATCTGTCTGGCAAAGCCAGCAACCAATCTTTAAAAGGTCCATGGGATGCAGACCCCAAATGAGACGTGTCATAGAATCACAGAATCATTAATGTTGGAAAAGACCATTAAAATATCTAGAAATCACCAACACATTCCCACCATGCCCAGTAACCACGTTCGCCAGTGCTACATCTCCACAGTTCTGAAACACTTCCAGGGGTGGTGACCCCATCACATCTCTGGGCAGCCTGTGCCAACGCATCACCTCTCTTTCTGAAAAATTTTTTCCTAATACCCAACCTGAATCTCTCCTGGTGCACCTGAAAGCCATTAAGGAGGGCTGATTGGCTACTATCCCTCTGGCCACAGGGTTTTGCTTCTGAGGTTGACCACAGAGTAGTATGAGGGCACAAGACCACTCTAAAAAGAAGCTAAATGATTTCCAGGGCAAAACAAATGATATATATACATATATTTGTAATAAAAGATCACGGATGTTATAGCAAAAGAGCAAAATTATTTCACCCCCTCAACCTTCCCCCAGTCTCCCCTCTTTCCCAAAGCCCAGTACAGCAGATAGCCTTTGCTGTCTGCCTATGAAAACCATCTCTCAAGTCATTATCCCAGTGCACAAGCACACTGTGAGGTCCAAGGAGCTGGCACCTGCCTAAATTGTGGATGAATTTTTATTCCACTGAGGCAGGTTTCTCTTTATGCTAATCCCTCACTCTTCAGGATGTCGCAGAGCATGGGAAGCACAAAATCGTGCTTTATGAGTACGATCTGTCTGCAAACTCAGTATCACTTCCCTCTCCATCTTACCTGCCACAGCCAGCTAGGGATCATAAATACACCCCTAATGCCACAATTAGCATACGCTCTTGAAAGAAAATTGTGCTTGTAGCAAGAGTCCCCAAGGGCCAATATCAACAGAGAGACATTACAGAGCAGAAAACAGAGAATCGGGGCTGAGCTTTCAAGTACGTGCTCCCTCACTCGGCAATGGTCTCTGCTGAGATTTCTCCTGCTTTTATCAGGAGTAGGCAATGCAGCAGGGCTGCACACACTAACTCCGCTTTGACTTACATTTCAATCATTTTTTTTTGTGGGGCAGTAGCCAAAGCCAGACTTTCAGCTCACCACTTCACTGCACTACTCTGGTTTAAAAAAAAAAAAAGTAGAAAAGAAGCCCGAGAAATAAGAATGCTTGCCTTAATTTTTATTTTTGTTCTCCTCCATCCATTTTCTAACCCACTCCTGTTGAAGGGGACCAGCGTTCTTTCCAGATCTGGTGGGACAGATTGACAGGAAAGAAGGACACATGAAAGAGGCTGTTTAGAAAGCAAAGGTAACGAACGAGGCCCGCTGCTTTGATTTGTGTGTTTGCCTCATCAAAGCTGATCTCATCTTTTGGAGTCCCACATGCCTTTATTCCTAGCAGAGTTAAGCGCCTGCTTATGGGTTTGCAGCAGGGTATGGTGCACTGCAAATTCTCTGTTAGTAGGCTTGAAAGAGCATGGGTTTGTCTACCACCCGCCCTAATAAGCCTTTGATCTAACAGAGCCTTCTAATGGGATCCAATTGCAACCGTAATAATAAATAAGTGAAAAACATAAAATAGGTAACAAAAGTGGCATAAATGTGTTGCCACTTGAAGGTTTTTAATTCCTTCCTTGCTCAGCAAGGTTCATGCAAATAAATGGAAGCAGCAGGTCTGGGATACGGACATTTTGCCGTGACTGATTTGCAATGCAGTGGGAATGCTGGGGGGGCAGTGGGGACAAATTTTCACTTTATATTCTGCTCAAATGAGACAAAGATTACAGTTAGGAGTCAAGTACTATCAAATTATTTATTGAATTCTGTTGGGGTGGAGAGGGTATTTGCTCTTTTTTCCAGAAAAAATATCGATTTTAAGGATGGCTTTGATATCAATTAGGCTCAACATGAGAGACAGGCAGTCACTTTGTATAGGGAATTTAATTAAAAGCTCTGTACTTAGTCAGAAGAGTGTTCTAAGGATAAAATTGTTTTCCCCCTTTGGGTCAATTTTCTGTTATGTTTGTATAATGCAATTAAAGAAGGACCCATGCCAAGCAATACTTACGTCTGGTATAAATCTGTCCATATATAATGACTGGCTCTTTGGACTTCCAATGCACAAACAAGCGTTAGCTGCATTTGGATTTTGCTGTTTTTTGCATCATTGTCACAAAAAAAACCAACAAACCTCATCTTTACAAGTGCATGCCTCTGATAAGGCTCTTTAAAGGCCGGTTAGACATGAACAAAGGGTAGAAGCAAAGAAAAAGAGAAGGGCGATATTTCAAGAAGCACTTTCCTCTTGAAAAATTAGAAGTAACAACTGACTTGACCTGGAGCCACTCAAGTTCAGAGGTGCTTACTAATGAAAGGTCTGCGTCAGCACTCGTAACAAAGATTAGTCTTTAACATAATGGCATGTAAACCGTCAACTTTTGGGAGGGAGTTCTGAGGGGCATGGAGCTATGTCTGTCAGCTGCCCTGGAGCTGAATGGCCAGTGCTGAATTCCTGGGAGTCTTCCTTGGAGCTGGAGGTCAGCCCGAGGCTTCCCATCGCATCAGTGGGTTTGGGGCATTGGTGGTGGTGAGTTTTGGCAGTGCAGGGGCTTGGGAAGGATCATAGCAACCTACTGGTGAGAGGCTGAGCCTCCTGAAGAGCCTTGGACTCTCCACAGCCTGGGACTTCACAACATCCCCTTAGCACTCCGAAGGTGAACAAATGGATTTTTTCCCTCAACCCGTTTATATGCTTGGCAGGTTAGGGTTGTGTTTCTGATATTGAACAAAGTTTTGAATACAGTTTTTTTTCTGTAAATTCTGTTCTATTCTGTTTTCAAAAAATATGTATTCTTCACAGCTATTTTAACTCCTAATTAGAGAAGCAACAACTAATACTAAGCCTGGCCAGGTAGGAAAGCATCTGCAGTCTCTGAAGCCTCTCTGATTTCCTGGAAAAATCACATTCCACTCATTTTTGTTGTTATTTGATCAGAGGATGCACTGTAACCCCAAACTCTGCTGTAGGGCAGGATACCCAGAGAAGCTCAGCCTGGCATTGTGTTTACTCCTATGGAAGCTTGGCTGCAGAGCCTTGGAGTAGAACTAGAGCAACATCTCAGGATAACTGAGAATCCCAGCCACAATTTCAGAGGAAAAGTGCAAAGCCAAACACGTACAGGAAAGAAGCCAAAAGAAATTGGCATTGTGGAGGATGATTCCTGCCTTAGACATTGCAGTGGTGGGTACTAGGGAAAATAAATACATAAGACAGATATGTAAACAGCTAGGAGAGTTACACAGACAGATCTATACATACACAGGACTGATGCCAAACCTGCTGGAGTCAATGAAAATCAGAAGATGGATGTACCAGACAATTCTAGAGCAAGCTTATATAACGAGTGGAACAAGAGAAAAGACTCTGCTCAAAGTCAGTCTTTGGCATTCATGTAGCTGCTCAGAAGACTTGAACACAGTGCCGAGTTGCTCAGAACAATGTGTGAAGGTGTCTTTTATCCACTCGTTCTCTTGCTGTAGGACATGCAGTCTTCACACGTCCTTCTAATAAGAAAGAAAGCCCACATGAGGCTCCTGCATCGCCCAAACTCTCCTCACATGGCACGCAGCATCCTCTGCAGATTCTCTGTGCTGGAGAGCCTCACTCAGATTGGGTTTATCACACATGTTAAAGCCAGCATATATCTGCTCTGTTGTAATTTTCGTTTTTCAGCAAGAGGCTGGAAATCATTCAAGAGCACTCAGGTCCAGATTCTCAAGTGTGCCCAAGATTTCAAGGGCAGGTAGGGATCTAAATACCTTGAGGGCTGTTCATAGCTCATGTCTTCTCCTCCTCCACCAGCAGTGATTTTCAGCCCATGCTGAACCAAACCCTTTCCCCCACTGCTACAGCAGCAACAAGTTTCTGGACCCTTTGCACCCATCAAAGAACGTATGGAGGCTGTGACCCCACATGGGGCCCTGTGTTCCAAGTGATTTCTCACTTGAATGCCATATGGATATGCCAGCACATACCGTCTTTTTTTTTTTTTTCTTTTCCATTTCCATCTGCTAAGAGGGAGCTCAAGTGTAAGGCTCTGCAAGCAGCAGATGAAAATGCTAAAAACCTGAAAAAAAAAATATCGTTATTTGGGGAACATAAATATAATGCTGTTTATTGGCTCTGGGTTTTATGCTGTACATGAGGAAAATGGCTTTGCTCTCCTTGTACCCTGCTCTGTCAACCTCTCAGTCTACCAGAAGCAGTTGCCTTGGGGACACCCGCAAGCACATGCAATTTCTTTGATTTTAGCAGGACTTTTCCAAACTCATCCTTTTTAAGGGCTGAAATGTGGCCTTGCCAATTCTCACTGCTTTCTCAGAAACCACAGGCTGGCCTGTTGTCTTGGCTGCTCACAGTAACACAAACCTCTTAATTATTAACATTTTGATATTGCTTTTTCTGTCCCACAGTTGTTATTTCCCCTTACTGAAATTATGTCATGAAAAATAAGATGTGGACACCAGGCACTGCAGACTCGTGTTTTCTCATAATAATCATAGAACTGTAGAATCGTTTGAGTTGCAAGGTACCATTAAAGGTCATCTAATCCAACTCCCAGATAATACAGAATCCGTAGCAGCCTTAAGCCTTGGTTGGATGATTGGCTCCTTCTGGCTTTGGGGTCAAAGTGCTGGATTTAAGACCACAGGACATGCAGCACTGGTCTGCTGAGGGTTCAACAGTTGTTCAGAACTATTCGCAGATTAACCTCATATCAGAGACTGTTCTGCCAAACCATGGATTTAGGCTTCCCATAACTGCGAAGATAATTTCCATCCTGGCTGTTCATAGGAGGGCAAATATGTGACTGCTCAAATTCAGATCTGTAGAGGTGACTGATCTGACCTGAAAGCGTGGCTTTGGACTTAGGGCAACCCATCCTGAGCTGTGCTTCCAGCACGTTACTTTCTGAATATTTTGTAGAAGTAGAGCTGTGGGAGCAGAGACAGCACCTGGAAGGCATTTACAGCCATGTGCACTTAAGTGGCCTTAGAAATGAGGAGAAGATGAGCAGATTTCTAATGACAGGCAATATGCTGAGTGCAAAAAGCGTGAGATGATCCAGTGCAACCCAGTCTGCTCTGAAGAGAGAAAACGCCCATTACTTACAGGAAAGAAGAGACTCATTTACCTAATCATCATATGCAGTTAAGACAGCAAGAAGGAGGTTGCACAAGACAAAACAGAACTACGCCGAAGCTCTCCCTTGTGAAATGAAGTTCAGCGATATAAATGTACAGGCTTTCAGTGCATTTTAGCTGTGCCCTTCAATCAGAGAGCTGGATAAAAGGGAAAGCATCTCACTACCAGTAATCTTGGGAGCTAGAAATTCCCCACAACGCATCTCAGTGAAGACCAGTGAGCATTATGGGCTGGTACTAGCAAGTATGTTACACACTGCAGGGAGCAACATCAACCACTTCAGCAACCCCTTTGCTGTGGGATGTCCTACCTCTCCCATTATGGCCTGCCAATGCATAAAGGGAGCTTATAAGCAGGAGTGAAATCATTTTACACAGGTAGATAGTGAAAGGACAAGGGGGAATGGTTTTAAATTTAAAGAAGGGAGATTTAGATTAGATGTCAGAGGGATATTTTTCACTGAGAGTGTAGTGAGGAACTGGCACTGCTGCCCAGAGAGCTGTGCCCCAACCCTGGAGATGCTCAAGGCCAGGCTGGATGGAGCCCTGGGCAGACTGAGCTGGTGGGGAGCAGCCAGCCCATGGCAGAGGGACTGGAACTGGCTGATCTTTGAGATCCCTTCCAACCTAATCCGTTCTGTGATTACCACTGTGCTAATTTCTCAGTGCTGAGGACAGCTTTATTCCATAATATTGCTGTAAAAGAAATTTTTCTGTCACACTAGCCTGTACATTGTGTCCTCTTTTTCTGCAGCCTGGTAAGAAACCCTGCAGAACCAGCGATGGTCCTGGTGTATTCAAGCCATGCACCTCCTGTTGGCAGAAGAACTGTGTCCAGCATCCAGCATAGCATCACTCCCTATACCCATCACCCACAGAGGGCTCAGCCCCATTAGCTCTGCTGCAGTCCCCTCAAAGTAACCCCAGCATGAAGCCCTACACTCATCATATGGCAACGTGATTCTCCATTCTTTGAGTCTGCAAGAATCACGTTGAGGAACCACAGCTGAGTTCTCCTCAGGCTCCATCTAAGCCCGTGCAAGTCAGTGGGAGTTCTCCCATTAAATAGGGTCTCCGATGTATGCCTCAATGGCAGGTAGCCTAGCAAACGGATTATTTTCCTGCGCTGGTTTCAGAAGGCGCTGCTAGCACAGGTATTTCAAAAGATGCTGCTACAGGCATGATCTTAACAGTTAATTGCTTAACATTTTAATAATCGCTTGAGAGCATTTGAATACATCTCCCACCCTTTTGATTCTGCCAGGTTTGTTTCTCTTAAAAAAATTAAGCAAACACAGAGCAAATCAGGCGTTGGTTGTCTCCAGCTACTAAAGATCTCCTAAAATTTCCCCAGTGGGTACAGGCACTCCACATCAGACAGATCATCATTCATACTGAGAAACTGGGGAAGAAGAAAAGACAGAGAGGGAAGAAAAAAAAGAAAAGAGGCTTATGTTTCAAAGATCACTACAGGCCAAATATTCTCAGGCACCCTGGCTTTTACAGAAAAATCCTTAACAGTGTAGAAATGGAAGCACTTCAAAGATAAAATAAATAATTTAATAATAGTCTGTTTCTCCAAAGGGTTTTGAACAAGTTTTAGATTTGCCAGTGAATGTTTCCCTTAGGCAGTAGGCCAGTGGAAAAAAAGAAAAAAAAAAGGCACAGTATGCCTCTTTCATAAGATGCATTTTGTGTTACTTTATTTCTTGATAAGATCCCAAACAAATTCTTTCCTCTCTCACCCACCCTTCAAATATATATATATATTTATATATTAAAAAAAATAATAATGAAAAGCTGAAGATGGTGTAGATGTAAATGATCTCTTACATATAACACACACCAAAATAATTGCTGAAATAGATCCAACATACAGATTGCATCTTTGCCTTCCTGGTTGCTTCGCTTGCTATCACATGCTGAGAAGAACCCCAAATAATACCATGAGGTATGTATAAAGGGAAACTATTTGAAGACCCCAACTGACTTCTGCGTAAGTAAGATTACAGTATTTATAGGCAAGCCTTTACAGTATTTATAAACGAGACTCTACAGTATTTATAGGCATGGAAGGAAAATGCAGAAGACTAGACTGTGTCATTGAAACATTCTTGATAAGTCAAAGAGATTCCTATTCTAATAAGAAAAGAATTTATTTGGCAATCTCACAAGCACTAGAGAGGATCTAACTGAATAAGTGTCTTCTTAAAATTGGCTTATATGTGCTACTTAGTTTAAGCTCAGTTTACACACTTTTTTAACTATTTATGAGGAAAAAAAGAAGAGAATCTATGTTTTTGTTCTTTGCTGGATGTTGTGCTGAAGGATCTTTATAGGTTTTTACCTGGTAAGTCTTATCTTCAGGAATCCCAGGACCCAGTAGAAAAGTGTGAATTGAGATACCAAGACCCATCCTCAATACAGAAAGATCTGGTTAGGGACCACTTAAAATGAAGTCCGTGAAACTTCATGGAACACACTCATGAGTGTTGAAGGACCTGACCAAAGACATTGAGCACCTACTCCATTATCTTTGAAAAGTCCTTGGTGACTGAGTGAGGTTCCTGAGGAGTGGAAGAAAACAAATGTCATTCCTGACTCCAAGAAGGAGAGAAGGATCTGGGGAGCCATTGGCCACTTAGGTCCACCTTGATCCTCAAGATGATGATGGCACAAATCTTCCTGGAGCCATTTCCCTAAGAAGGATGAAAATGTGAAATGGGAAAAGGTAGCTTGCACTTGTGAAGAGGAAATCCTGTCTGACCAAACCAGTAGTCATTTATCATGAGGTGAATGGCTTGGTGGCTGAGAAGAGAGCAGTGGATGTTGTTTATTGTCATTTTAATAAAGGCCTGTGATGGTGACTCATATAACACCCATATTGACAAACTGATGAAGTATAGGCTAGATAAGTGTATAGTGAGGTAGACTGAGACCTGGCTGTGCACCTAAAGCCAAGCAGTTGTGATCAGCAGCATAAAATGGAGGCCAGATACTAGTGGAGACAATACTGTTCAGCATCTTCAATAATTACCCAAATGTTAGGACAGAGTGGACCATCAGCAAAGTTGCAGATGACGGAAAACAGGGAGGATTGGCTGATGGCTCTGCTGGTATTTAGAGAGACATCAACAGGCTAGAGAAATGACCAGTAGGAAGAATCTCATGAACTCTAAGAAAAGAGACATTTCAGCTCCTGTATCTGAAGAGGAACAAACTCATACGCCACTACATGCTGGGAGTCAACCAGCTGGAAAGCATCATGGCCTGGGATTCTAAGTCAAACATAAGTCAGCAATGCTCCATTGCAGCAAGGAAAGCCAACAGCCTTCTGTGACAGCAGCAGGTTGAAGGAGGTGATCCTTCTCCTCTGCTCAGCACTGCTGAGACGTATCTGCAGGGCTGGATCCACTTCTGGTCTCATCAGTATGAAAAGAACATACTGGAGTGATACTGAAGGGCTATAAAAGTGATTAAGGAATTGGAGAGGATAGGCTGCAAGAGCAGGGACTTTGTATAAATGTGTATAAATACCTGTTGGGATATAAAGAAGATGAAGCCAGATTCAACTCACTGATATCTAATGAAAGGGCAAGAGGCAACGAGCATAAATTTAAATAAGGAAATTCCACTTAAACTCACATAAGTCTTTTTTACATTAAGATTGGTCAAAAACTGGCTCAGGTTGTCCAGAGAGGTGGTGGCATTTCCTTCTTTGAAGATATTCAAAAGTCCAGCAGGCAAGCAGGCAAAAGTCCTGCATATCTTGCCCTTGCTGACCCTGCTCTGAGCAGGGGGATAGGACCAAGAGATCTCCAAAGACACCTTCCAGCCCCAGTGATTCTGTGCTGGGTGGGGATAAAATGCCTCCATCCATCCTAGAGCACATCCTTACCGGACTGCGTTTGAGAGCCCGCGCACTGGACATGGATTTATAGCTTTTGTGGCTTTGAGTATTATGGACTGTGGTATGGATCCCAGCAATGACAGTAACAAAAACAGTCCTTTCACAGCAAGAAAAATGAGGAATAGTGAGTAGTAGAATCATAGAATAGCTTGGGTTGGAAAGGACCTTAACGATCATCTGGTTCCAACCAGTCTGTTTTGGTCAGGGTTGCTACCCACTACATCAGGTTGCCCAGGGTCTTGAGCACCTTCAGAGATGGGGAATGCACAGCTTCCCTGTGCAGTACTAGACCTGTCAGAGCAGGAGCAACAGGCTTCAGCAACAGCAGATTTGGAAAGGAAGAAGTTAGATTATGTTAAAAGGAAATGAGGGAGCTAGGCAGAGAAATTTGGGTAACTGCCTGACCCTCCTGAACCAGCACAAATCAAGAATTTTTCTGTTGCCATCCAGTGAGTTATTAGGTTGCTAAACTGGTGTGAGTGGAGAAACAGGCTCTACATCTTGCTGATGCTTTGTCAGTAAAAAGCATTTTGAGTTATTTCACCTGTGTCACACTGATATTTACCATCATAACTGCTTTGTTTGAGTTTCTTTATTTCCAATTCACTTGAAGCTGTTCTATACAGATACACAATATTACCTTTAATGTGCAAGACCAGGCACCTTTCACCAAGGAGATGACATACAGCTAAAATGGGGAATTTTCACTTCTCTTTCCTCTTGCATCCTACTGAGCATGGGGTATGCCTGGAGATTACACAGTGAGCCCAATCTTGATCACAGTTGCAGCCTTGGCATTGATTCGAATTTACACAGATACAGCAGAGCAGAATTGACCTCGCCGTCTGTCTCTTTATCATGCACACACATCACGATTCAGGATTTTGTTCTGACTTCAAAGCACATGTGCTATGTAGATTAATACACTCTACCTCAAAGGAAGTTGTCACCAGGCACACAGAGTGCTTCTTCTTTTATGGTAACTCATAATTTATCAAAG
This sequence comes from Tetrao urogallus, assembly GCF_951394365.1. NCBI lineage: Eukaryota > Metazoa > Chordata > Aves > Galliformes > Phasianidae > Tetrao > Tetrao urogallus. The sequence continues at coordinate 45,660,719 of NC_136820.1, read as the reverse complement.
AAAATCAAATCAATTTGTTGGTAAAAGAAACATGTTTTTCATGAATTTAGTCAACACCAAAGGTTTTGATGACAAAGCAAGAGAAGGCTATATTAATCAGACTTAGCATCTAACACTTAGTGGGGAAGCACACAAAGCTCAACTAGAATGTTTGTTCTTTCAGGGCATCAGCCCCCACATGGCAGCTTTGTCTCCTGGTGTCACTGATACTCCTTTCTCAACTTCTTTTCTAACATGCTATGTTGGACTGGATGATCTTTGTGGTCTTTCCAACCTTAATGATTCTCTGGAGGCAGTGGCATGCTGACCTATGAAGATCAGTGGCCACACAGAGTGGATGTAAAATGCCAGCACACCCAAGTAAGAGTAAGTCACTGCTCAAGCAACAGGTAATTGGAGAATTAGCCAGAAAGCTGATGTGCACAGACTGGAATCACAGAATCACAGAATTGCAGGGGTTGGAAGGGACCTCCAGAGATCATCGAGTCCAACCCCCCTGCCAAAGCAGGTTCCCTACACCAGGTCGCACAGGTAGGCATCCAGGCAGGTCTTGAACATCTCCAGAGAAGGAGACTCCACCACCTCCCCGGGCAGCCTGTTCCAGTGCTCCGTCACCTCACCATAAAGAAGTTCTTGCGCACATTTGTATGGAACTCTCTATGCTGCAGCTGATGTCCGTTTCCCCTTGTCCTGTCTCCATGTACCACTGAGAAGAGACTGGCCTCACCACTATGGCTGCCACACCTCAGATATTTATAAACCTGGATCAGGTCCCCTCTCAGTCTTCTTTTCTCAAGGCTGAACAGACCCAGTTCACTCAGCCTTTCCTTATATGGGAGATGCTCCAGGCCCTTCACCATCTTTGTGGCCCTCCGCTGGACTCTTTCCAAGAGGTCCCTGTCTTTTTTGTACTGGGGAGCCCAGAACTGGACGCAGTACTCCAGATGAGGCCTCACCAGGGCAGAGTAGAGGGGGAGGATCACCTCCCTCGACCTGCTGGACACGCTCTTTTTAATGCACCCCAGGATGCCATTGGCCTTTTTGGCCACGAGGGCACACTGCTGGCTCATGGCCAACCTGTCGTCCACCAGGACACCCAGGTCCCTCTCTGCAGAGCTCCTCTCCAGCAGCTCATCCCCCAGCCTGTACTGGTGCATGCAATTATTCCTCCCTAGGTGTAAGATTCTACACTTGCTTTGTTGAACCTCATCTGGTTTCTTACTGCCCAGCTCTCCAGCCTGTCCAGGTCTCGCTGAATGGCAGCACAGCCTTCAGGCGTGTCAGCCAATCCTCCCAACTTTGTATCATCAGCAAACTTGCTGAGAGTGGCCACTATCCCCTCATCAAGGTCATTGATGAAGATGTTGAACAAGACTGGACCCAGCACCGACCCCTGGGGGACACCACTGGTTACAGGCCTCCAGCCAGACTGCACCACCAACGACGACCCTCTGCGCTCTGCCAGTCAGCCAGTTCTCAATCCACCTCACTGTCCACTCACGTGGGAGACAGTATCAAGTGCCTTTCTAAAGGGACTTGTCTTTGTCCCTGTATTTATGTATATAGTGGTCTCCCTTGCTACAGGCATAGAAATGAAAGCCAATTTCATAACATATCCTAACAACCAGAAGTTGTCTCTCAAAGCTGGGAAGTTTTTCTTTCACTCTCCAGCATTTCGGATGTAGATTTTCCATTAGTGACCTCTCTATTCAGTTCAGAATCAAGGAACATTCCTCAAACAAAACAAAAAAGCTGGAAGAAGATGATGCCATCGTATGAAAGGGAAAGCAGAGCAGTATCCTACAGCTTGAATAGAAAAGTGATGGCTAAAATAGTCATGTCTAGTACATATCCAATACTGGGGCTGGATCCCAAGGGACATTGTGTGCAGACATACAATACAAAGATTGTTATGAACAAGGATTACTTCACCACCTCCTGCAGCCACTTCAGAAGTGGGTTAAAGGTAAAACTTGAAAAATACTGAGAAAAATTGTAGCACATCTTAGAGCAAATGGTGATGTATTTATAAACTAACAGAACTGAAAACACTGGGGCTGGAAGAAAGATGCTCAGTCCTAATGCAGGCTCATGTTAAGCAGAACTAAAATGGACTTTTTTCACCTGTTCTTTAACTTCTTCCTTAATGAAGACATTAAACCTCCCCAGTGACAGATCAAAGCAGGAATTGCCAAGAGGCAGCAGAGAGCAGACCTGGCTGTTTTGTGGTAGAAAAGTTTAGAAAAGTTTAGCTACACACAGGAGAGTTGGACTGCCTGTTCCTAGAGGCTTGGACCATTTTATTTACTAGTGTAGATAGAGCCTCCTTTACCAAAATCTTTTAATATTGTTTAAGCAACCTACTCACATTTTTATCACCATTTATTTGTAGTTCTTCTGTAGACTTTTTGAGATCAAGTTGGAGAGTGAGACCTGTACACCACATCACAGAACTGTAGAACTATAAAATACTAAGATTGGAAAGGCCCTCTAAGATTGTACAGTCTAACCATGCACCTACCATCAATAGTGCCCACTAAATCATGTAAGTCAATGTCACATCTCCACAGTCCATGAATACCTCCAGGGATGGTAACTCCACCACTGCCCTGGACAGTCTGTGCCAGTGCTAGACTGCTCTTCTGGAGATGAACTTTTTTCTAATATCCATTCACATGAAAGATGTGGCCAAACACCACTACTTCCACATGGAATATTTGCAAAAGGTTTGATTTTTCTGTTGAGCATGCCCATCTGTGACATCCAGTACATTGTTTGCAACGCCAAACAATATTGCTAAAATCTCGATAGGCTTAAATTTAACCACAGGGCACATCCTCAGACCTCTGATAATTGTGTCTGGTTACAGAAAACTGCAAGAAGAAAGGATGATCTTCCTTGCTGACACACTTTCATGTCTTTGTATTATTAGTTGTTCCTATTTGAAAGTAAGTCAAACGAAATGTGCCCTCTCATGATGCATTTTTTAACATGCTGATATAATTCCTTAAGTACAATACTCATGGCACCAAAATGCTCTTCACCATTAATTACTATGACAGCAACATGGACTTTTTTGTCAAATGCCTTCACATCTTATCTGGTCAAGTCTCCTTTTAATCATTTATGCACTCTTCTCTTTGCAGTAATTCCTGCTAAGCTTGTGATGCAGCCTGAACTCAGCGGATGGGCCAGCTTACATCATGGGAGAGCAGAAGGAGAAAATTCGTTAGTTTGGAAGCCTGTTCTGGAGACAGACACGATGTAAGAACCTTGTCAGGGTGAGCACAAGCCACATGCTCTCAAATTCGCTCATGCTAACGAGAAGTTACAAGACCAGCTGTAATTTATATGAGCTGGTTGGTCATGATTTTCTTTATAAAAACAGACAACATATGCTTTCACTCTAACATCACCTAGTTCAAAGAAAACAATAAAAAAAGAACAAATGTCAAAGAACCATGAACATCAGCACAGCAAGCATGCCTTGTCTGTAGCAGGCAGTGGCTGTGTCAAGGTTTCAGCAATGGCCTCTTGCCACATACGCAGCACGCTTGGAGATGTAGAGGAGTGCTACGTGGACACAAGATGCCATAATTTCAGCCAGAGCCTGAAGCAGTCACACTCCTTCCACAGTGAAATGATAATCGTGCAGTTCTTAAACTTCAGGCAGTAATAAATAAGGCCAAGATCAGTTTTGTGCCAAGATCAGTTTTGTTTGTTTTTCAATGGGAGTGCGAGTCTCGTCACTATTTTCTTTCCACGAGATCCAGCCTCCTGATTACTTTTCACTTGTCTGGGCTTAGGACTCCATCCATTCACTTTTTGGTTCCCCAGTGTAAGTCTGTAGTCTGTGATTACTTGTGGCACATAGTAATAACGCTTGAATTCTTCCACCTCCTCTCTGGGCTTCAATTCAATGCTTGTGTCTTGCTTAAAGCAACAAGCAAGTTGTAGATTTGTTAAAAAAACCTTCAGTGTTTTGTTCTTCTCCTTTCCTGTGCTGGTGTTGATTGGCCTCATGAAAAAACTTATTTCATCTGTCGACATGTTTGGTAGTGTCTTCCAAATTGCCCTGTGTGAAGGTGGAAGGCATAATCTGCGTCCTATTAATGCTCAGATATCTCCAAGGGTTTTCTCTCCCTTGGCTGAACTGGCTGATGCTTTAAGAGGCAGGCAGCACGTTGGGGCACAACACTGAGAACACAGCAGATAATTTCACCACTGATACATCCAAGAAGTAAGTAAACAGAGCATGGCCTCAGTAACATTTGAAAATGCCATTTTCTTGGGCTTATTTTTGGCTGCACCACTGCAGAGGACTGCTGGCTCTGCAGCACCAGTGCCACGCAGTTCAGGGTTAGCTGCCAGGTGTTTCCAATGATGCCAAGGCCATTGATGCAAGCATAGCCTAAGGAAAATTATGGGTGTTGCAATGCCCACCGTTTCAGATTCTGAACTAATAAGGTCTTGAAGTTACATAGTACCAGTCTTTTTGATTGTAGTCTGTCATGACAAATTATTTCCAGACAGAGATGAAGAATCAGGAGATAAATTTTAACCAAAAAAACCATAATTTATGTTAATCTATTACTTTTCAATCTCTTCCCATTCTTGTGTATGTCTCCATTAAAATTTTTGTTCCTAAAATATGATGTGCATATGGCTTTATAGATCAGCTCCTACTAGCTGCAATTGCGATTTTGTATCATAAATTTTCAAAAAAAGAGGAATCATAACAGCAAGCTTATTGATTATAGAAATGACTCTTCCAGACCTCTTCTACCTTGTGTTCTCTATACTTCTTTGTGCCATCCATCTTTGCCTCAAGAAGACTGGGTAACAAAACACATATGTAAACACTGGGTGTGAAAATCAAAACCACCAAACTGCTTTTTGCTGTGCTCCAGGCTCAAACATAAGAAGGACTTTTGCAGTCCTCAGGCTTCTCAGATAATTTATGTAGCAACAGCCACTACACTTATTGTACCTCCTGCTCTCAATGGGACTCATCGTTCAGGGCTGTTGAGCAGTTGGTAACAATTACAGAGGATAAACTGAATGAAATATGTGACGCTGTGAATGTGTCAAGATTTTGACCAGTGGAATTTACATACATGAATAAATATTTAAAACTGTTTAGTAATGAGGCTCCCTGCCTAGCCTCTGTTCTGGGAATCCAGGGATGTAAAAATAATTGCTACCTTTATAATCAGTTACCAGCTTTAACAGCAAGCAAGAAGCGGCTTCAATCTGTGAGGCAAAGAGGGAATTAGGAGATGTATCTCCATTAGCCTGTGCAAATAGTAAAAGCTCCCTCTTAGCTTTTCTTTCAGTAGGGATGGATTGTAGCTCTCTCTTAGCCTAAATTTAGATTAGGACAAACAGAAACATGAGCATGTTGTGGATTAAGATAAATTCCCCCAAGAAGTTGCTGTTTTACTATTAGGACAAAAAAGATGGATTCCAAAAGTCAACTGAGCAAAGTTGTTATTCATGGAAGAGGAGAGATCTCCAGACACACAGCAATTTCACAATCCTGGCTGGGGCCTCAAGGTTCAGGGAGGTTCATTTCCACCATGACTCAAACCCCAAATAACTCTTATATTCAGCCAAGCATTTCCTTGGCTCACTGGAACTTGGCAAAGTGTCTGGTGGGTACAAACACAACATCTGAACTGGAATTGCCTGTATATCTGCCAGAAAAGACATCAATACTTATTCCTCCCCAAGAGCATGTGCTTTGTAAGATGGTCTCCAGAGCTCATAGCTTTTGGATGGGTAGCATTTTGTCTACAGCATTTCAATCCACAGTTTTTCATTTCAGGCTTGTTTGTGCACCCAAGTTTTTTTGCCTTCCATCACGAAGAAGAAAAGAGACATCATGCCATATGAATGTGTTCTGCTTCCCAGCAGCATAGACTTATCATTAGCAGGAACAAAAAGAACGTGTAAAAGAAAAGGCCACAAATGAATCTGAGAGAAGATTTTATGATGATCGTCAATCATAATGCAACAGCATCATTGCTCAGGGTAAGCTGGAGGCATTCCTGATGTGAAAGCAGCTGGGCAAGTAATGGGCAAGAATAGAACTAAGCAAAATATCCAGTGGTTTGAAGATGGGAACCAGGTCATTTAAAGGGTAGGGGGCTGTATTTGCCGTTCATGAATTCGTAGCCTAACTCTTAAGCATTCAAAGGGAACTTAGGCACATGCAACAGTCTGGTCTAGCTTTAGACTGTTTGGTCTAATTTTAGTTGGACTCTTGCCTTGCAAGTAGAGCTAAATGTGAAGCTGTGGGTTCAGTTTAAGGCTCTGTCATGCAGCTCCTGCACAAAGAAATACAGAATAATTCATCCAAGTAGAGCTTCATGAAGCTATAGGGATAAGGATGCAGCACTTCTATCCCTTCTCTGCTCCTTTACCTACTGACGGCTCTTCAGTGCAGGGTTTATTTCTGATGATATATCTATACTTTCTGTAGGAGCTCTCCCCTTTGCACTCCAACTGTTTCAGTTCCTGAGGACAGGAAGGTAAGCTGTGCAGGTGTAGACATTTGCTCATTCCTTCTTTTCTTTCCTTCTCTTTCCTATCACAAGGTCATTAGGGTTTGAAAGCTGCATTATCTCTTGATCACCTCTTGCCAATTCATTTATTCAGCAGTTGCTATTGCTTTCCCTGACAATTAGATGGAACTAATTGCAAGAGCTGATGAAGCAACACAGTCGGGATCCCCTTTCTGCAGGTGCTTTGCCTGGTGCAGACCTCACAGGAGTGCACCCGCATCATTCCCTGTGCAGGCACTCATGTCTGTGGAAACATTCCTACCCTAATAGTAACACTTGTGGAGGCAACAACCGGACAGCTTACAGTCTTCCCAGACACAAATTATAATTTATTATGAAAGAAGCTCCCAAAGGCTGACTGACATCTTCTGGCCCATGAGCTCAGGCAAAGTGATAAACACCCACTTTACCATTTTGTCAATCAAATGCTCCACCTGCAGATTAAAAATATCTATCAAATACTTCACTTGCAGATTTAAAAAATGGAAGTATTTGTTTAACCTACAACATGCATTTAAATAAGACATCCTCAACAAATTACCAAGTAATATTTTCTCTATAAGTCATCTATATTGTCTGTTTCAGATTTTGTCTTTACTCATTTTTTTCCCCAAAATTGAAGGCAAGAGGTGAAGGGAATATTCCCTTTCTCCTGTTCCTACAGTTAGCTCTAATGTATAGTTAAATCCATGCACAGTAGATAGATGTGTACAGACACTTTGCTGTGCAGCCTTCAGCAGCAGCAGCAGAATGGACTTGACTGTGGCTCAGTAGGACTAATGAGTTTCTGGACAGTTTTAAATCCTTTACTCTGACAAAACTAGGAGCAGCAGGAAAACCACCTAAGCTACCTATTTCACTCAGGAGCTGGGAATATTTTTCGGTCCCAAGCAGACATTCAGGTTCCAAAAGGACTTTCTAGAAAGCTGTGGATCTAGGGATTTTGATCCTCTTTAATTAATGTTTAGTTGGGTAGGATCCAAAGGCAATTTACAGAGAGAAACTTCCTACTACCCACAGGCTATTGGCTTTTTCTTGTCTTGTTTGTATGTAAGCTGGATATCCAGAAGGGTTATTTAGGTTTTGAGGGTGAGGCATGCTATGTAAGAAGCATGATTTTCGTAGAAAGGGAGTGTTCTGTGCTTTTGGAAAATTGGACCTCTAAGGCGTTTCAGTTTGCACACACAAATTGTGGCATCCAATCACCCAGAAATCATTGCATTTGCAAATCTTGGCCAAGTCTTAGCTCAGTAATTATTCTAATGAAGACTTTTTCCTTTTTCTTTTTCTTTCTCCATTTCTCTTTTCATTTTCTTTTTCCTTTTCTCTTTCTCTTTCTTTTCCTTTTCCTTTTGTTTTTCCTTTTTCTTTTCTCTTTCCCTTTTCTTTTCATTGTTTTCCTCCTCCCTTTCCTCTTTTTCTTTTTCTCTCTTTTTTTCTCCTTCTCTTTCTCGCTTTCTTTTTCTTATTCTTTTTTCTATTTGCTTTTTCCTTTTCTATTTTCTTTTCCTATTTTCATTTTCTTTTCCTTTTTTTCCCTTCGTAATCTGGTCACCCTCTACGTTAGGCTAAAGAGACAAAAAATTTCATGGTCTACACACTGGTTCTTTCCCTCCATAAATTTTCTTTCATCCCAACGTGGTCCAAAACAGGCTTGAAACATGTTAGCATGATGGTGTCTCACCCTGCCTGCAGTCTATGCGGTCACTGTTTCAGCAAGGAGCAGAGTTGTCAGTCTGCCTCTTTGTACCAGCCTGAGCACACTTAAGAATGTATAAACACTAACAAGATAGAGAAACTTCCTGTAGGATTTATTCAACAGATAGGATGGGAGATGTCCCCTTTCTTTCGGTAAGCAATATGCAATTTATGACCTTCTCATGACAGTTTTATGCCTATTATGATTGGTTTGTTTTTTTTTCTTAAATAAAGAAAAGCAAATGTGAAGATCTAACATTCAAATAACATTTAAAACAGAGATAAAGTGACGAAGCTCTGCAGAGTATAAGTTATGAGTGACATTTTGTCCTTTGTTGGGGGTGGCAAAAAGACAGAAATACAAGAAAAATAAAAAGGATATCACTTTCAACCTTCCATTTAATTATCGAGGCCTCTGTCAATTAGTGTCACCATTCATCATTTTAAGGGTAGCCCCCTAAAGATGCAGCAGCAGCTCCTCTTTTAGCATCTGAGTTAGCTGAGAGCCTTCCAGAAAATAATCACTTTTCTGAGGGGACAAACTCAACAACAGTCAGAAACCTCATTTTTATTCCTGCCTTCTTGGACAAGTTGCTATTTCTGGCCTTAAAATGGTGATAAGGATCTCTGGCTGAGAAAGGGTAAAGTAAGGATGACACTAGAATTATTTATAACTCCAGAATTTCTTTTTTTTTTTTTATTCATGAGTTTTTCCCTCCTCCCCTACTTTCATAATTGAATACTTATAAAATAAATTGTTCTACTCCCCCTTCTGTACTTGGAACACTGTGATTTATCAACATAGACAGTCTGAGACCCGGCAGATAAAATGCAAAGCGTGAACTGAAGTAAATAACTGAAGTTCACAGCATGAACTAAATCATGTTTTATTACCTTTAATATTTCAATTGCTTCTTAGCATGAGAAGCAGAGACCAGGGTGCATTCGGCAGCTCACTTAACCTCCCTTTCCTCTGCGCTGCTTTAGCTCTCCTCCTCCTCCTCCTCCTCCTGGGGATCTTCCTCCATGTGGAAAAACAAGAAGCTAAACTCATCCTCTCTTGGAACCAGAGCTGTGACAAAGCAATTTCAGGATTCCTCACTAGGCCTCTCTTCCAGATTTCCAAGTCAGAAGCTTGATCATCCCAGGCTGCTTCTGTAACCAGGGGAAGCAGGGCTCTCCAACAAGGCATTCAGATCTCGCATACACCAAACTTTAGTCCCCACAGGTGCATGTTTCTGTCTGATATTTATCAAGGGCATCTGAAGTACTTTGGCCATCCTACCAACGAATCTACATGCTTAGAAAGATCCCCAAATCACCTTTTCTCCTGTCATTCTTCCAATTACCTAAGCTATTAGCTAAGACCAGCTCTGGTTTCCATTTTGATTGTTGTTTTCTAGAGTTTCTCTCTGTTTTTATATATTCTCTCTTCTCCAGCAGACTATCTCTAGTGTATTCCGTCCTCTTCAATAAATCAGTGACTCCTGGAGGGGTGATTCCAACTGAACTTTGCAGCTGTACGTAGGCTGAATGGCAACAGATCTTCCCAACTGGCTTCTCCATAGTCCCTCAAGAGAACTGAGACACATGGGACTTAAAAGTACTTTGCATGAAAATCTGTAAGCTGTAGCTCATTAGTGGGGACTGTGACTTGATGGTCTGCTACAGGAATTAAAGCGTGGAACAGTTTGATGAGAGCAAAAATCTCTCCCCTCATTCTCAGTCATGAACGCTCCATTTTTGAGCTCTACTGGGTCACGTATTGGATTATCGGATCCACAAAGAAATAACCAGAGGATATGTTTAATATACTGCTTTGCATCTTTGAACATCCAAAATAAATAAATAAACAAACAAATAAATAAATAAAATAAAAGAATCACTGCGTTAAACATTTGTATGTCTTCACTGAGCAACATTTTAGGCATTTCTGCTCAACATCGGCTATTTCTTGTGTTTAGAAGTCAGTTCAACTCTAGTTTCTTATAGAAATTATGTAGGGCAACCAATTAATTTAAATCAACAATTTTATCAATATTTAGTATTACCAATGCCAGCAGCAACTTTTGGACCAATGGGAAAAAGGAGAGGAAGAGACCAAAGCACAACAAGTTTGGGAAAGTTCCCTGTCTTGCAGACCAACAACTGCAAACTTTAGTTCAATTGCTCTCTCAAAAGGCTTTACAATTTCACACACAAGTATACTGGCAGTCTCCACTGAATGAATATGAGGATGATTCTTTTCAAAGAGATTCCTGGAAATGTCACCTTTGGTTGATATTCTCCTTTTCCAGGAATGCTGAGAATCTACACAAAAGATGCAGTGGAGCTGCACACACACAGAAATGAATGTATTATTCTCAAACCACTCTGCTGCTACTTTCTCACCATTTTAGGCTTTTTACACAGCCATTCCGATCATCTTTTCATTATCAGACAAATCCTTAAGAATTTCCTCTGGCAACTTATCCACCGCAATAACAGAATGTTTTCCTTGAGCAAGGACAAATCAACATTAGGTGAAAGCTTCAGGATTTCACCAAGGCTCTGAAAGGCCAGAACACAACAAGCTAAAGCACTACATGTCTTTTGAGCTTTGTTCTTCTTTCACCCACAGTACTTGATGCAGTTCTGCTGGTTTTACATCTACCAGCCCAAGATGCCAAGCATCCCAACGTATATCTTCTTCCCCAGCTCACCTTTCTCCAAGGAGGGAAATAATTACAATGACAAACAGTTTTCCCCAGCATAGGTGTAGCTGAATACTAGAGTATGGGCTGAAAAACAGCATTATGCATTAAGCATTAAGTTATTTTAACAGCGTTCAGAATCGTTTTCCTCCCAATCAGCCAGAGATCCAGCAGTTCCTCTGCATTGGGAGTACAGGTAAATATTTGATCTTTTCAATCTGCAGCCAGCTAGCCAAACAGGGACTGACTGTTCCACCAGCCTTCTTATTTTCTTATCCCATGCTCTTTGGAGGGATTCTTAAGTCAACAGACTCTCTCCCCCTCCTTTCTTCCCATTCTCCCAGATAATGCATCTCAACCCAATTTCACATCGCTGTTAAACTCCATCGTATGGTAGTAAGTGCCAACCACAGATGTTGCCACAACATCCTTATGTTTCATGAGCATAACTAACTCTTCATTGATAATTTCCAGGGTTGCAATGTAACTTATGACAGAATGTAGGTAAAGTGTTAAAACAAGGGGCTGACAGCTCCAAGGAGCTCTCTGATACACATATGTCTCTGCTCACAGGGAGTTGTTTCTCAGCACTGAGAAGCACTTCTACCTCAATGTCATGATAGGAGTGGAAATCCATGATAGTGGATTTCCCACAACACAAATGCTCCAGGCTCCCATCATCCTTGTGGCCCTTCACTGGATGTAATCAGTGATTCAGAATGTTTTTTTTGATGCATGTACATTTTCACAAGCTGCTGAGAACCTGAAAACTTAGATCCCTACCTGGCATCTGCAGAAATCCATGGTAAAAATGAATCAAAGAATTATAGAATATCCTGATTTGGAAGGGACCTATAAGGATCATTGAGTCCAACCCCTGTATCCACACAGGCCCACAGTCATAGGATCACAAAATCATAGAATGGCTTGGGTTGAAAGGAACATTTAAGATCATCTAGTTCCAAGCCTCTGCTACAGGCAGGGACACCTCCAACTAGACCAGGTTGCTCAAAGTCTCATCCAGCCTGGTCTTGAACATCTCCAGGGTGAGGACATCCATGACCTCACTGGGAGGCCACCTGTGAGGTTGGGTACAGAAACTCGGAGCCTGTGGGATCCCAACATACATCCTAGGGGGTCTGAATCCAGCCTTCCTCTTCAGAAAGCTGGTGCCTGGACATGCAGGAGGCAGCAAGACCAGGAAATACATCTTGGCAACCTGACCCAGTGGTTGACAACCCTGGCCATGGGATGCTTCTGGAGCTCAGTGATCTTTCAACTTAAGCCATTCTATGATTCTTTGGTCTGGGCCAGGACTGTGGTCTTAATCCCTCTCCCTTCCCACTTAAATACTTGAAATTTTGCCATCTCTCTTTCCCTCTGCATAAATGAACTAACTTGAATAAACAAATAAGAAAATAAACTAATAAAGTTCTCGATTGATAACTTTCTTTGGGAGACAAAAAGTTAAAAGCTGGGAGATGCTACACGTACAGACAGCTGGTATATTCTTGTGCTGTCAGTTTTCTCTTGCAATCAATATTATGAAATGTTATGATTATTATCAAATATCATTATGTTAATTCTGAATCTGTTACAAGTCCCATCTATTGCAGTCATTATACTTTAAATAAATGATCATCTCAGTTTTAAAAAATAAAAAATATGAAACAAAACTCCCTGCCTTGCTATTAGCTAGCAAGGAGGATTTAGGTAGGCAGACAGATCTGCTCCTAGTGGTGCTAGTTTGATAAATTGTGGCTTTCCTCCAAATAGAGGCAGAGTTCAGTATTTCACACCATGACAGGTTCTGTCTGTACTATGCGGATAAGGTTGCTTGGATCAGAACCAAGCTCACATCTATTCACGGAGGTGGGAGAGTTTTGAAAGGAGCATGTCTTTATTGTATTGTGGTGCTGCTTCCTAGAGGCTGTGCTGAGCCCCAAGCCCTGTTGTGGTAGGCAATGCATAAACACAGAGGAAGAGACAGGAGAGCTGAAGAATGGTAAGGAACTGAGTCACAGGGAGAAGCCAAAGAAAGCCCATAGCTGGGCTCCTGATGCCCAGTCCCTTGCTTTGTATCTAGCGAACCGTAAACAGCTTCTCAGAAAACAAAGCAAATATACAACAGCAAGAAGAACATACCGAGCTATGCAAATGGCACCAGTTTTGGGGTTTAGGAATATCTGTGAACCACCCAAAGGGAATCTTAGGAAATCATCAAGTGCAAAGGCTGCTTTCCCAAAGCTTCATTTCATCACCTTTTTAGGGATCTGGAACTTTATGCCGTTGTCTCTGCAGCCCTTCAACTCACCTGGATTTCATTTCACACTTGAAGCTCAGCTGGATTTTGTTGTTTTATCAAGAGGGTGGAGGAACCCAAGGGCCTGTGGTGTGTCCTGCAGCTGATTTATGTCTTTACAGTGCAGAAGCCAGGTGCAGACTTGCCAGGGGGTAAGGGGCTGCCAGTCCCCCATTACAAGGCTTGTTGCAGCAGGATCCTTCCCTCTGTGTGAGGCAGGAATGCCTGCACAGCCTCCCTGCAGATCTGTTCTGCATCCACCTCTCATGAGCTGGATGAATCCTGCAATTTCCTTGTTATTTGCATGCCAATGCAGGAAGAACGCAGAGGGCAGAGTTAAGATTTGCTGTGAGTTAGGGATTTGTGAGAATGCCAGATTCGGAGATGCTCCAAAGGGCAGATCAAGGGTGCAGACACAAAGGTTAAACAAACAAAAATAAAAGCCTTTGCACCAAACCCTGCAAACAAAAACCACCCAGCTGACTTCAGCTCTGAGATGCGAGCACAAGGATTATAAAAATACATACTTTGCTATTTCAGACAGAAATCTAAATAAAGCTTTTCCTGCTCTTCTTGTCTCAGATGCTAACAAAATTAATGGCTGCTTTTTTTTTTTTTTTTTTTTTTTTTTTGGCCAACGATTCATTAGCCTCTTTAAGGAGCCTGCTCCTTAAACCTTCATAAAAACAAGTCAAAATCCTCCCCAAGATCTCAACTACAGTCAGGTTTTGCTTCTCTCCAGGCTGGTGTGAGATTATAATGCTTCTCAAGGTGTTCCCTTCCTCATAATGAAGCTCCATCTGTTCTACAGATGGTAAAGATCACAAGAACCAGCATTAAATATCCCTCCCCCACTAGAATTTTTACCTTATGGTAATGCTGCTCTTTGTTTTCTCTGGCTTTCCCAGGAGCAGAGGAGCGTGCCACAGAGCACAGGGACTCATCTATTGCCCCAGCCAGCCCAGGCAATGGTGGCTGCCTCTGCATGAAGAGCATTTCACAGATTTTGGCTAGGACTGAGCCAGAGGAAGAGCTTTCTGACTGATTTTTTCAGGAAAACTCCGTGCCCTTGAAATCACCAGCTGTATTTTTCATCCCATCATCTCTCAGCTACTAGCCCCAGCTTTGCCCCTGATAGACAAATCTCTACACTTTTCTTCTACATCTTGCTCTCACGTTTTTGCTTCCAGGGCAAATAGAAATCTGTTGCAGCAAGGACTTACGCTTTGAGGCACAACAAAAATTCAAGAGGTCAGGTCCCAAAGGATGGGAAATAAATTTATAGGTATTTGCTACTCATTTCTGGGTCTTTTTCTTCAGATATCTGCATGAGATTTTGAGCCTATGAAGTACTCAGTGGGGGTGAGCTCCTGGGTACACTGCCAGCCTCTGAATGTTGGCCTCCTCTGGTATAACCATGCTGAGCATCAGAAACCAAAACACAAAATGGAGCCACCTTTGATGATCTTCCTCTCCATACATAATCAAAATAATTAGATTCACTTAACTAAACAAGTTTTAGTTCTACAACAGGATAAGCACACTGGATCTTTAGACAATCCTCTAAGGCCGCTGGCAATGGACTAACTCCATCTATGTGGTTTAACATTTGCCTAACAGAAAGCACTGCTACTTTTCTCTTCTTGACAGGTAGATAATCCTAAGAGGTCTGACAACCGTATTAACATCCAAACCACAAACGACGGGTAATATGAAAAGCTGGATTTTCTGACATACAACCTTTACATCTGCTTTCTACATCAGAGCCAGAATTAGTTCTACTGTTGTGTTTGTATTAAATATGTGGATTAATGGAGCTCAGCGAGAGTGCTGAATAAGCTCTTCCCATCTCCAGTGGCTTTGGATTGCATCTTTCCATGGAGAGACAAATGTGTAGCTTGTTATATTCTGTGTTTTGCACTTGGAAAAACTGTGGCTTGGTGCTAAATCAACAGCTGCTTGTTCAGAAGAAGGGATTCCAAACTTCTATTACAAGTAAGCAAATTTGGGCTGGGGGTGCTAACAGGGCTGAAATCCTACAAGGAATCATTTTGGTGGTGTCAGTTCAGACCGTAGCCCGCCAACAGAGCCATTGCTCAAAGAGAACTGACCCCTCTCATGCATGCCAAAAGCCCAGAGTCCTGATCCAGGAAGATTTGATAGCACCTGCAAACCCAAACAATAAGATATGTTGCTCCAGTATCCTGGCTCAGTCACTGCTCAGGTAATTACATCCCACTTATCTAAATTTCTTCCTCAGTTTTCCCTGGCATTTAGTAATTTTCTTCACTTCCTTTCCAAAACAGCAGTTTAACAGTCCAGCTGGCTGCTGAATAGTCACCATCCTTTGAATGATGGCTAAATGTCTCTTCTGTGCATAATTATGTGCACTTTGCAAGGCACCTTGGGACCTTATGAATTGGGGGAAGGAGAGAAGCGATATACAAAGTGATGGGTTTTGTTTTCATTTTTATTGGTCTCACAACTGGGAGCACTATTGGCACAAGATCTTAGAAGCTGAGAACAGGTAAAAGCAGCTTTTCCCTAAATTAATAACTCTACGGAAATAAAGCCCAAATCACAATAAGTTTTTCCATACAATTCCCTCTGGCAAATACTTTGTTGAAGTAATAATTTCAGCAAGAGTGGGACCCAGATGAGCGCCAAGTCTCAGAAAATACACGTGTGCCCACAACAGAGGTGCACAGAGACAAGTTTCATGGAAGCCACTGCACAGGGCTGGGTCCAACATCAACCAGATTGAGCCCAGAGGTTCTCCATGCTCTGAGTGGGCTGAATAGGGCATCACAGATGAGTGTTTGACATTGCATCTGGCTGCAGTTTTTGGTGCCTAAATTAGGGCCGTGGAAGGGTTTGCAGTGATGTCACCCCTTGGGCTGTTTTCACAGAGCTGGACATACAGGGACCGAGCTGATGGGAAAAGGCAGGTGGGAGAAAACACGGCTTCCATGTTTTGCTCTGCAAAGTTAGGCCTGCAGATCCCTGTTCTTCAGGTTACAGCAAAACTGAGGTGATGGGCCCTCATTTTCCTTCTTCTAAACACAGACAAGTGTACAGGAATCATGGGATCAGGAGAGAAAGCAACAGGGGGTTTGGTTTTGTTGTTCAACATTTGGGAAGAGGAGATCTGAATCGTCATGACTCATTCCCTAAAAATACCTGTCTCTCTCCATTGACTGCACAGGGAGCCCAGGGTGACCAGCTTGATGTAGAAGTGAGCCGTGGAGATATCTGAAATTAGACGAAGTGAATCCCATCTCTCAAGCCAGTCTGGGTAGGAGGTAGTGTGGGACGGTGCAATGCAAGAGTCTACATGTGAGCTGGAAGTCTGCACTCCCACTGCCGGCGCTGGGGATCTAGTCAACGTGGTCGGCAGAGCCCAGGAAGCAATGTGTCTCACTGTAAAGCAGACTCCTACGTTTGGTCAGTGAATCACTCTCTATACGCCTACATTTCAGTGAGATGGATCCTATCCCTGAAGTTAAGAGAGATGAATCTCACCCTGAAGTCTTTCTCCTCCTTTTTGTATCTGCTGCTAAAGTTTCCAACGTGCTATTACACGAAATCAATCGCTCAAGCTAGCCATCACTCCACCTTCCCTCCATCCCCAACAGAACCATAACAAGCTAACACATTTTCATGTTCATTTTCCAAACTTCATTTCCAAACTCAAAGTAAAATCTTCCAACATTCCTCAGCTTCCATCAAGCCCTTCAGTGTCTACATACCTCACCAGCACATTAGAGCTTTCTTCTTCCTCCAGTGTCCAAATAAAGCTCTTGCAGCTCTCCATTATTGCAAACAGATCCGGTTATCTCTTAAGCTGCAATGAAAATATCGCATATTCTTCCACCATTTTTCTCCTTTTTTTCCCACTTGCTGTGCAACAATACAAATGTAGTTTCTGTCAATACTAGTGCCAATGCGTTCTCAAATAACTGCATGTCAGGTGCACAAATTACAGGACTAACAGAGGCTGTGATTACATTTCGTGTATGGGTTCTCAAGGCATATGATAATGAATATTAATAGAAACTATTTCTCCAGTAAATGATTGTTTTCTCAATAGTTGATATAAATAAAACCACTTAGATAGGAAACAGATTTTTTGATGTCTCTATCACAAATGCAATGATGTATTTCCACAAGAAAAGGCACACCTGCCAGTGTACACTAGTAGAAATGTAAATATTTGCAATTTTTGTAGTAATTAAACCCAACCCTCCAAGGCCCATCTCACAGCATCAGAAGACAGAATGTAGGTTCATAAGCTAACAAAGAACGAATGAAGTATCACAAAACCAGATGGAATCAAAATTAAAACTCAGAAATCAATCGAAGGAGGCAGGGTCTGTCTCTCCAAACTTCAGATACCTGTAAATGGATGGCTGCAGGTGAGTTAGTCACTCTGCCAGTCATTCCCACATGTCTCAATGGAGACAAACAGGCACCTAAGGCACAATTCTCTCATCCACTTTAAGTATCTAAATTTGGATGAAATGAATCACTGTCTCCCTGGACTAGATCTCCACTGTCTGCAGAGGGAGCTAAGGGAGACTAGCTGAGATTCAGGCACTTAGTTAGATGAACACAGGCATAATAACCTACCTTAAAAACATAGTTTGTAAAAAAAAATGCACAGAAAACAACCGTTACCCATTTAAAAGAAGGGAAGAATTACAGATCCCAAACTTTGTTTATCGGAGAGGCTGTGTAACAGTGAACACCATCTTTTATTCCACTGTGATAGAGGGCAGTGGACCTGTGCTCTCTTCTGCATTGCTTCATTTGCCAGCTAAATCTCACCTAAGGATGGAGTTACGGGTAGTGGGCAACAACAGCAACTCCACAAGGAGAGCAGGAGAAAAAGTCTTGAAGGGAAGACAAGGCAAGGAAGAGCAAAGGAGGAAAAAGGGACTGAAAAAGGAAAGGAAATGGGAAGGGAAAGGGAATTTGCCTATAAATATTAGTGCTTTTCTCCTGAAATGGAAGTCTTCTTTGGGAAGCAGATGTTATCCCTAAAGAGTTGTGTTTACTGAAATACACACACAAAAAAAAAAAGAAAGAAAAAAAAAAAAAAGAGGAAAACAAGAAGAGTTTTGGCAGATTATTCTGACTTCCTACAGTCTATTTGCAGTCAAATCTGTGGGAAGTGGACGGGAGACTTGAGGGAATATCTGCAGAAATTCATTCCAAGGTGATCAAAGGGAGCTTTACCCATGAATTTACTGTCCTACTGACTTATTTTTTCAGAAATCCTAGACACCTGGAGAGGTGTTAAAAAGATGAAAGGGGAAAAAAAAAAGATCAACAACATTCTGCTCTTCAAAATTTCAACCTATTCCATCCTCCAAACCTCACTTCAACACCTCTTGAAAAACTGGAACACATATTGAAAGAAAAGAAAAAGCTGTAACAGATCCATGAGCTTTTATACTATTTATACTTGTTTGCTATGGATTTTTTACATACAGCTAATGGCTCTGCTAAGCCACATGTGTTTTCCTCATCCTCTCTGTGCAACTTCATTCTCTTTCTTTCTTTCTCTGCAGCATCTTCTCTACACCATCTTCAATTAGGCCTTAATCTCTTCAAAGCAGGATTCTCCTATTTGGATTTAGGTGAGCAGGAGAGACTTCAGTCATAGCTGAAGCCCTGAGGTGCTGTCCTGATACAGATGAATAAGGATCGGAAGGGAGAGTGAGGCTGATGTTTTCCAAAAGGATTCAAGGAACTCAGGTAACCTTCCCTTAAACCACTTTAGCTTTATGAGCAAAGAAGCAGAACACCACAGTCCTAGTTTTGGCAAGATACTTAAGCATGTGTTTAGATAAGATCTTGAAGTTAATGGGATTAATCAGAGGTGGTGTACATTGGCCCATATAAAACATGCATTTCTAGATATCACTCTAAAATGTCCCAAATATGAGCCTTTCTGAGGGAAAACTTTTCCATCACGTATCTTTCTGTTGCATCAGGCGAAAAAAACCCACTCCTGAGCTTTTAAATCTAAAATGCCTTTCACAGTCATCATCAGCTTTTCATAGAGTAGTAAATGAGACAAAAGATAAAGCAAAGATCCCAATACAGCAAAGCCATCATTATAGGAAATATTTGTCCCAGCCCTACTCGTGCCAACAAGCACTGTCCTGTGCTTTCGGTTCCTTGTCCACAAGACTGATCATCCATAGCTCACACATGACCCAGTCCCTCAAAAATAAAGCAGTTTATGGTTATTTTCTCCTAAAGACAGTGACAGTAGCACAGTTAAAGTCCTTAGCAGGAGCCAAGTTCCCTCCTGGAGTTCAGGGATAGGTATCCCTGCACACTGGGTGAATGGCTTGAAAATATCTACATTTCAAAAATTCAAGCTTCATGGGTCAAAAAATGTCTTTATCATGCAGCCTGTTGGTGAATGTGTTCAGGCATAGGCAAGGCTCTTGGGGTTCTGGACTGTTTTCAGTCATGCTTATGTCACTGATAGTAGAAGACATTCCTTAAAAACACAGAAATGACTGTGAACAGGAGCCCATGCTTCAGTGCTAGTTGTCTTTTTTCCAACTGAACTGTGAAAAAAAAAACAGGAAAAAAAGCACAAGAGCAATAGAAAAGTGAGCAAGCCAAGAGGAAAATTCAGCCCCATTTCTACAGCATTTAAGTGAAAGATTCAATGAATGCATTGCTTTAGGTTGGAAAGAGAGGATTTCAGCGCTACCATTAGCCTCTGTCAATGGTCTGAGACACGCAGCTGAACTTCACACACAGCTCAGTCCTACTGCTGTTTAACTGCCAATACAAAAGATACTATCTCTACTGAAGCATGAACCCAAAGCTTAGATTTTCAGGAAATCAGCAGGCAAAGCAGTGGGAGGAGGCAAAAAAACAACAGCACCCAAAACATCTTGTTTGCTAAATCTGTTGGTGGAAGCGGTAATGCAAAGGCTGAACCCACCAAAAGCCTTGCTGGAAGTTGTGCAGTCACTTCTCACCAGGCTGAGCTCAAGACTGTATGGTCTGTCCTGTGAAAAGTAGATGAGAAATCCAAAAATAAAATAGCTGACTGTAAGTTGCGATCAACACGCCATACATATGTAAATTGTTGCTGACCCTGAGAAAAGCTGCCTCTGCATTATGATAAGGTCTGAAACCTGATTGAAATGTTTCATAAAGGGCATTATTTTGGAGGTGATCTTTAAACGAGCAGAGCAGGAAAATCATCACTGTCTTTCCTCAGTAGTCAGAAAAATAGGTTACCAATGAGAGGGACTTTAGCCAAATTATTTTCTTTGAAATTCAACTGGTGCTGGATTTTCTGTATCTCAGAGTCCTCTTTAATGACAGCATAGTTCTGGGACACAATTACATAATTATTACTGTATTGATAACGTGTAAGTATTTCCTGGCCTTACTGCCCCTGCAGCTCTAATCTAGATCATAAAGCCCTCTCATAATTGCAATATTAATCATACCAGAGTCTGCTGGATGCAGTATTGCATCACTGTCCCTTCCTGGGTCCTTTTAACATCAGCAAGGTGATGACACTGACCATCTCCACAAACACATCCATTCAGGCCATTAGTATTTTCACCTATTCATAAGGATAGCTGAAACAATGGACATCCTCAGAGTTCTTCCCACATTGCTCAGCTACAAAAGGGTCTTTTCTATTTTTTTAAAGAAGTGTGAGGATTTTCCAGAATTTAGAAGCCCCAACAGTTTCTGCTTTGCTGTGAACATGCCAAGCTGACAGCTGGAAGGGCTTCCTGTCTGCTTCACATGTGAACTAACTGCACTCATGGAGGTGGGAGGAGAAAGGGGAAAGCTCAGTATTCAGAGATGCTCTCTTTATGCTGGTACCTCTGCCCTTCAGCTGCTCAGACACATTCAGATCAGACTGATCTTCATTGAGTGTCTTTCTCTTCACTCCTAGCACTTCAAATCTTTGGCTCAGCCATGTCTTTGCTGCTTTGTCAACAACCCTGCCCATCTGACTGGCTGGAGATATCTCAGCTGCCTTGTTCACGACAATCTTCTGAACTTCCCTTGCTGTAGTTGTGTTGTACTTCATGCTGGGCCATGTATCCCGCAACAGTGGTGGACTTCAGCTATCTTTTTTCAAAAGTCCGATATATGCTGTGGAATGGACCACTTGGCACAGGGAAGTGTGGCCAGATATCAAAGGTCATTCCACAGTTTTTAAGTAGTGACTCTTCTTGTTGTATAGCCTTCCACCATCACCTGGAAAGCCCTGAGGAACCCACTGTTTCCATCTGCTGACTCATCAACGCTTCTGCCTATCTTCCATTATATGATTTTATTGGTGGAGCAGGTTACCCAGAGAAGCTGTGAATGCCCCCTCTCTGGAGGCATTTAAGGCCAGGTTAGATGGAGCCTTGGGCAGCCTGATCTGGTGTGTGGCACCAGCCTAAAGTAGGGGACTTGGAACTGGGTGGTCCCTTCCAACCCAAGCCATTCTATGATTCTATGATTCTATGATTCTGTGATTCTATGATTCTATGATTCTATGATTCTATGATTCTGATTCTATGTTCTGAAAACGCTCTTTTGAAGGAGCTTTTTCCTCCACCCCAGGCACTGTTAAAATGTTGCTATGTGCCGACCTCTGAGTGCTTGTATGCTGCTCTAAATAAGTAATCTTTCTTAAATTAGCCTTGTAGCTTCCCCTCCAACACCTCTCCAGGTACATCTTCTTCCTTCCCGTTTCCCACCTACAAAGCAAGAACGTTCCTGATTTAGTCTTCTCTGTGTTTCTGCCTGTGGGAGTGTTTGTAGAGCTCACAAATGGAAAAGACAACTCCAAGATATGAGCACACCTTCTACTCCTCTTTCTAGCCAAGACTGCTGGAGGAGAAGAAAGTTGTTTTCAGGTTCATCTTGGGGCAGGCAGGTCTGACTTTTGTCTCCTGATCAGAACAAGGGCAGAGGGACCTATTGGACATGCTGAGCTTTTCTCTCAGCATTCCAGAGAGACTGGCTGCTCTTAATCAGTTCTGTCTCCTGCCTAAGCCCTTTGTAGCTAAACTGTTACCCAATATTTTGGTCATTGTTTAATGCTATTTTTCATCTGTTTGTGAAGTTATAGAAAGATGTGCATCAGGAATCTGCCATTGCACGATCTGTGGTGAAGAACTCCCTCTGGTAACCCGCGTACAAGTAAACCAAGTCTTCATCTCTGCCTTAGCTGATGCTCTAAACAATCATTTCCAGACACCATCAGACTGAGACCTGCACCTGCCTTTAGACAGGAATTAGACACACAGTCTACGAATTTATATGGGGAACAAAGAGGAAAAACTTCCAAATAATGTGCTCACAGTAAAATGACCCACAGAAATTTCAAATGAGAGAATTTGGGGTGGAACATAGCTTAATATTAGTTTTTATATGAGTAGCACTGGGGTAGTAGACATTTAACACCCACAAAAATTTAAAGGATTATTTTTTTATCCATTGGAAGAAACCTGTACCACAAGCAAAATTGAAACAGATTGAAATTTACAGGATGATGAAAGCGAGATGTTTAAATTGGATTAAAATCACCAAAATGCTTGAAGAGTTATACAAGACGTATAATAGGGCATAAAAAGATCTGAATTTTGATGTTTGTGTTAAATAATATGAGACTGGAGTCTTGATAGAATTTCTTTTTTTAAATTCAATATTTTGTTCACAAACGTACCTATAGTTGATGCAGGTAATCCTGTGATATTATTCATCTCCATTATACATCATAGGTAAGAATATTTGAGCTTCTTTAACCTTGGCTTCAGGTAACTACCCAGACTCTCAATCTGAGACTGTTTTCTTTATTACCTCCAGTTAGACATATTACACATATTGCTATTCTCATTAACAAACAGTGGTTTCCCTGTACATTACTTCAACGGCCAACTATTTTTATAATTACCTTGCAAATTTTAGCTTGAAGTAACATTCTCCTGTCTAAAGCTGTTTTAACAAATTCAGCCCCTTCAGCTTAATCTGAGTGAAAATCCATTGAAATCAGTGGAAAGTCTTCCATGGACTTCAAGGGATTTTGGACCAGTTCCTATGCATATGCCATAATTACTATGTAGAAAGATTCCTACTTGTAATCTCATCCATGGGTGAACAATATCATTGTTTAGGATGCTAACTCCGTATACTATTAATCTAAGCCAATGCTTTTCATTAAAATGTTCTGCTTTTCATTTCTTAGACTTCTGGTTGAATAAGAAGAGGTTTTCCATACTAAGTGTTGCCTCAGGTCAATTCCCTTCAATATAATCAAAAGCAGTCCAGACTTTTCTGAAAACACACCTGGGAAAAAGGGGGGAAAGAGTCCAGTATGCTAATATTAAATATTCCAACACTCCACACTACTCCTTTCCTTGGGAAGACTGACTTCACACTTGGGAAGAAAGGTGGCATTTTTCATAGCATTTTTTTCATTTCACAATTTCTTGAGATTTTTTAGATATTCTATTTTTTATTAATTCGGTATTTCAATGCTCTTTATATAGCTGCAGATTGTGGAAGAGACGTAAAATACCATTTTCTCAGTCAAGAGTCTTTTCCTTTCTTTGTGCTTTGTTTATTTAACTCCTGTTTTGCATTTTGGTCTAATTGGATCACAAAATTGGCAAATACTGCGATCTCTGTGACCCAAATTAGCAGCACAGGCTATGTGTCAGGTAAGCCTGTGAATGCTCTGGATTCCTTTCTCTTCCCAGGGATGGGCTGCATGTCTTTAAAAGCACTCAGGGTGCTGGTATTTTGGTATTTCTATCAAAAGTTCAGGCTGCCATTCTGTGAGGAGAAAGCAGAAAGTAAAATGTCTAGAGAGCTGCACTTGAGATTGCTAAAGAGCAAACAACGTATTCTGATACCTCTTTGGTTCTGGTCTAGACATTGGTGAGGTTCTTGTTTCTATATTTGTGTGGTAGCGTGGCTATCATTGTCTTTCCTATATTGAACCTTTGCATCAAGGTTTAGCTATGACTACCCATTTTCCTATGATATGAGGGCTGGACAGAGAAAGCGTCGTGGAAGCTACACTACGTACTGCAAGAAGGCTTACAGATAGAGTGATACCTCCATGTTCACCTGATAGGAGCAGGAGACATAGGAAAAAAAGAAGTGACCAAAGCATGGCATTTTGCCTTGTCTCTCAAGACCATTTGCATCTCAGCAGTAAAAAAACACCAGAACTCCTTGCAGACACACACAGTGCCGTAGGATTGTGAGGGAGAGGCAGAAAGTTACGGGTCTGAATGGACATTCGTTCTGTTCCCACTAAGATGAATCCAGGACCTTAAGCAGCTTGTTTGACAATGGATCATCTGTTCATCACCCTACAGCCTCAGGAACAGCATTCAAATGCAAAGGATTACAGAGGTTCAGCGGGATTTTCGCAACTCATATTTTTATCCCGCTGGTAAATTACCACAGAAAAGCTTGAAGGAGAAGAATAACTCTGATTCTGGGACCAAAACTCCTCATCTCCATAAGCTCCACATCCACAACTGAGCCCTTGCTGAGCTGACAGTCCAAGCAGTACTACTGTACCGCTACCTCTATACCAATCAATTACTTTGCAAAGCATACAGAGAGCGTATAGCTCTGTATAAAGCTTAACCATTCCCCGCTGTGTGGTGCTGAATATGTCAAAAGAAAGAAACAAAGGAAGATAAGAGAATTCCACTCCAACTGCAAAAATGTTTATTGCTGCTATTGTTTCAGAGCTCTGCACCCAGTGCGAGACAATTCCTCTCTCATTAAGTCATGATGAATGATAGATATGGCCAGCGGCTAAGACTAGTCCTTAGATTAAATGTGAGAAATCTCTCTGTACCACCAAGCAGGTGAGATCATTTCTTTTTCCCATTATACTGGTTTCTTCTCTCCGTTTCTGAATAACACAGCATGACTTGATAGTTTCTGCCTCTAAACTATTGACGTATATTTGCTTTGAGGGGGACCTCCTAAAGTGTGAAGAATGGGCCAAAGAGTTCCTAACTATTCACAGTGAGTGTAGCCATTAGGCTGGAGTCAATTTAGTGCTTAACCCTTTGTTGAAGAATTAGGGGACTCAGTGAGATCTTGTGGGATTTTCTTCTGGAAACACAAGAAGGTGGCTTTCCTGTTCTCTGATCATCTACTGTCTCTCTTGATGTCCACATGGTCTCTGAATTAGTTGCTTGTCTTCTTTAAGAGCTTCTCTTTGCACATCTCCAGGTTAAAGAACTACTTATAGCTTCTCTGTTGGAGACAAGGAATGACTTGTGAGAGCTTGGATAGAAAGGAGAACGTAATTTTTTTCCTGGTACTATTCCTGGATTTATTTTGACCACGAGAAAGCTGCTCCATCATTGTAATTCTCTCTCCATTCTTTCATAACCTTACCCTCTGCAAATTTCTACATTCAAGTTTCTACCTGTGAATTCAACAAAGTTGCATAACGTTGGATTGGAGTCTTAAAATTGCAAGGGAACATCTACACAGCAAATCAGAATGGGGCTAGGGAGGAAGCCCAGGAGCTGGACCTTTAATCACCTATATTGTTAACTTCCTTCTGTCTTGATAGTGGTGTACAGCCAGGCCTTAGCAGATAGAAGTCCTGGGACTTTTTCTTTTTTACTCTTACTTGGAAAAAATACATATATATATCTCCCATATGCCACAAGCTCTCATGCAAGTGTTGCAAAGCAGCCTTAAATGCCTGACCTGAAGGTATAAGCCTGGATTGTTCACAAGTGATAAAACAGAGAAGGCTAAAGAACAAATTCTGAGGCCTCGTGTTATTTGAATAAAACAACTTTTTAATTAAAAATACCTCGCAGGATCTTGGAGAGGAATCTGAGTTGCAGAACTTTGGTCTGGATTCCAAACTCTCTAACAGTTCCAGGATATTTATTCTTGTCCAGAATTTTGGCTTAATTCATTGGTGGGAATGAATTTTGGATCTAAATTCAGACTGTGCTATCGTAAATCCAAAAGAACTGGATGTTCTCATCCAGGAATTCATTTTTTTTTTCCTTTAAAATGTGATTCACTCAGCATGACTAAGGGCATGTCCACATAGATGGGTGACCAACTTCTTTCCATTCGCCCTATAGGCCAGCTCTTTTCCAGGGATCATACAGCCACCTTGGCACGGGGCTGCATGTTGGTCAGTAAGAGCATCCACAGTCAGTCCTCACAGTAAGTGCTGTGAAATGAACAGTAACATTTTCCTCCTTTTAGATCTGACTCTAATACAGTGATTAAAACTCAACTAGTGCAGAAATTTATCAGAATAAATAAATTTTCTCACTTAGTTATCCAAGCCAAAATTAGATGTGTTTTTGACAAAGAATTTTTAGCTTGATTTCTTGTTTCTGAAGGTTTTATGTCTTTAAAATCCGTAATATTTGATCCGAATTTTTATCTGAAAGTTCATCAGTCTTATAAAAATCAGACTAGTTGTAGTTGAATAGGTTTAGACTTCAGAGGTCTGCCAGTGGAAACTAATGTTTGAAAATCTTGGTCTTACCTGAAAGTAAGCTTCACGGCATGCGTAACCTGAAATGTCATGTTTTGTGTTGGGTGGGTCATTACAGCATTCATTTTCCTTCTTAATTGTAACTTATGCAAATATCTTCCACATTTCGATTGGAAAAGTCTTTGAGAACCATTTCTGACAATTTTGTGCTGGAAAAAATACATTTGGTATTGTTTCAAAACAAAATTGCTATTTATAAATTAATTTGGTTGCTTTCACATTACTTCACGACAACTCGTTAGCAGCAGTAGTTTATAGCTGTCATATAATGGGGTCAGCACAATTATCAAAGTGTATATTTTTGTTCTTATAGCCTTGAATATAGGACTTGTGATTTAATATTGATTGAGGCATCCTATTTAGCAGCCCATCCTCTTGGAGTTGTAATGAAATAGCTTCATACTTTGAACAAGGATAGAAGTGTATAATTCAGTGTATTAATTAGCATAGTGACTGGTTTCAGTTTCTTCAAAAAGATTTCTGAGTATCACAATAAATGATAGAGAAAAGGTGTATTTTTTGTAATGATTTGAAGTGCATAAATTGCACTTCTCTCCCTGAGCTTATTGGTGGAGCAGTTCTTTCCCTATTGACTGTAAGCAAATCAGCCTAAGCATGGGTGACAGCCTCACCCCAGTGCAAACAACTAAAAGACAAAGAAATACTCAGGAGATATCCCTCTGGATTCCAAGCTTTGTGTTGCATGCACGGCAAGATTTTCTCTTGGCTCCAACCATGGGTCTTAGTATTGCTATTCATATGGCCACATTTTGTCCCTTTCTTTGGGAAGTCCCAGAAAAACGCCATCTGGAAAGGCACTGAAGATTTTTGGACATTTGGATAGTTTGTTTGGCATCCACCCAGTAACTTCTAAGTCAAATAAAACCCTCACTTCCTCAAATTACAACTTCAATGCAAGATCCATTCCTGTTTCACAGGACTTCCGATTTCCAATAGGATCAGAATTCAACCTTTGAACTGAAATCCACTGAAACACAAAATAATAGAACATCTCAAATTGGAAGGGACCTATAAGGATTATTGAGTTCAACTCCTGGCTCCAACCAGGACCACCCAAAAATCAGATCCTATCTCTGAGAGCATTGTTCAGACACTCCTTGAACGCCGGCATTGAGGTGACCCTTCTAGGGACAATTAATCTCATTCCTGAATTCAAATTTGTACTGAAATCTGGACAGCTGCTAACGTGACTGGAAGAGAGGAGATATAGAAATTGTGATTAGCCAACTTCAGGATGATTACTTTAAAAATGGTTAGATCTAAGGCAAGCCTTTGTCCAAAGCTGATCATTGCTGTGGCTGTAGGTCCACAATTCTACATTAATTCACATACCCGTTTGAGAAAACATTAGCTCTAAAAGTGTCATCCCAATTCCCACACTGGTTGTGATCAGAGATGACAATGAGTTTGTGGACCCTTGGTTTGACCTAGTAGGTTTCTATACTAAGCTGCAAGTAGCATGCATAATAATATACAGAGAGAACACTAAAAATACTGCTAGTGATAAAATTCAGCATTTTTCAGGATTTTCCTCACATCTTCCCTTCTTCTCTTCCCATTAAAAAAAAAAAAAAAGAATTGGCAGCAAAATGAAAATCAAGATTTGGTGTTTATCTAAGGAATGCATATGGTTTAGGAAGCTCCAGTGTGACCTTCTACTCAGGTTTGACCTATGAAGAACACAGCTAAATTATGTATAATGGTTTTGTGATGAAATGCAATGCCAATTATAGGAGTGAGATGAGGCCATAAACATACTGCACATAAAAATCAGAGAAGGAACTTAAATCCCAGTCCCAGAACCAAAAGATTAGTGCTCTAACCACTGACTGTAGTCAAAGCTTCCTTCTGGAAATGAAGGTTAAATTTCTTCTTGCATACCCACTGTGTGGTCAGAAGAGTAATTTAAATGCTTTCAATAATACAGAGGTTAGAATTTTCATCCTTTCTCTTTAGGAGGTTTTCTACAACAGTATGATATTTTTTAATCAAAATTCAGGCAGTTTACTTGTAATGCTAAAAATGGATAATGACTTTTCGGTCAATTGCTTTTGACCGTCAATATGAAGCCTGCATTACCATTCCACAGTATCATTAAACAATCAATAGCAATTAGTGTCTAGTCAAGCCTGGTGTTTTAATCATTTAAATCAAAATGTCCATAATTGTTATTGTATGTAAATATTTGAAAATGTTTATAGTGGAGATGAATTTTACCCATCCAGCCCGGAGAATTAGAATTAGTGAGCACAAACAGCCTTCAAGCCTCGTGTTGCCTCTTGCTGAAACCAGGATAAGAAGGAATAGGAACTCGCCATATCTGGGATACACTCCTGTTCTATCAAGGACAATACAGGTTTGGTGGTGGGTGAGTTAAGAACATTTTGCTGGCAGTGTTTTGTCTGTGTAGCAGTGATCCATGGCGAAACGACAGAGTGGTTCTTCCCACTGCTGGCCTTACCCACAGCCATTGTGGCGGAGCACTAAGAGCTGCACGCAGTGCTGGTACAAAGCTCACCAGTCAGGCAGAGGATGAATTGGCAGTGCAGTTTTCCAATTCACGTATATATGGCAGCCCCACTACTTAGGACCAAGAATCTTACTCGGGGACAGCACGTGAATTGTTTTTTAAGAGAGCAGAATATTCTTTCAAACACAAGAGCTGATCATGCATCCCCCAGTCCACCATATCCACGTTCTTAAGTACAGGTCCTTGGTTCATCTCATTCTTAGAGCGATTGCTCAGTTGCAGGGGAGATTTTCATGGAGGCATTCAAGGTCAGGTTGGATGGAGCCCTGGCAGCCTAAGTTAGTGGTTGACAGCCCTGGCAACCAATTGTATTGTAGCTCAATAATCTCTGAGGTCCTTTCCAACCTAAGCCATTCTATGATTATATGATAGACATTGTTCACGTTCCTGGATCCTATTTCAGAAGTCATATCGCTGGAGAAGATACTTGGATTTGCTCCTGTTATTAATCTGAGATGGTTCAAAAGGCATTAGGAGCGAATTAGATGGACGCACAGAAGTCTGGAAGAGGGATATATCACCCCATATAACCCATGATGCTGATATTTTTGGTTTAGCAGGACACGTTGACAACAGCAACATTCAGTTAACAGACTTTTGGAAAGACATGGTCTTCAAATGTTGCGTCAAAGTAGCATGAACACTGCTAATATTAAAAAGATAAAAAGACAAATAAGGTAACTGTGAACCCAGAATATGACCAGGGTAAAATGTAGATCCTGTTAGCCCATCATTTGAGTTGACATGCAACCAGAGCCATGCTATGAAAGTGAGCCAAGCTGCTCCCCTCAGGCAGTACATTCATTTTACACTTAATACATGGAATAGGTATTAAGAGAGTATTGAGGGAGCCCAGTGTCATACAGGTCAGTTCGGAATATGGAAATACCGAATCAATTTTCTTTGGATTCAAGTCCCAGACCTCTAAATATTTTAAACCAGCTACTTGGCATTCCAAGTCACCACCAGAAATTTATTGTCTTAGTTACTAATCCAGCCCTCATCTCAGGAAAGGCATGGGAGAATGCGTAACAATAAACTTGAGCCGTCTCAACTAAGTCACTGCATCCAGGAGGCTTGCAGGATTGTTGCCTGGATCTCCTGGACATTCCTTTTGCATCAGAGCTGTATCTCCAGCAAGGAGCAGGAGGGTTTATGTTATCAGGTTAAATAGAGATAAACTGTAAGACAAAACCCAGAAAGTAACGTGCACCCGTGCCCATCACAGCAGGATGAGGCAACGTAACCCATGGTGAAGTGGTGGCAGGAGGACATTTTGTATTTGTCAGTTAAAGACAATGCCGTCCCTATGGCCCTGATGTTCTTCATGTCCCAATGTCCTTTTCTGGAGTGATTTTCTATTGCCTTTGAATAATTGTCCCATTGTTAGAACTGACATTGTTGGGAATAATTTGGTCTTGATTGCTTGAGAAATCCAGTTTTGCTCTTCAGGCTATTCTGGGAGGTCTGAAAGACCTATTTCCTCTTCAGTGTGAATGACCAGGGCCTATCTGGAAGCGTAACATTCACAACCAGCAGGGAATTTCTACAAAACTGGGATTCCCAGCTCTCCCATTATTCGGAATTTCTCCTGGGTTTGGCAGTTCACAATCAGGTTTTAAATGTCACTTTCTTCAGGCTATTTTCTTGTGTAAACTGCAGCCTGAAATAGGTTCAGAACCTGTGTAATACCAAGGCAAGCCTCCTGCATCCTCCAAGTATTGAGAGCAGAGCCAGTGTTCAGGCTCTGAGTAAAAAAATGTCCCAAATACCACACCAAAGGCTAATACTGCACCATATCTCACTACCCAGAACAGAGAGGTCTAGGAAAAGAAATTACATTTACGCACCAAAAATTTGTGTATTCAAAGCATCTCTTGGAAGCTCTGGCATAGCTGCAAAATGGAACTTTGTTCCCTAAATCTCACAATCCTAATAATAAGCTTAATGACTACAACTAAGATAACAGTAACTTTCAATAGTTTCACAGACAAAAGAAGATTTGGTCCAAATGCTCCCACAACCTCACAAGCAATGAGTTTATCCACATTCTTTCTGTTTTGCTCTCCACCATTTCTCTCCTTCCACTGCTCTGCAGCATGTGCAGTACATCTTTACCAATTCAGTATCTGGGTGTATCAGAAATGAGCCTGAAAGACTGCTGAATTCCTCTCGGAATTAGTTCCCTAATAGACATTTCAGTTAAAATTTTTCATCTGGTTCCAGTCAGCATCCAGGTTTTAAAAAAAGACAAGCCAGCAGTACTGGACAATCAGTTCCCAATGCTAAAGGCTCTCCAATAACATGCCAGCAGGGAAAGAATTTTAATAGAACCCACAGGAATTCAGAGACTGAGTTTTTTTTGCTTATATCTTTTTTTTTTTTTTTTTTTTTTTTTTGAAAGACAGGTTTTCCCTTCTGTTGAACTCAAGCAACAGGCAATTTCCATTCATCTCTCAAGGAGTTCGCATACCCCCGACTAATGGCCCAGTTGCACATATACCATTTTATTTTTCAGCAGTCACCTTCTAAACTTCTAGTTCCAAGGCAGCCCATGGGGTGATGTGGAAGATTTCCAGCAGTGTTACCATGCTGAATTTTGGGATATCCCTGCCTTAAATAAATAAATAAATAAATAAATCACTGCAGTGAGTCTGACAACCAATTTCTTTGGTCATTGCTGAAGAGCATTAATGGTTCCTTAAGAAAGAAAACAGCTCCCAGTGATGCAAGGTCAAGGGCAGGGGGGAGGAGGAGACCCAAAGATCCTCTAAATCAGAGAAAAGAGGTAATGAAATTTCTTCAGCATTTTTCTAATATAAAACAGCTCTGCAAAACCGGAGAAGTGGCTGTGGGAAGCAGTCAGGAATCTGCTCTTTATCCCATCCCAATGCTGCTAAATGGTGAGAAACTTGGCAGAGGGCCCACACTTTTACTTATCTTCTAAGTCTAAAATCACGCTGCTTTTTTCTCCCCCTTAATTCTATGCTAAGCGCCGTGCATCGAAGGGAAAACACTGCTTTAGATGTGAAACAGGCAGTAGAGTCTGTGGCATTGGGGTGTTTTAGTCCATCAAAATGAGCTTTTCTTCCAAGGTGAAGTGTACAATGTAACATTACTTAATTGCCCACACTGCTTGGTGGATGCTGACACATATTGTAGAAATGTTAACTGCTTTACATTTCAATGCGTTCCCTCTCCCAGCGCTTTGCTTTGCTGGGATGATGCTGGCCCGCTGCCAGAGAGGAAGCTTATTTTTCACTGGTGATCATAACTCTGGCTGCTTGTAGCAAATAACGTAACTTGCAGTGTTCGGAGGTTTGTACAGGAAGCCCTGCTGCGCTGCCTTAATTGCGATCACTCTTCTAGCGATGGAGTAAAAAGGTATTAAGTTAAGATAAATGAACTGCTTATTGGAAACTACAAATGTCTCTCTGCATCAAGCTCACAAATAGGGAAAGCGAATGCTGCTGCTCTCCTCTTTCTTCCAGGCTCCTCCTTCCATTATAGCAGCTCCCCGGCTGAACATTCCTTCCCTTCAGCCTAGCAATGCTGCTTTTAAAGCCCCCACCAAGGCTGCATGGATTTGTACACCCTACAGACCGGATGGTATCTTATGGCCAACTTGGATTTCCCTTGTTCTCAATACCCAACTGCCCCAGTGGAATCAAACTGTGGGGCTTTTCTCCAGGCTGGAGACTCATACATGGCTTCTGGCCTCTGGCTCTTTTATAGCATTGCACTCCAGGGGCCCTCTTCACGGCATGGCATGAAACTCAAAGCACAAACCACAGACCCACGAAAAGAAGGCAATAAACGTTTACATTGTGTGGCTCTGATGGTGGTACAAGACGTAGAGACAAGTCTGAGGTTTCTGCAACCAGGACCAGTTTTTGTCCCTATATCGTGAGGATGCCGACTCCGGAGACATGCCAGGCACATCCCATCAATCCTTCATGTTGTCATCCCATTGTCTACTAGATCCGGGCAAATTGGATCCAGGAGGTTGGCTAGTTTTCAAGGGCAACTTGAGAAAGACACATTTACACAATCCCACAGAGGGCAAAACTTTTACATAAACATACTGGCCCAGCAACTAGTGCCTGTAGAGAATTAGTTTACCCCTGTGAGTGCTGAGAAGGACCAGCTGAGCTACACTGTACAGAAAGATGGGGCCTACCTGTGGTGATGTAACGTTTGCAATGGTTCCAAGTGGTCACATCCAGATCAAAAACAGTCAAGAAGCTCATAGTCAAGAAACTCACACCCCCAGCAGTGACTCAATTTTGTTTCTTTAAGCGAGGTCCCCTCAAGGTCTCTCCGACCCTCCCTGCAAGCTGATCCAGATCTTCACTCGCCTGGATCCATGCTGACATGGGAGATAACAACTGAAACCTTGACTCATTACCCATGCAGTTTGTTGTCCCCCCTGGAGATAAGAAACACAGGAAATGAAGAAATCCTGCTGGCATTATTATTAAAATGCCAACACATTACTTTATTCTTAGATTTGTACCCTTAACAAGGCAAGAAGAGTAGACTTGATTTGGGTCTAATCACAAATTATTAGATATCTAGGACAGTGCTTCCTCTTTACGGTGGCCAAACGTGAACACAAGTGGTTCATGGGCTCTGCAGGCACCTCTTAGAGCAGCTGAATCTCCTTTTTGCCCCTCTCAGCTGTAGAGCATATCTAGTCTTACTGCGCTCAAACTCAGTCTCTGTCTTTTAGATACAGAAACTATGTGAGATGTACCTCATCTGAAGTTATATGGGTGTAAATCCTGTTCAAAGCAGGAACTTGCTCCCCATTCCGGGAACGTCAAACCAGGAGGGGTAGCAGCAGGAGGCATCCCAGGTAACTAGTGATAGGATGAGACATAATGGCATCAAGTTGCACCAGGGGAGGTTCAGGTTGGATATTAAGAAAAAGCTCTTCTCAGAAAGAGTGTTAATGCAGTGGCACAGGCTCCCCAGGGAGGTGGTAGAGTCACTGTCCCTGGAGGTTCCAGAATTGCAGAGATGTGACACAGAAGGACGTGGTTTAATGGGCATGGAGGATGGGCTGACAGTTGGACTAGGTCTTAGAGGCCTTTTCCAATCCTTACAATTCCATGATTCTACAATTCCAACCCTACAGATGACCACTCTTCTGCCAGCTCCGTGGGACAGCCAAGCACACTCTGCAGAGCTGGACCGAGAGAGAAGTGGACCTCAGCATGAATTTTCATTTCCCTGAATGCAGTAGGAGAAGACCAAATTTTGGGAAGCAGCTAGAAACTCAGCCAACAGTTTTTGGAGGACAAACTCTGAGGGCATATTGCAGAGAATGCCTATCCACTGCAGCACAGAGGGCCCCATGCTTTCTTGGCTGGTTGTGCTGATCATGCAAAATGTTCATACTTCTGTAGGAAATTCACTCATCCTTCATGCAAGACAAACGCCCGACATTCTCTTTCGGTTTTAAAAAGATTAGGAGGCAGGTGAGAGAGTGCTTTAAGCCAAGGAAGGTGTTGCCTTTCACCTTTCTGAGTATCTTTTCTCCATTTGTTCTCTATGTTCAAGAGGCATAACCAAAACTTGCTTCACCCATCTACCATCCATCTTCCTCATCTCATTTCCTGGATGCCCACGTGTGGATGTCACCTCATTCAAAACCCAGCATAACTATAAACTAGTGTTTTACTCACAATAATGTCCTTTCAAGATTCACTAGCAATTCAGCACTAGCTTGTTTACAATCAGCCTTGCCAACTACCTTATGGATTGGATGAGTGCTACTCCCCCAGTAAAGCTCTGTCACAAATACCTACAGCTCATTGCTGCCTCACTTTTCTGAGCTCATCTGAAACATCAAAGCACTCCCTTGCTTATGCTGGAGTGCTTTGGGGGGATGAACAGGAGAAGGATAAGTGCTGTCCATTCCCTGCTCTGGGAATCAGATTGCCATGACATGGAATGGCTGAATCCCATCCTCCAAGCTGTGGTAGTGACCTGGAGCACTCAGAGCTCCACTCAGTCATGTCTTCCTGCTGCAGGGGTGAGAAAAAAAACTGGAAAAAGTCATGGGGAGTTTGTCATGGGCTTGAGGAGCAGCAGAGCAGGGCAGAGGTGGGCAGGGAAGGAGACTTGCACATCAATGCCACCTGCTTCCACACTGATGACATAGTGATAAACTGCACAGTGACGTTCCTGTGCACTGTCTTGACATCCCATCAGCAAGGTGCAAAAAACAAAGTGTTGCATGATCAGGGGCCTGGCATCACGGCTTAGGCGAAAGCACAGGTAGGCTGTAGGAAAGCCAGCATTTCACACGTATCTTGTTAAACATGACAAGCATGCTACATTCACAAAGCCTAGAGATCTACATTTTGGTTAAAAAAGAGATATCAAAGCCTCTTCCATTTCAAGGACAGGATGCATCAGCAGTGTCCATACAACATGTCTCCACAGCTGTGACCCTTCCACACAGTTCCACAGTTTTCTCTATGAACTGCTGACCTTCCCAAACCCAATGCACAGTACCACTGTCCTCCTATGTGTGACCCTACAGATTCCATCGTGGTCTACACTCCTCACATCTCCCTATCCAAATTACCCATACTACCCCCTACCTGCACAATCCCTCAGATCACATCCTCCTAGCCCTGCGTGTCATCCCATAAGCCCTATCCAAGCCCTATCCACCAGGCCTGAGATTCACTGAGAGGGAGGGATGGGATGGATTACAGCTGCTTCCCATGAGTACCCTGAAGCTGTCTCTGCCTGAGCTCATCCTGCCTTAGCATCCAACCCCAACCACTCACCTGGGACCAGACTGACACTGATCCAGTCACTCTACCTGTGGAGTTTCTAGTATGTGTCATGTGGAAGATCCATGCCAGGAGCATAACATATTTTTGATATCAAGAATTCAGGAAAGGTATACTTTGTATTCATGGGGATTTAGGAATGTTAAACTTTCTCAACAGAGAGAATTTATGGACAATGAGGAAGGCTGTTTAAAAGAGACTAGCTGAACCAAATTCCATGCACTTCAGTGACAGGAATGGAGAACGTGTTGCCTTTCCACAAGCCACAATTCCATTTCATACAGCTCAATTCCATTTCATACAGCTCATGGACATATTGTTTCTTGGCAATGTTGTGGACTGACATTTATTTTGGGTTCCTCCAAAAGAGTCCAATAGAACTGAGTCAACCTTTGGAAGAGTTTTCTGTTTCTTCAAAACATGAGCAAAAAGCACCTGCCCTGCCCAAAACAGTTCACCTCACATTGCCAGAAATCCTTTCAGAGCAGACATCAGTTCCAGCCTGTGCCTCTGTGTGATTTTTTCCTGCTTGCATAACATTACCCCATACATGCTTCTGTCTAGATGCTCTCCTAGTGCCTTCTCAGTGAGATTTGATCTGGTTATTTATTGATCTTTACCCAGTGTTTATTATTTGAGGAATTCACAAGATAGATGTGAACACTTTCAGTCTCCCTGTGCTTTAGATTACCAGGACAATTGTTTAACATGTTCCAGCCTCCATGGGGCTACTTGCCAAGTAAAAGGGTTCCAGTGAGCTCCCGTTAACCCCCCTGGATACTAGAGTAAAACAACTTCTCTGCTTAGTTCCTAAATTTCTACAGAAGCTCTTCAGTCGTGCCCAGAGCTGGACAACCTGCTGGCTGTGGGCAGCCTCACAAAGCCAGCTCATTTTCCTGCTTGTGATTTTGCCAGGCAGATCTTTCCCAAATCCACGACTATTCACAGTTCACTAGCTTGACTGCTTTATACAAACCTGTGCTGACATCAGGATTGCTCACACACTGATCATCACCTCTACAAGTCAAAGATTCCAGATCCTCATCTGCTGTTGTGCTCCTGAATAAGATTCCAATCCCAACCTTCAGCTACATAAGATGGGAACAGGACAAGGAGATTTCACATAGCTACACCAGTGCCCTTTGCAAGAACATGTGATTGAAAGTGCACTTATTCATGCTTCAGTATGCAGAAATAATTGCATGGCTAAACACACCAGAACAGTAATTATACTACACAGCAGTGCAGTTTTCCAATTCATGTATATATGGTAGCCCCAGTATTTAGGACATTTCTGTATGACTGGCTGGAATGGTTTGGAAAAGTCCCTGAGAGATCACTGAATGCTGAAAGTCAGTTCTTGATGTGCTCTGCACAGACTGTGTAGCATGGGAGAATCATACAGACTTGGAAATATGTTGACAGAAATGACCTCTTAGTATTTCGTATGATTATTTCTCCCCCACACACTGGGATTTTACCTTAAAATTTCATGGTAGAGATATTCAGTAGATCACTATACAAATATATCTATTTTTAGCTGCTTTTTCACTTTTCTTTGAAGTTCCCAAAGCTATTCATAAGACTTTTCACAGATACCTCAGTACTGCAAAATCCTATGAGAGGAACATCTTGCATGTCTCATTAAAGTGACCTATGGTCAGAGACACCTACATTTTGGCTACACAAAGGCACACGTGGTGGCAAAGTGGAGGAAGCAGAAAGGCATGAAGGAAGCACGGCCATTGAGCTCCACTGTACTGTTCAACTTCTTGTTCTCTTTTCAAGGGAATCTATGCTCCATTTACCTACATCTTTCAATAACTTCATCTTTCATTTTGTTCTAAGCAACATCCATGACATCAGTGAAGACAGACAGAGACATCCAATATGACTGTCACTCAAAGGACAGTTGCCTGCATGCCATGACAGGTAGGTACCTCATAAAGCAACTGGAGGTGGAAGATGACTTGAAATGTACTGCGTGCTGAGGGGTGCATTTTGATTACACCTAAGAGGTCTCCTTGGGTAATCATGGAATCATCAAGGTTGGAAAACTGAGATCCCCCAGTCCAATCCCAACCCATCATCACCATGCCCACTGACCATGTTTCTCAGTGCCACATCTCTACAGTTCTTGAACATCTTCAGGAACAGTGATTCCACCACCTCCTCGATAGTCTATTCCAATGCCTCACCAAACCCTAGCAAAGTAAACTGCCAGAGACACTCACAAGGCTCAAAGCTTTGAGAGGAGTAAGAAGTCGTGGGAGAAGTGTACAGAAAAGCAGGTATGGCATGAGTATCCCCAAGCAATGGAGAAAGTTCAAGTCCTAGTGCATCAGTGTTTGTGTCTGAGTGATAGGGGTTGGCAGGCTGTGTGGATACCTCCAGCCCTGCCTTTTTGCACATCCAGCTGCAATCAGTATGTCACAAAAATGTGTAAACAGTAAAAAAAAAAAAAAAAATACAAAAACACATTTTCTTTCTTTCTGCAAGACACCTGCTGCCTGTCAGTGTGGAGCACAACCCTTTGTGTAGCAGCCCAATAAACAAAACTGTAAGCATCTGTCTTGCAACTGGATCCCAGCCCATGGCAAAGAGTGAATCTGATCAGTAACAAACAGCTGGGAAGAGCTCTCAATACTGCACTGTACTTCACAGCCTGTCTGTAGATCCCTACCAAAGCCAACCAGAACTTTTACTCGGTAACACAATAAAGGAGATAGGGAAAAGAAAAGGTAAAGTAATTATGTTGCATGGAATACTTACAATAAGGGGACAAAAGGTTTTTGCCACAGTTTTATTTCGACTGAATACTACAAACAGTTCTACTCACTTCTTGTTAAAATTAAATGCAAATTATTGAAAGCTTTCATGAGATAAGGGGGAAAGAGCACCTATGCCAACTTTACATATGTGATTCAGAAGCATCACTCTCAGTGGACAGAAAGCCTTGACTTAGTCTTTCATTCTGAAGAGTTACAAGTCCTAGTAGGCCAGGAGCTAAGCTTACAGCATTCAGGGCTAGATTTAGGGAGTTGCCATGTCAACACACCTCCACCGTTTGCAAGAACACCTCAGAGACTGGGATGTGAACTAGAAGCCCTATTTTTAAATCTCCATATTCAGATTCAGTGCAACATAAACCTCAGACTCAAACTCCCCTGACTGTGATGAAAAGCTCCCTTGCTTCGCCCTAGGTGGAATTTGGCCAATAGCCCCATGCCCATCCTGAGCCAATAAGGTAAAAAATATCCATTCTGCTGAGCAGCAGCAAGAACATCCTTCTTCCTTAGAAGGATACCAGCCCATGGAAAAGTAAATTCACTTAGATATAACATTTCCAAGGGGGTAATTCTTCTCTCTCACTCTCAAAATGGGGGAAAGCTCTTTGCCAGCATGTAATTTCTTTCCTAATCACATTGCAGTGTCACATACCAGTGAGCTAAGGGCTCCCGCAGCAGCGTTATCCTCCAGCATATGTGACTTTGTATAACACGCGCTTCACTCGGCAGTCATCAGCAACAGAGAGCAAGAACATACTTCTTCCTCTATGACATTATTAGGCATTAAGAGCACTCTATAGCAGTGCATTTCAGCTTCTTTATTTTCTCCCAGTAAAAGCAGCTTGGCCACCTGGTGTGCTGCACACACAGTTAAATTCCAAATGTAATGTATTTTGTAGCGAAAGAGATTAGAAAGCTGCTGTAATGAATCTCATTATCAGTGTCTTTATATCCTCATCTAGTTGGAAGCAGAGATCATCCAGACCTAGGTGCTGTACTTATTTAAAAGAATATCATCTACCTCTCAACCCTGTCATTACAAGACAAATTGTTTCCTTTGGCTTGATGCTCGCACCATGCTTTTCTCAGCTTTAAAACATGTAAGCGGCCAGATTTTCTTAAGAACTGAAGGTCAGATTTTTAAGTGCTTGGCACCCACAACTGGGCTAGATTATTTTACAAGTGTTTGATTCCCATTTAGACACCTAAAATAAGAATCAGATTTTCAGACATGCTCAA
The DNA here is from genome assembly GCF_951394365.1 of Tetrao urogallus. NCBI lineage: Eukaryota > Metazoa > Chordata > Aves > Galliformes > Phasianidae > Tetrao > Tetrao urogallus. The sequence goes on along the minus strand of NC_136820.1, from coordinate 45,620,505 downwards.
AAACCTCCAAGATCTTGTGGAAATCTGAATCTGGAGTTGCTCTAGTAACTTGCCAAATTAGTGGAAATTAAAGTAGACAGCCTCTCATCATGTTACTCATTGCAATGATAAATGCACAGTCTCTAACAGAAGTTAGATCCACTTCCAAGACCCAACCCCCTTCCCAAGGCAGTTATTTGCTGGTCTATACAAGCACAGGCCAATATTTCCAACTGCTATTCCCCTGTTAAAAAAATAGTCCAGATTTTCATGTCTTCATACGCTCTCAGAGAAAGAGAAGACATCATTTCAGCCATATTTGCTCAACATTTCCAAAACAGTTCATCTAGTCACAGATAATGGCACAGAGACACTGCCAGGAAATGTCAGCCCAATGAACATTGGGAACATAACTGCAGCAGGTTAAAGCAAAGAGTCCTTTCTATCTCTGCCAGCTGAACCTGTGCATCCTCTCCTGGTCCAGCCCTGGGTTGTATCAGGCAGGCCTCTCTTTCTGCCTTCCACCTATTTGACTGCTCAAACACACATCATTAAGTTACTTATACACATTATAAGTACTTCATGGGATTTCAACAGAAATGGAAAAACCACTGGTGAGGCACTGCAGTAGGATTGCCAGCAAGGTGGTAGATGCCTGTCCTTGGAGACATTCAGGCTGGACTCTGAGCATCTGGTGGAGCTGTAGGTGTCCCTGTTCATTGCAGGGCAATTGAACTAGATGGTCTCCCCTTCCAACTCAAACGATTCTATAGTTCTACGAAAACTTCCTCCTTTCTGATCCTACCCCGTGCAGCTTCTTGACCATGAACTTCAGGACTAGATATGCCCCAATACTGATCTTCCAACTATCAGAAACGTTTCCAAAAACGTTCATATGAACGTGACAGGAAGCCTCCTGACTGAAAAAGAAAGAAGTGCTCCATCACTAGGGAAAAGTCACATAGGAGACTCCTCTACCCAGTGCCTACTAGACTGGAGGGCTGCTCTGGGCTAAACCTCAAGCTCTGCCAAAGCTGCTTCTCTTTTGTACAAGTAACTTAGCATTTATCAGCCAATCAAATAAGATTTATGAGTTACCATTTCAGTGGTTGGACTAAACAGGACATTACAATCTCAAGATTGAAGACACATTCCCTTCTATTCTTTCCTCGGTTGAGCCTTCGTACTTGTTGATTTACACACTTCAGGATTTCAGCCCAGCCAAGTTCTGATTTACGCCTCTAAATATCTAATTACTAATTTGAGCTGCTGTGATGTTGTTGCAGGTGCTGTTTCATATCACAGTATAGACGAAATCTTCTACTTATTCCAAAATAAATGCAAGTGCACGAAATACCAAACAAAATCAGGAAGTTTAGGTTGGATATTAGGAAAAATTTATTATCAGAAAGAGTGGTGATGCAGTGGCACAGACTGCCCAGGGAGGTGGTGGAGTCAATCCCTAGAGGTGTTCAGAAATGTGGAGATGTGGCATTGACTGATGTGGTCAGTGGGTAATACTGGCAGTAGGGGGACGGTTGGACTAGATGATCTTTTCCAACCTGAATGATTCTATAGTTATTCTAGGAGGATTTGCTGACAGGATAGAGAAATGTCCCTTACAGATACTCTTTGTTAGAAGCTTTATCTGTTGTAGGGGTAAATATTAGATTTCAGTGTGAAAATCACAAATGGTAAAACTTGTTCTAAGATCAGAATTCTGAAAAAAAGATTTCAGTTCCCAGATCTAATGATACAGGCTTTCTGCATGACCTTCAGCAAGTTATCCAACACGTTAGCTCCCCAGATGAGGATAAAGTCACCTCTTTCCACCCACTCTGTCTGATGGGTATGGTCTTCTCTTATTCCATCTTTTACAATGCCAAAAATAAATAAATAAATAAATAAAGCCCCTCAGCTTTACAGTACTCAAGAACACACATATTTTAAAGGAGATCAGAGAGAAGGAGCCAGCAAAATGTTCATGCCCCATTAAGAAAATCTCAGGCATTTCAGGTGACAGATTCAGTGCCAAACAGCAACAATATTCACATACATATTCTAAAGACAGCTTTCAGGTTCTCTCAATTGCCTGTTCTGCCAAAGCTGGCTCTGGGAGTACCACCCTACAAACCCTAAAGGCAAAAACATGCTTTTCAGCTCCTTTAGAAACTCACAGACAGGGAGGAGATCTGCTGGAAGTAAAAAGTCATGCGAGTAAAAATGCCATCATTTACAGATAAACACAGAGAGCATTTTATTTTGGAATCAATGAGGTTTGCCAGGCACAAGTTACCCAGTCCCTGCTGCTATCCTTCATCTCTCGCTCCAGTCTATCAGCATTGTAAGTCAGCGTATCTGGATGTGAAACACTCCCCACATGAATGGGCTATTCATCTTCCACCACTGCACAGGCAGAGCATGTGAAATGTCGGGAGATTAGACACTGCCAGAGTGAGAGATTCTGCCATGCAATTAAAGTGTGAAGAACACATAAATCATGGATTCAAATGACTCCAACCAAGCAGCCGCTGATGTGGTGAGCAGCCCTGGATCCCATGGAGGAGCTAGTTTGTGTGATGGGATGTGAGCATGGAGATGGAGTTGCCCCTGCTAATGGGCTGGGATGGAGGAGGCATCAATGGGCTGCTCTGACAGGTGAGGCAGGGATGGACAAATAGCCCAGGGAAACAAAGGCAAGATGAAACAGCAATATTTGAATAAAACTGGTGTCAGAGAGGCGGCCATGCTGATATAATGTCAGCAATGAGAGGGAGAACGTAAGACAAAGTACATGGTAAATTAAGCACCAAGGCTGTTAAAGGTCCAGTTATTTTCCAGCTAGTTGCCTTCTGATTGTTCATTAAAGTACAATATCCAGGCCTGAAAAACAGCCAGGGAACATTCGCTCATTTTTCCTGTTGGCAAGCAGTCATGGGACCTGGAGGCAGCCTGGCTCCCCAGATCTGGACATGCTGCAGCACTGCCTGGTCACTGGGAAGTGCTAATGGTGCAGAGTTGATTGCTTGCATCCACTCTTCCCTGATTTCCCTGTGCTTAGATGTGGGTAGCTTGCACAGTTTCCATAGGAGAGGCACAGGACTCTGTGCAGTGCTCACGCCAAGCATGCTGGAGACAAGCCAGCAACCTTATTTTTCATTAAGAACAAACAAAATATAAGAAACTCGTTCCTCAGAGCTGAGGGCTGAAGAGTTGACCTCTGTGTCAAAACCACCAGAGGACAAGAGAAAAGAATTGATTTCTGTTTTGTAGAAATCTCATGATTTTTAAGCCAGTCTCCTGATTGGGGCAGTGCTGAGCGTGATGTTTTTAGCAATTTCTGAGTCATCAGTCCTGGCTCTCCCAGCAGGAGAAAGGAGAAGCAAAGCAATGATGTCCTAAAACACCATATTTTCAGAAATTAAAAACAACAACAACAAACAAACAGAGGGCCTGGAATGGCTTAGGAGGTTGCTCTTAAAAACCACATCTCTTTTCTTGGTCCTTGAACCACTCAGCCCCCACAGTAGGGACAGGCAGGTTGGCAGGGTGTTACCTCCTCTATGCCCACCACTCTGTGGGGCTGGGGACAGGGAGGTGCCAATTGCCTGGGGGTTAACGCAGTGCCACAGATCTGCCATGCTGCCCACAGCTGGGACCAGGGATGGTGAGACAAAACTCATTGATACTATGGTAGGTTGAGAGGGTGACCCAGAGGCTAGAATCCCCAGAATCACTCCCAACCCTACCATCAGTTGGTGATAGTGCCAAAAATTCCCTAAACAGGCCAAACATTTTCTAAACATGCTGAGCAAGAAGAAAGTGGATGGGGCTTTGAGCAACTTGGTTTAGCGGATGGTGACCCAGTCCAGCAGGGGCATTGGAACTGAATGGATTTTAAGGTCCCTTCCAACCCTTCCAACTTTTGAGATGCCAGCACAGGATGCAACGTGCAAAGAGCGCACAGGCTGTGGAAGTAGCAACATGTTTGGATGGGTGCTAAGGATACAGGCATCTCCCCTCACAACTAGGATTACTATCAGCATCCCCCAGTGGGACTTGATGCCCCCAGGAACCTGCCACAGCTGCAGATATGAGCCCCCATGTGCTGCCACCATGACATCCCAGCATCCAGGGGTGAGACATCACACCAGCAGGGATGGGGTGAAATACAGGAGCTGAGTGCTGTGTCCTTGGTGCACGGAAGGTGCTGCGTGGGTGCTGCGAGACACAGCACGTCAGCGGGCAGCAAGCTATCTCTGTGTGAATGCCTCTGCATCTCTGAAGATGGGAAGGAAGAAACAAGCAGCTAGAGAGGCAGGCTGACTTAAGCCCCAAAATACAAGGCACTATTGGCCCTGTTGTAAATACCTACCTGGATCTCAGGCTCACTGCTCTCTAAGGGAGGACTTTTGGGACAAGAACCTACTCCTGGGTTGGAGACTATTCATCTGCCAGTGTTTGGGGCTGCAGAAGCTGGCAGAAAGCTCCCACACTGATTTTGTTAGAACGCCGGGTAATAATGGAACAACACCTCAGCATGTTTGCAAACAAACACCAACTCCCTTCCTGTTTAACACCATCTGCCACCCAGCCCAATTTCCCTGCCCCATCCCTCCCCAAAAATGACAGCCAGAGACAGCTCCAAAAAGCAGCTGCTCAGGCGAGCAGTGCTCTGTGTCACCCACTTTGCTGCTTAGGAGTTTCTGTCCTCTTGCTGTTCCTGCACACAGCTGAGCAACTAACCAGGCTGGGGGCTTTCTATGGGTGCTGAAATCACAAGATTGCTCACAGAGAGATGGACAGGCTTCATCCTGGCTCATATTTGCCTCCATGCCTGGAAGAGCTGTTATGGATGTGGAGTGGAGGCAAACACTTGCTTCCCATCTCCATTGGCTCAACATCCCTGCACAGGTCCTTACACCTTAGAATCATAGAATCATCCAGTCACAGAACGACTTGGGTTGGAAGGGACCTCAAAGCCCATCCAATTCCAACTGCCCTGCTATGGGCAGGGCTGCCAAGCACCAGATCAGGCTGCTGAGGGTCCCATCCAGTTTGGCCTTGAAGACATCCAGGAATGGGGCACCCACAGCTTCTGTTCCAGCACCTCACCACCCTTTCAGGGAAAAATTTCCTCCTATCATCTAATCTTCCCCCAGGAGTACTCCCAGCTGGGGCTGCTTACACCTGGCAGTCATCTGGCACCCACACAAAACATCTCCTCAGGGGAGCTGCACCCACTGATGTGCCTATAGGGAGCAGATAAAAGCCTCCCAAAGCAGCCAGGTTTTGGAACCAGTCTCTCATCTTCTTTCCTTGAAACAAAGAAAAAGGAATAAACAGAAGTAAATTCATACACTCAAGGAACGAGTTTGCCTGAGAAGGATCTGACTCCTTGAGGCTTCCACTAAGGTGGGGATAAAGCAGTTCCTTGAGTGAAGAGACTGGTTGAAGAAAACCTAATACAGTGCTTACAGCACTGCAGGTGGGAACCTGCCTCCATATTTAAGGGTATCACAGAGCTGCAGAAAGCATACAGTGAGTGTGTTGCATCCCAGAATAACTGGAATAAGACATTAACACTTCTATGAACTCTTAACTCTATTCCTCCCTTGCCATTAACAAGGCATTGTTAATTACAGTTCTCATGCTTTACTTCAAAAAATAAAGGCAGTTCAGAGCCTGTTCTACACAACACTCTCATTCTCTTCTATGCATGACTGAGGTTTCTCTGCTGTCAACCAAAGAACTGAGAAGGAGTCTCCACCTTGGGACCAGGCACACATCTCCTGGCCTCAGCTCTAAGCATGGAGGCACTCAAACTCCAGTATTTAAATGCAACCACTCGATAGACACAATGTCCTGATAGCATCTTCAGACTCAGCCCCCACTTAAATGGAAAGAGCCCAATTACTTTGAGGTAATACCAAGAAATAACGTGGACTGTCATCGACTGGCATTTTTATGTGGACGGTCTTTACACAGCACTCATCCTTTGCATGAAAGTGAGCAGCTTGTATTTTAGAGGCTTGCTTTATTCCTTCTCCCGAGATGGGATAGATTAAGGCCAAATGAGTGTTATCTTCCTGCTCATCAACAGCCAGGCCAGGCTCACATCCATTGTAATTTGAGGCATAGTTCAAAAGAAATCTATTCAGATCTTTTCCCAAGCTCCCATTAATCATCTCCTTCACGTCCCCTTTCTAGCAGCTCTCCAATACACTATTTGAAGCTGTACTGTATTAAAATGCTTAAACATACATAAGTCTATTTTTGCTCAGAAAGTCTTCTGTATTTCCCTGCTCACTGTCTTTTGGTCTCCATGGTCCCTATGGGTGATTTCTGCACAGCCAACTGGTCTGGGCTTTCTGGAGACAGCAGTGGACATCCCTGCTGTTTTGGAAATATATAGCCCACAGTATGAATTTTAAAATCAGGAGACTGAAGTCAATTCTGCTGGGCATCCCAGTGATCCTGGGAAGATGGCTCCAAAAGCAACTGTATCCTTCACAGGGGAAGGACACATCCTCTTTTGTGGGACCAACCTCTGCAGTACCCGCCATTACCAGAGTGAAGACATCTCTACATTAGATGTAGATTAACCTTACAGGATATTTTCTGCACAAAAAAAAATAAAATAAATGCCAGCAGAGCTGCTGGCCTGGTGCCCTGGTCAGCTCACCTCTGTTTCCATGGAAGAATCCTTTTAGTGAGTTCTGATGTGCCAGAAAAATAAAGTAGGCAGCAATGTTGTATTCCCAGAACAAAAACTTGCCTCTTTCACCAGCTAATTTCTGCCCTAGTCACTGACCTGAAGATGAAGCCAATCTGTCCACCAATAGCCTTGAAACAGCCTTCACGTTGGATACAAAAATGTCATGGGATGTGGAGCTGATGTTCATTGCAAGAGTCAAAATGGAAAGCACTTCCATGAACTCGCTGCATTTCAGTTTTCTCATCATCGTCTTTTTGCCTTTTCCTACTAGTAGCAAGTCACATCAGGTTTTCATGTGATACCCAGGGCAAACTGATCCAGTGCCTGATTTAGTGGCTGACAACCCTGCCCACAGCATTGGTATTACAACTAGATGACCTTTAAGGTCCTTTCCAACCCATGCCATTTTATAACTCCGTGATTCTATGATTCTATTCCATGACTAAGGAATTTGAGACCCACTCTGGTAATAATTTTTAATCAACTTAAGTATGTTTCATATATTAGTTGCCTCCACAGTGGCAGGGCTATTTAATGGTCACCAGGGTAAATCTTTGCCCTGCTTACCAGGTAGCATGGTTACAACCATCAGGTTGGTTATAAAGTCTTGCTACTCCCATGACTGAAATACCTTTTCTTGGTGGCCATCACCTATTCCCAATGCAGAACACAGGGCCCTTTTCACTGACATCTCATTCATGCTTTGAAGATCTCCAAGGCTTTTCACAGCCTATTTCACTCTTCTGTTAATCAGACCCTCACCCAGTCCTGCCTACTGACAACTCTCTGTGCTGCCCTACACTGAGCATTCAGCCTCCACCTCCCCTGCTCTGCCAGACTGTGTCTGAAGGATGGGCTGCTGGTGTCCTTGGAGACTTGATTCACTGTGGCACTGTAATTGCTGCAGAGGAAACTGGCTGTGTTTGGTTCAAATACAGGAACTCAAGGTGCAATCCCTGCAGATAAACAAAGCTCTGAATGATGCTCTCCCTCCTCAGTCCTTCCTCCAAGGGCACGGGGAACTAACCCTACTTGCAGCTATTTCAGAGTGAGCCCATCACATAAATCCCAGTTATTCTGTCCTATAAGTGTCCTAACCCTTTATAAATCCCTGCATGTATTTTCATGTAGAAGTAGTATATCCATGGATCCCGGTTTGACATTTTCCTTCTAATTCTTGCAAACAATCTTTACCTGACAGGTTTTGGTTATGTCCCAGGTATCTAAGACTAATATATTTTTATCTCTGTGTTTGTGTTGTAGAGGAACAAACCAATAGCCAGGAGGAGTTCTCCAAAGCAAGCCCACATATCAATGTGGCACTCGGCAGTGGATTCAGCCCTCTTTTGCCCTTCAGGATATATATTCCTTGATGGGTGTTGTGTGTGCTTCTGTTGAAGCTGACAGGCAGTTTAACTCCACATTTGTGCTGTAAAGTCCTTCATCGTCTTTTAGGAAATGTATGGTGTATGGGTCTTCTGCCTCATCAAAATCAAAAGCCTCCTACTCCCTTCCCTTCACCTCTGAATGAAATACTGGCTTTTCGAGGCTGTTTCTGAGAGCTACCATTTCTTTTTCCGGCTGCGCATCCCAACCTGAGGCATACATGACCCTAGGCCACTTCATAGGTAGAATTTGCTGCAAAATAAAGTCTTCTTTTAGAGGTGAAAAAAAATATCCTTTCCCATTTTACGGTTGGCCAGCTCAGTTGTCTCTGCTTTCCAAGTGTCTTTTCAGCATTTCAGAGTTCCCTCCTTTGCCACTGCTGACAGCCCTGTTCTGGGCCAGGTGAAGTGTTCCTCCACCAGCAATCAGCAGTGGTTTATGGCACTCATAACGATGAAATTCCATCTGTCTCACAGCAGATCCCTCAGGAGACTGCTAATCAAACAACATTCAATTAGCCCCTCCAGCTCTGCCACATATTCTGCTACATCATCTCTTCATCCTACTATGAAGCTCAAAGAAGCCTACAAAATTGCTTGGCTGTGGTGCACAATACTCTGTTACATCTTGTGCAGCTCTTCTGAGCATTTATCTCCTGGTTTCTGAGATTGTAAAAACTTCTTAAAGGTGAGTGGGCTTTATTGCCTCAGAAATCAATTTTGCTTGGTGTCTGTTGGTTCTTATCTATAATCTACTCTGAAAGAAAATAGTGGCCCAACTATTCACTATATTGGTGGCAATCCTCATTTTCTTCATTAAGGACCTCCATTTTTCCCAGAAGTTTTCAATTTTAGCTGTATAAAAGGACCTCTCAGGTCAGAGCAAACTCTTTACTGGGGCTGGGAACCTGTTTCTTTGTTTAACCTGTTACTACGTTTAATTTAACTCCTTTATGAACTCTTACTCACAAACCAGAAAGTAGTACACTGAAAGGAAACAGGCCTTGATCCCAAAAGCATTGGACAACCGCACTCCAACCTTTTTATCTTCATTAATATAACCTTTACTTTTGCCTCCAGAGATTTATTGCAGTGATTTTAGTAAGGAGACTCAGAAACACGTGAAGGAGGAATTGAGATCTCTCTCTGCTTTAGTACTGTTGGGGCAAAGGTACATTGATTTTGGGGAACATTAGCCACTCTGCATCTGAGTAAAGAATAGCTGATTTGTTACTCAGGATGTCAACTGTGTTTCTTCTAGACTCACTTGATCCAAATTAGCAAAAAAGACAACACTTATCTGAATTGCTGTAACTGATGAGGACTGAGAAGCCATGATAAGACCTGGAGTTAGATGATATAATCTAGACTCTTCCCCACAATACTGCTGGATTTTAACAGGACTTTGTCAAACCTGTTAAGTGAACATGATAGAGCTGATGTGATGGAGAGATATGTTGTCCTCACCCACCCAGAAATATTCTACAAGAAATCAGGTAACAGATTTTGAATAAGAATGGAAGTTTTGCCAAGCCACCAGAAAAAGCCCAAACTTGGATGAGACAGTCTAAGCCACACGAGGGATTTGGGGCTGCGTTTTGTTTTACTCAAATCTTTTCACTCATCATTGGTTTCAAGTGACAACCTTTCATGATCTATATGCTGCATTTGGTTTGGAAGCAATGAGAAAGGAGCTTCATAAGAAACTTCACTGTCTTCTGTAAAGTAGATACAGTGGCACAGATTCAGCTGGTGAAGGAGGTGGACAAACTGCATTGCATGTCACAAAAACATCTGATCTTCAGCAGTGCCTTCAAGACCAGGCTAGATGAGGCCACAGGCAACATGATCTAGGACCTCATCCAGCAATTGGCAACCCTGTCTGCAGCTGTTGGAACTGGAGGATCTTTGAGATCCCTTCCAACCTAAGCCATTCCATGATTCTATGACTTATTGACCCACTCTGCATTATTATCATTATCAATAAAAGAACATAACAAAGGATTAATACAGCACTGTGTGTTGCATAGGCAGTAGACTACTCTTAACATTTAGAGGGCAAAGCATGTACTGGACTCCCCTCTAGGTACAGCCTCTTCTTAGAACCAGATGAGAATGGACAGATTTAATGAAGCATGGAAGTGGGATCAGGAAAGGTCCATCACATTCTGCTGCTGGGGCTCTGTGATCCTGATATGTGACATGTTTCCTCTGTGGCCCAAACTGCCATCACAAAAAATATGATTTTTTTTTCCTTGCAATACTGCCATTGCTGAAATACACTGTCTCACTTAAGCTTTTTAGACGCGACCATAGCACAAATACTTGTCAGTGCTGACAGCTGGAAGCATACTTCCATCTCATTTCCTTAGGTGTCAGCACATAATGTCATGGCACCAGGCATGACACTCCATGGCCCAGTGTAACAGAAGTGACACAACATGCTGAAATCAAGACATGACAAAAATTCAAGGTGCATACACAGCCATTCCTGAACCTCTTGAAGATGGCAGGAGAAGGCAGGAGTGGGAATGGACATCCTCACAACCCCCATTGGCAGAACCTCAAGGCTTGGCTGGGCTTTGCCTTCATTGACAACCTCCTCTGGGGAGCAGAACAGCTCAGGACATCAGGTCACCAGAAAGAAAGGGGGTGTGAAGTCTTGTGTAGCTCATTAGAAGCTAACAGCCATTGTCACTTGGCTGTCACTGTTAAGTGAAGTGACAGCAGACTCAGCTGTCACCAGAGAGGTAAAACTGCAGCTTGCACGGGCACGCCTCAGGGTGAACTGCAGGGCAGGACCTATAGACCCCTGTACATCCATCCTGAGATGATGGTGGCTAACCTACTCTCAGCACTATAAACTGTGATATGGCAACGAGCTTCAAGAACACTCAGTTGTGCCTCATGCAGATCTGCCTTGCCCTTTGCCTAGGACCTCTCTGGCAAGAACTGCACCCTATGTTGCTGGCCACATCCCCCCACTGCTACTGTTTTTCTTCTGCAGACAAACAGAACTCCAGATCTGTCTCATTCTGACTGTTCTGAATGAGAGGCTCTCCCGTACCACAATGACAGCTTTGTAGAGTAATCCAAAATAGATTGATAGGGCAAAATCCATGGGTTAGAATAACATGAAGTGGCAGAATAGCATACATTCCCAAACATTCAGCTTTCCAACAGGGTGTCCTGCCTCTGCCCTTGCCACATGGCAGCCAGCCAAAACTGAACTGAGTTTCTTGTCCCCTTCACCTCCAAAGTTGAAATTCAGTCCTGCAGTCAGGGAAGGAGCATTACAGGTGGCCTTGCATTTGGAAACCCTCTGCCAAAGGCAGACTTGCAGCCATAGAAAGCTCCTCCTTGAAAAGGAATGTGTCCATGACCATTTTGGAGTGATCTGACCTTTTTCATGGAGATATATACCTCCCTGTCAATGGCTCATAAATGGATGAACAGCTCAGCTCTTTTTAATAGAGTTAGGCACAGGGTAATAATAGACTTGTGCAGCTCTCTCTCCTTGCTTAATTCATCTTTCTACAAATCATTAGCATTGTTGGAATAACTGCTATCATTAGCCTGGATTCCTGCTCACAGCAGCTCACTGTCATGCTGTGGTGCACCACACGTGGGAAACAGGGTGCCCTGCTTATGTTTGCCCAACAGGGGCTTGGGGCAGGGCTTTTCATTCTCCTGTCAAAGGAAGAAAGGTGCAGACAAAGCTTCTTTCTTTCCCCAGCAAAGGGATCTGCACAGCAGATGCCAAGACCCCATCTGCAGCATAAGCCCAATGCAGCTAAAAGCAATACAAGTATCTCCTATGTCTCTGAAGATGTTGCTAACCTACATGAATGAACCCGAGACTTCCACACATAAGAAAATGATGCTCTCCTGTTGTCACACATCCTGTAAGGATGATGCTTACCAACAAATAATGTTGAACCGGGGATAGGACAAGGAGAAATGGTTTCAAACTGAAAGAGGGGAGATTTAGACTGGATATAGGGAAGAAGTTTTTTTGTTGCCATTGTGGTTTTGTTTTTTAAACAGTAAGGGTGATGAGGTACAGGTTGCACAGAGAGGCAGTGGATGCCCCATCCCTGGAGACAGTCAAGGTCAGACTGGTCAGGACTCAGCACCTGATGGAGTTGCACGTGTCCCTGTTCATTGCAAGGGAGTTGGACCAAATGATCTTTAAAGATCCTTTCCAACTCAAACAATTCTATGATTCTATGAAAACTGCTCCTTCTACACTTGTTCTCTTCATTTCTGAGCCATTTCATAGCAATGATTTCCCTGCATAGTATCAAGCAAGTTCCATGTACCCTAACAAGCCAAGCTGATATTCCTCTTGAAGTGTTGGCAGCTTCTGTTAGCTGATTCACTTCTCACTGCTGTGCAGAAAGGCAAATACTGCACTGGTCTGAACTGACCACATGCTGGGCACAGCCTGGTGCTGGATCAGAGCACATTGCCCCCAGCCCTGCTCTGGGCAGGCCAGAGAGAGCTCTGATTGCTGCCATCACTGCCTCCAGGTTCCTTACAGAATGCATTTCTTGGCATGGAAATACGCGCTTCAGTTCAGCAGAAAAATAATTCAAAGCCCAACCTTATGGTTCCTCAGATTCCAGATTGCTATCACAGAACCATAGAATAGAATCATTAAGGTTGCAAAAGACCATTAAGTTCACCAAATTCAACCCACCATGCCCACTGACCACGTTCCTCAGTGCCACATTTCTATAGGCAATGACTCTACCAGCTCTCTTGGTTACCTGTGCTTAACCACCCTTTCTGAGAACTTATTCCTAATATCCAACCTAAGCACTGTCATGGAAGCAGATGGGGTCCAATCCTCTGGCTGTGTCTACAAACGTATTAGCGTTGCAGAACCACCCTTTAATTAAGTTTTCTGTGTTTGGTTTATAAGCATAGCAGTCTGGAGGTGATGACAGCAGAACGCAGAATGGGGTCCACAGCTTTTTATGCACATTAGGGCACAGCACACACCCTCTTTTGTATGCAGCCCTAAATGACGTCCCTGGGATTACACATGCAACAAAGAACAGCAATTGGCTTGGGTTTGAGAGGGTTGTGTGATTTTTCCAGTAATCTGAAGTGGTCATTTCCTAGTAGTCTGTTTGTTTCTGTGTTAAAGGAAATACAGAGTGCTTTATATTTACAGTTATTGTGCAACAATTTTAACAAGGCAGAGGGAGAGAGGAGTCAGGGACAAATTGATGTGGTGTGAATGTGAAAGCAAGGCAAGCCCTCTCCCCAGAAAGAAGAAAATAAGGTCAACCATTCCTTTAACAGTGCTGCCATCTGCAATTAATGAAAGCTCACATGTGACCCTGGTCCTCACAAATACCACGAGTGAAGTGTGCAGGAGCAAGAGACCTGTAAAGCACATGGCTTAAAGGCATTGCATCCTCACAGTACAAGCTGTGCACAGCTCTGACGCAAGTTTTTCCAGTAAAGGGCTTGAGTTGGCTTATATGTGTTATCAAGCCTGCTCGGACAACTTGGAGTCAAAGGATCCTGAGCCAGGTTTGCACACATTGTGCTCTTTTGTAAAAGGTGTCCGTGGTGAGTTCTGTCAGCCCTGCAGTCAGCCTGCCACAATATTATGGTTTTACAGCCAAGTTTGAAGGCAGGGCAGAAATAAGGCTGTATGAAAGTATACTCTGGGACTGACCACGAATGAGGTCCTCAGATACAGATAGTACCACAAAGCTATATGCTCTTCCCCAGTGCTTGCCCTACAAAGCAACTTCTGACAAACTCTTTACAACGCCAGACAAAGTATTATTAGGAACACCAATAGGTATATACAGGAAAAAAGTTGACTCACCCAGTTGGAGATAAGGGTCTCTGACTGCAGAACACTCCTTCTCAGGAACAAGCCTTCATCCCAGAAACATTCTTGCCTCAGAGGCTAACCCTTAAATGAGCCTGCAGGGGGAGAGAGGTAAACCCTGGGTCCACACCTTCTGGTCATGTGGGAAGCAAAGGTAAATTGCTTACATCTGTGCTTCCTGGATCAGCCATACCCCTTCATCAGGTGCTCAGTCATCAGGCTGTTACCTAACTGTTACCCCACACCCAGCATTAGTACAAATGCATCCCATCTAAATCTTGCTTATGGAGAAACATCCAAAGAATCTACGGCCATAAGCTTCTGCTTTACTCATTGCTCCATGTGCAAAAAGCTCTTTTCGAGCCATATGATTTAAATGTAATGGAGAAAGTTGACTGGGCTTTGAGCATCTGATCAAGCTGTGGATGTCCCAGTTCGTTGTAGGGAAACTGAACCAGGTGACCTTTAAGGGTCCCCTCCAACTCAAACAATTCCATTATTCTATGGTTCCATGAGTGCTATGGAGTTGGCAGCACAGCCTAGAAGGTCCACTGCGCTGTTTTGGGATGGGAAGCCAACATGAAGATTGCTCTGATGTGGGGTAACACAACAGACCCACTGGGGTGAACAAACAACCCCTACAGTGGCTGTGGCAGGAGGCTTGCTTGGGAAATAAAGGGATCACTGTGTCCTTGGCAAAGGATAAGGAGACCAGACTAGAGTTTCTCATTGTCACTGTGTCCAGTAAATCAGGTGAACTAGACCTCCAGAAGCTTTAAGGGAGCCAACACTATAATGCTTGGTCCTATTTCACTGAGGAGTTTTGCTGTTTTTGCTTGCAGAAGAAAAGAGTTCTGCATCCTCTGCCATCATTTAAGTGCTATGTTAGATGCGTTCCATGTGGCCAAGTACCTGTGAGCACCAAATGAAAAATATAGTCATAGAAGGATAGAATCATTTGACTTGGAAGGGACTGTTAAAGGATCTGGTTCAATTTCCCTGCAAGGAACTGGCACACCTACAGCTCCACCAGGAGCTCCATCCAGCCTGACCTTGAATGTCTCCAGGGACAAGGCATCTACCACCTCTCTGGACAAACTGGATCCCGAGCTAAGTTCTCTGGGGTACCCATTCTCTGGGTAGGATGATGAAGAAGAGGATGGAGTTGCATACACTGAGGATTAAATGTTACTTCATGCTTTCTCCTAAAATTGTGCTCACTCTGCTCAGGAGTATTCCCTCCATTCTGGTATTGCCTGTGGCTTTCAAACAACTCAGACTAAAGCATCTTTCTCCAGCCATGAAAGTTAACAGCTCCTGGTTGCCTGGGCTCTGTTCATGGTGGCTGTTATGCTGTTCCTCCTGTTTCTCTCTGATGTCAAACAGAAGGGCATCCACTTCTTGGCCATGCTTGGGTGTTGTGACTCATTTAAAGCACTCCCCAAGAGGACACTTCACAATGCTGTCTGAGCTGCTTAATTCCCATCACAAAAGCAGTGCTAAAGCTAATGCACAGCGAGAGCCCTAGAGGGAAGTTCTTCAGGAGGAGGTAAGAGCCAATATGTAAAGTGGTTAATGAGCTTGTCAGACAGCAGCACATTGGGTTGCAGCTACCAGAAGTGGTTAGAGACAGACAAATTCTCCTCTTTTCCAGCACTGAGCACCTTAACATCTGTCTCTGTCCCAGGACCAGGGGCACTAAGAGCAGACGGGGCTGAAAGTAAAAGCATATACTGGAACCCATTCGAAGTAAATTCCTCCTAATGTTTAGAGGCAGCAGGAGCAGAAGCACACACACCTCCATCCAAAGATGTGTTCCTCCTCTCTCAGCAGAGTCAGGCCACTAAACTTAGTTCTTGTGTGATCCCTCCTGAAGCATCAAGATTGGAAAAAGCAGCACTGATGTACAGGAAAATAGAGTTGCAAAGGGGAAAATCAGCTTTAGGCATAGTAGGAAGAGAACGAGGAACAACTCTTACTTCTTTATGTAATCTAGATTAAGTTAATAACATTTCCTTAATAATAACAGGTCAGTGAGGACTGTACATCTAATAGATTTCAAATAGCTCACAGGATGAACTCAAAAGCTGGAGGAGAACAGTACCTGGCATTATGTGTAATTCAGTGATGGCACTGTACGGCAAGAAACCATCATGTCTTAGAGAAGGCTGAGAGCTGAGAAGGATGTAGAAAAAAGGAAAAGGATTTAAGTGGAGAGAGCTCAGATTGTGTAGATTTGCCACGAACTTGACTAAAGCACAGATATTAGGCAGAAGTGGAGTGGAAGTGAAGGGAAAACATCAAGAGTAACTTTCCCACTCCAAGTGTGATGAAATTCACTTGAAGTTTCTCTCTGCACCTCAAAGTCCAAGAGGTGTGTTGAGTCATGCCACCATTCCTCTGCTTTACTCACCCAACCTGACCATTCACATGGTGGCTGAAGTACAGGGCTGAGCTGCAAGAACATACATTGGAGGAAACTGAGTAGATACTTTGCACACCTTCATCTCTCCTCATTCATTTCTTCTCTCAAGTAAGTATAGCCCAGAAATAGTTGCTGCTCAAAAGGTGTGATGGAGCTTGGCCTTTTAATGCCATTAATGTGAGATGCGCCTAAATCAAGGATCTCGTCTCAGCACCATGCTAATTTTAACACATTATTCTCTTTAGGCCTTCAATCTCCTTCCCCACAGAAACTATAATTCATGGAAACATGTAAGAGATGGACTTGAGGCAAAGAACAAGGACAGGACAAATCACGCTAATTTAATTTGCTTGCTTAATTACATTTCATATCTCATTCGTTTGAGATATACAGATGAGTAAAATTCATGTGGACACAGACATTGGAATGCCAAAAATAAAGTCATGAGCAGTTTCATCATTGAGTTGTGCAGAAAATGAAAGTGAGAAAAGGAGAGAGAGAATGTGTTAGTTAGCAGATGCAGTAAGGGGACAGGGAAAATACAGTTTGTTCCTTCTATAGTGACTCTGATCTCATCTTTCCTTTTTCTCTACTTCTCTGTAAATATTTAGATATTCTTAATTCTACATTTTCCCATTCTCATCTTTGTTTTGTTGTACAAACCATCATTTTGCAGCAGCAAGTTCCCTGGGCCCACTGTGGTCCACTGAAATATTCTAGTAGATAGACAAAGGGAAATACAATGACTATGTGCTCTTCCAACTTCCAACTCAAATCAGTCAGAAATTGATCCTAAAGCAAGTAGGGCTGCTGGCTTTATCCTTCTGAAGTGATTAGGAAGAGCATCAAAGGAAAACGGAGATCTCTCAGTTCTGTGCCATCCAGAACTTCAGATCCTAATTTTATTGCTGTGTTGTATCTTGAGAGCAGCTGGGAAGAGTTGAGAATCTGGGCCTCTATCTTCACACATCCAAATCTGTCTTTAAATCTCACTTCTTCAGACAATCTCTCCTTACTATTTTTCAGCATCGACAAGTTACAGGTGCCTTCATCCTCTTCTCTGATGCCTACTTGTCATCTTTGGAGTTGTTGCTTTGGAAATGGACTAATTCCCATCTGCAGTGTCTCTGTTACATGCCAGCTACTCACAAGATATTATAACTGTCACTATTTGTCACTGTTATTAGCAATAAGCATGATGACAAAATTATGTTCTTTAAAATATCAGTCAGAGGCCAGATATAAAGCTTCACAGATATTGATTACCACATTCATTCCGCTGAACTGTGAAGACTGACACTCCTGCAGAACCATGGAATTGTCACCAAAAGCGTCTCCAGTGCTCACGGCTGGTCAGGAAAGTTTGGGTAAAATATGTCATATCCCAGTTAGAATCATGGAATCATGAAGGTTAGAAAAGACTTCTAAGATCACCAAGTCCAATCCCAACCCTCCCACCATGCCCATTGACCACAACCCTCGGTGCCACATCTCCATGGTCTGGAACACCTCTAGTGACAGTGACACCACCCCTCTGGGCAGCCTGTGCCACTGTATCTGAGAATAATTTTTTCCTAATATCCAACCTGAACCTCCCCTTGCTCAACTTGAGGCCATCACCTCTTGTCCTGGCACTGTTACCTGGGAAAAGAGGCCATTTCCCATCTCATTACAACATCCTTTCAGGAAGCTGTAGGGAATTGCCAATTTCTGTCTGTAAGAGAGAGTTTAGCTGCATAAGCATGAGCCATGAGATGCCAATGGCTTTCAAGATCAGACCAGACTCTGGTTTTGTTTTACTTGTGAGCACAGACATAAGCATTAGGTCTTTAAACATGTTTTTTTTTTTCTTCTCTGCGTCTCAACCAATCCCACCTAATACTCATTTTTATCTGCACAGCATATGAGGATTGCTTTCAGCAACAGCTTGCAGGGTAACTACTTATACTTCATGCTGCAAAAATAAACACAATAAGAAAAAGTTGTATTTTACTGCTATATTTCTGATGCAGTGGAAATCAACAAATGAAAAATCTAACTTGCTGGAATCATCTCCAGTCAGTATTGCAAAGAGCACAGCTCTCAAAGAAGTGAGTGACACATTGCAAAGCATCATCATTGGCTTGCGCTGACGCTGCTTGGTCCAGCCAGCACATTAACAGCCATCTGAGTAAGATGAGTGTCCAAAGCCTGGTGGGAGAGATTCGTCTGACCCATGTTAGCCCTGGCAGTGTGAATGTCTCCATCGGAGCTGAACAGCCTGACTCCTCCATATCCCTGCAGCGAAGCAGACACTTTTATTGTGCAGTTTGGCTCATCCTACAATGGACAGCCTTAGGGCTAGATAAATCACACCAATTTTTCTCCATTGATGATAGAGGAAGCCTTGGGTGACTAGTTCAGTCAGAGACCCCTACCCTGGGCAAGCTGCACCTCTCTGCTCTGCCTGATCCCCATCATAACAAAATCCTCTCCTTTGGTGAAATATAGCTGTGAGTTCTACGGCCATGGCCACAGCCTCAGTGGTGGCCAATTTGGGGCACTAATGAAGAAGCACCAGAGATGTATCCTGTGCTGTTGACCTCTGCCCCTGTTCCAGCCAATTCCCTACTCCCGTGCCAGACAAACCCCTAAAAAACAAGGCCAGGGCCTTCTTGCACACTGTTAGCAGCATTTATCTTTCAGGTAAGTTTGGATCAGGAAGTTATTTGGCATTTTCCCAGTAGATTCGTGAACACACGGAATTCACAGACGCATCGAATCAGCCATTTTCCTGTCCAGGTCTAGCACCATGAAATGCACTGAGCAGACTTTCAATATTACCCAAATGAAAACGGTTTCCTTGAAAAAAGTCCTTAAAGCATGCTTTAAGCTGAATCATGTCCAAGCTGGACTATATAAATATCATTGTTATGCCTTGTTGCTATAAAACCAGTAAGCATTGGGAGCTTTGCTCTTTCCCAGGAGGTAGAGCTCATGCCAGGCAGCATAAGGCAGGCTGCCAGGCAGGAGGTAGACATGGCTGTAGAAACAGTTTTTTCCAGATCTGCCCTTTGAGATTAGTGAACAAGCTTTCTGTGAGTGAAGGAGATTTCCCATGCATGTTACATGTCAAAGGTAGGCAAGTACAAAGAGTGGCTGAAAGCAGCACTGATCTCATAGTTCAGGTGTGGCACAGGTGAAAACTATGATCCTTGGGTGAAAACTTGGGAACAATCTTCACCTCTAATTATGTCTAAAACAGATTCAAACTTCTTCATCTCCTTAGGCGCTTTTATGGAAGTGTCTTGATTTCTGTGCAGAAATTAAAATGCTTTATAAATTGCTCAAAACTTTGTCATTCTTATCTGGAAATGCCTCACTATCTACCAGAGCTGCATTTGTCTTATTCCACGCTCCTATTACAGTTGTCATGACCTGCAGACCAGCTGGATTACATCCTGTGTGATCCCGTGTAGCTTTTGAAAACTTGTTTGTGGCGCACATGGACAACACACAGAGTTGGGCCATAGGAGGCAGTGGATGAAGTACATATTTCCAGTTGAAAGATCAGCGCAGCTCCCATCTTACTTGCTTTTCCAGACTGTCTTCACACTCAAGCAGATCTTTCTGAACAGATTTGCCTCTTTTCTAGATTCAAGGATTATGAACATCACAGCAAGAAACACTTCTCATGTAAAGATATTAAAGACCTGGGAGACCTCTAAAATAGTCTTTTTTTCCGACCTCACACCTTGCACCCACCTGGAAACACTGAAATGTTGTATCTCCAGACAGCTGGAGCCTTATACACATCACTTTGAATCACAGAATTATAGAATCATAAAGGTGGGAAAAGACCACTAAGATCATCTAGCCCAACCATCAACCCATCCCACTATACCCACTAACTCACAGCCCTCAGTGCCGCATCTCTTCAGTTCTTGAACACGTCTAGGAATGGTAACTTTACCGCCTTCCTGGACGGCCTGTTCCAATGTATCACAAGATTTTCTGAGAATAATTTTTTTCCTAATTTCCTGATTTTTTCACTTGGTGAAAGAGTAGTTAGGGCTGCTGCCTGCTGCCTGGAAAAAGCTCAAATTAAGGCACTGGAATCCTCAGCCCTATTTTTCAGGCCCTTAGAGAAAAAAAAATAGAGACTAGAAATGAACAGACCATACTTGCCAGTAAGCACTTAGGAACCATAATATTGTGTTCTGGCTGAATGGTAGAGCCAACCAAACTACATTTTCTGTATTTCCTTCCTATCTTGCATATTTCAGCCGTAGTAAAAAGTAAAAAAAGGGCATCAAAATGCAGCCAAGTTGTAAAACCTGACCATCTGCAGGGCGGCTGGTGGAAAGCCATTTTTCTTTGCCTTGAGAGACATTTTTCCAAAGCTGTCAAACATCTATCAACAAAGACCACTGGAATATTTACTAGTCCAACATCTGTCAAGAAATTACTAGCTTGTTAAAGGTATATTGTTAGTTACTGGCATTAGACATCTATTAACATTAACTGAACTCCTCAGAATTATTTAGGTCTCAATGAAGCTAATGGGAGCTTTACCATTAACTGTTGGCTGACCTGATGGATTTGACTCATGGCAGACAGAACAGCAGTGGGTTTTCGCTCAAGCCACATACCTGTAAATGAAGACATATAGGGACATGATCTCAGGGAGGACACACATGAAGGAAAAGGAGTATTATTTCAGATAGCCCAACCACTTTGGGGTATTCATTTAAACATTATCACCTGGAGTATCTCTGCTAAAACTGGACATGCACAGTGGGACACTGTTATGTCCCATGCAAGCAAATCAAAGTGAGAGACTGGAACCTCTGCCAGGACGTGAAAGACATGTCTACCATGGAAAATGTGGTTGCACCTAGCAAAGTTAGCTAGCTGGGGTGGTGGTTTAAGGCAGTAGTGTTAAGAAAGTTTGGATTATAGGCTGATTTAGTTACTCTAGCTCAAGCTGAAAGATATAGTGAAAGGGAAGGTGCTATGTGGAGCTGATGTCCAAAGTTGCCTTTAATTCACTCTTGTTCCAACCTGGGTGACAAAGGTGTTTGCTTTCAAGTAAGGCTACCCATCCAGACATTCACATCAGCACCATGGTATCAGCAGTTAAACCCTTTGCAATGAGAGAAGGGTGGCTCTTATGCAGCTGAAATTCAGCCCCTCCCCCACTGCCCCTGACACTTATTAAAGACACATTTTCTAAGCCACATGTGTCTGTAAGGCACATGAAAGAACTAGTTGGTGTGTAATTAGCACTGCTGATATTTATACCATTAAGGATCCAGGGAGAAACAAGGGTACACCACATACTCTTTGATTGGAGATGATTATGTTTCTGCTGATGCCAATATTTCAGTGTAGTAATTTGCCCTCTCTGTTCTCCCCTTCCACGTAAGCCAGTTTTGCAGTCTTCAGGGACAGATTTGATTGTGCCTTTTAGTCAAGTTGAGAGGGTCTAACCTTGCTGTCACATGCAGCAGTAACAATAGGCTATCCAACAGAAAACCTTACTTTTCCATTAATACAGACTTCAGGGCCAATGCTAGGTTAAGAGTTAAACTTTTAGTTATCAGATCCCTTGTGTGATATAAACCATCATTATGAGATACATTTTCTTTCCATTATGCTGTAATAAAACCCTCCTCCTTATAATATAAATATATACATTTCCTCCGAGGCATCCTATTTGCTAAAGAACATCATGGAAATCTAATCTCCTTTTAATCAATAAAACACCAAATGATGTTTCTATTTAATGCAAACTTTGCTCCTTACCATGTAATGAACCTGTTTCTATTAAGAACACAGCCATTAATGGAATAAGTAATGCATTACTACTATTCCACTGCTACAGTCAGATTTCTCTTAGTATTTCCATTATAAACCCCTCTATTTAAGGATCTGCAATTTGCCGTGAGCTGATGTTTTGCCTATAAAATCCTTTTATACTGCTTGAGGACTCGGGGCTGGGGGCTTGGGTTGGGGAGAAGGTTATAGGTGTCATCACGCATAGGGGATCTCTTGCTCAGCCACATACTCACTCGATGACCCTGGCCAAGTCATTTAGCCTTTCAGAGCTTCAGTCAATCTAAATGGAAAATGGTCTGAAAATGAGAGGCCTCGGAGATGCGAGAGATCCAAGTTTAACTACATGTAAAAGGATGGCTCTAGGGACTGATAATGGACTGGTGAGATTTTTGCATTTGGGACATCAGTACAATTTATTGTAGGTCAGTAATGAAAAGAAAATGGAAGCGTGGCATTTTGCCAAGAATAAGAACTATGGGTGAGTGCTCGAACCACTTGTGATGGGCGGCTGTGAGAAGAAATAAACAGCTGTAATTTGGGCCAGAAAATACTTATGACCCAATCTGTGCTTTTGGAAAACAGCTCTTTATTCCTATTTTTTTGTCAAGCTATCACTGGAGGAAGTTCAGGACCTTTTTCTTCATAAGATGCTCACCCAGAATATTTTATATCCATATTGGGTTGCAGTTCATTTCAGTCATACTGTTTCTATTATCTGATAAATGACAGGGCTTTCAAGGGAGAGAATAAGAAACATGTATTAGGAAACTCTGACACATGTAATCACTGGTGCAGAAGTTGAAGATAACTTGAGGATTAACAAACATTTCGATGAGCAGGCAGCAAACTAAAACAAGAGGCCAGACTATTCACAGCTGAATTTCATGTTCATATCTTCATGGATGCTGTTACGTCCCATGCAAGGAGATCAAAGTGAGAGACTGGAACCTCTGCCAGGACACAAAGGACATGTCTACCATGAAAAACGTGGTTGCACCTAGCAAAGTTAGCTAGCTGGGGTGGTGGTTTAAGGCAGTAGTGTTAAGAAAGTTTGGATTATAGGCTGATTTAGTTACTCTAGCTCAAGCTGAAAGGAAAGACATAGTGAAAGGGAAGGTGCTATCTGGAGCTAATGTCCAAGTTGCCTTTAATTCACTCTTGCTCCAACCTGGGTGACAAGCTTCTTGCAAGGGAGCTGTGTGTGAAATGTTTTCAGTGCACGAGGAAACCCCGGTTGCAGGAGAACCGGGAAGGCCATCAGCTCCCCTTTCTTTTCTCCCTCATTCCTGTGTACTCAAACTGAATAAAAGTAAATCTGGACCTGGGAACACTTCAGCAGGTGACACCAAATCTCCAGACCCTCCTAGTTGGGTGGTATATGAGACTGGAGAATGCTCATCCAGCACCCCTGGAAAAGAAGGTCTTCAACCCTCAAGGCAAGGCAGTGACGGTCAGTAAAAGGGCTTCTGTTATTAATCCAGTAACAACCAGAGGATATTTGCTAGGACTTACTGCCATCTTCAGTTTTCAGGCAAAGAAAAGTCACGGATGGCATGGCATCACTTCTTAGTCTGGTAATGGCACAAACCTCACAACTACTATGTCTGCTGCCTGCACATGTAAGTAGAGTTTCTTTCACTGTGTTCCAACATTTCCAAGTTTTGTTTCACAGGTGTGAGTGTACAAAATGCTTTTTAGGCATGAGTAGAGTTCTCACTCTTACCTGTCTACCTGACTCCAGTGTCATACCTATTCCCTGTCTCTAAATAAGCAAGAAGAAAAATGAGAATCGTTGTCTTCTGCAACTGGAGGAGCACAAGGCATGAACACAATTTAAGGTCATTTGGGATCCCCATAGTGGAATCAAAGTTAGTTTTCCAAATTCCAACAGAAGACTTCAGTCATGGCTGGGTCAGGTGGGATATATGATATACAACAATCTTTGACAAAAAACAATGGCTGGGTTGTGTTTCCTGCATCTGAACCTCAAGGAAGGCAGGCTTGGAAAAAGGACAAATCTATTGATGTAGTTCACCTGCCAGCAACAGCAGCACTGATGGAGAGGACAGAGCAGGAAATTGGCAGAGAGAGCCATCATGTCTGGAGGCTTTATCCTAGCACAGGTAACACATTCTTTATTTCACATTTATTTTCTTGCCGTGTTAAGGAAGGGGAAAATAGACACGCTTATTTCTCCTGCTCATTTTCCTGGACCATCTGGTGCTGCAGCAGAGATGACATATCACTGTGAACAAGGGGAAGATGTCACAGTTTTCACTAATAGCTGTGGGAGGAAAATAATTATTTTAAAAGTATGTGGGCTGTACAGACCGTACTTGTTAAGTCAAACTACCGGCAAACTTATTTCAGACATGAAATGTTTGATATTAAATAATCAGTAATGCTAGAGATCAGCAGTCCCAGCCATAAGGGCCAGGCTCACTTCTACACCTACCACGGCTGTAAGTCAGGTACCACTTCACCAAAGCTCATTCACATTCTTTGGCATTTACTGGATTCAATAAGAATGAGAAATTATAGACAAGCCTGTGCCACAGGTTGTTCGCACCATGTACATCAGTGATTGCAATCAGGTAGGGAAACAGCTCAGGATAAGAAGTAAAGCTGATAACATGACGTATCACCTTCCAAGCAATGAGAAGAATATATTGATTTTGTTCTGATCCTTTCTGTATTGTTTCTCTAAAGCCCTTAGGGCATCCATGTAAGTTTACAACTCTAGATAATTTCACAATAAATAATAATCAAACTTGGAAGCACTAAAGATGTGAAAAGAAATGAAATGCTTGTCCTACATAGGGAAACTCAAGAAACATCATTCTGATGAACAGAAACGAGTGAAATTTGCAGTTGTTCAACAGCTTAAGGGGCCTCTTGGAAATGTCTTGAAAACTATCTGATTCTGCCCAGAAACCTGCGAGATGTGTGAAATAATAATTGAAAATAGAGCTTTATAGAAATCAGATGGAACGATTTGACTCATAAGTAGTCTTCTTTTTTGGAATGAAATGAACATTTCCTCTTCTTCCCCCCAAACAAATCTGTTGCACTGAAATGTTGGTATTTGAAAAATGTTGATAAACTCTAGTTACAATGAGAGCTAGTCAGAAAATGGAAACAGATTTGGTAAATAAGTATAAACAAAACAGCATGAATTTGATTCCTGGAATTTTGTAGAATTGCTTTGCTTGTTCTTTGCAAACAAGTAGAGCTACAACTTCAGGCATTCAAAAAATAAATGCAATGTTCAGAATGCTCCTAAATCTGTGCCAGGATAAAATAACAGAATTCATTATTCAATAGCTCACAGTTCAGCATAGTATTGTTTTCTTTTAAATGCATAGCAGCCAATCATAGAATCATTAAGGTTGGAAAAGACCTCTAAGATCATCTAGTCCAACCATCAGCCCATCCCACCATGCCACTGACCACATCTCTCAGTGCCACATCTCCACGTTTCCTGAACACCTCCAGGGACAATGACTCCACCACCTCCCTGGGCAGCGTGCGCCCCTGCATCACCACTCTTTCTGAGAAGAGCTGTTTCCTGATATCCAACCTGATGGAACCACCCAATGGAAGTAATAGATGGGCAGAGCAAACAGTTTTAAAATTAAACTCCTGTCCTGTAAATTGTTTTCTGGAAAACTTGCTGAACACAGGATGTTAAATATTCATAGAAAAATTCAAGTCATGTCTACTTGTAATTATGATGCTCAGCTACAAAAGCAAGAATGTGTTCAAAATGTCCCCGTTTTATAGAAATGGATAAATATCAAACTCTACTGAACATCATCTCTTTGTGAAAGAAAGATCATCTCAATGATGGTTTGGACCATCTAGCTCCCATTGCATGAGAAAGATTTAAGTGTTGCCAATCCATAATTACTCATCAATACTAGTTTGAAGGAATGTTTGATAAAGAAATAGGAACCTAATTCAATAGGACATTGTTAGAAGCTCTAGAGGCAAGGTCACAAATAGGACCTCCAGAGGTTTTTGTTGGAAACACTGTAATTTGTTCTTTTGTGTAGAAGGGAGCTGCCATATCCAATTGGAAATAAAAAACATCTATTGCAAGCTTAATGCAATTTTATTGGAACTAAATTCAATCTCTTCATTTTTGATGCAGTAATGGGTCAGAACGCAGAACTCCGGAGCACAGCATCATACAAGTAACGTTCCTGCGGTCAGAGATGCCACCACCAGAATACACTCTATAAAGAAGCAAGCCTTGAAAATTTATTTAGAATATTTAAAAGAATATCATTCTTCTCAGTTGCAAACAGACCCGCAAACATTCGCCAGCAAGCTGTTTTTCAGTCATCATTGCAATCCCAGGCTTCAAACAGAAAATCCATGCCCTAGATAAAGAAGATCACTTCTCTAATGTTATTTTTTCTCCTTCCTCAAATAGGTTATACAGTAAGCTCTCTGCTTCAGCTGATTAAAACACACCATGCATAAGGGAGTGGGAGACACACACATGGAGTCAGACCCTCAATTTATATAATCTCCGTTGACTTCAGTGGAGTGACACCGATTTATTGCAGGAAGGGTCTGCCTACAGACTCTTAAAGGATTGACTGGTAACATACAACAGAACATTTTTGGGGAACAAGGTATGCTTTTGTGAGAATGATTCTTCCTATGTCTTGATTATGAGACAGAAACTTTGCCAACGCAGACAGGGGCAACACTGCAATATTTATGGTACCCGAAAGGAAATACTTTGTATCTAAGATGCTCAATAGTCTAATTTACATGTTTATTGCGCAAAAGAGCAATTTATTTACAGGCAGAAAAGCACCTATACATTTTAAAGCAATTTAAAGAAGGGGATGAATTTGAAGGAACAGAATAAAAAGACATTTTTCACCTGTTTGGGTCTGTTCTTCCCCTCCTCTTGGTCACTAGGAAGAAATACTGTGAAGTAGCACTTCAGATAGCAGAGATCACTCATAGCATTTCCATCCCCTTTCCACGCTGCTTTGGCAGCCTGGCTCGTGTCATAACTATCACAAGTTTATTTATAGTTTAGCAATGTTATGAGAGGTCAAGCAAGGAAGGAGATGAAGTCCCTAGGGAGTCCAGGGAGGAATTCTGTTGTGCTGGATCTTTGGATTATTTTTTTTTAAAACGTTTATCCTCAAAATAGCATGTTTTGGAATCTGTTCCTTCCTTTCATTTCTCTGTCTTCCTCCTCCATGGCTGTTTTGACAGTGATGCTCTTGAGTCCCAAAGGTACTCAGCAGCACTGGGGCAGGAGTGGGCATAGCTCAGGAAGCCCATGCTCTCCTGCCACCCCACACTGGCTTGGTCAAGAACTCTCTGAGCTGGAATGGGAAAGATTAAGGACTCCCATGAACAGATACAGGACAAGAAATTCCCAAATCACTGCTTGAGGGGAGTAGTCAGAGTGCTGCTTCTTCAGCAAGGCAGTAATGCAGTGATGACAGCTCTGAGCTGGTTAATAGATTACCTTCTGACTGAGATTGAATAGCTTCACTTGGTACATTCAGCTACAGACCAGGCCCTGTTTTCAATATCGTGCTGCCTATAACATTTGACAGGGTCAACAGGCTGCTGTAAAGATCAAGAGAACAGATCAGCCTTCCAAAAATTCAATATTAATTATTGAATATTTATGTTTACCAGGGGGAAGGAATGATCAGAGTTTCTCTCCGAGGCTGTGTATATATCTTTGTATTGCAAAAACAATATAAGTCAGACCTTTGTATTTGTCATTTATGTGAGAGGAAAATTAACATCACAAGCATTATTAATAAGGCATGAGCGACAGAAAGGAGAGGAATCAGAGCAGCTCGCTCCCTGCAAGTTTCCCTCTATGTATGTTAAGTAGATTCATTGTGTACCGATTCCCCTTTTCCCTTTTCTATGGCAAATCTGAATTTTGATAGCATTCATACACCACTGATTGATACACCTGCCCCTTCAGCCATCAAATTACGGCCCCTTACAAATATGAACAAACTCACCCTTGCATCGAGCCTTGTATCAACAGCACCAAGTGCCAGATCCATTCTTTGGGAGGTCCACAGTGTGGATGAAGGCACAGGTTAAAACAATATGTCAGACCTAAAATAGGAGTTAAAGGATCAGTACAAAATTGTGCAGAAGTAGGTTATGTGGAGAAGACATATCGATCACATCGGTCCTCCTGGCCTTCAGAATCCATTTAATAAAAGTTAACTCCAGTTGGCTCTAGGCCCTACAGCCATACGTCTCAGCCTGTTTCATAATGGAAATTACTGTCCCTCAGCCCTACAGGTAAGGAAAGTGAAGAACTGAGAAAACAGGGCCCCAGCCTGAGGAATACTCAGCTGTTTGACTTTAGCAGGGTTTTGCCTAGCACCGCAAGTCTGTCAGATGTGTTGGCTCAAGAGCTTAATCCTTGGATTTACAGCTCCTTTGCTGAGCAGTGAGGCAGATGGAGGTGGAGGGGAGGTGAAGGTGGTGAGCAGCATTCCCCGTTTTGAGGTGATTGATGGGTGGATGCACAAACCCTAAAGTTTGCAGGCAAACCCAAACCCAGGTAGCTGAGTGCTGACCTCCCAAGTCTGTCCCTGTCCTCCCAGCTGGAGAACCACAAGGAACATTGGCATGGACACCCAGGGTGGAAACTGTAGAAACATAGGATCATACAATCGTTTCTGTTGGACAGGACTCTTTAAGATCATCTAGACCAACTCCCCTGCAATGAGCAGCGCGCATTCCCCAGACAGAAGGGAAAACCTGTAAGTGGCTGCTTGGGGACAGTCCTCAGGCTGGTGTCACCCTTTTTAGCACTCAAAAATATAAAACTTGCTATTGAAAAACATGCATTTGGCAGAAGCATTGCTGTTGGTGAGGTGTGAAGGCTGGTGAGGTGGTGGTTTCCTTAAAATGGGCCACCGAAATTATGTTCATTCAGCTGCTAGATTCCCCTATGTGCTGTATTGTTTTGTTCTGTTTCAAAACACCATTTTGCTCTGCCTTCTTTCCACTCCTTACAAACAGTCTGTGCCAGGGTGGTTAACACCTAAACAACTTTTTAGCTTCTGACACCTACTACACACACCCTTTGGACCCCCACACCTCCTTGTGTCCACTAGGTCAGTGTATCTCCAGATGTAAGGATAAAATGGCAGCAGCTGCTGATCTTCAGCTCTTGCTTTTCACACTATTTACTACGCAATATTGGTGTATTAAAATATTGCACCTAATCATAATTAACAATGATACTTAGCAACGTCTATATGGCTCTTCACACCTTTGAAGTGCTGTGCAAACACTCATTAATTAATCTTTGCTTTGGGGATGCTGTACACCAGCCTCTTACACAGTGCACCAAAAGCCGCTCCCCAGGCATGGAGCCACTCTTAGTGGGATGGGCTGAGGGCTGCCCATGGAGATGGAAACTGCTCCCCCAGGAAAAGTTCAGCTCTGTACATCCAGAAGGTACTCAAAGCTGTTCCTAGGGGAGACATAATAGCAAAACCTTGCAGGAATAGACGATACAGACTGGAGAAGGAGAAATGATAGGGATGCCCTTGGTCCCCAACACTTGTGCTGGTCCAGCTTGGCAGCCATCTAATGATGGTTGGTGCCACCTAATAATGGTTGGTGCCTTTCTTGGGTCAGCCCAAATCCCATGTGCTCATGACCTGCATTCCTCACAGCTTGCCTGAGGATGGGAGTGAGGAAGGATGGAAAGGTGGTGGTGGAGACAACTGGTGGACCTGGTGACATCCATAGGACCCACTTCAGGGGTGCAGCACAGCACTGCCCCACAGCTTCCCTACGTTCAAACTTGCGCCCTGGTGGGAGTTTCTCTCTGGTTTGTATTTTGGAGGTGAATGGAGGTAGGATTTTGAGTCTCATTCAGCAGTGTGTGTATCTCTGCCTGGAAGAAATGCATCTTTTCTCAGCTTTTCACTGTCTTGCTCTGAAATCTCCACTCCCATCCCTCTGCAGAGCTCAGTAACAGCTTGCTTCATCTTCCTACTGTCAGCACTCTGCTTTGACCCTTTAATCAGGGGACTTGGCTTTTATCTGGAAGACATATGCCTTAGGTGTCTTGTATAAGGTGCCACACAAAGCAAATTCAGCCAGGCCTGCCAATAACACATCATCTAACCAGATGGGGATAAACAGACTTGAATTCATTTACTCCGTTTTCTCCGCTCAGTATTAGCAAGCACCAGAGAAAAGGCTGTTACAGGCTCTGTGTAACATCTCTGGGTACTGGGATTTTGTTCTTTGCATTTGAGGAGAGCTCAGGTCAGACTTATAGCTTCTTTCTAACAGACATGGTTGGCATTAATAAAGCGAGATGCTTTTTGCTACTTCATCCCTATGACATTGTAGGTACCAAAAATGAATGGTGTCAAGGAGGGTTTTTTTTTTTTTTTTATTTCAGAGAAATCTCAGATGTGCTTTTTTTTTTTTTTTTTTTTTTTTTTTTTTTTTTGTGCAATTCAGATAAAACAAGACCCCCTAGGTGAAGATAAATGGCTCATGTTGAATCTTCAATGGAGAAGTGACCAAGCTCATTTTTTTTTTTTCCTTTGGTGACCTCAGCAAGATTGATATCTAGATCTCATCAGCTGAAGTGAAAGAGTTATTATTACAGAGCCTGGAGCAGAGCTGACATATCTGCAATGAATGAAGCAGTTTCTGGCTTAGGGAATTCAAATAACCAGGCCAGGGACACACTGTATATGGAAAGAGCAGAGATACCAGCATTCAGACCCACGACACAGGTCTCAGTCAAAAGATCAGAGAAACACATCTGAGGAGAACAGATTTTTTTCCAAAAGTGTTAATTGGAATTTTTGGTATTGTCATCATTCTCTCTCTTTTCTTTCAGTACTTTTTAAAGCCACTAATATTCTCTAGGTTTCCTCCAGCAAAGTTAACCATTTTTCTCCATGGGAAATTTAAAGAGAATATTCTTAAAACATTCTTGCAAAGATTGATGACGCTCAGAAAAGACAAAGATGGAGATAGTTGCTTGAGTGCTAGAGGAGGTATGTCCCACTGAACAAGGCCAACTTATTCCCTGGGTTATGCTCTCTGCCTTGGGCACACTAGGTATACAACTGTAAGACACGGCCATGGAGGCAGGCTACTACAATTATAAGACATGGGCATGCTCTGAAACCCCCCAATAGGAGCATCTCTAAGGGGTGGGTGGCAAGGCTTTGTCTTCATTATTGGGAACAGGTGATCCAGAAAGTGGCATCCACCCCCACATTGTCCTGGAATTTGCACAAAGGACAATCATGAGAAGCTTGTATTTTAAATAAAGCGAAGAGTGTGCCCATTTGCTGATTGGGATTACAGGCACACACAGATTAAGACCCTGATCAGATACCCACTGAAGTGAACGAGGGGAAAAAAATTGCTACCAGCGTCAGCAAGCATATGGCACTCCCAGATTCAAGGTCAGATGGATAACATGCGACATGGCTGATATCTCACACCCCAGGTGAATGCATTAACCCTGCTTGGAAATAGTCACATTTGCTCACGTACATTAGCCTGAATTTAGGAAGAAGCAGGTCTGTGATCACGCTGCCTGTCAGCTTCAACACAAATTGACAGAGTGAAAGAGATCTCAAAGACCGTGAAACTTGAGGAGCTTAATTAAAATCAACATCTGGGCAAATTAAAGGCGAGAGACTGAAATGAGTGCCTCTGCAAAGACGCAGGCAGCACCTTGCTGCTGAACATCTGCCTCTGCCCCCTGGGGCTCTGCAAGGACCAGGATATCCAGCAGGGACAGCACCATCCACATCCTTCATCCCTGCTCACAAAGCTGCTGTTCCCCAGATGAGCAAATAAATGCATTTGTGTATGAAGAACTGGGATCCTGTTTAAGGACATACATACGTGTGTTGGGAAAATGATGTGTAAAAATGAAATTGAATCCCCCCCCCCCCCCCCAAGAAAAAAAAAAGCCAACTAGGGCACTCTTCTCCTTTACAGACTTCTTGTTTTTCATTTTGTTATTGTGCACGCAGGGCTCTCAGTTCAATCAGACTGTCCACAATGGTCTTTTTTGAGATGTACCACCGCATAGCTCAGCCCTGGGCCTCCTTAATCTGATACAGCAGGGTGGTGAAAATAGGCAAGGACAGATGTTCAAATGCTTCTGCTTTGGCAACAAGAGGAGCAAATGTAGTGAAGAGGTCAAGGGCCAGGAGAAGAGAAACGGAAGAAAGGCCACAGCTTTCAGTAAAGAAAAGTACCACAGCTCAGAAACTGCATGGAAGCAAAATAATGAAGTCAAGGACCTCACATGCTTCTGCTGCAGCTGGAAAACACTTAAGCCTGAAAGTCGGATTTAGATCTGTCACAATAACACTATGCATTTCAGATTGATTGAATTATAACTCACAGGTGCTCCCCGCTCTGTGCATTTCATCTTTCTTCCCTCCACAACAGGCTTTAAACTCCTGCTCACAGACAGATGAAAAAGATTGCTTCCTTGCATTCTCCTTAACACCGCTAGGTCTCCATCGCGTTCATAAACAACTATTTTAGCGTGTAGCGCTCTGCAGAGGAAATCCAACCACCGTCAGTGCTGGCTGTTTTGATGGACTGAGTAAACATGATATTTTGGTGACAGGTAATTTTCATACTCAACTGATTAATTCCAGAACACAGGAACAATGGGCTTTTTCAGCTGCTGAATAATGCATGTATGGCATTGCAACTGGTAAGCAGCAGGGTTCCCGGTTAGCGATAGAAATTCACACACCCATGCTATTTTAATAAGCTATCACTGGTAAAGAAGTCTATTTACGTTATTCATCTCCAACATTTGCACAAACATGTCAACTGGGGAAGTGTGTGGGGGGAGGTAGGAGGGAAAAATGAGGTCATATTCATATACACTTTCTTAGATGTTTGATTTATGTAAGATTTAAATTAAGCAAAAAGCTTGCTTCCACAGGAAAGAAATCATCATCACCAACACCTGGAACCTGGAATATATGAACACAATGAAAATGGACAGTAGCAGAGAAAAACAACAGGACAAGAGCACTCATAGGAAGCTAGGCTCCTATAGAGTTTGAGGAGCCAAAGCCATTCCGGGTTTCAGTCACTTAGCTTGTTGCTGGCTCTGGTCCCTATTAACCCTTATTTAGGCTCAGTGGAGATCTTATCATTCTCTACAACTTCCAGAAAGGAGCTTGTGGTGAGGTGGGGTTCAACCTCTGCTCCCTGGTAATAGTAACAGTATGAGAGGTAATGGCTCCAGGTTGCATCAGGGGAGGTTCAGGCTGGATATTAGGAAAAAGTTATGCTCAGAAAGAGTGTTAATGCAGTGGCACAGGCTGCCCAGGGATGTGGTGGAATCACCATCCCTAGAGGAGTTCCAGAACTGTGGAGATGTGGCCAGTGGGTATGGTGGGAATGGGCTAATGGTTGGACTAGATGGTCTTAGTGGTCTTTTCAAACCTTAATGATTCTATGAACTCATTCTCAACCCTTTGGAACCATTTGAACAGTGTCTTTCCTCATCACTGTTTCCCATGAACAAACCATGAGCTCCCAGAGGAACCAGAATTCACAGGTTTCCCAGCTCCACTTTTGCACTGTATTTGAATTTGGGTTGAGGGTCACCAGGATGGAGCTCAGGGCCACTCCTTGGGTTGTGAATGCATAGACATCGAAAGGAAGGAATAGACTCTTGACTGTGGGATCGAGCAACAGACTCGCTCTTAAGCTTTGCTGTGCTTTGAGATAGATGATTCTTTAACTGTCACTAGAGACCTACTCAATGCTGAACATCTGTAGAAGTCTACTTTCCCAGACTCTAATTAATATTGATCAAAGGAGCGATTCATTTGCAAAGGTAGAAGCGCCTAGTATTGTTAGAGGCTCTGGGGTATCCTGCAAGGTTTCCAGCTGACACTCCAGAGGGGTGCAGGTTTCCCATAGGGTAGCGTTTGCCAGTCCCAAGGGGTATCTTGGATACTCAAGGGTATTAAAGACGACACCAGATGCCTATGTTTAGACAGCTACACCACACCCTTGACCTCATTGACTATAATGGGAGCTTGGACAGCTGGACATCTAAATTTGTGTGCCTTAGTCTGCAAGCTGAATACTTCCCCCAAAAAGGTCAGTCTCCACATTTTTGCTGTAACGGGTCACTATAAGCCAGATTTTCAAGAAAGCAGCTCCTATTTTGGCATCCGCACAACTGCCAAACTTTCTAGTGTGATCAAAGGTGAGGCTGAGTCCCTCTGAAGAGAAGGAGGCTTGAGTAGGTCAGGTTGATCTACTGCACTATAGAACCATAGAATTATTAAGGCAGGAAAAGACCACTAAGATCACCTATCTGGCACCACTCCCACTAAGCCATGACCCTCAGTGCCACCATCTCCTCATGTTCCAGCTTCATGTTCCAGCTTCTCAGTTCAAAAAATGAAAGTAAAAGGGAGTCAGAAGACATATTTACAAACCTGAAAATCCTAAACACGGGAATTCAATGTGTGCGCAAAGGACCTCTGCACGTGCAGCAGAGGAGACACAACCACAAACGGTTCCACGTTCCTCCAGGCAATAGCACTGATAGAGATGTGCTAACTGCTCCTTTTCCGTGTCTCTGTGTCTTTTACTCATATCTTTATGACATAAAATTATTTTGAAGTGAAAAACAGACTGGTCTGCCCTAACCAGTTAATCTCATACACAGCTTCTGCTTTCCTTTACTTTTCCAGTTGGGATCTAGTTGATGGTGCAGTTTTATCCCTTATGATCTCACGCTCAACTTTTCATCCATGTGGTAAGTTTTGCAGTCAGAATACTCCCTATCCCAAATTTCCTCCTCCTTAGCTGCCTGGGAGGTTTCCCTCACCCTTTTCAGAGCACTTCTAAGAAATGATGGGAATAGATTTTCCTCTCTTTCAGAGAGCAGTATTGTTTCCCAAAAGAGCATAAAAATGGTATATACATATTTTTCAGGACACGACTATTACACATCCATCCAATGACTTATATCATTATGCTAGAAGCTTTGAGCTTTATTTTCTT
The DNA here is from genome assembly GCF_951394365.1 of Tetrao urogallus. NCBI lineage: Eukaryota > Metazoa > Chordata > Aves > Galliformes > Phasianidae > Tetrao > Tetrao urogallus. Next base: position 45,585,247 of record NC_136820.1, on the reverse strand, counting down.
CTTTCTCTCTCTCTTTTTTTTTTTTTTTTTTTTTTTGGCTTTGTAAATAGAAAAATATCCCCAAATCTTTGCTGTGGGACACCCTGGTGCGTATTAAGGTATGTGGGGGTGCCCAGCTATGGGAGGAAGGAGGTGGAGCCCCAACATCACATTGTGCAATGTATTATTTCAGCCTCTCTGGAGGCTAGTAATTGCATGTGTCTAAAGAACTTTAAGGTAACCCGCGTCCAGGGTAATGGCTGCATAAGGAGACCAACTGGCAGAACACATTGAACCAATTTTCTTCCAACCTCCCCTAAGTTTTTCTTTAAAAGCCTTTCCCCTCAGTCTGGAGAGAAGCACGAGGAATTTGCCTGAGCTTTTCTGGGAAACCAGGGGAGGAGGAGGAGAAGCTGTGATGGTTACAAACCTCTTTTCCCCGTTGTGGTTGTCTTTTCTCCCTCAGCCCAATTGTAATTAAACTTACTGTTGCACCCACTGTGCTAGACACTAATGGGAAACTGCAAATAGACATTCTTACACTTCAGGGACTATATGCCAAAAAGATAAGAGCAGAGAGTATTATTCTCCTGTTTGTGCAACTGTGGTAGGCAATGGGGATTTATAAAAAGTTATTTGCCAACACTTTCAGCCAGCTTTTTAGTGTCTGTGGGAAGCAGGGCGTTTACCCCTCTCAAACAAAGTCGTAAAGGAGCTGATTTTGTCAGGACTCATTCTGGTTGTTTGCTGTGAGACACCACAGATGTGTGGTTTTCTGCACTTTGGTTTCTAATACTCAAACCTAAGTCAACCTGGCTCAACTTTTCTGACTGTTGAGTACCCACACAGTCTATAATGTAATTCCCCCCCATAGTGCCTCACAGAACACTGCTCTGCAGTGCTGTGAAGGAGCAAAGGGAGGTGAAGGAGAACAGAAAAGAAAGTTATTTTGAGCACAAAGCCTCTAGGCAGATGTAGCTTGTGGAACTATCACATTCGGCCCGAGTTACTGGAGCAAATCAATACTAATTATTTTAAGGCTGTGGCCTTATGCTGGGGCTGCTCGGAGTACTCACAGTGATTTTTTTTTTTCTTTGCTTCTTTTGTAAATTGGCAGAATGAGCCACTACCGCAGCGTGCAGAGCAGGGATGCTGCAAGGCAAGGAGATGTCCAACCCACTGCCCTCAAGCAAGCATAGCCAGCTTGCTGGTGCTGATGGAAGATGGATTTTCTGTTCTGAGAGAATCCCCCAAATTCCCCTTCCTCATAGGCAGGACTATGTTTAGGCTCCTTACTTTGGAAGAAAAGGAGAAAACAAACAGCTGTTTGTGGTATTTCCATTTACACTTAAGATTGAATTTAAAACAATGAGTTTCCTTAAGCTCTCACCCCAGAGGTTGCCCATAACAAATCTGATAGCTCTCTTGTGATGAAGGCTGATGCTTCAGACCCCAGTACTGTCCAACACAGCATCCACGAGGTTTGCTACTCACCCATACTTGGCCAGAGAACACCACAAAACTAGTCCACAATGTCCATCCCCCTGTATTTTTCCTAACTTCCAAGAGCTTCTGTATCCCTTCTGCTGTCTGAGATCTTCAAGCAAGAGAAGCTCAGAAAAAGCAAGTGCTTTGCAAGTCAGTTCCTGTAAGGGTTCTTCCTTATGCAATATGAGGGAATGCAGGCTACAATCCCGGCACCCCACTTAGGAAATCACAAGTATAGTGTAGCTGGCTTTGATGCATGACATAGGTCTGGGAAGGGCAAGGGTAACCAGTAGGTCAACCATAAAAATCAGTGCAATGATATCCAGCTACCATTTAGTTTCTCCATTTTGCAGGAGGAGTTATAATGCTTTTCTCTTACAAAGACTCTTCCCAGCATTGATTTTATTTTTCTTGATTTAGTGGACGGAACAGGAAACATAAAATATTATTTCATTTCATTCAAAATGAAATATTTCTTTCATTGTCTGTTCTGGTTGTTTTTATTCTATTTTATTCTTACGGGCTTTTTTTTTTTTTTTAAAAAAAAAAAATTACTTTCCCATACAAAATTCTGATTCAAAATGTAAAGTCTTAGTTTTTCAAAGAGCAAGATGCAAGACTGCAGTCTTTCCAAATGCATTTTTCTTTCATACTTCAGGGTTGGAAAACCTTGAAAATATGGCATGATTTCACCAAGTCTCAGGTTAACCAAAAACGACTTGTTTATGGCAAGTGAACTACTGTCTGAGAGCTTGCTTCACTGAGCTCCGTTCTCTACCAACCCTTTTTGTCTTTTTAGATTTGAAATTTTTCAGGGAAGGGACTGACTTCCCGTTTGCACAGGGGAGAGCACTTTGAAGATAAAAAATTGTTAGAGCAGTGCTAAGTATTGTGTAGCCTCGGAAGAATGTGTTATCAGCTTACAAAGCCACTTTGAAAAGTAGCGTACACTCAAAGGCACTGACATCTATCTGTAAAAAGAGGAAAAAAAAAAAGTGTAGGTGGGATTTACTGTCTTCTGTATAACTTTCTCCTAGACCTTGACTGCACGAAACATACTGCAAGTCAGACAGTTTTTTGCAGTAATAACTGCTCTTGCTGGAACTTGTTTTGAGAATTTAGTGGAAGCAAAGGGATGACAAAGCTTCCTACACTCAGATCCAAAAGGCCTCCTCAGGTCACAGCAGATTAGCCCAGACTCTACAGAAGCATTCTCTGCCCAGAGTTTGTGAATGCCTGATCTCCAAAGGTGCTCAAGGCCAGGTTGGGGCCCTAAGTAGCCTAAACTGGGGCTTGATCCAGCAGCCGGCAATCCTGCCCATGGCAGTAGGTTGGAACCAGGTATCTTTGAGGTCTCTTCCAACTTAAGCCATTGTATAATCAATGAATGCACAGATGTTATAGCCAGGAAATAAACCACAGAGTTCGGCAATTATTATACCAAAAACAGAATAGAGAGAATGCTTACCCATATCCTGGGCTCAGTGTGAAACTTGAGAGGAGATCTCCAAAAGAGATCTTTCCCTACTGGCAGTCAGCCCTTAAATGGGTCTAGGAGAGCCTTGCCTTCACCTGTGCTCCCAGGGCTGACTCATTGCTCTTCTCAGGTGATCAATCAGAGGTTCAGGCTGTGATTCAGCAGTTCTCATACAGCCATTCTATCATGGAGCTCATCAAGTTGTATCAGCTACTGCTGATTTTTGGGAAAGTCCAACTCTTCTCAGAACTGATATTCCTGAGAGCATTTTGGGGGGCTTTTCCAGTGGATATCAGTACAGCAAACTGAATTATCAGCACAAACAGCTTCAGAGCTGGACACAAACCGAACTGAATCAGCTCCAACTGTGCTGTATTGTTTTTCTAAGAAAAGATCTTCCTACTTCTCCCTTTCTGGCTGGACCACCTTTTTAAAAACTCCACGAATGACTGGTATTTCAAAATCAGCAAAATATAAAGCTTATTGCTGACATTCCCAGTCTTCTCCATGCCCCTATACCATGTCCTGGAGCTTGAGTGGTTGAGCGAGGTCCTACTGCTCCTCTTCAGGGCTCATCGGCCCAACTAAAATAGAGGTCCCTTATACAGCCATTGCAAAACACCTCCACTCTTCATTGTTCTTGCCCTACTCCTTAGAAAGCCTGCCATCCTAAGAAGTCAAGTGAATACCTTCCCTATGCACACACATTTTTTGCTTCTCCTCATTTCTATGTGAGGATCACAAACACCCTTTCTCTTCACCACATCACTAGTTTGATAGGAGCCCAATACATTGGAGACCCTGTAAAGATGACTTTCTTAACAGAACTAAAAATAAGCCTGCAAATCTATGCTGAAGCTCTAGCACAGGCGAGAGCATGGAACATCACCTTTGAAACAGCAGATACACCTCAGTATCTCCACTGCATGGAGCCCTGTGACCCTTGGTGAACCTGGTAGCCTCCCATCTCCAAAAAGGATCCATGCACCTAGAGGAACATGGGGGAATTAGCTGTAAAACAATAACAACCCTCCTGAATCATAAATTCTTGACAAAGCACCATGCCGAGCACCTATTATTGTAATTATTAGCAGTATTTTAGCTCCATAGCTTCACATTCTGGAGCAAGAAAAGAGCTGAATGTGAGTCTGTGGAATAGCTCATCAAATGGAGTTTCTGAAGACTACTTCATCTGTACTTTTTTGGTCTCAGCAAAAAAGGCTGATGTGGCGCTGAGGGACAGGGTTAGAGGGCATGGTGGTGACGGGTTGATGGTTGGACTAGAAAAATTTACTAGTCTTTTCCAACCTTAATGACTCTCAGATGACACACCTTCCACCAAAGACCTGCTGTCTGTTTCCTGTGCCTGGAGCAGTAACTTTGACTAATCCTTGTTCAGATTTAACTCCTGACTTGTACAGACAGGAGAGGCCTTTGCAGTCTCCCAGGATCACTCCCTTCTCCTTATTGCTCAGTGGGAGCTTTCAGAGCCATCAGTATGCACCTAATGACATGAGGTTTTCAGAATATTGCTGCCCACAGATGCCAGCTGAACTCCCAGCTGCTCTTTGAATCACCTTTTGCACTTAAAGCTTTCTGTTATTCTTCCCAGCAACATGCAATGTACATGGAATGCTTCCCAGTTGAAAACCCCAAACACCTTACAGAAGGTCAGCAGCAGAACATCATTCTACCATGGGGAAAATGCAGCACAGAGAGCATGGAAGCCTCAACTAGTGTCACCAGACTCCCAGTTCAATGTAAGCAGCTGTCAGCCATAACATTTCCCTTTCTTTCAAGCCACACATACTGCTGCCTCAGAAGGTGACTGTAAGATTCAAGGATACCACGGGATGTCCCTATGCTACAGAAGATGTTTTCAGGATGTCTGAAATATTCTCTGGGGTATATGGCACAGATAAGTTTTTATTTCTGTTTGCTCAAATCCTATTGCTGCACCACACTGACTCCATGTGGTACTGGGGAAGGGAAGGGAATCCAGGTGAAGGAGGGATGGCTGTGATGGACAGAGCTCAGAGGGAAAAGTCCATGAACAGCAATGTTCACATCAGACATTCCTTTACTCAGAGCACATGCTCATGGCATTCGCCGAACATGTCCAACTACAAGTATTTGGATATTGAGCTACTGGAAGACAAAAGCTGTTCTGTAGAATTCACTCCAGCTCATACTGGGAGGGAGTTATGACCCTTGAAAGTGATTTGGAAAGTTAATTCCAGCTTGGATTTTCTTTAATTGTTTGGTTTATTTTCCCTTACTTATTTGTGTATGTGTGTGTAGTTACTGTTTATGCAATCACAGCTTGTGTGTTTTCATCCCAAATAACTTTTGCAACCAATGGGCACTACCCACCAACTACAAAAGAGATGAAGGGTTCCCAAACCAAAGTGGTTTCTCTGTATTTCTTAAAAATAGGCAGCCAGGTAGCTGGGAGAGCACCAAGCAGAAGGAAGAGCAGAGACCCCCAGCCAGTGTTAGACATGAGAGAGGCCAAACAGAGACACACACAGATATACATACAAACAGATGCCTCTTTCAATGCCCTAAGTGTTGAAAAACCCTGACTTTGTCCCTGTGCCAGAGAATCCAAAGAGCAGGCACAAACCCTGGAAATGAGGCTGCTTTGATCCCACTGGAACTGAATCACTGATCTCCTGAGGAATTTGCCCTCCTGAGGCTGCAACAAAGAAGTCAGATGAATGCGAGGAGCAGGACAGCAGCAGCTACCTCCATCTTCCTGCCCACATTCCCCTCTGCAACTCCCCATTCCATTTGCCTGCTGTGCCCACACTGTAAGCACTGCTTTACTTAACCCATGACTGCACTCTGAGGACTAAATCAGACAGCCTGGGGGGAACCCCTGCAATCATAGAATCATGGAATCATCTGAGTTGGAAGGGGCCCTTAGCGGTCATCTGGTCCAACTCCCCTGCAATGAGCAGGGACGCCCACAGCTCCATCAGGTGCTCAGAGCCCCATCCAGTCTAATCTTGAATTTCTTCAGGAATATCCACCACCTCTATGGGTAACCTGTGCCAGTGCCTCACCACACTCACTGTAAAAACTTTTTCCTTATATCCATTCAAATGACAGAGCCTTCCCACAGGGACACCTCAAGTTAAGCTAATAACATCCCTCGGAGATGCTAACAAAGCATATCCTGCTAGAGGATAATCCCAAGGGCTGCTAGGGATCACAAATCCATGACTTTGTATGGCCAGGTGGAGTTCAAAGCCCTTGCCTGAAGCCCTGTGCTTGTCCCTAATACATCCTGTACCCCAAAGCATCCTGAGTTGGAGGTAAGCCAGAATAAGACCAGCCACCACACACTTCTACCACAGATCTACTGAGATGAGAGAGTGTGTTAAGGAGGCTTAAGCCCTCATTTTTTCCCTTATTTTCACCGTTGCATGCTCCTATGCTTTAGCAACAGACCCACAGACACAGTACATCCCCATTTCACACTGGGGTTGCACCCACCCCTGCCTGAGCTGCAGGAATGCACAGAGACCAAAGACCTGGAAGTTTACTGTAGCTCCTTCCAGCCTCTGAGCTGGAAGCTCAAAACAGGGCTGTGTTCCCAACATTTTATCTGTAAAACACCAGCAACTTGCAAAGCACCAAGCAGAGTGATAAGTGAGACCTGCTTTTCGCACAATTATTTTGTGGCAGCCCTAGAAAGCCAGCCAGGTTCTGGTCCATTATTCTGGGTGCTGTGGAAATCTGCAGTTTCTTACATGGAAACCTGAAGCTGGTGGTTTATGCAACTCCATCCTCACCACTCTGCAGGCCAACATCTATCCAGCCAGTGGCTGCTACTGCTCCAAGATTATAACTTGCATTTTGGAAAGGCATTTCTGACATTTTGGCTACTACAGAATAATGCTCACTTGCTCCTGGGAGCATTCTGTGCTCAAGGAGGATGAAATTCATCTCCTCCCATCACACCCAGTTTCTCTTGCATGCTTTTTTTTCCTTCCCTTCCTGATTCATTTATAATCAACTAAGAAAAATGTCAGAGGTTTGCAAGAAAAGCAACGGCCTGGCCAATGCAAAAGTCAACCCTTTAATTTAAAGCATTTGAGGGGGGACAATTCAGAGAAGCTGTTCAGCTAATGCACAAACAGTTTGTAATTACAGGAGCGGGCTGGGAAAACAGGACCTACCTAGGGAATATTCTTATTAAATAAAGCAGAATTCTGTCACCTTCTTAATCATGAAATATTGATGAAACTGTAAGCAGCCCCTCTGAGGTTTTAGCCTTTGCCCTCTCCTTGTGTGTGTGTGTGTCCACAGAAAGTCAAAAGGAGGGAGAGAAACCCTCAAAGCCGCACCATGGAGGTGCAGAATACAAACCATGCTGCTCTGTGCCAGTGGATTTTGCTGAGGTTGCATGGGCATATGGATTGGAGAAATAAAAATTCTACACTAGCCAGAACCAGAAACCTGTTTCAGCTTGACTGTGAATAATGGAGGGGTGATTAAATAGGAACAAATTGAAAAGGACACATTAAAGGGAGGACAGCCACATAAGTCAGCAGAGAAAATGTCAAGCCCTGATCTTCTTCCACACCTCGAGCCACTCCAAGGCTCAAGTGTTGGAAGTGGTAGGGGTTACTGGACTTCAAATATCCTGGGGTGTTGAACCTTCCTCTGGCCCTATAATGCTGTGTTGGTGGCTCTAGTGCCTGTTCTGGGGTCAAAGAACATAGAATCACTTGAGTTGGAAGAGACCTTTAAAAGTCATTTGGTCCAACTCTCCTGCGATGAATGGGGACACCTACAGTGTACAGCTACAGGTTGCTCAGAGCCCCATCAAGCCCAACCCTGGATGTCTCTAAGGACAGGGCATCCACCGTACCTGTGGAAATATCTGGCAACAGGGAAACAAGCACTGAGACCCATCACCATAAAGCAAAGGCTAACCAAGGCAGACAGAAGTTTGAATACCTGGAGCGCAGAGTGCCCATGACGTCCTCTGGGAAGTTTAGGAGTCCCTGAGAAAACAACACCCAAGACACTCCAGCTGGATGCACTCAATATTTGCAACTGTGTTTGGATATTGCAGCCAAGGTGTCTGGCCACACTCATAGACAGCTGGAGACGGGGCAAGAGCCCTGATACACAGCAGACAGAAATGTGCTGAGCAGCAAGATCCAGGGACTAAGAATAATGTAATCAAGAAGCTCAGGGAAGAAAAATCATAAATTTTCATCCCTTCACGCTTCTCCCTGCAGTGGGAAGGGACAGAAACACTTTTCAAACAAATGCTCCTCCCTGCTTCTGTGACTCAGCAACGCGGTCCTACCCATGATAAATAAATAAAGAACAAATGGGAGATGCCCAGAAGAAGGACATTGGAAACTTGAAGAAACAAGAGAGCAGTGCATCACCAGTAGTCACCTGGGTAGAGAAAGACTAGCGAATGAGCTAGAAAAAGAGACCCGGGCCAGGCTGGCTAGAAAGCAGCAGAACAACTAAAGCATGGAAGGAGAATGAAGGACAAAAATGGGGAGGCTGCAATAGCTTAGAGAGATAGATACACGTCAAGCAGCAGGGGAGCCTTCCCTCTGCCCACTGTGGTAATGGGGTCTTTGTTCTGCTCCTTTCATCTTCTCACATCCCAGTGCATAAGGGCAGCAGCATCAATCATGCATTGGTCCCAGTGGATGGCAGGACCCAGTTGATTTGCTTCCCCTGATGGCTGGCTCTGAAAGGACACGCTCTCATTACCGTTCCTTTCCAGGTCCCAGTAATTTACTCCAGATTTGGCTGCTGCAAACCCTCCAACATGCACTGGTACCATTACTTTGTTTCAACTGCTAGAGAAAGCTGTGGGGGAAATAAACAGATTTCTAATAAAAAAAAAAAGAAAACACACTCAACATCCCCAAACTTGAAAACTTGCTGCTGAAACATAAATCTGGAGACATGGCCACGGACGATTTTAGTGCTGCTCCAAATTCCAGTCATGCCTGACACAGTCCCACAGCTGTCCAATTGTCAGGCATGGTACTTTGTGTTCCTGATCAGTCCTAAAAGGGCCTCCCATCCAGATATGGCTAAGCACCCTCGGATGGCTGCCTTTGGGGCCTAGGAGAAGGCAGCCCTATCTCTGGCCAAGGTGTGGGTTGGCCTCTTCTGCCAGGCAAGAGTGGTAGAATGAGAGGTAACGGTCCCAGGTTGCACCCGGTTCAGGTTGGATAGTAGGAACAATTTATTCTCAGAAAGAGTGGTGATGCAGTGGCACAGGCTGCCCAGGGAGGTGGTGGAATCACCATCCCTGGAGGCGATCAACAATTGTGGAGTTGTGGCACTGAGGGAGACACACAGGCGTGTACCTGTGGGATGGGGCTCTGGTGTTCAGGAGAGAGCATGTCCCAATTTCAGTGCAGGGTGCATTAGATAAGAGCCTGCCAGCCCATGCTTCCAAAGACAGCTATCAGCCGAACTGCTAATTTGGGAATGTCTGATCTTCGCCTCCAAGCTTTGGTGTTTTACTTTTCATTAGCTCTCTTCTCCTGGAAACTACTACATATCTGTACCACTGCATCTTCAGAGCAAGAAACACAAAGGATTTCATACACCCCAGTCAGTGTTTCTAGAAATTCCCAGTTCTCTTTTCTAGGAAAATCTTCTGGCTGTGTTCATTGCTAATGTATGTAATACATTTTCCAGATCCTTTCCATCTTCCACCCCTCTTTACTGGAGATGTGCTCCAACACGAGAACAAACTAAGATGAAGCAGAGGAAACACTGGTACTCATCAGGTTGACAGCAGATATTTGTTTTGAAATCAGAGTGAAGACCTCTGCACAGACATCAGTATATTCCTCTGCTCTGAAAAACTTCAGCTTTACTTTTAATAAACATAGCATCCTATAGATGCCACCATTCTCTAGAAGTAAAATCCCTACTTTCATTTAAAAAAAAAAAAAGATGATATAGTAGCATGATATTAATCAAAATATGGTTCTGGTTTCATCTCCAATTCTATGACAAGGTGCAGGGCAGCTATGACAAGGACTGGTGCTGCCTAAGGGATGGGGAGTCCTAGGACAAGGGCTGCATGATACGGCATCGCACAGGGAGCAACAGCACCTTAAACACAGTTCTGAAGTCATCACTTCCAGATACAGTTTTTCAGTTGTCACTACTGAGCCTTTTTCCTCTTTATCTCTGTCTGCTTATTCCTGGCTCCAGTACAGCTCACCTGAATAGTTCCAGTTTGGAACAAGGCTCTCCAACCTCTGCTAGGATTTAAACTAGCCCAGTAATCAGAAAAAGCAACAAGGAGCAGGTCTTATAGCACGAAGCTCTGCAAAAGCATGAGATAAGAGACAGTGTCTGCCCCAAGGAGCTCACTAGCTTTGTACATGAAACAGCAGATGAGATAGCAGGGAAAGGAAGACACTGATTGAACATGGCATAGTGCTGCAGGTTGAGTGTCTGAATGCCACATCATGAGTATGTTTCTACAGCACTGCACAGACTTGTATTTCTACCTTAATGCTCTAAACCCTTCTGAGGTTAAGCTCACCCAATTTAAGAATACAAATAACCCCAAAAAAGAAAACCATTCTGGAAGCCTCCTCTCCTTGGGAAGCCAATGACAGCATGATGACGTTGCTCTAAATTCACCTCCAGGCAAAGTAGGCTTAGTCACTGCTGTGAAATTGTTGCCTTCCTTCCTGCCTTTCCTGCCTGATCCCCATTTGACACTTTTCACCGTGACAGTCATCAGCCTGTGTATAACATAATCAAAAGGCTGCCTCTGGCTTCAAGCCGGTCCAGAAATAAATGTTCAGAGCAACCTACATTAAAATGCAGCCCCTGTCCTGTACTTCTTCCTATGTAACTTTCTGTTCCTTTCCTCCTCTACATGCCTTTGAGTTTAGAGTGGGTTTTTTTGTTTATGTTTGCTTTTTTTTTTTCTTACTATCACATTATCCAATGTTGCAATTGTAAAACCACATTATAAAAGCAGCCAATATTGAACTAATTTTATCACTGGGCTAGTAATAAAGTTTAACACCAACTATAATATTGTTGTACAACAGAAATATTGCAACAGAACAGTAATATCCTGTTAAATTCATTTTCCATCCAACACCATAAGATCTGTTGAAAGATGCTAAGGGTGAAGTATTTGTAGATATTTTGTTTTGCTTTAGTTTTGTAAAGCACCATAAATGTTTAAATTTCATATAGAAAAAACCACCACACATTTGGCAGCAATTGTTCTGGTGAAACACCTAATGCCTTCATTGTCTGAAAAGCAATGGATGACCAGTACATACTCTGTAAAGCAATACCATAGAATCATAGAATCATTTGAGTTGGAAGGGACCCTTAAAGGCCATCTGATCCAACTCCCTGATATGACACCTACAGCTCCATCGGGTGTTCAGACCCCCATCCAGCCTGACCTTGTATATCTCCAAGGATGGAGCATCCACCACATCTCTGTGCAACCTGTGCCAGTGCTTCACCACTGTTACTGTAAAAAAAAAAAAAAAAATCCTGATATCCAGTCTTATCTTGGAGAGAGATAAAATGGGAAAGGTTTTTTAAAGAAGCTGCAGAAAATAAGAGAACCAAAGGAAAAAGTTCCAGGTGCTATGAAAAAAAAAAAAAAAGAGATTTCAAGAAGATTTTCAGAGATTGGTGGAAGGATTTCACACAGCCATTTTCCAACAGCAGCTGGAGATCATGACGGTCTGTGAGCCACCCAAAAAAATATGAACCAACTTGAAGTTTAATAGCAAGTGGAAAGCAGGAAGGCGCTGGGATAGCTGAACTGGTGAAAGTTTGCAGGTGAACTTTGGGAAGGAGGTGCAGGATTAATCAATCGCCTTGAGCAAAATGTGAAAAGAGTCAAGATCGATGGGCGATGATCAGCCAGAGTTTCTGGAGATCTGCTTTGATTTCTGCTGGGAACAACAGCAAGGTGATTTCCTGCCATCTTGCATCTTGAAGCCCTCTGGAATGCAATGACAAGAGGACATGAAAGGCACCTTCCTGAACTGCCATAGGTTTATGCATATTCTGCAAATGTGGAAATGACTTACAAAGGAGACAAAATTAGAAATAAGCAAGTCCACTTAAAATACCATCAAACTACTGTCTACTAGAAATAAATAGCTTCATTTTCATTCCTCTTTCCCCAAATTTACTTTTCTATAAAGGTAATTCTTTACTTACACTACTCCATATTTGCAACAATTTAAGAAAGACCTTTTACATTACCCCCTTAGAATGCAATGTATCCTTTCTGAGAATTTTGATCATATCTATAAAAGATAAAATCAATCCAGCTTGAAGAATGGCTGTGTGTTATCCCATAGTGCAGCTCAAGGGAGGTTTGAGAAAGGAGAATGAGGATGTGAAGCCAAGGCACAGATTTTAGGGCCAGAAGAAACTGATGAAATAAGCTCAGTTGATTTACTAAGGACACAGATTTCCAGAAAGGTTCCAAATTAAACCCCTTGAGATGACACAGGACATCTGTGGTAGAGCTGGAAAGCGAACCCAAACATGTATGTCCTACTGAAGGTGATCTGCAAGACCACAGTTCAGCTCTTTTAGGCAGAAGCAAGCTAGCATTTCCTTTACATCTCACATACATCGAGGTACCATTTGCTTCTCCTGGATCTCACATCACTGTGACCTGGGACTGTGCCCTCAAGCAGGCAGAGGAGCAAATCAGAGAGTGCAAATTGCTTTAAAACTTGTGAAGGTGGATAATGAAAAATGGAGACAAAAGCAGTTCTCTGTGAGAAGATACTGAGAGTAACATTTCCTGAAAACATAATTATCCCTCCTGTTGGCATAACCTATTCTTTCATGTCTTTCATGTCTTTACTGAACTCTGATATTCAGTGCAAGAAAAGACTCAAAGACATTATCTAGATTATTAAATCCAGGCTGTGTTCCTCTGAACTATTTATTTGTATGGTTCCATACTGTCCTACCACCGAACAAGCAAATGCTTTAAAAAAAGTTAAAAAATAAATAAATGTATTTCTCTTGTCTTTACTTACTGGAAGGAAGTTTCAAAGTTAGACAACTGACAGTAGTTCCTCGACCTCCCCCAGCTGTAAACCCACGTGCTTCTGCTTCACATTTTGCAAACCTTCTTTTCTGTTTGCTGTCTTGCTTTCCTCCGACTGTAGCTTTGAATAGATGGTACCTTCACCTGAGCGTCTCACCAGTTCTGTTCTAAACAGCCTAAGAGTCCTTGAAAAGTCAAACCAACCTTGCTTTTAACAGATTGTGTACTCAAGAAGGGCCTTAAGAAATGCAAAGGACTGAACTGTTAGCCCTTATTCTGCAGAAGGTCTTGGCTTTCTCACTGTCTCTGTGTACATTCACAGAGCAGAGCTATCCAGAGCCCATATGGATGCTGCACTGAGTTTTTCTGCAGGGAGAATCTAGAACTTAATTTATCGTACATGTTTACCAAGCTGTCTTTGGGGACATTCATAATGATTCTGTTTTTATCTGGCAACAAAAGAGGACAAAGGTGCAGTGATGTGAAGAAAGATACATTAGCTTTCAGGAGACAGGTAACATATCTTGCTAACATGCTCTATTCCATTTCCCCCCAATAGCTCGGAGCAGTGTTTTCCATTTAAAAATATCCTATCACCTCTGACAGATGGATTAAAGCTAAAAAACATCAATATTTTGGGAAAGTGGTACCTGCTAGCAAGGTAGATATAGGTTTGTCATTCAAGAGGTTTTATATTTCCTATGAAGTCCTTTTCCTGGAAAGCAACAACTATTTATTTTAAACTTTATCTACCGCTAAAGGCTTTTCTTTTTCTTTTTTCTTTTTTATCTTTTGTTTTTGTTTGCCTTGTTTTGATTTTTTCAGCAGACACCTCATCTGTCAGTGACGAGGAAGAGTGGAAGTGGTTTTTCCTTGTCTGTCCTGAAAGGTGATGGTTAACAAACTGCTGTTGCACCTCCTCAGAATGGGTTACCAGAAGGTTGCTGCAAAGGATTAGGTGGCAAAAAGGACCAGCGCCCTCCCAGAAGCAGATTTAAAGGGTTTTGATAACTGAACTTTTCTTTCTGTCACAAGAAAGACTGAATCAGTCATGTTCATATTCCTCATCATACTTCTGATGGGCTGTTCTGCTTATCTGGCATTTCAACTCAGATGCATCCCACCTAATAGTAGGCAGAGACGCCGAAGTTAGGGCTGTCATTATCTGGGTGCCAGCTACAGTCACTGAGAAGAGACAGACACCTCAGGAGAGGGATTCACATCTGAAGAGGGTGAATCATGCTCTCAAGATGCCAGCAATTCTCCATTCCTCAAGATGCTGCTGGCACAAACAGCAGTAAGTCAGTACAATGAGGCTTCTAATTCAGGAGCCTTGGTAAAATGCCTGAAGTTTGATGGGTGAATCTAGACTGGTGAATCTCCCTCTCACCATATTTGCAGCTTAATGGAAAGAAAGATATCAAAGATATTCACCCCTTCACCACACAAGACTCTTGTGAAGGGAGACGAGCAGCCAAATAAAGGAAAAGAGGAATAAATTAAAAAGAAACTTGAAGCTTTCTAAGGCGAAGTGTTGAATTCTATCCTGCTATTGCTTTCTGGCTTTGTGAGCTGAGTTGCACGGCTTCTTGTCTATGCCACCTCCACAGCCAGAAGGCTCCTCAAATACAGCATTTGGTTCTGGCCCAAAGCTCAGGAGGGAGAGTAGCTGAGGATTTGCACATGGTTTCCATCTGCTTCCCAACTAGTCTTCCCCAATATCTGGTGTAGCTAAATGGCCGCTGTCCTGGGCCAGTGACTTTGGCCCAAAGACTTGAGGTGGTTGGATGAAAAAATATCAGCTCTCTCAGTGCAGTTCCAGATGAGAATTTCCCTCCTGGAGACTTTGATGTACAATATTTCCTCTTCAGAAGGATAAAGTGAGAAGAGTTAAAGGACCTGAAACATTTTAGGAGTCCAAACAGTGATAGGAGATAAAAAAGCAGGCTCAAATTGGGAAACCCAGCACTGAACAGCTTAGCAACATGATCTTATTTGAAGACTCCATTTCCAGGATGTTCTTGTAGCTGTATGCACTGTTATTCCTACAGTCTATATAAGTTAACAGTGCAATGTGATCCCTCAGCTCCTTCCATCCTATTCCCAACTTCAGCCCCATTCTATGACAGTGTGTCTTGAAGAGAGTCACACTAGCTGCTATCTGTACTCAAGGAAGGTGCATTTACAGAAGGCATTCGTACCTCTGAAGATTTAAATCACACAGTGGGGAGTCCTGCTATTTTTCATAAAGAAACCCCAAAGCAACTGCATTGTAGTGGGACAAGAAAGGCCGTAAGGTTGATGCTCTGATGACATACTCCATGTTTTGGGTCATAGACATGGCACAAGGTTAGTACTGAGGGCAAAATCTTTGTTTCCCATCTCCTCTTACCCATCACTTGAGAATCTCAAAGTGATGGATTGGAAAACAAAATCCCAGCTGAATATGGAAGTACAGATAGGAGCCAAAAGACTCAGTACTCAGTGCTCAGAATAGTATGAGGTGGTACTCCATGGCCCTCATTACTACAGAATGGGCTTCAAAATGGCCCAAACCTGTGGGTGACTATAATTACCAGTTTTGCTTGACAGCAAGAAACCTGGGGAAACATGAATTCGCAGGGAGGTTGTGCACCACCTACTCCCATTTATGAGTGCTCCTATGAGTAATTCCAGTGAAGTCAAGGAGGCTACATGTGCTAATAGTGCTGTATCTCCTGGAAAGCAAAGTTCATAGACTGTCCCTGAGAATTATTTCAAGCCTCTGAAAGGTCTTCTGCAAATCACTCAATCATTTCTCTGCTCTCAGACACGCACACTGGAAGTTTTGCCCTGTACCTAATGGCTTCCCACTAATGTTTCCATGAATTAAAAATAATGTGCTCATTGCACTGTGTCTTGTCTCTGCACACATGTGTAATAGCAAGACACTACAGTCACCATAATGCACAGTTTGCTAGACACACTCTAATAAGATCTGATAGTTTCAGTACCTTTTTGGTTGCCATTTTTCACCTGAGTGACACGCTTATCCGTTTTGGTATATAAACTTCTACAAGGTCATGTAGAATGTTGTGTTTTACCATGATTGATAGCACAGTGCAAAGAAGTGTGACTGATCCATGCAATCCTGCCTCAAACCATTTTTCTCCAGATCTCCAAGGGTTAGAATCTCTCGTAAAAAAAAAAGGAAAGAAAAACAAACATCAACCAGCCAACCAAAAAAAAAAAAAAAAACAACCACCAGCCCAATCCAAAAGTCTAGAGCAGTCAAAACTGAAGTACCCATCATGCCTGTTAATAACTTGCAAAAGTTTTTACTGCAAGATTTGGAATGTGACAGTAAAATTCTGCAACACGCAGAGGTGTGGGAGGAATAGAAATTACACTTAGAGTTTGAGTCTGGAAATTTGTGCCTGAACAGGGAAAAGCAAGGGATGTGTTTAATCAACAGGCTCAAGCACTCTCTTCTTATAAGAGAGAACAAGACGGCACTTAAACTTAATAACTCCTTACAAAAAAACAAGTGAAGAACACAGATTGGACGTCAGCACTGCTCAGAAGGCAGAAGAAAGACAAAATGGAGTTAGAATTAGCATGTCCTTTGCGCACACACATGCACCATGCACTGCAGAGTGATTTGTTTAGTGATTTTCCTATCTGCACTCCCAGCTGGATGCCTGGTATCTTATCTCTGCATCCTGCAGTGCATCCTTTTATAAATCACATGTTTGATTCACCACGGGGGTTAGCAACTTCATCTGACAGTAGGGTCCTCTGGTGGGAGCGGTTGGATGGTCCTCAAACTCTTAGCAACACAGCAACAGTGAAATGGGTAAGAGGAAAGAGGCTGAACATCTAAAAAGAGGAAATCTTTGCTAAAAAGACTTTAGAGAACAAGGAACAGCAATTGAGCAATCGTGCTGTCTGATCAGCAGCCTTTTGCCCTCAGTAGAAGAGATCAAGCGAGAAATGTTGGTCTTGTGTCCTACCATGCCAGGGCAAGACCCACAGCGAAACACCCAATTGGATTTTATTTTAAAGATGAGCAAAAGGGAAAGGATAATGAGGAATTAGAAAGTTCTCCCCCTCCATCTGGACATCAGGATGGGATTGGACTCTTCCAAGAGACAAGCCACCAGCCCCCTTTCTGGGGCTCTCCCCAACCTTGGCGACCGGGACTCAGACTTTTTGCCCAATTCCCAGACATCGGTGTTGTTTTCTATTAAAAGTTTATCTGCTTGTCCTGTCGTGGCTCCCAGGCAGTGCCAAATTCTTTCCTAAGCTGATACTTGCTGATATCAGTGGCTGTCCTCTGTGGGTGTGGAGGAAGGAAGTCACTGACGGACTAAGATTTCAGGGCAGAGGTGTCAGCCCACCTCCATGAAATGGAGATCAGTTCCAGGTTAATCAGAAGACAGAGATCAACTCTTTGGTCATTGTAAAACTTCTGCAGCTTCAAGGAGTTTCCAGAAATGTTCATACCCTACTCACACAGACAAAGATCTTGTATGTCCCCTGCTAGCACTAGTTCCCTGTACTGGCCTAGCAAAGCTTGGAGGATTGGTTAAAGTTGAGCTTCCAGTAGCTGAAGCAGAAATAGCGTTGAAAATAAAGATTTTAGAAGGTGATCTGTAGATAGCATCTCTCTTATTTTGCCATCAGAAATATTGGCATTCAAATGATGCTATCCATAGCATGTACGTTCTGGAAGTGCTCCCAACACAGGTAGAACTGGAGCTTAAAGAACACAAGAACAAGACTGATCATCATGCACAACCCAGTGGCATTAGGCCAAAAAGAGCATTCCAACCTTCCTGTGACAAAAATTCACATCTTGTGATTCAACTAGAACTCTTCTTCTCAAAGGCATCCAAATCTTGATTAATGTGGTTAATTAGCTTCACTGCAAATGCGACTGCTTTCCTCTTTGACTGATTTTGTCCTAACTGTTAATTTCAGGCTTCTTGCACAAAGAGGGACTTTCCAGGAAACATGCCTTTCAATGAGGATACAGCATTTTAACAAAGGAAAGATGAATTTCCCCTCTGCCTCTCAACAGGGAGAAATGAGGTTCTGACTACTGTAGTGTCACTCAGTGAAATGACAGGTTAAGGATAAGTGTGCATGATTGCAGGCTGCAAGATGGTAAAGTATATGCAAACCCCTTTCAAATGCCAGAGCGCGTATTACTGTCTTTTCATCCAGGGAAAAAAAAAAAAAAAAGAGTAATCTTTTTTTGCTATGTGGAAGATAGAAATACTCACTTTGGGCACTATATTCTAATCTCACACTGCTTTAAACTTACTTCCCTAGGTATCTTACCAAACTGGAAGACCCCAGGACCCAGATCTGTGTTTGTTAAACCGAGCTCAATTTTACTGCTTGGAATCCCTGAAGTTTTGTGAAGTGGTAGCATGAGCAACTTGTGTCTTCAGATTGACGTGCCTGTGCTCACCCTCCTAATCCTGTGCAAAGACGGAAGGTTAATTAAGCCTGTGTTTGATTTATAAATGTTATCCCTTCTGCAGAGCAGAGTGCAACTCCAGCTAAAAGGCAATACTGTGCTGATTTGACTTCTACTGGCAGTTCCCTACATGCAGTCGTTTGTGGATATAAATAATGTTTTAGAGCAGGGAGTGGTTCTGGTGAAAACTAAGCCCAACTTTCGAGCAAATCGTGAAAAAGAGTAAATTGACTCATGCCGTGATTTCTAGGAAGCTGAAGCAATTAATTCTTTCCCAGGAAAAAAATATGGGCCAAAATATAAAATTTCAGTGTCCCACAGTGACAGCAAAATTTATGAGTATGGCATAAAAGACGGCAGAATTCTCCACTTGTATATGAGAACAACGGTTTCTTTTAGGCCAGTGGAAATCTGGACTAGCTCCACTTGGACCACTGAATTTTCTATGGATTTACCCCAGGGCAAATGAGAACAGAACACAGTCCTTCATCCTTCCAGGTTTCCTTTTTCAGTCCTTTCCATTCCTTTCCAAAGAAGCATCAGTGTCAGACTTCAAAAAGGTAAAATCAGTGCAGCTCCAAGGTACGACCTATTCATCATCTCCAGTATCTGTGGAAGTAAATATTTGTGCTCCTGATGGTATTCCTCTTTTGGGGTAGGCTCCTTTGAAGAGCAAGCACCTTCCAACTCTGCTCTTATAATGTTACCTTCTCCTTGGCAAAAATCATACCTAATCCTGAACAATCACACATATTTGCAATAGGATAATAAAGAATGTGAAGCCATATAAAGCTAAGTCGTTGTAGGAGAATTCCGTTCAGACAGAGAAACATCCTTGAGAAAATGTACCCCATTTCTGAGTGAAGATGGGTATCACTGAAAAGACACCTCATCCATAACAACGAACAAATGAACAAACAAACTAAAACAGGCCTGGTTTCACAGCGCAACACTCAAAAAAGCAACACCACTATTTCCTCTTCTGCTAGCATCACTACTACTGTCAGCTAGTCATGAATCTATAAGAGAAAAAGCTGTTTGTAGTTCCATATATGATAAAGGTAATCAAAGCAGCCTGGAAGGTTTGCGGGGCCAGGACCATGTCTCTGTTCTGCAGCTCTCCTGCAGTAGGATGGGCCCAACATGAGGCTGTAGGATGACCACATTGTTTTGCCACAGTGCTGATGGTATTTCTGGATGCTTCCAGGAAATAACAGCAATATCACAGAGACCAGGGAATCTCCCAGAGATGACTATAATTTGTTACCTGGGTTAATAATAGGAAGGTTATAAAGTCATGAAGAGCTTAATTTTCTTCCTGCTTGAACTGTTGTCACTGCATGTATGCCTGATAGAACAAGAGACAATGGTCTTAAGTTGCTCCAAGGAAGGTTCAGGCTGGATATTAGGAAAATTTCTTAAAAGGAGTATTAATGCACTGGCACAAACTGCCCAGGGAGTCATTGTCCCTGGAGATGTTCAAGACCCACAGAGATGTGGCACTGGGGGACGTTGTCAGCGGGCATGGTGAGATGGGTTGAAGGTTGGACTAGATGTTCTTAGTGGTCTTTTCCAGCCTTCATAATTCTATGATTCTATGATTCTATTCAGCGGAGCACTTACAAGCTTAATTTAAACATGAGCAGAAGTGCCACCAACGTATCGCCTCTTCCGCAAAGAGAAGCCCTGAGGCTGCCTGAGAAGCCAGACAGGGCTCACAGAGAGCCTGCAGGTGCCTGCACGACATTTGCCAAAGGGTGTTGGGCTGAAGGAGGTGTTTCAGAGCTGGATCCCAAGCAGAGCCAAGTGTGAGGGAGGAAGCCAGGGAAGTAAACCCAGACCTGGCTGACACACTTTGCACCCATAAAGGGAACCTTAGTTAGATTCATGTTACCAAGCTAGCTCAGCTGCAGCTCAAAATTAGGTCTAATGTTTGCTCTACTTCCCTGCAGGTAATATCCCCGCAGCAGTGGTTTATGCTACTGTAGGAAAAGTATTTTAAACACTTTAATGGCCTGCATTATACCCATCCTTTCCTTCAGTGGGTGCAAATAATTGCTGGTGCAATTTTGTACCCCTAGTTATTTGCAGTTATGGTGCGTGTCACTGACGTGTCTAACTAGCTGATAAGATACGTGGGTGCGATCAGATGCTGTAATTAGAAGTTTAAATGACACGAACTGCACCCACACATAACTGCAAGTGCAAAATTGCATCTGTAACATCTTAGAAGCAACAAAGAGAGGAAGGACTTGGAAATTTGTCCTTGCAAATGTTAATTTGCATGGCAATAAGCTTGAGCCTATTTGGCAAATACACTTTCATTACACAGGATTTAAACCAATTGATTCTAAACAACCTGAGAGTGTTCAGACACTTAGCATTAGACACAGCATCTTGAAAAATTATGCTAGTCTGTTCAAGTAGGGCAAAGAAGTTTTCCCTTCAGTTAGGTAGCATGTAATTCATGTCCCTGTTATTGCCTTTGCTGTGGCAAAAGTAAGCAAAAGTCTTCGCTTGCGATGACAGGTTTTTATAACAATTTCTCAAGGCTGTAGCACAGCGTAAGTGCATTTCGTATTTCATGATAAGCAAATGGCATGCAACAAATAAGAAGGCTTTTGCTCTGGAGTTTCTCTTGGCACCATAATCATATAATATACGGTCATATATTCCAGCCTAATGCAAGGCAGAAATTATAATCCGACACCTTTTTGTAGACATTATCCAAAACTTTGGGAAACTTAAAAGAGTGTTCCACCATTTTACTGGGAAGAACTGATGTATTTTGAGGTTAAATAAGAATCACTAGTGTTTCTCTTATTTTTCTTCTCTCACTTGAGGCCCCATGGCCCCACGTTTAAACACCCTGTGCACTGTGGTCCGTGTAGCATAACTGGAAATGTTTCCTCAAACTGCTAATTCTCCCTCTTTTCTGTCCAGGCAAGGCTGAGGGAGGAATAGAACTAAATCAAACAGAACAAGCTAAAGAAACGTGTAACAGAAGAAAGGGTAGAAGAATAAAATAAAAATGTTGAAAGAGGGGGAGATCACATCCTTTCATCCTTGTGGCTGTGTTTGGGTTCGACAGCTAGGCATTTCCCTTTGTGAGAAAATCATGGCAGTGCAATGCACTGCAAGCCCTGGTGCAATCCACTGCTGCAGATTTGCAACACTCAGCCTGCTGAAGGCAGGAAAGCAGCTTTCTAGCAAGGAACATTTTAGCCCTTGAGAGCAACCAAGAAAAATTGCGGATGTTCCATCCCTGGAGGTGCTCAAGGTTGGGTTGGATGGGGCTCTGGACAGACTGATCTGGTAGGAGGCAGCCGGCCCATGGAAGGGGGTTGGAATTGGATGGGTTTTAAGGTCCCTTCCAACCTAAGCCTTTCTATGATTCTATGATTCCGGGAAGATGCAGTGATGACTAGCCTTGGTACTCCCCAGTCTCTCCAGAGCCACATAGCCCGTCAGTCAACCTGTGCCTGTTTCTGCAGATGGGATATTTCTGCACCCAAGTCTCTAAGGAGTTTCACAGCCACTGGAGGTGCCCATCCTGGGTTCACATTTTCTCTTCTCCAGACTCCATGAAGTGCCAGCTCTGGAACTGGCACCTCCTGTGCATTTTGAAGCAGCTCAGAGGCAGTGGCTTCCCACTGCATCCAGCCCCACTCCTCATCTCCTGCCTCTACTTCAAACACATCACAGCTGACCCTAGAAGAAACCAGCCAAAATCCCAGCTACCCCAGAAGCAGTCCCAGGAGAGCATGACTCGCTAATGGCAAACAGCTGCAGTCATTAGTGTTATCTCGGGGGATCTGGGCTTTAACAGTGAAGGTCCCAGGTTCAGATACTGTTGACAGTCCATAAGATTAATGCTAACAATCTTGCCTAGCAAAATACTGCAGGGATCACCTTCTCTGAGGCCTCAGGTGCTTGGGAGAACAGGCAGCCGATGATGTATGAGACGCTGTGTTGTCCTTTTGGCTGGATAAACAGAATTATGCCCTAGTGGCTTTAAAACTTTTTTTCCCCTACTTTTTCATCCTTTTTTGGATGTCTTGTACTATGGCTGTTCATAGACTGATGGTTTCATATCATCCAAACTGAATGTCCATTCTCAACTGGGAGCATGGGGTTTTGCTATGACCCGGGTCTTGTTATTGAACCTGTGGAGGTGTTGGCCATATCATCCAAACCATCCCACTCAGGTCCCCATGCCCACTGGGGGGATGCAAATAGGGATTACAAAAGAGCAGGTTCCTGGATCAACCTGGGATTAGTGTGTGAAGAGCACATGGCTGCAGCCTTTGACTTCTAAAATTCAGATCAAGGGAGAATATGTGCTACTGACGGTTATTTAAAAGGGGAGCAAGATGATCTCCCTAAAGGAAAGGGACTGAGTTGAAAACAGCTAGATAACATCAGCTGAGTTTTTCACATCATCTGCAGGGAACTCTTAGCCCAGCTTTTAATGGACATCTGGATGCACTGTGCTGCTTTGAGAGCACCGACTTTCACCTCCATCCTCGGGGACATGGAAGAGGGCAGTGGAACCACCTACGATAGGTAAGATTCAGATGTGATAATAAGGAGGCCACTGCAGCCATAAATAATCTGCTTTCCACTGTCTCCACAGCCCACATGGTGTGAAAAGCTGGACAAGGATTTGCAAATGAATTGAGCCCAAGAGTAATTACACGTTCCTGCAGATTACTTGGTGCCGTAATTGCACTTAGTATTTACCATGTGACCTAAGCCAGAAATAATCATGTATTTACTTTATATTTATATTGTAACGTGCCATGTACTGTAATTATACTGCCACTCCATGGTACTTAACACATCATCGAATGTTCCACAATTATCGTGTTAGTAAATAGCACTTACTGAGATTTGTGGCCTATAATTTCAGGCATTACCTGCTAAAGATTTAGTGCAGTGATTTAAAAAAAAAAAAAAAAAAATCTGTTTCATGACAATGTCATCTCATATTAAAAAAAAACAAAAACATAAATTCCTACCACTTAGAAATTAGTTTTCAAAAATTCCTAATTTGAAAATACAAAGGAAAAGCTAGATTTGGAATTAGGATTTTGCAGTAAAGCAATAGGCGATTCCATAATGAATTTTTTGAATTCTGCTACTCAAGGTTGTAGAAGGTGAAAAGTTCCAAGCTTTTTCAAGTGATTAAATGAAGATACTAAATCTAACTTGAGGCTCTTACAGAAAAAAAAAATGCTTTGGAAGAAATTAATATTCGCTCAACTTCTCATTTAATTCTGATTAAATATTCAAGCGGCTAAAATCAGAATTTTTACCTTAGATTTTCTGAATGGACTTATGCTTAAACATACACTGGCTTCAAAAGTACTCCACTTGATTTCAGTAGAGTCACTCATGTGACTAAAGCGAAGTGTGTGCTTAAGTGCTTAGCTGGTCCAAAGCCAAGGTTTAAGTATGGAAGTCTTAAACTGTTGGTCAAAGTAAACTCATTTAAGCAGGAAAGATTTAGAATATTCTCAAATTTTCATGATGATCCCCTCAACAGGACTTTACGTACTATAACACAGGTGGATGCCTTAATTCTCCCAAAATTCATTCAGCAGCCCAGATTTGCAGCTCAGGACAATAATCACACTAGGAATGTTACAAAACCAGAAGGAAACCATCCCCAGGCTTCCCTTCCTTGCTGATATTTTATTTCTTGGTTTGATCCAGAGCTCCACTGAAAGGGATGTAATGTGGTGACCCAAGCCTAGAATTAGGAATACCTTTTTAACCTCCTCTGATTTAAGAGCACAGACAAGCTAGAACACTTAAATCAATGGACAAAATCCAGGTTGCACACATAGGCAGCAGTTCTGCTGTTGAAGTCTACATAGCCCAGTTTTCTCCCTCAAAACCCAATCGCTTACTTTGGCCTTGATCTGCCCAATACATACAAATGAGCTTAACTTTAAACACCGATAGTATCATTTACCTCATTAACTAGAGCTGGATGAATAATTCATACAGCATAATTTATCCAACGATTCTCACTTCTTTTTGTGTTTGTGAATTGTCTGCAAATAGATTCTTGATTGGACTCTTCATCTAAAATTATTTGCAGGTTTCTTTGGTGAATCACAATCAGTCTGCAGATCATTTGAGCAGCACACAGCGAGCAGTCACAGTTTGGAGCTCACGCTGTGTGGGTTCGCTGTAGGAGCGTCAAGGTAACGCTCCCATTCTCTCACTGGAAAATCTTATGTAACAAACCAACAGCAGTATGAATTTTGAAGCGCACACATGAGCGTAAAACGTGGAAATTCACACCCTTGCTGAGTGTTGTTGTCAAATTCAGAACCTTCCTTCAGTGAACGGTCAAACAGTATTACAGAGAAGCAAATACCAAAGCGGCGTGTAGCAGATCTGAGGGCTTGGAAACATGAGCAAAGTTACTGGAGGGCACCAAATTTCAACCTGATAGCTGATCTGCGATAGCTGTTCCTGAGAATGCTCTCAGGCTGAGGCAACCTGAATTAACTGAGCATCTCCTCAGCAGGGGCCAGATCAGCAGATCAATCCATGCTTGCTGCAGGTGAGGAATTCCCAAATTAATGTAGAATGGCAATCCCAGATTGACTTGGTCATTTACCCAAGGCTGGAATTTTTCTTCCACCTACCTACCCTATTTACTCTGGAGAGGGCATCTCACCCTGGTAAAGTATCTTCTGCAAAAACAGTGCAGTTGCTTGCAAAGCGTTCAGATCCAGTGCATGCATGGAAGCTGGTGGGGCAGTAGCTGGTGGGGCTAGAAGTTTCAGCAAGCTTTCCCCCTGAATACTGTACTTGTCCCTATAAGCAGAGACAAGAAGCCAATCTGCTTTCAGCTACCGTAGCTCCCGCTCCTACTTTGCATGTGAGCAACCTGAATTTGGTGAGAGAATCAGCAGAAAATTCCTCTTGGACCCCCACCTTGTTCTGCAGAGCTCCCTATGCAATTTCTTCAAAGCCATTGACCCTATCACAATTTAGGGGCTTGCTTGCTATAAACCATGCACTCACGTGCTTTGCCGAGTGGGTTCAGCTTACTAGATTAGGACTTTTGTTCTACACTGGGAAATTTTGTCTGATTAAATCATTACTGTAAAATAACATAATAACCCTTCAAAAACAGAAGCATGCAAGCCTGAAACCAACGCGATGCAGCCCAGGGCCACATTCAATATGTAAAGATTAATACAATTTGGGAGAAAAAAATCTCTTATAAAACAGTCCCCAAGGTGGTCAGAGGCAGAGTAGACTTTCAAGTACATCATTTTGCAGAGAATGAGGCAGCGATGAATATGCAGAAGAGGATTGGAGCTGTCGGGTGCATTTAGATGAAGCCATGTGACCAGTTGCCCCTCTGACCCCTCGTATAAGACTTAGAAGGGAAAAGGCTAGTTTTAAGCACTGACACAGAATACAAAGCAATCATGTCTATCGCTGCTTCATGTTCTGCTGAGCAAAAAGGTGGGTTTTGCAGGAGGAAGATCACAAAAGCAGGGAGGATCTCCCAGGCTCAGCATTTGTTCAAACACGAAGAAAATGTAAAAGAAATTTTTAATGAGTACTGGGCTATTTATTGCTCCAAAGAGACGATGGGAGAGCAGAATATTTTTTTAGCTTTTCAGAAGAATAGATGCTGTGATTATCATCAGCCAAGATAACGGATTCAGTGTTCCATCTTTGCCATGCCTGTCAATTTTGGCACAATGGTTTGCTATGAAAAGCGCAAATAGGAAAAGATGGCAGTGAGTAACTTCTATAACGTTAGGGCTGGTGAGCTCCAGCGGAGATGTGATATGTTTTTTTCATACCTGAGGAAATATTTGCTCTTGGCAGGCACATCATTAGCTTTATTCCATAAAGCTGTAGGAATTGAGAATTACAGGAGTAGCACAGGAACTTATTCTGCATTGATCTGCACAAGAAGGATGCAGAGCTGTTGGAGCGGGTCCAGAGGAGGCCACAAGGATGATCAAAGGGCTGGAGCACCTCTTCCGTGAAGAAAGGTTGAGGGAGTTGGGCTTGTTTAGCTTAGAGAAGAGAAGGCTCTGGAGAGACCTCGCTGCTGCCTAACAATACTTGAAGGGAACTTATAAACAGGAGGGAGATCAACCTTTTACATAATAGTGAAAGGACAAGGCAGAACAGCTTTAAACTAAAAGAGGAGAAATTTAGGTTAGATGCTAGAAAGAAATTATTTACTCAGAGGGAGGTGAGGCACTGGCACAGGCTGCCCAGAGAGCTGTGGGTGCCCCATCCCTGGAGGATGCATGGGGCTCTGGGCAGCCTGAGCTGGTGGGAGGCAGCCAGCACATGGCAGGGGGTTGGAGGTGGGTGATTTTTAAGGTCCCTTCCAACATTAGCCATTCTGTGATCCTATATTGAACCACCCTCAGTTTTTAAGAAAAGTGTCTTGGAACTAGACATAGAACCAGCACTGAGCTTTTCCAGGGAACAAATTATCTTCTGTGCTCTGGTCTGAGCTGGCAGACATATTTAAAAGACAAGGGATGTACAAGTACTGTGCTGTGGAGTCCTGTACAAGCAAGATACCTTGGATATAGGCTCCAACTCATGAAGGAATATCTGAAAACTTAGACACAGTGATCCAGATTGTGATCACCAGTTAGACCCACATGCTCTCTGGTACCAAGTTCTACTCACCCTCAAGACATGGATTTGAATTTGACCCCTCCACTTGCAGAGGGATTTATTCACATGGAACTAGAGAAACCCACATCCTAACGAGATTTTTGATATAATTTCATTCACATTACAATACCAGCAAAATTCCCCGTTTTCTAAGCCTGCATGCAAACATAACCATGAATTAAAACCTGAATACAGGACCAAGAGTGCCACAGCAACCCCCATTCAGTATAAGAAAGAGAGGGACAAACTCTTTAGCAGGCTCTGTTATAAAAGGACAAGGGAAAATGATTTCAAACTGAAAGAGGGAAGACTTAGACTGGATATAAGAAAAGAAGTTTTTACTGAGGCACTAGAACATGTTGCCCAGAGATGTGGTGGGTGCCCTGTCCCTGCAGACATTCAGGGTCAGGCTGGATGGGGCTCTAAGCACTTGATGGAGTTGTGGGCATTCCCATTCATTACAGGAGGGTTGGACTAGATGGTTTTTAAGGGTCCTTTCCAACTCAAACATTTCTATGATTCTATGATAATCCTTGGCACTTACAGCAACTCCTTCAGTCTCACCCTTGCTGGAGAAGCCACCAGAGGGGATGAGCATCACACAGCACTCAGTGGGGCATATTTCTTGCCAATGAGCTTGGGGCATTCTGAGACACTTGTTCTCTCCCTTAAATTATTTTCCTGCAGCAAAACAGTCTGATGTAATGAACTTTTTACACGAGCCATGAGCTTAGAGCTTTTGCTGCTATGCATGTGCCATTGATTAGAGTGGCTGCAGATGGTTTTATTTTAGATAATCAAGCTTGCTGGGGTTTGCCAGCATCAGAACAAAAGCATAGTTTCCCCACTTACTAACCAAATTTGCAGCCAAGACACTTGAATTGATCTCAATTCTGATGGATGGTGAGAAAGTGGGAAGGGGGGGAACAGCAGTTTTCCCATATACCTCAAGCCAGGTGGGTCATACCTCTGCACACCACACTTCACCTCCATATTAGACAAATTATACTCCATTTTGCTCCTAAACAGGCAAAAACAACCACAAAAAAATGTTTTCCTTTAACAATTCCCATGCTGCCCATCTACATTGTATCAATATACCAAGCGGCAGAAAACAAAGCAGAAAACAACAGCTACACACAAACACAAAAGCCTCCAGAGCTGGAATTCTTCCTGTGAGATGTCCCCTCTGAAGTCTCCAATTTATTTGACTTTTGGAGGAGTCTCTGACACAAGCAGGATAATGATGGTGTTTAAGAGCAGATGGAAACACCCCACTCTTTGCTCCTTGCACGTGCAAAGGGATGGATGGGAGCAGTGGGAGAAAAAATACCCAGCTGGGACTGGATAACCACTACCTTTTGCTCAGCCCTGTGCTGAATATCCCATCAGAGCCTCAGAAATGCATTTGCTTCCCAAAGTGGTGCTGGCATAGACAACAAGAAGGCTTGCTGTTGCAAGTGGTCATTATGTGGCCTTTAAAACTACACACTGTACCTATAGAACAAGAGTGAGAAGAAAAAAAAAACAAACAACAACAACAACAAACCAAAACACACACACAAAAACCCAGAAAAATGGAAAGAAAAAAGAAAAGAATGCAAGAGATAAATCAATAAAAGGCATTTTGCAGCTGGGGTGACATAGACAAAGTGCATTCAGAACCACAGACACTTGACTTCGGGTCTGAGGGGAGAGGGTTGTTTTATTCTGTGCTTTGCCTCTTAATATTTTTCAGATTAGCAGTTTGCAATTCTCTGCTGGGCTGTAAGGTTTGGGAGGCACTGCCTGCTGGAACGTTTTGATCAGTGTAAGCTGGGGCATTTCCAACAGACAGGTTTATTAACTGATTTACTGACCACATGAATTTTGCGTAGTTGAAACAATTTAGCTGGTCTCTTTCTCTCCACTTTCCCCACACCTCCTGATTATTAATCATTAGGGAACTTTTTTACTTTTGCATGAAAACATTCCCCAGACAGTGCTGCATTGCCTCTAGTCACACACAACATGACAGATCCACTGCTTTGCCAGAATTTTCCTTCTGCAGCAAAACATGGTACAAAGCAAGAGGGGATTCTCCTCTACATGGGAGACGCTTTGAAAAGATGTAATGTTTTCAAATGCACTTTCTGGACATACTGAAGATAATTGCTTATAGAATCATAGAATCATAGAAACACCAAGGTTGGAAAAGACCTAAGAGATCATCCAGTCCAACCGTTCACCTATTCCCAATAGCTCCCACTAAACCATGTCCCTCAACA
Source organism: Tetrao urogallus (assembly GCF_951394365.1). Classification (NCBI taxonomy): domain Eukaryota; kingdom Metazoa; phylum Chordata; class Aves; order Galliformes; family Phasianidae; genus Tetrao; species Tetrao urogallus. Next base: position 45,555,809 of record NC_136820.1, on the reverse strand, counting down.
CAACATCCAGCCTTATAGGCACTGCTATCTCAGAGAATTTTGGAGCTCTCCTTGGAGCTCTCCTTGAAGGCTCCTTGGAGAACTTCTCCTTGGAGAACTTGAGGGACTGTCTGGACATGATCCTGGGCACCCTACTCCAGGAGTCCCTGCTGGAGCAGGAGTTGGATTAGATGGACCCACACATCCTTCCAACCTCAACCAGATTCTGTGAATTGCTGCTTTGGCTCAAGAGACAGAGCCACTGACGGTCCTACTGTGGACTCCTTTAGAGGAACTGGAGCTGGAGAAGGAGGTGTCAAATACAGTCAAGAGAGAATTCACCCTTCAGTTCAACAGAAAATTATGCAAGGTGTTTGACCACCACTTTTCTTTCTTTTTTTTTCTTGGTTTTTGAATAACGTGTAACATGAAGCATGAAAACAGCACAATGTGAAAAGATTACCCAATCCAAACTTCTCCCTATTATATGGACTTAATTTGCCAGCTCAAGAGAAAAATAGCTTCTATAAAGAACATTATCCATGTTCAATGATAAATTTACTTATTTGAAGATCTTGCTTTATGTTCTTTGCACTGGAGCTAGTTAAAAAAAGAAGATGAAGAAGAAAGCAAGGCTCTGAAAGAAATATTTTGAAAGGAAACCTTTCAACATTTGAGCAAGAAGGCTTCAAAAACTTGCATCTGTTCTCCAGCAAGTCAAACCACGGATATTTTTTTCCTCAGTATTTTGATTTTTTGATGGAGCAGTAACATTTTCAAGTTTGGAATATTTCTTTTTCTATTACTTGTTCTTGTGCAAAGAACATAAAGCACTGCTTGTTGGAGGACAAAATTTTCTTGGTAGAAAACGTGTACCCATGGACTTGAAGGAATTTCACCCAAGCTCACAAACATAAATATCCTCATGAGGCCCTGGTAATGATGGAATATACTACAAATTATATGCAGAAACCAAGGCAAAGTAAAGAAAAACCAGTCCCTTAATGTCCCACAGTGAGATTTTGTTGGCAGAACATCATTCATGTTGTCCAGATCATGTTGTCCAGAGGAGTCTTTGTGCTTCAGCTCTAGACTCACCTCTTCCCAGAGTCAGGAGGATACACAGAGGAGGTCCTACAAGCACAGCACACTCTGCACCTTTACTTTTCCCTATAATTCACCAAATAACTCCAGAGTTGAGATAACAGAGGTAGTGAAGTCAGTTTTCCCACAAGCTTAACACATATAGAGGGATTCTCTCGTCTCCCCAGAGCCTTTCTCCATGGAAGGCATTAAAAGGATGTCCCTCTGTACTGTCTATTTTAATGAAACTGGTAGGACTGAGATATCTGTGAGACCTATGTCAAATTAGATTGAAATAGGCCAGCAGTCTTAGAAGGTAGCAAGGAAATACTTACAGAGACACAGAGATCATGTAATTCTTATCTCCTGAGGAAAATAGGCTGCAAATACATACCCTGCCTTTTCTGAACACACATATACATGTTGACAGATCAATGATGAGTTATTTTATGGCTATATTTTTGTTTCTGTATGCAGAAACAAGCATCCTAAAATACATCAACATCCAGTGTCCTGATGGTCTACCAGAAGAAAACTGTTCTCAAGGTATTTTTGGCCTCACTAGAGGCAGAAATATGAAGGCTGCATATTGAAGGTCTGCTTTTGCAGTATTGGCAGCCTAAGTTTGCAAACAGAGACAGGATCTCCAGGCCAAACATTAAGGCAACTCTTGGTTTTCATGGCATAGCCAATCACCTTGCTGTGGAATTATTTTTCCCAAATCAGTTTCTACACGTTTAACTCTTGGCACAGATCTTTCAGGAAGAAAAAAAAAAATAAAAATGGACCTCACTAAATCACAAGACAAAGACCTCTTTCAGAGGCTTGTTAGAAGAATAGGACCTGTATGTAAAGTGATATCCTCATTGTGAGTATGTAAGGGGATCTCCTCTGCAGTCAAACAGGGACGGCTTTCCTCTTAAAGGGGCTTTCTTAGAAGTGGTAAAAGACTTTTGCCAATCATTGAGCCATTCAAATCCAACTCAGGAGATCAACACTTGTCAGAGCCTGACAGCGATCCAGTTACCTTCTTTGCAAATCGACCGAGAGGTTTTCAGCCGTGCTCCTGCTGAACAGACAATCCCATTAACCAAGGCTCCCATCCCCGATTTAATGGCAGAGTCCTCCATCTGAGCAGCGAGGAGCAGCTTATTCCCTCTTCCCTTCACGTTGCTAAGCCCAGGACAGAGCTAAGACACATCAGCAGCCTGCGTTTGTGTTGCTTCTGTACATGCTGTACCTGTTCTGTAGATAAAAAAGGAACTTCAATTTCCAGCGCTGTCAATGCAGTGACTTTTAATCAGTAAATTCCCTTTCTAAGACAGGCAGAAATAAAAAAAAAAAAAAAAAAAAAAAAAAAAAAAGCCCTCATCTGAAAAAAATATCAAATGCATTTTCAGCCAGAAGACATAAATATAACCAGAAAGCCATTTGGAAATGCTTTCATCTGACAACTGACATGCTTAGATCATCTGCAGCCCACCCTGCGCTTTTCTCACTAGAGAAATTAAACACTAGGAGAGCTGCTCCTGCTTTGAATACTTCACTTAAATATTTTCTGGCACAGACTCTCCCAAAGGCAGCAGCAGCAGTCTTGTTGCTTGGGACAGGCAAATCTTCCTCTTCTTTTCATGAGAAACAACACACTAAGTACCGTGAGACAGGTAGAAACGGGGTTTTGGAGAAATTCTTTTCTCATGCAAAACTTCTTGCTGGAGAGGTGTTGGCTCTCATTTCCAGAGTGGTGATCTTGGCTCCTTCCTCACTGGTGCATTTGCACTGATTCATTTTGGATCAGTGGCTGAATTTTGGGGTGCCTGATTCTCTTTGGATCTCCAGTACTCTCCAAACCCCAGTTTATGCGTGCATTCAGGAAGCATTTCCTTCCAGTGAGACAAAACAGCTCAGAGACCTGCCGTGCTCTGTAGAGGTCCTGCACCTCATGCTGTGAAGATCATCGTGCAGCCAGTGCTCAGTGATACCCACATCTCCCCTCTCAGCAGAGGTTAATTTATGATGGCATCTGATCCTGAACAAAGCCCCACTCTCCAAGGGGACGGCAGTGACCACGCAGTAATATTCACAGCAGTGGCTCTAGGGACCGTTCTGGCTTTGCATTCAAGGTGTAAACAAACACACTCAAGCAGAACTGCAGCTCTGTGGTAAGAGGGTTCACCCATCCACTTCTTACCTCACGCCCTTGTGCAGGGCATAAGAAGTTGGTGGAGTCACTGTTCTTGGAGGTTTCCAAGAAGAGGGTAGATGTGGCACTGAGTGACATGGGTCGGTGGTACGGTGATGATGACTAGATGACCTTACTGCTCTTTCCAACCTTAGTGATTCTATGATTCCAAGCTGGTGAGTTGCCATTCTCAGTGACTTCTAGAAAAACTGAATGGTAGCAGGTGGCTCCAGCTGAGTGGGCCTAAATCCCCAAATTCTCATTTTCTAGGTTTTTCAGAGGACAATTTCACAGCCATGGATGGCATGATACAATGCTGAGTCATATTTACATCACAGCCGATGGAGGCATGTATGGAGCTTTACTCCATATCTGTGCAAATCCACGTGATGTCCAAATGCGTGCAAAGGTCTTTCTTTAGAGAGTTTTCTGAAGTGTGGATGAGCTTATAGAATCAAAGAGTAATAGAATAGTTAAGGTTGGAAAAGACCTCGAAGATCACCAAGTCTAACCATCAACCCATTGCCATCATCCTCACCACATCCTTCAATGCCACAGTTCTTGAACACCTCCAGGGACAGTGACTCCACTACCTCCCTGAGCAGCCTTTTCCTGTACATTACTGCTCTTTCTGAGAAGAACTTTTCCTAATTTCCAACCTGATATTGCCTTCTTATGCAGACTGCAGGGCTCTTTAGAGCCCTGGATTTTGCAGAGCAGAGAAAGAATGGGTACTCTGCTGGCAGTTGCTGCCCCTGGGTTCTTTCCACAGCCCCTCCAGAGAGCAGAACAACTTTCCTGCAGCAGAAGAACCTGCTGGAGAAACAGTCCTAACTAACAGGGCTGCAAATTAGCAGTCCTCCATGCATATATCTCCCAGGATTGAAACATTTGTTGAAAGTTGGACCCCAGCCAGAAACAAGCATTTGGTGAGTGCCTAAATTAAGTTAACATTTGCAGCCATGATAGACTTGGTCTAAAACACTAGGACACAATCAGTCGATTGAGTTATAGCATCTTAAACTGGCAAGGTAACTAATTGCTTCTTGTTGTGAGTTAAGCACAGTAGCTTATGTCTCAGTGAAAAAGGGGCAAGCTAAACTGCATCTCTTGTAACAGAAGCAGGCAAAGTATATACACAAGAATAGCTGCAACGTCTGAGTAGGAATTAGATAAGCTCACTGCCACTTCCTATGTTCCTGTGTGCTGTATTCCTATGTTTACTATGCAGATCCACATCATCCTTTCATTTAGAAGTGGTTATATTTCACTGGCATGTGCCTTGGTGCAGATGGAGCACCATTTTGAAAATAAATATATATCCTTAACAACAGCATAGCTTGGGTCACATCTCTACCACTCAATAAACCCAGATCTAGAGTGGCTAGTCCTGCTTCAGAAGCACTCTGGCCACAGAACACAAGTACAACCCTAATAAGAAAAACACCACCATCCACCAAAAAACACCCCACAGCCAAACCCAGATCCAAAGCAACCTCAAGTATTCAAGGAAATTATCTAGTCCTGGAAGACTTTGCACCAGATGAGAGTTGTTTGTCCATACTCTTCTATCCAGGTTAGGGTCTCTGTCCTCTTCTGGTCAGCAGATGGGCACTGTGAACACCAGATTGCAAACGCTGGCTAATTTATTGAAATGCAATTGTGTGCCCAAGTCACATCCAGCTACTTCAGAGCAACATAACTGCCTCGGTACTGCAAAAGCCACACCATTTTTTCTATGCAATGAAAATAGACATTTTCTACTAATAGACATTAGTAGACATATCAGGTGCAATTTAAATTTCTAAGTATTCATGGCCATCTAAAATGTCTTAGTTTATCTTTTATGGACTATGCTGCCTCTGTGGAGGCACAGGGATGTGGGTCTCATCTGGCTGGCCGAAGAGGACATCTCTATTACCCAAAGGCACTTCAAGCAGCACAAAAAATTACTTAAATCTTGTACTTAGAGTCAAACACACAGCAAAGAGGGCAATATCACTGGGGAAGCCATAAACACAGCAGTCAGACATTCACATCAGCAGAGTAGAATAGTAGCGTTCCTGCTATTACCTATACACTGAATATATCGTACTGTATTACATGCACCAAGATCCCTTCATTTAGTTTACTGTCACTACCCTATTCTACTTTGTTTGGTGGAGTTTTCCCCCTCCTCCCAGACTATTCCTTCAATGACACCATGTCACTTGCCAGACACAAAGAAGAAAGGAAACATATGGTATGGTCAAAAGCCTTAAGTCTGAAATTCACCTACCAGCTCCATCATAAGCAACTAAGTTATCTCATAATGCCAAGTTCTGTGGCTTTCTATGAGGACAGCAAGCCAACCTCTGGCAAATTGAGGATAACTGCGAGCCACACCAGAAGATGGAGTTACACCAAAGATGTGTTGCTTGCTGTATGGGTACACAGGGGTTAGAAAAATGGCAGTGAAGTGAAGGCTGTAGTTCACACAAGAAGGTTTCACAGCTCATGATGCCAATTCAACTGCAAAACCTCCCGGTGCTTAAATGGTGAAGTTCACACTTCCTCCCTGGAGGGGACAGAAGGTAATAGTACTCAGCTGTGCCTATGACTATGCCAAATACCATTTGCTCATCTGAGATGAGCACAGATGGTCATATTTCTCTCTGTTTATTTTTGCTGAATGGCCTTTTCAGCCTGCCTAGTCTATGACCTTCTCCTGAAAATGAGTAGACTCATTTTTGCAGGAAGCCTGGGTTTCAGCTTTCTTCAGGAGGCTCTACTGGTATCAGCTGTGAGGACACAGGTGGATGATGTAGTCTTTGTGATTTCAGCTCATCCCTTGCAGAAATGGAATAGCAGGAGCAGAGAAGACATCCAGATACACACGTGAAGAGTATCTGACTTGCTGCTTCTCAAGTATAGGTTATTTAGACTGTAACTAACAGGAGCCATAAATTATTGCAGTATACCTTAATACCTGTCACTTTCAATCTTCAGAGTAAAACTGCAGTTTAATACAAAAAGATCTTCTAATCACTACATTTAAATACAAAGGGGAGTAAATCACTAAACAATATTTTAACATGTCAAAGGTGATAAAAAAGGGAATGAGTAATAATGAAACAGCACCTGCCATCCTGGCCACTGATGAGAAGGGAGATCTGTGGGTGTGGTGCTCTCTGAGGAGCTTTGAAAGTGAAGGGCAGGGAGTTGGTGGAGTCTAAGCATGATGAAAACTCAGTTCTGCCAGGCCCAGCAATATCACAGAATCATAGGGGTTGGAAGGGACCTCTGGAGATCACTGAGTCTGCATCTCACACTGCTTGGTGACTCGATATTTAAAGCCTCATCTCTTGCAATCACAGAAACAGGTACAAAGTTTAGAGGGCAGCCCATCTGCTCCAAATAGCTCTGTAAGCAGAAACTGCCTATGGAGCAGGGATATGCCTGTGAAGGCCATAGCCCTTGGGCAGAGATCTGAGTTCACAGGACAGAGGTGCTTTAACCCAGGGCACGGGAGGAGCTTTAATGCAGGGAGAAGACAAGATCTGGTCTCCTTTTAATTTCTGGTTTATCTAATAAGCTGCTGACTTTGGTGTGTCAAGGGCAGTAATGAAAAGCATGCCTGCTGCATCTATTATGGAAGAGTTTGAGACACTTTACCCTTTGTGCTGGGTCATTCATAAATCCATAACAAGAGGAACAGTGGATCAGTATTCACATACTGCACAAAGTAGGGAAAATAAGGAGTAAGAACCATCCCTTTCCTCAAAAAAATAGAATGGTTTAAAAAGAAACAAGAAAAGCAGTATCGCTTCCCTTTTTGAAGAAAGCAGAAAGAGGAACAGAAGGTAGATATCTGTGATCTCTGTGAGGCAAGAATTCCTGCATTGATTGTTGTGCTTGTCCATGGAGACAGCAAACCTGAAAGGATTGCCTATGCAACCACAGAAGTTGTTCCCTAGAGCCTGCGTCAGTCCTACAGGACATGGCTGGATGAACTGTCCATGCACACAGCATACAAATGCAAGGTGGCAATCATTAAAAGCATAGACAAACCCAATCAACTGCTCAAAGTGATTATCAGAGGTCTGTGTAAGAGCCACAGCGTGAAATTATTCTCCCTGAGCTCCAACAGCCTCCAAAACCACTCCAGTTCAGCAGGACTTCAGAAAGCATAGCACTGTATGGGATCTGACCCACCACCTACCAGCACAAGCAGTTATATTTTGCACCACTTTAAAGACTCCTTCTTGATCCCTAACTCCCTGCTTGGAGAAATGAGATGCTGTTTGGAGGCAAAACCTACCTGCTGTATAAACAACGACTCTCTGAGGAGCTAGCAATGGAGTAATCAACTGCAAGACACAAGAGTGATAACAAAGTCATTGTGCTGACCTGTATCTAGCTTTCCTTCTGTGCTGCTTGTCAAACTTCTGCCTCTCTTGCTCAGGTCTGGAAGACATACCAGAGCAAACCAATACTTGATAGGATTTGCTGAAGCCAACTGCAACCAAAACAATTTTTTTTCCTCATGTGCTTGTCCCAGCAATACTACAGTGCTCCTGCTGGGACAACCAAGAGGATGGTCCCTAGCCATGCTGTCTCACTCTTTGTGGCTGGTTTAAACTGACAGGCAATCTCAGATCTCCTCTTGGAGTGTGTTAGTAAAGCAAAGTCCTATCAGCTCCAAGACAGTCTGAACTTCAGAAACACAACCTTTAGCACTTTGTTCTGTAGGACAAAGATGCTCAGGTAACACCCTGGTGGGACCTGTAGCATGATAACAGAGGACCAGAATAGTCCTGTTTCCCTCTCTGAGTGTACACTAGTACATTGCAAGGGCATCTTGAGGCCAAGTTCATGCCAGATGATTTTGTTTGGACAGTATGGGCCCTATTACCCATCTGTTCCAGCCTGCCAACAGTTTCAGCTCTAGCGAGTCATCAGTTGCTCAGATGTCTGCTTCCAGAGGTGCCTGAAGCTCTGGTTTTTCAACTAACCCCTTAGGGTCAGATGGCAGTAAAGCAAACACTTTCTACTTAACTGAGCCATGGGAATTTCCTAACCTCAAAAACCGTTACTCCTAGAAAAGCACAGAAAGAAACCAATTATGAAAAATGAATAGCTTTTGAGAACCATTTTCCTTCCTTGCAGCCCCACTTGTTCTAGGAGAACCTGTCCCTTTACAGGAGCTCAGGAGGGGTTTAATGCAGCGCTGCATTAAACTCTGGTTCCCCAGCAGGAGAAAGACATGGAGCCTGCTGAAGCAGGTCCAGAGAAGGACACAAGAACGGTCAGAGGGCTAGACCACCTCTGCTATGGAAATAGTCTGAAAGTTAGTGTTGTTCAGCCTGGAGAAGCTTGAGAGAGATTTCACTGTGGACTTCAAGTACCTAAAAAGGGGTAATGTATTTTATTTTCAAGAAGGTAGATTTAGATTAGATATAAGGAACAAATTCTTCGTTATGAGGTTGAGACCTCCCTCAAGGTGCTCAAAGCCAAGTTGGATGTGGCCCTGAGCAGCCTGATCAGGTGGGAGGTGTCCCTGCCCATGGCAAAGAGTTGAAACTGGATGGGCTTTTAGGTCCCTTCCAACCCAAACCATTCTTTGACTCTGTGATTCTAAACCCTTTGCAAAGATTTAATGGAATGACATCTAGTCATTTCTTCAGCTGTTTCAGATCACCACTATGATTAGTGGTTTTGCAGACAGGACTCTTTTCCTGATTTGTGATTAACAGGATAGAGTTAACCAACCAGTAGCACTTTTCCTTCAGCACTACCTCAACCTCAATTACTTCAGTCTCTGCTGATGTACCTCAACCTCAATTTATAGTCAAGTATTACATTTTTTCATTAATATGAAAACTGGTACTGCTGATGAATATTTAAGCCAATTCCCTGCAAGGTTAAATTACAGAATTGTAGGAATCACAGAATTGTAGGGGTTGGAAGGGACCTCCAGAGATCATCGAGTGCAACCCCCATTCCACACCAAATGCACTTAGAATCATGGTTTGCACTGTTCATGGCCAGTATTCTATACCTAACTTTTAAAAAAATTCATTTTAATCCAATGCACTGAGTATCATGCAACATCTCTTCGCCATGTGACACACACCTGCGGAGAGGTTTTCTCTAAAACACAGATTTGCTCTATTGGGAGCACTCTGAACTCACTGTGGCCAACTGTGGGATCTCCACATTTTCACATGGAGAGGAGACTGCCTGGAGCTCCTGTGTTGCTCAGTGACCACAATGTCATTTTGGTAGCTAACATAGCTTACACTCTTGCTCACCGATAATTAACAAGCATTCCACTGTTACACCATGGCAGTCAAGGTTGTGCATCGTTACAAAGCGTTCTTACTTGGTGCACAAGCCGAGGTGTAGAGCAGAGGAAACTGGGATGGTTTAACTATTTGAGGTGCCTTCCATAGTCCTCAAAGTAAAGGTAAAAGCACTGTATGGTGCTGGTGAGTGATACAGGTGGCTTTCTCACAAGCAGATGAACAGTTTTAGATTAACAAAGCAGAAATTGCCACTCTTTTTAATGGGCCGCTCAAGGAAAACAAAACCACTGCTCTCTTCTGCCACTAGCCTTCTCTCAAATCCCATCTCAGCTGGATGGCAGAACTGGACAGAAAGCTATCGCCCACTATCTGGTAAGCCTCACAAATATTAACCCTATATAAATAAGTAAGGGCTTGGCTTCACAGAGACTGATTATTGGAAATAGAGATAAAACTGCTCATTCTACAAGTCCTCGCTTAAGAAAAAATAGATGGGTAAGAGAATTTAAACAAGATTAATGGATGTTGTCACAACCTTCTCTAATGACAAACAAGTCTGTCAGGGCAGGTCTCTAGCCCAGATCATTCACAGTGTAGCTTAGGTTTGAGCTAGGAAAACAAATGCTCAGCTATCACAGTACTGTGGTACTTGCATTCGAGTCCCTGTAAACGTCAATGATTTAGGCACAAGGAGACATTCCAAGTGGTTTTATCATCAGCAGCCAAGCTAACTGTGCTTCTGCAGGATGCTGCACAATCACCATAACCTGCTCCATGCTCCTTCCCTGCCAAAGAAGGAAATACATGGAAGGAAGAGTTCTCCTCTTACCCAGCCATTTCCAAACACAAGCAGCAGATCCTGTATCAATAGGCTGGAAGCAGGCTTAGCAAGCATTCCCTTGTGCTCGCTCCATTGGCTCAGCAGGCAAGGAGATAGCAGGCATCTACTTTCACAGCTTGTTTCTACTTTGGGGGAAAAAAAACCCATCCATACATGCCAAGTAATTTCATCAAACAAGATGGCTTCTGCCATCTTGTTGAGCTCTTTGCTGATTCCCACAAAGAGGAAGGAAGTTAAAGAAGGATAAGAAGTGGCTGTAGTGGAGGAAAAAAAAAAAAAAAAAAAAAAAAAGGTCCATGACTTCCCAGATGAAAAAAATAAATGGTGACACTTTCCCAAGCTCTCCATGTTGTTGCTGACTATTCCAGCATATTGTGCACCTGTTCCTGGGTAAACCAGAGAAGATAGGCCTGGAAGGGATGCTGGCTTACCCCTGCCTGAAGACAGGATTGGTTGCACTCATTTTTGTAAGCATCTAGATAAATTACATTCTTTAGTAACAGTATCAACACAAATAGCATGAAGCTACAACACTACTACCGGGTTGAGGAGTGACCCATTTTCCCTATTTCCCCAAAGCTATCTGTAGGTTGCCTTCAGACTCAGCTAAGTATCACTATACAATTCCTGTCTGGAAAAGTACAACAGTGACTTTTTTGCTGTTTATTTCAAGTGTAAAATCAGATTCTGTTGTTTTCAACAGCCACCAAAAAGAAGGTCCAGACTCATGAAACTACATCTGTGCAGAGGTCATGAACAGTTGGGCACCTTTCTGCTTGTAACACAGCTGAAATGCCTTCACTCAAGTGCTCCTCCCAGAAGACCTGTAAATGTTTTGAGACAATTACCTGGAAGTCATCAGCCCATCTTTTTCCACCTACAATGTCCAGCAGAGTTATTTGGGCACAGAGAGGAGCAGAGATGAAAGCCGTGAAGAGAACATAACATACTCTTGTCTGAGAGATAGCAAGGGTATTGGCAAATCTACCTTAGGTGTAAATCTACAGTAATTTTTAAGAGAGGCTCTGGTTTTGCACTATTAGATACAAGACAACACATGGTTTACGAACCTACTATTGTGTCTACTCCCAGGAAATACCAGGTTAAAAATCCCCTAAATACTCCAAACCCACAGGAAAATTTGTGTATGATTTGTTTGGTGGTTGCTGCCAAATTCCCCTACTGAAGGACAGAGATTTCACTAGATCCAGAACAGCCTTCCTAATACTACATTTACAACAGGTACATTTACATTTACAGGGTGCATTCTTTAACTGTTTGTTTCTGTGCCACTGTTGAATGTGAATGGACTATATTAAGGGTTATATGTACGAGTGCAAATGGGCTGGCTTAAACAGAGCGATACTAATTAAATAATTGTACATCAAATTGAGTCTCGTTTCGTGACATGTCTAGCTGTGTTAAGTATCCTTCTGTATAAATAATTATCATCTTTCATTCCAAAAACATTAATAATTGACCTTTATTGCTCAGTCTTAAAATATTTACCAGGACATGTTACACACTGCCTCCAGTCTTACTTTTGAATTTGTCACACTAAGGTACAAGACTTTGGCTGCACAAACCCACAAAGCTTGAGATCCCAAAGGGTTTTACCTCCCAGGTGGGACTGATCACCTTCCCAGAAGTGTTCACAATCAAGTGGCCAGCAGCGGGTAGGTAGAAAGAACCATCTCACACAACCCTTTTCAGCAAAAGACCATTTACAGACTGGCTAAAACCAAAAGATTGTAATATTCAGCCTGCCGTCCAGGTGCAAGTTTCATATTAGGGTACTCTGCAGTGACACTAAGCAAAAGCAGCATCTTCTGACTCTGTTGTTATCTGGAATATAAGGCAAGATACACTAAATACATGCACAACTTGGTATGGAAATGTCTGGGCTCTTTCCAAGTCAGTCTAAGCTAATCATAGCCAGACTTCATATGCAGATAAGTTCATCAGGTATTTTTTAAACAACAAAAAAATACAACACAGCTCATTTTACATTGCCTGATTGTGTTTGTACTCTGAGAGAGAAACGATCGTGTCATATACATAAACATGATTTCATAAATGCTTCTTAATCTTGGACTATTTTTCTCTGTCTGGAGAGGTAATCAGTTACTTAGATCAGTTCTGTTACAGGTCAGAACCCTGGACACCATCATGATACTAGGTCATATTTAGGTAGCCTTTAAGAGCTGATACATATTATTGATCATCTAATCCAATCAGGACAGAACTTCTTTCTCCTATCTTCAGGCAGCTAAAAATTGCATATCTGATATCAGCCTGCAGCCCAGCTTTCTCTCCTGTATGCCTATGCAGCTCCAGCGGATTGACAGCCAAAACTTAGCATCTAAGCTGTAGGTGTTGTCCCCATAGCCACCTTCAATTTTAACTGCAGAGAAGTCTGGTTAGATGTTTAGGCTAGGTTAACCCTAACTTTCATAAAACTACATGATGGCTGAAGCTTACACATGGACATGAAGCACGGACGTGGGCATGATGACTAGGTTGTTTCACTGGGGCTGGCTGCCCAACTGATGTACCTGCAGGACAGCAATGCACTCAACCGCAAGGGAAAAGTTTGGAGCCAGCAGCTGCAAACAGTGGAGGTAATGAGGACACCAAGTTTGAGAATCCTATCTTAAAGCTGCCTCAGATTACTGTATCTGCATTTTGGGTGTCCTCCACTGCTGCTAAAAATTATGCAAGAGATTTGCCTTTCAAGACACTGAAGATGAGATTAACCTCCCCTACAGCTCCTGCTGCAACCCATGAAACAGTGAGCCATTCCCAAAGGTGAAAAACAGCACAGGAAAAGCACTGTATTTTTTCACTCCAAAACCCACAGGCCAGGCTGGGAAGCTCTTACCTTCAGTCACAGCCATGGTCAGCAGGATTCACCTTCAGAAGGCTGATTTTTCTCAGTGCTGGGCTCCCATTGGGAATGTGGCTGCTCAGCACCTCCAGAACACAGGCTCTCAAATGCTAACACATAAAGCACAACCTAAAAAAAACTGTCAGAGCACCAAGCAGCTCTCCCCTGGGCCTGCCCTGATGTCTGTTACCATTATAACTCAAGGCTTTGCTTCAGCATTTATCTGACAGAAAGAGACCATTACCCCGACAAAATAGTTTCCTACTCCATTGACATTATCACTTTATTGAGCTTTATATTAAGTATTTTGAAATATTTACCAGGAGGGATAGATATTATTGTATTTTTTAACTAAACAGTGTGGAAGGTACAGGGGAAAAGGATATGTCTGCTGGTGTAAAAAAACAGGTCTGGGGTATAGCCTGCTCTGCTGTACCCCTCCCAGGTGTCCCCTGGGCACACTGGTTAACTTCTCTTGACCTGCTTTACCACTTTCATGCTGGGATGGTGTATTTTCCCCTGGGTCTTGGTGTCCAGTGGTGAACTGTTCCATCTCCCCATCACTTCTGCTACCATAGAGGTTAAGACAGAGGAGCAAGTACTAGAGACATTTCAGCTTAGTTGATAATATTTATACAATAACGTAGTAACAGCCACTCATAAAACAGCCCTTGCCCCATAAAATTTACAATGTAAAGCAGACATACAAATGGGATGAAACAGCAGTAATGTTGGAAACACATGGTTTAGGGAAGCAGTTGACCAAGGCCATCAAGCCACACATGGGCAGAGTTGAGAACTGGACCCAAACAGGAATTTGCCACCTCTGTCTGGCACCCTGCAGAAAACTAGCCTCTCCAGCTGTTTTCCAGGAACAGTTATCTGTCCTTTGACTGTGATGCTTCTGGATCCAATATGAGCTTCATCTCACAGACAGCCACTATCAAGCAGAAGGGACTGGCTTTCTCCAGGATATCCAAGGGCAACATCCATGGCGATTCCAGTCAGCTGAGTGCAGACAATAGCCACACTTATCTGAAATGCTGCAACACTGGCAGCTATAATGCACACGAAGTTAATCACTGGCATATTTGTAGACTGCCAAGTATATAATAGCGCCATAATGAATGTGTATGGCTGGGCCTATAAAAACTTTCCTTTTTATACTCAGGCATTTTAATTGACACAGAAATACATTTTAAAAGAGAAAGCAGGCTTGATGAGGTCAGCTTAAATTCCTTGGTATAATTACCAAGTCCATTGAACGCAAATCTGAAATCATTTATGTTAAGTTAATAACTTATGCCTTTAGTTTATAAGCACCACATTACATTTCAGGCAGCTCAGATCTTGGCTTTGCTAAAGTGGCTTGGCCTTTAATAAATTCCTCCCCACGTTTTTCATGTTATCATTCCTTTACAGTCATGGTTTTCAAATGGCAGTGCAGGTACAGTGTGTTTAAATCACCATAAATTAGAATATTTCTTTTTTTTTTTTTTTTTCTTTCTGGCTGTAGCACCTTTATTGTAAGTCATCTACTTCTCCTTCAGCCACAAAAGTTATTACAGGCACAGGTCGGAAATGAAAAATACACCACGTGCCGTCTGCGAATGTCCCACACCAGACCCCTCTTGGAGCAGGATCACTTTCAGAGTTTTTCAAAGCATTTCAATCCAAAGTATTTTTATCAGCTCGGTTAAAATGACCTTCACATTTACCACCTCCATAGCTGGACAGACTTGTGTTTTATATAGCCCTGCATCATGGTGGCATTCAATCCACTCACGGGTACTCAAGGTGGCTCAGACTTCCCTGCATCAGACAGGAGGGTTATTAACCTGATGGAGCTGTTAGGTGCCCTTGTTCATTGTGGGGGATTTGGACTAGATGGCCTTTAAGAGTCTCTTCCAACTCAAACGATTCTATGATTAAAGCTTGTAAGAGGAAAAAAAATATCCATCACCCTAGCCCAGGATGGCATTAATGACTAGGCCACATTTGCTAAAAGCTTGGTTACCCCTCCTATGATGGGTAAAGCCTCCCACTGCCTTCTGCAGTTAAACTGGAGTGGAGATAACAAACAGCAAGGAGTTTGTTGGAAACTCTGTATAAAAAGCTTCATTTCTGCTAAGCAACATGGGGTGAGGCTGTTAGAGGTGATGGCACTTACATTCAGAAAAATTGCTTAACAAAAGCACCTTGTGCGCAGGTGGCTTTGAGTTTGCCACTGGATAAAGCAGGAGTTTGTGTATTCACAGAATGGGACACTGAGGAGAAGCATCACCAAGGACCATACTGGGATGCAGTATAGTGAGAAGTGCTTTGGGCAGCTTCCCCCTGTCCCCTCCTGCCCAGCTTCCATCATCCTGTGTGAGCTCATCTCTCCCATGGATGTCAAAGAACTCCCATACACGGCAGTAAGATAAGCAGCAAATAATGCTGGGAGGAATGTGCTGAGCCAGCTGGTCCTTTGCACCCCGTAGGATGCACAGACCAAAGAGGCGTCTGCCACACATGTCACGCAGATGAAGCCAACTTTGCATTCAACAACTGCACCAAACAAAAGATAAAAGCAGTTTCAGCATAATAGATCATTCAAAAGAGCTCCAAATCCATGCTTCCACCCCTCCCTTTGTACCCTCTCTCCAGGTTGCTTAGCAAAAGCTGATTTTTATTTCCAATTAAAGGATTTCAGAGAAGCTTTTATTTATTATTTATTATTATTATTGTGTGACCACTTTGAATCACACTGCTTCATTCTGGTTCTTTAATCTAATTAAAAAAAAAAAAACTGCAGCACACACATTTCCTTCCTGAGAAACACTCTTGGTTTGTTGTTTAATGTTTTGCATAGTTACACTCAGGGCTTTGGTGCATTTTTAACTGGCTTCAGATTCAAGACTGCACTCCATCTCCACCAGCTAACAGGAGAGAGGCAGAAGCACAAAATCTCCTCTCACCAAGTCCCTGGGATCTGCTTTTGTCAGAGAGATAGTGATATCACAAAGGAGCCTACAGAGCCCTGTCATGTTTAATGTGCACAGGCTGACACTAAGACAGCAGCTTGAAATGCAGAGAAACACAAGTACAGTAATTGCAGCATCTCGCAGTGGCACTCACAACGCCTGACTGCCAGCCAAGAGGAATTTCCCAGGAGGATGTACAGTGAAACCTCCTTCTAGTGGGGCCAGAAACAGTGATGCTTTGTTACCAAGCAGTAACGAAGAAAATGCTTTTAATTCCATGCAATGTGAATCCTCAGATCCTAGCTCAGGTTTTGTGCTGTTTACAGAAAGGATGAAATGAGCAGCACTTGTGGTGTGCAATGGAGATTCTGTATCCAGAAAGGGTATTTTTTTTTTTTCAGAAGACACCAACACTCGAGTCGTACCAAGTGACTACTGAGGGCTTGGTTCTTCCATCTAATCATTGCATTTGAAATTCCAGTGGTGCTCTCATGTGGTCTATAGAGGCACACACAGGGCTTGCTGTGCTTATATAGTGTATTTTTTAAGCAAAGAGTCTACAAAAAATTTGTTAACTCAGTTCCACAGCTATGCAGGTGGATGAAGTAACCTGAAAAGCACTATTTTCAAAAGTTTGGGGACCAAAGGCATCTATGTCTGGTAAGAGCAGTGCACAAACAGAAAGGCAATATGCTCTCTGTTCCTAGAGCAGCCCTTAGGGTGCCCAACAAGAGAAAGGAGCAAAGAAGAATACTAAGAAATAACAAAGAAAGGACAGTGAGTAATCCTTTGCACAGGGCAAACCTACCACTTAGGTGCATTGAATCATAGAATCATTAAGGTTGGAAAATATCACTAAGATCATTTAGTCCAACAGTCAACCCGTTACCACCATGCCCACTAAACCATGGAGGACTTTGTCCTCAATGCTTAAGAGACGTTCAGTGAGGAAGAGTGCTGCCGTGATAAAGATGTGTGGGGTGAAGTCCCATGGATGAGATTTTTGGGCACAGGGCTCAGAGTCTATGACCACCTCCATCCCATTTTCGAAGAGATATTAAGGTAGCGGGCTTGGGCTTCAATGGCATAAAAAAAATAAAAATATTTTCAGAAATGTTTTGGGTATCAAACTGCACCTAGGAGTGCTAAATACCTCAAAAAATGTCACCCCCTGTAGTATAAGCCAGAGTGCCAAGAACGAGGATAAGTCATGGAATAAACCAGGATACAGGGATCAGATACAGGAAAAAGCAGCCACATCATGAGTTGCCACATCGGGTTGCACAGAGAAGCTTGGATGCCCCATTCCTGGAATTGCTCAAGGTCAGGTTGGACAGGGCCCTGAGCAGCCTGACCAGGTGGGTGACAACCAGCCCATGGCAGGGGGTTAGAACTAGATGATCTTTAAGGTCCCTTCCAGCATAAGCCATTCTATGGTTCTGTGATCCTATGAGGTGTGAGCTCATGCCTATGCTTTCATCCCACAGCAAATACAGAGCACTTTGGACTGGCTCAGTTCTCAGCAAAAGAGAGCCTGACACCACCTCTGCCTCAGGAGAAATTGGCCACAATTGTCAGGAGAGAATGGAAACCCTCTGAAACTGAGAAGTGAAAACACAGAATTTGCCACAGCTGGAGACATTCTTTAAGGAAAAAAAAAAAAAAAAAAAAAAAAAAAAAAGAAGAAATAAATCAACTTTTCCTATTTCTGCATTTTTCTTCTGTGATCAGAAGGGAGTGGGATGAATACATTGCAGCAGATTACACTGCCATTATTTCAGGACCCATCAGAAATATTGCGATTTTCCAGAAGAATTGTTATCTCAAAATTGGAGCCTAATTTGGCATACTCAGAGGTTTCTGCAGATCAGATAAGATTCAAGTAAACATTTGAATCTTGTCAAGTACAATTTAAATACAAAGAAGAGTCTTCCTCAGCATTTTGAAACTCTATTTCATAATCTGGAGAGTCCTACCAAGCCCAGGCTTCATTTCTTTAGAAATTCAATTCCAGAGGTACACTTACAGACAGCAAGAATTCTGACAAGATATAATTCATACCAAGAATTTTCACTTTCAATTCCTTTAAAGTTCAAATTTAAGTTTTATTACAGCTCACTGTGTGAAATCTTCCAAGATCCCAAAAATGCACGTGTTAACAGTTATTCTTAAATGCCAGAAGGCATCATTACAATGGTCCTTTCCTTTGACCTTTTCTATAACCCATGCCAGATGAACACCTTTGACTCCAACACCTCAAAGCAACATCCACTTACAAAGTCATTCATTTGCTCTCAAACATATGGAGTTATTTCTCCACCAGCTGCCTAAAAACATGCAAAGACAGAAGGTATGGAAGAAGCAAGGTGTTGGGGATGCCAGCTTCTGAGCAAGCTATCCAGGATCAGGCCAATGATTTAAAGCTATCATCACAGTGTCCATGAAATTGCAGTGGTTTAAGTTCTTAAAGACAGTATCCCAGGCTTGGCTTTTTACTGTTCATTTTACAATTCTGTTTATAACTTATATGACACAATCAAATAGAAAACTCATGAGATGGTAGCTGACAATGACCTCAACGTTGGTGTTCAAGGTGAAGCTGTCACAAAAAAGAACATGCAGATATGTTTTTTCCCCCTCTATTCAGTTCTCTTCTGCAGATGGGCTTCAGGTTTTTTTATTTGTTTGGTTTTTTTTTAAACCAACATTAACTTGCAAAGGACAATAGGAAATAGTCCTTGTTGAATTTTGTTGTGCGTCTCTAAGAACTGCTGCCCCAAGTGTCCACCCTGCTGCTGCCCAGTGAAGATGCCCCCTCCACATCTGCCTTCTGGTTCACACACCAGCATTTTAACCCAAATCCACTTTCACAGAGCAGGAGAGACATGGTGACATCTGAAATTGCAGCTACAAGGTTTGTCAGAGACCAAGCGTCAGCAATTCACATTTCACAGTGCCACTTTCATGTAGTTGAATGGGGTTGTCTCCATTTCACAGGTTTAGATTGGATATCAGGAAAAACTTTACAGAAAGGGTGGTTAAGTACTGGGATAGGCTCCCCAGGGACGTGGTTGAGTCACCATCCCTGGATGTGTTTGAAAACCATTTGGATGTGGTGCTCAGGGACATGATTCAGCAGAGGGTTGTTAGAGTTACAGTCATGTGGGTGGGTTGCGGTTGGACTCGATGATCTTTAGGGTCTTTTCCAACATGAGAAATTCTATGGTTCTGTGACCACACTGAAACTCGTACAGTGACCATCCCCGTGCTCCATTCATGATCTCATGACAACACAAGTAGAAAACCCAATCTCCACTAAAGCTGCTGCTGTAGATAAGAGTCCTAAGCATTCATACATATTCACTGATCTGTTGTAAGCCATACAGCCAGCAAAAGATATATCAAATTCCTATCTTATAGGATATAAGTTATAGGAATTATCTTTGCTTGCTTTTTATAACAAATAGAGCTATATAGAAGTTCTACAAGGAATGCAGGAAAATCCTGCTCTGTGTTCTTAATGCTTGAAATAATATCCATTTTATTTTCATAAAATAAAATCATAGAATCACAGGATCATTAATGTTGGCAAAGACCATTAAAATCCGCATGTCCAAGTGTCAGCCCACCCCCACCATGCTCACTGACCACATCCCTCAGTGCCACATCTGCACAGCTCTGGAACACTTCCAGGAATGGTGACCACCACCTCCCCAGGCAGCCCATGCCACTGCATCACCGCTCTTTCTGAGAAGACACTTTCCCTAATCAGAAGTGAACCCAAAGTCCACGCTGGCTCACCACCATTCAGACGCTGCTCAGTAAGGTGGACTCGTGGCTGCTCCTTTCCCATCGCACTCATTTCCTATATGCCATTTCCAGGATTAGCAGCCTGTGAACCATGCCAGTCAGAAGCAGGGTAACAACAAAGAGGGTAAAGCATGCTGACATTTTCTCAGCTGCTTAGTGTAAGCAAACAAACAAAATACAAAGGGAAGAAAACAGTCTTGGCACAGATGGGCTATTTTGCATGTTGCTTTCCACACATAGAGCAATTTAATCTTGAGTCAGCACAAGTTAGCAAAGGAATGACAGGTTGTTACAATTACAAGCTGCTTTGGAAGTATTACTATCAGTGCTGCTGCTATTTATGTTTAGTATTGTTATTGATGCTATTAACACTGCTTGTACAAGCGTTTAATGTTACTGTACTGATGCAAATAACATCTGGATTAACAGTTGAGAGAACGACATGATGCGAAACAGATTGATGGCTGAAGGAGCATTTACTGGGTCACACTTCTGGGTTACATTCCTGCAGATGTTGTGCATTCATACTCCAGAAGTCAACAGGAGGCTTTTCTAAATAAGCACCCCAGGATCTGGCTTGTGAAAGAGGACTTGATGCTGTGACTTATTTCTTCCTGTCTCAGCAAGGACGCGTATGTTACAGGATCACAGTGGCAGAACTGACCACAGAAACTCTACATTGCAGTCCTTCTAAATTAGCCACAAGGAAACATTATCTGAGAATTCAAACCAGACCTCACTTGGCATCTTGTTTGTATTATTTGTGGTCTCTGGCTTAACACCACAAGCCACCCTTTGCCCCAAACAGCTTTAATCACAGCCATACATAACGGCTCAGCCAAGACATGAACCTCAGAGTACTGAACATTGCCTGTACTTAGAGGAAAAGCTGACACATGCTCCAGGGTCAGCAAAAGTCTAAAGAGATGACAGAAAAAGAAAAAAAACAAAAACCTGCAATCTAGATTCTCCACATAACAAAACCCTGTGGGACTTGGACAAATGATTGTTTAAACAGTGTTTGCACTGCAATAAACTTTTTGCATGTCATTGCCTCAGATGTGTGAAGGCTTCAAGCTACGGCAGGGGAGATTCAGGCTGGACATGAGGAAGTATTACTTTTCAGAAAGGGTGGTCAGGCACTGGAACAGACTGCCAAGGGAGGTGGTGGAGTCACCGAGCCTGGGGGTGTTCAAGGAAAGGCTGGATGTTGTGCTGAGGGACATGGTTTAGTGGGAGCTATTGGGAATAGGTGAACGGTTGGACTGGATGATCTCTTAGGTCTTTTCCAACCTTGGTGATTCTATGATTCTAAGGAACATCCAATCTGGATTAGAAACATAGAATCATAAAATTGTTTGAGTTTGAAGGGACCCTTGAATATCATAGTAGTCCAACCCCCTTGCAACCAACAGGGATACCCACATCTCCATCTGAGCTCCATCAGGTGCTCAGAATCCCATCCAGCCTGACCTTGAGTGTCTCCAAGTATGAGGCACCCATCACATCTCCGAGCCTTCCGCTCCTGCCCCAGGAGGATGCAGATCTCCATAAAGTCCTGCACTGCAAATACAGATCATAAAACCATGATAGTAGCTGTACTCGGGCAACTGATTTCAAGGACTCAATGCTCCACATTTAAGGATCATTGTATTCTCCATTGAGGTGCCTGAGGCACATCAACACATTCATTTTAGTCCAGAGCAGCAAAGCCCCTCAACAGATCTTGCTCACACTACTTTGGTACAGGCTCAAAGCAGTTGAAGGGGGATTCCTTCTCAAGTGAAGAAGAACTACAGAAGAAATTCTTTGGGAGCACATCTGGTAAAGTCTGACTGCAAATAAATCTTTAGAAGTGATTCTGGGGTAAAAATCCACGAACATAGTGGAGGTTAGTGGAAGAAATCATCTTTCACAGCTCTGCTCCTCTGCCACTGGGCTGCTCAGTACACAGGGAGTGTTTATGGTGCTTGTAAAGACAACTAGAGCCATTGATAGCAGAAAGTAAAGAAAACAGCACTGAACTGTACTGTTGCCAGGTGAGTACAACTCTGGTTTAGAGCCAAATTTTGTTTCTGCCCTGCAGTACGACCTGCTGACAGGACATAAACATTTTCCTAATGCACACCCCCTGGCCCAGGTTACATGCACAAACAGGCATGCTACTACCTTCATTTAGAGACTGACCAAACTTAGATGTCCCATGAAGATCACGCACAAGGCTGCCTTGCCCCATCCCAAGTCACCCAAGCACCCTTCATCCAAGCATAGCACACAGGAGCTCATCCTACTCATTAAAAATTAAAAGTGAAGCCCTCCTTCCTGTCTAGGAACTGAGACTTCAGAGAAAACCTCTTCCACATGCTGTGCTTTACATTAATATCCCTTACATTAACACGTAGATGAGGTTCATCCCAACTGGGCATGACAACAGTCCACTATTTTGTTTCCCATGGGTTCTCATAGTGTCTGTGAGGGACAAGAAGAGATAGAAATGGCCTCACTTAGCCAATATTTAAATTAGATTTTTAAAAGAAAAGTGAAAAATTGAGACTACTACAATGTAATGCAAAAAAAACAAAACAAAACAAAAAACAACACACAGAACACATCTGCTGAATCCAACTCGCTCTTCAAGCAGGTTTGCTCTGATTGCAACAGATAAAAAAGGCTCTTGAAAAATGGCATTATAATAAATTGGGGTTTGTAATAATGGATTTAAATTTCTTTGTTCCTTTGGTTTATAAATGGGAGCTGCAGTCCCAGGTAAATCCTCTGTGGTCATAGAAAGCCTACGGGAGATTGTAAAGAACCCAGCTATTTGAAGTTTAGGTGCATAACCTGATACCCAGGGCCAAGTTTTGTGACACTTCTGATCACTTTAAGTGCCCCCTCCTTTACTTATGGAGCATTTATCCTAGTTATGTTTCTAAGGAATGGAAAACTCCACCAGAGAAACTTTCTCAAGCAATCAACATTAAAAGTTAAGCATCATAACTTCATGCAGAACTGTCCCCATGATCCAAAAGCACATGCTTAACCCTTTGGTACTCTATTGAACATTGATTATATTCACCTCAGCAGCAAAAGGTAAAAAACAATTTCCAGCTAAGGTTGCCCAACCTTTATGATATTTTACATCTGTCATTGAAATACATGGATTGACCCATTTAATTTTACGTTATGGGTTTTCAATAGCTATCATCACCAGATTGGGTGACCACCTCATCAGAATTAGCCATTAGAGAGAGAAAGTTGCTTCCTACAATATGAAACCCACAGGCAACAAAAAAGCCACTTTACACATTTGGGGAAAAAAAAAAAAGCAAGGCCATTTTTAACTTCTCAGGTTTTTAAACCTGTAGCATCATTAGGCAGATTTTACTGGTATCACAGAACAGTATATTCTTGGCCTGGAAAGCAATGAGAGATGAACTATATGGTTTTAAATAGTCACAAAGCAGGTTTTAAAGCAGCCTAGTGAAACACCTAGCCCAGCTTATTGCCCCCCACAGCAGCTTTGCAGAAAAGCAATCAGCCTGAAGTGGTTCATGTATACAAAAACTAATTCAGCACGTACCACCTTGTCCATTGCTGGTGTCCCAGCATGCAAACCACCCCGCATGGACACCTCATCCAGAAGCAGCATAACTAAGTTTCTTTAAGATTTGGTATCTCACTTGTATTTTAAGTGACTCTTTGTTGATGTTGTTGTTTTTCTGCTTTCAAGTAATTTCCTCTTGTTCTTGTAGCTGCTTATTCTGTTGAAGGACACTGAGCCTTGTGGGAAGTGAGAGCATGCCAACAGATTACCCTATGGAGTATCTGGCAATGGCAGATACTTGAGGAATGGGCTGATACCAGAGCACACCTGGCATCACTTCAGGAGTATCTTAACATGAAGCAGTTGCTACGCAAGGGATAAAGTCCATATATGTGAAATATGTACACATGCTCAAGGGTCAGAAGCACCCTAGAGAACAAAAAGAACAAACATTTCCCTTGATAGCGTGGTCAAGGAAGCCTTGGTGAGAACTTTGGAAGGGCTGTGCACTCAGCATGCTGACTTACAAGGACAATCTTTGTCACTGAATTGCATAGGGAAGGACTAAGAGAAGAGAATCGTATAAGAATTTACCTTGGATGATGGCCCTCCTGCAAAACAGAGGCTTCAAAAGAAAAATCTGATAATTCTTCTACCTCAGTCCAGTTCTCTGCAGTGGCTTTATTTTGTGGCACACAAAGAAAGAGCTCCCAATTTCAGCAATGCCATTATGTGCCACACTTACAATGACATAACTCATGAGACTACGCTGGTTTACTCAGTCCTATGGAAAAAACAGTAAAAATCCTCCAATATGTTAGCATTTGTCCCATTTATAGAACGCATTCAATGAGTAGATTTTACTCTTTAACGCAACTCAGCTCACATTATTCCCTGAGCAAACAAGTTCATCCTACACCCATGTCAGCAAATACTCTGAAATCTGAGTGAAGTGGGTCACAGCTTACATATGAGTAGTTCATATTCCAGGTGATGCACATATGGAAACTCAAATAACTGCATTAATAGATATCGCTTCCACTTCTTAATCTTTTTTTCTTTAAACACCCATGGGCAAGGACAAAGAAGGAAGTGGAAAGGCTATTTTATATCCTTTATTCCACTGATGTCTAGAAACAAAGATCTTCTGACATAGCATATTTCAATGTCCTTTGTTTAACCTTCCCCCTTGAAAGATCAGAACACAGAGTCTTTGTTTTCTGGTGCTTTGTAGGCTAACCTACAGGTTATGCTTTGATAAATATCCAATGAACTAAGGAAACATCAATGCTTTTCCTTAAGATGCATAGTTGCTATTTTGTCTGACATCTAATATTCTTGTTAGACATTATCTTAAGCATTTAGGAGGCCTTTCTGCCTCTGAAGCCCTGTTTGCTGTAAGAACAGCTTGCTGAAGT
Organism: Tetrao urogallus; assembly: GCF_951394365.1. Taxonomy (NCBI): domain Eukaryota; kingdom Metazoa; phylum Chordata; class Aves; order Galliformes; family Phasianidae; genus Tetrao; species Tetrao urogallus. The sequence goes on along the minus strand of NC_136820.1, from coordinate 45,530,812 downwards.
AACCAGTGTTGGTATTTTATCAGTTTTCCCCAGTTAAGACCTCATCAGGTCCTTTGGAATTCACACTCTTGACTCCGGTCTCAGGAGCAGAGGCAGCGAGTTTCATCTTTACAAAACAATCACGTCCCTGGGGCTTGACACACACTTTAAAGCAAAAACAGAAACCCAGTAGGAGTGATGTTGCAGTGCTCTGGAAGCAAGAGGCTGATAGTAAATGACTATCTTGGCATAACACAAATAAGCTCATGGCAAAGTTCCTGTCACAGCCATGTCCATGTGTATTATTCCTGATACACCACAGAATATATGCATTCCTCCAGCCTATTTCAGAAATTCCACCTTGTTGAGTTCGTTGACAGTTATGGACCCCATACTCCCAGGTCAGGACAGATCCCACCAGGGCTCCCTCCCAGGGAGGACATGCTGTAATATAGACTGGAAAAGCAGAACCATTACCATCATCAGTGATGACATATGAAAGACTGGAATAGAAAGTGGCAGAAAAAAAACTCACGCGGTAACATAGGAGCAGAGGAAGTTGCTGCTGTTAGGGCAGCTTGCTCTGCACTGTGCCCTGCTTCAGAGCTTCACTGCTTTGAGATGTTAGGTCTAATTCTCTCCCAGATTACGAAGTGCCCTAAGTGCTTTCCCTCTCAAGAGCTGTCCCTTGAGTGACCTCTCCTTTCTGAGGTTGCTTCACTACCTCACAAGGTCAGTTGAATTTGGATTCTTTCAATGCAGCTTCACACAAAACTCAGGAAAGCCCCCATCAGCCCCTGAGTGGCTGGGATGAAAACTTTGGGAAACAGCCACATCTTCCTCTTCTCTCTATCAGTACAAACTTGCCTTGAACTGACCTGCCTCTCATGAGAGAGGACAGAACCTTGTACTAGCAGCAACAGAGAAGCAAATGACCTGTAAACCTCCAAGATGGCATACGGTCCATTTCTAGAAGGAATTAACATTCCTTGTTACATATTAGTTATTGGATTGGTTATCACATATTGGTATTAGATAAACCCTTAAGAATCTGTTTGCTTGGTTTTGCCATCGGGTTACCATTAAAGTTTGTCAGTTTAATCAACCCAGGCTGCTTGTATCACTGCCCCACATTGCCCAGGTCTGACTTTGGTCATTATTTGATCAGAGTAAGGACTACCTGCTGGAGAACACAGCAGGTCCAGGGGGCTGGTTTTATACTCTGTTTTGTTACCAAGAAATAATGCACTCATCTCTCCTCTCTGCCCAGCCATCAGCTTCCTCTCCTTTATCAACAACAACTACAGGGCTCACCTGAACATTTCCATCTAGATCAGAAAGAGAGGTTGCCCCTTCACATGGTGGCACACTTAGCAACACCAGCACAAGGGAGGAAAATAGAAGATACAGGCCCAGGATGGTTAAAGACAGAAGATGGCTCTTTCAAGCATTCAATTTCGACTGCTCAGCAAACAGTACCTTCAAAGATGCTGCACTCTGACAGGGCTTTTCTTTCACACAAGATGTAAAAACAGAAGCCCTGACCTCTTGTGGTCATTAAAGCCTACAGAAACAGCAAATTGCAATTTCCCTATTTCTTTAATCTTCTGCCCAATCATTTTCTGCTATAAATGGTAACACTAATAGTGGGGTATGCTGGATGCCCATCAGTCATATCCTGTTGGGATCACAAAAATCTCAATTATTAGCATTTTGCCAAGCAATCTGAAAACCTTACCCAGAAGACAGGATGGAAAAGTAAAGTATTGCTCAGTATAATGTATGACCCACATGAACTTCTCTCCACAGATGTTAGTGAGCATACTTCTGCTAGGGCCACATCATCATTTTCAATTTCAGGATTGTTTTATAGACACCTAACAAACCATGTAAGTAATTCATAGCACGTTTGGGACAAGTTAAAGAAGAAATTACGTTTAAAAGATTCATACCTGCTTTGAGATGCCTGGGGCTGGAACTGAATGAAGTACACTCTCTTGGTTTATTGTAAAGGGTGAATGATGAATTTCTGCTTTAATGCTAAGGGACTCGTTGGGACAAAGTACAAAACTGCAATGCTGGAGTGTTAGGCTAATACACAATGAGGAGCCACTGTAATTTTGGGGATTAGGGATTAAGAAAATGCTTGAACTGGAGCGCTGTTGTAGAGTGTGATGCCAGAAGGTGTAAGCATCTGCACCACTGCAAGTGAGTGAGTCCAAGGATTTTGTGATGGCTAAATGCACCAGAGTCTGCCTTCACACTACACACAAGAAATGCACAGCTAAAATAGCACAGAGTATCATCTGGAGCATCTTCCTGAGCCTCCTGCAGCCAGAGCAGTCTCCTTAGGGCAAGCTCCCATCACAGGCTATTGCTGAGATAATTATTACTTGTGACAAAGTGGAAAACTGTACTTTGTCCCTTCAGGGAGGTGGAATGTGCTATAATGGGCAAAGCAAACATGCTGCACGTACAGGAGCACTTTGCATCAGTGCAGTGCACACACACTGCCTCTTCTCATCACCCCATGGCACTGGAAGGGCTGAAACCCCCAAAGAGCAACTCCAAACAGAATCAAGCAGGTTTCACCTCTGCAAATGTGTTTCCTGCAATGAGACTTGTCTCATGGGCATTGAGTCTGCAGGTCGCTTAAGACTCAGACTCTTAAGAAAATTGAACTGGCCAAACTGGGAATCTACCACAGGATTTGTTAGCATTTCCCCTCCTGGTTTCAGCTGCACTTTGTCTTTCGAGTGGGTGTTTGTACAGCACCAACCACAAAGGGCCCTGAGCCAGGATGAGCCTCCCTTACACTCCAGGAGCAGAATAATATTAAAAAACACAAAACACAGTGACGCATACTGAAACTCTGCAAGAGCTGGAAACATCCCCAGTAGCACATTTCATCACAAAGCTACTAGATAACATATACACATTTTGGAATCATCTAATTTTTGTGTTCCTTGTTAAGTGCATTTCCTTTTGAGCACTTTTTCCTTCATAAGAACACAGAGCACATTTATAACCAAATCTCATTTCAGCTGTTCTTCTCTGAGAACAGCTGAATGTGCTATTAGTCAGCATTCTGTCACCAACCACATAGTGAGGGACCAGGACATGGGCAGAGGTGGAGGAAACAGGGGCCCACAGCCACCCACTTGCACTTCCACATAGTGAAAGTCTTCTCCACCCCGAGCTGCTTGTTTTTCTGCACATTTGGACCATCCAGGTTCCCCATGCTACTTGCAGGCCATGCTGGATCCAGGTGATATCATTTAATGTTTGCCCCTTGCAAATATGCCAGCATTATTAGCAGATAATACAAGGTCATTCCTTGAAGGTGGGCCCTGACACTGGATAAACAGGTCCCTTCCTAGGGAAACTACAACAGATCTTCTCAAAGCTCTGCACACAAAAAGTACACTCCTGTGGGGTTTGTTTTTCCTGATCTCTGATAGTATTTGACCAACGCAAGCCCCCTTCCCCCCTCCCCCCCATCATTTCCCAAAGAAGTTCACCATGGTGAATCACTGCAGATAAATATTAAAAGCAAAGTGACCCCTCAGAGCTCTTCAACAAGCTTTATGCATTTGTGAAGGCCACATGGCAGCCCATGAAGTTACCACAACAATCCAAAGGAGCCTTCATTAACACAAGTCACATCTCTGCATTAGTTACTCCAACAAGGCAGGTCATGCAATGAGCTTCCACTTGCAAGTTTATCACAGCATGGCACAAGACTGGGCCATGGGCAACCATGGAATACATTTCATGCCCCACCAGCTGCTCCTGCAGAAGAAGAGACCTCATGGTGGCCTACAGGTCCTCACAGTGGAGCAGAAGGTCAAGTGTGAGGTCCCATCTGGAGTACTGCTCCCAGCTCAAGAAAGGTGTGAAGCTGCTGGAGCAGGTCCAGGGGAGGCAACAAAGATTCTCAGAGGACTCTCTCACAGGGAAGGGCTGGGGGAGCTGACCTCAATCAGTCTGGAGAAGGCTCTGGGGAGACATCATTGCAGTCTTCCAGTATTTGAGGGGACCAACTTCTTACACAATCTGATAATGACAGGACAAAGGGCAATAGCCTAAAACTAAAGAGGTAAACATCCCATCTGTGAGGCAGAACAGAAGAGCCATCCCGCACGTGCCTTGCCTGCTCAGCTGATAGCTGCAACATTCTGACAGTGACAGAAGGGCAGAGCAAAAGCATCTCAGCTACTGCTCTGCAACGCAGGGCTCTTGCTGGGCACTCTCTTTCTGAAACATATGATGCTCTAATGACACCACCTCGGGTTGACAAGCAGCTTAAGAGCTGGCTCTACCCTCTGGACACCTGGCACATTATGCCATACTACAAGCAGCATGTGTTGGCATGGGAAAAAGCCATTATCGCTCTGGACAGCCACCAGTTCCAATTGTTAATCCATCCAGCTTCTTCACCTGCCCTATTGCTATTAATATCAGAAGAGAAAGGAAAAAATCCAGGGGGAGGAATTGACTTAGCCATTGAAGCATGTTATTAGATTACTGATTCAAACCTCAGATGATGAGCCACAATAGGATAGTGTAAAATAACATTGAATTAAACCAACGAAAGCTCAGCACTGCCTAATCATTATAGAATTACGATACCAAACCCTCAATCAGCCCATTCTTTCTTTTTTAAGACTTAAAGATCAAAATCTATCATAACACATAGGAGAAGCCCTACATCCTACATGCAAGTTTGGACATTGCAACTGAGGAGCTGAGTAAGTCAGGAGTGGGTCTGGTGTGCCACATGCTACCAGAAGGACCTGGCTACAACAGAGTTTGTCCCCAGGGAAGCTCTCCTCATGTGTAGCTATAGAAGATCTTGTCCCTTACAGAGCTCTCCTCACAGCTCCCACAGCTGAAACAGTATTTCTTTTTCATTTATGAAGGCTTGTCTTATCACCATTGTCCTTATTCTCACAGGCTTAGTTTAGCGTTCAATTAGATGGCATAAAAAAGCTTTCTAGAAGGGTTTGAAATCTAGACCAGAGTCAGAGGAGCTGCTAAAAACTTCCTCCATTAATATGTAGAAGGACCACAAGCTTCAGTTATCTTATACATCAACACCTAGTGTTCCTCAAGGAAGGCAGATAAGTCTTCTATTTCCAAAAGCAACCAATGCTCCAACACCACACTGCTTTATCTGCAGAGAATTGGCTCCTGCAGGATTTCAGAGCCACTAAAAAGACAGTGAGGAAAAGCCACCAGACCCAACTAGACAAAGGAAGAAGAGCAGAAGGAAGGAGGACTTACACTATCATCCTGATGAGCCAGAGCTGCAGGGCCCTAGGACAGCTTCGCATCTTAACAACACAGTTTTCCCTCGTCTTCTTCAGCAAACCACCAAGGTCTGCTGTCAAGTCACCAAGAGACATCACACACCAAAGTGATAAAGAACAAAAGCTACACAATCATGAACAGCTTTTAAACTAAGAATTCAATAGCCCAGACCCCCAGCTTTTATACTTAATCCCACCTGTGCACTGAGAAAACTGCCCTGAGCATCCATTCACAGCAGCCATAAAGCAAACCTTCTTATGCCATCAAAGCCACCTGTGCTTGTGCAGCCATCCACAGAATTGAGAACACCTGGTATCAAACCCTACCCAGGACCAAAGCACAGGAGGAATGAGTGCTGCAATCACCAGCACGCAGGCAAACCACAAGCTATTAGGAGTCTAAAATAAAATTCTACCACATACTGTGTAAAAATAAATAAAACAAAGCCCTTCTCTAATTAAATAGATGATGAAGAGGAAAGCTAACAAGCAGTGCAGCTGGGAACCCTTTGAAATAATTAGATCTACCTACTTGGCTCTAAAGTTTTGGGTTTTTTTTTTTGTTTTTTTGTTTTTTTTTTTGTTTTTGTTTTTTTTTACTATCAGGAACATCAAGAAGGGTGTCAGCAAGAGACCTTCTCATTTCTTAGGGGAACAGCACTGAAGGATTTAAAATCTATTGAGAGTAGCCCGGGATTCTTTAAGTTCACTGGAGCCAAAGTAATTCACCCTGAATGCAGGCCCTGAAGGTGACTGTGGAGCTTAGAATAAGGATGTCAACATGGTGCTTTCATCATTTGCTAGTGGAGCTGCTACTGCACATGGAGCTTCCCTTGACCATTTAATTAATAAAGGGACCCACGCAGCTGGAATTAATGTGAATTTTCAAAGCATCAAAAAGTCCAGCAAAGGATCAAGCTGATATTTTCATTTATATATATTAGCTTATTCTTGGGCATTGTTGTTCTCCTCATTCACATGATACGGCAGCCTCTTACTCACACATACACCCTTACATATTTCCTTTCATTTTACCTCCACGGTGCTTCTGTGGGATGGGGACTATCACCAATTAACACTAACAATGGGAGCTGGAAGGGAATTTTAGCAAGCACAGCAGGGTTTTTTTTCTCCCCAAAATCTTTGAGGAAAGGGATTACTTCCCTGCCCCCCTGACAAAAAAAAGTGCTGAGCTCCGTGCCAATGTGTTTCTCTGATCTTTTCTTCTTGGCTTTTCTCTGTCTCTTCCATTTTTTTTAATTTTTTTTTTTTTAATTTCATTTAAAACCAAGCAGTACCAAGGAGGAACGTTCAAAAACATATTCACTGTAGTGCATTGGGCAGAGCTAGTTTCAGCGGTGTCTGGTCAATACATTCTCTCCACTCCTCAGCATTCCATGGTGTCCTGTAAATTGTCCCATGAGAATCCAGCTTTCATTACTACTTGCAGTCTATGTAAACACTGCCTTTCCTCTTCTCCCTCTGCCAAGGGACAAAGGTCTCAATTAATATAATAACAAGATAATATTTGATAATACCTTGTTCTATTTATACACTCAAAGTTGCTGTTTCACTCCTGTAATTCTCAAGCAAGATGAGACTTCTGGTTAGAACTGTCTGCAAACAGGAGTGATAAGGATTTTGAATTGACACAGATGGTCTAATCAAACATTAGACCTTGGGCTCAGTGCACACACCAGTGGATGACATTTTCTACTTTCTGTGTTCAAGAGAACAAAATAGATAATCAAATTGTCTCTTCTAGCCTTGAATCCTACTGATCCTTGTTACTAAAGGTTCATCTACTATCCTGGTTTTCATGTTTAAGCTCTGTAGATAAACATCATTGAAGCCACAGCGGATCACTATTCCAGATGCTGAGGAAGTATGTGCTTTAATGATCCATGCATCTTTTACTTAGGTGGCAAAATAAATAGAAAATTCTTCATGTGAAGTCCCTTAAACTAGGGAATGCAAAGTCTTTTAAATTCATCTCTTCTCTTATTCTCAATTAAGCACTCACTGAAGCCATCGCAAAGATTCCTTGTGATGGCCTCAGTGGGTATTTAATACAGCTTTAAAGTGCAAGAAGCTGGTTCCCAACCAATGCCTTATCAAGCAACTGCCCTTTGGATGAGAAGTAAAACAGACTGTAAGCAATTATGAGCGCAGCAAAACAGATATTTTCTCAAGATGAGGAAAGCTATCTTTAGTGTGCTCACCAGTCTGTTTGCGTTTAATTTCTCTTGGCTTCTCAGGTTCAGTTTCATTTCTCCTCCTCTAAAGCCATGAGCCAAATCCCTACTTTGAGGATATGCCATGTAAGTGCCGCAATCTGTGTGTTCACCAGTGTTGCTATGTTCCACCATGGAGGAGTAAAATCATAGCTCATCACCCTTGTTCAATAGGCTCACCTGGGGTGTTATCCTAAACATCAGAATAGTGGGAGTGTTAAAAGAAGGAAATGTTTCTTGGGCAAGTTGTTGACACAAAGAGCTCTAACATGAATTCTGGGAGACTTAGGAAAAAATCTGATATCTGAGGCGAGCGTGATAGCTTCTATCTCTGAGTGGCAAAGGGAGGAATTAACCATCAATAAAATGTCAGGAATCAAGAAGATCACAGATCAACGCTGAATTGTTGTGAACTCTCAGCTGTATCTAAAAATGCATATGAGCCCTGAAGTATTGATCCCAAGTCCTGCTTCCACCAGAGCAGTCCCAGTACAAATGAGGTGCCCAAGGCTCCTGAGACCTAGAAGACAGGAGATGAGCAATTCGATACAGGATCCAGAGCAAACAGCCTGTGGAACATCCAGAAAACAGTGGGCATCTGACCTCTTATCTTTCAGTGTACTGCATATCTTACATTATCTTACACTGTACTGCATAAAGGTGCCTATCTTGAAACCATACCCATAAATTCCTCTACAAAAACCAAGGAGGAGTCACTCCTTTTCCCAAATTCTTCATTGACAGAAAGGAGAAAGGGGTTCCAAGTTACTAGAGTGAGTAGTAGTGTTGTGAGAGATCTGCTGCTGCGTATAGAGATATGAACACATTTTCTTGTCTTGCTAGGGGCTGTCCTAAGAACCAAACCATGGGCTCTTTGGGAAGTCTCCATCTCATCTTCTCATCCTCTTCTACCTTACAGAAAGGAGTGACTTGCTGGTTACCACATTTTCCTGTGGAGGAAGAGGAGGGAATCTCTGTTTCTAGGGCTGTCTCTACTTGGTATTAAAAATGACCAGAAGAAATTGCATGATTAATTCCTGGAGTGATGTCTGCACATCCACAGGAAGCGTGGTGCTGGACGTGCCCTACTTCTAAGGGATTACTGGTGATGAGAAGCTTGGGAAAGGAAGAGGGGGGTCTAGGTTTAATGACTTTCTCTGCCTTGAGGTATTCAGATCTAAGTCTCCCACCTCCCAGGAGAGACTGTGCGTGCCACCATTTATTAGAGACTTAGGGGTGAACATATCTGATCAGCTGGGGTAGCTCATTGAAATACAAACACAAATTCTTTGAAGCAGATCAGAAAAGTCAAAGAGCAAAAATTGCACAAGAGTAGACTTAAGATGTTTAATCTACCAACTTCAGTAGATAAAGATGCACTGGGTGTTCTCAAAATATGGCTTTTTGATGAAGCAATTCCTCTCCTTCAGAGACAGCACTCAACAAGTGAAGACTGAAGTACTTCATGGTACAGGAGGGAGCAGATTTCTCCTCTTAGATCAGGCATTAAACTGTCCCCAGCTTCTCATTCCTGCTACTTCTCCTATCTCTTTGAAGATCTTCTTACATAGGCCATTTTCAGGCCAGAGCCACCACTGAACTGAAGCCCAATTTAAATCTTCAGTCATTAATTCTTTCCCTGGCAACCAGTGGAGAGCATGGAGGTCCCTCTATTGGGGCTTATTAACCCCAGGGAATATTTTCAGGGCAGAAACTGAGGTGGGAATGAAGTTCAGCACTACAGGACCAGGCTGGGATGCAAATCCCTGAACTTCCCAAATGGAGGCATCCAAATCTCTGACTTGCATAATGCAGCTCCCCTGTGCCCTGACCAGTAAATACCTTGCAGCTCTTTGGTTGCCTCCCCAAGAAGTCTTACTGAAGTGGAAACTCAAGGAAGTTTTTGGTAAAGCAGTACTCAGTTGATTGCCCCTGCACTGTCTTTTAATAGAATCCCAGTGTCTCTCTGAGTCTCTGTTAAATATTTTGACAGTAGCTGTTCCTCTGTATAGCCTGACAAATATTTCACACTTTTTGCATACCTTTTGGTTGGAAGAAATCCCAGCTTTGTTGACACTGACTTCAGTCAACTTCAGAAGGCCTCTTAACTCTGCTTTTGGGCTTGTCAACACACAGTGGACTGAGATGCACTGTCAGCAGGCAGCTCCTTCTAGAAAACATTATTCAAATCCAAATAGTCTCCTAGGCATTTTTTTAACTTCACATTGTGCAAGTTGCATGCTTGTCAGAAATAGAAAATCTGGTTTAGTACTTCATTGTTAACATTTAAAGAAGATAAACCCTCCATTTCTTCCCTCTTCAGACCCAGAAATATCACATCCTGATCATTCAAATGCTTTCCACACAGCAGTTGTAGATCCCAGCCTAACTTGATGCTACTGAATAACAACCATATTCAAAGACAGATGACCACACCAGCACTCTGAGATTATTTATAATTAGAAAAAATAATTTCATAAGAACTAATTTTTAACTTCTTTTACTTAAAAGATCAGGTGCTATTATTGTTCTTTTCCACATGGAAATCTTACGCTTCTCTTTATGCCTGAGGTCTCCAGTAACAAAACAACACCTCTAGTTTAACATGGATATCAATATACTCGGTTCTGTTTAATCAATTCACTCCCAGGGTTCTCAACCTAGATCTCTTTAAAAATACTCTACCACTTTCAAAACAACAAAACGCCACAGGAAGCAGCCCTAGTGCATCCTTCAACTATCTTCCACTATCAGACTTTTCTAAAATTTCCTCTCAGAAAGACTGGTAATGCACTGGAACAGGCTGTCCAGGGACATGGTGGAATCACCATCGCTGGAGGTGTTCAAGAACCATGGAGATGTGGCATGGAGGGACATCGTCAGTGGGCATCACAGGGATAGGTTGATGGTTATACTAGCTGGTCTTCAAGGTCTTTTCCAACCTTAATGATTCTGTGATTGTATGATTTATAATGACCAGTGATTTATAATGACTGTAGTTCTATAGAAATTATAATTATTTACCTGTATTAAAAAGAGCCTAGAAAGCTGAAGAAAATTTAGAGCTCCATGATACGAGGCTTTGTACTGACAGAAAATTTTTGGGTTTTGAAGAGGTTGTGCTCCAAACAGCTCAGGCATAGAGCTTAAAGAAATCAAGAATAAAACCTTGCTTGTCCCACCATGGCACTTGTTGCATTGCCAGAGCTCAGGATGGATATAGGGAATGAAGGTCATTACTGAAAGGCACATACTTACCTATTGATTCATCTAACTCTACTTTGAATTAACAGAATCCAAGTGCAACTGGGCTGGTGAATGGCATGTTGGTAGAGAAAACGTACCAAACTCCAGTCTATGAAAAATCCAATTCATCACTAAATGTAGAGGTGAAAAAAAGAGAAAAAAGCTCATACAAACATGCCATAACTTTGTCTATCTGTCCAATTTCTGTCATCCAGCAGCTTAGGCTTCTCTAAGCTAAAGTTAGAGCATGAAATGTCATGTCAAATAGCCACCAGTGATGTTTTACTTCATAAGTCCGTTCAGTCCTATTTAAATATACTCACAATAATTTGGTCTCTGCAGCGTCCAATGACAATGAGTTCACAGTTTCATGTATGTCACCTGGTAAATTCATTGGGTCAATGTAAGTTTGGATTTAATTTTTCCCTCTTCTTTTCCATTCCCGATTTTGATGCCTTCTAACTAATTCCTTCACTGTCACCTGTTTTCCAAACTGAAAAGGCATGACCCACCAGCCTGACTGATCCCACCAACTCTTCACTGTGATGGGGAACAGGGCACAAATGAAGTTTCTCCCTCAAAATGAGTCAATGCCACTTCACCAGTAGCTTCAGTTGATGGCTTTAGCTCTGTGTTCACAAAGGGAAGATGGAGGTCATGGGAAGAAATGCCAACCAGACTGAGAGAACAGGCAAAAAAAGAGTTAAACAAAATACAGAGCTCTGAATACTATGTCTGCTTTAGATGCAAAAGCCTTCCAAGTTATTCAGTGAAAGAAAAAAAGAAAGGGGGGAAAAAAAAGTATTTTTAAAAAATAAATATTGCTTGCCTTTAATGTAGGAAACCAAAGCTTTGACTTTTTGTTGATCATGAATAAACAGAAAATGGGACATCAACTTGCAGAGTGTTTTGAAATTTCCTAATTATTTTTCATTAAGCAAAGTCTGGAATAAGCTGCTATGGTTTTCCCCCATTCTTCAACATTCTTTATGCCAGTTTCACTTTTGAACTCCTATTTCCCAGCCATTTCAAAAGATATCTGAAGATCAAGTGGCTGAAATTGAAAATGAAAGGGAAACAATAAAGGAAAGAAGGGGCAAATGGAGAAAAAAGAAGGGGCAAAAAGCTTGAAAAGGATTTCTCCAAAATGCAGAAGACAACTGGTCTTTTCAGTGCTCACTGGAAATGTCCCTGCCAGGCTGTGACTGCAGCTCCCATAGCCATGCTTGGGCAGCTCTCCCCTTTTTCCCTTTGTCTGCAACCCATCAGACTCAAAGTACCATAGGAAAATGACTCACATTGCTCTGTCTGTAGATTTGGGCCATAACCACTCCTAAGTCTCTTCAGAGGCCAGAAAAAAAGCTTCTTTCCGTAATGGTAGAATCCTCCAAAGTAAATGCCAGATGCTAGAACAATAGGCAAAAGTCCAAATAGAAAAGATTACACTAACTAAAAGAAGTTTTCTCATGAAGAGATGGAGACTATTAAATAGAAAAATTATTAGCTGGGCAAATCAAACCACACTGCTATGCTGAGTGTACTGCAGTATGCCACTAAGAGATGCAGAAGTATGGTTAAGTTTCCCGATAATACGACAGCAAGGGCACAGTATAAACTGTGATTAATTTGCTGCACAATGTCAGAAAAGATCAGTCACTTCAGAAAATTCTGATTTCTGCTTCTTGCCCTGGGTTGGGAAAAGCATCTCGTGTGTAAGCTGTCCCTGTCCTAACAGCTCCCAGATTTCCAGTTCATTTCAGCAAGACTGTGGGACTCCGGATCCAGGCTCAAAGTCTCTTCATGGTTCTTCACACTCCATAGACCTCTCTGCCTGCAAGGAAAGAATGCTATTGGAAATGTGCAATTTGTTATCTTCTCACAAGAATGCAGCTCCCCTAGCTCTTAGAGACCTGTACTGAAATAGATTTTTTGCTCCAGTAGGCTACATTATCCTTTTTTTTTCCCCGTGATTTTGTTTGCCTTGCCAACAACATGGCTTTTCATCTTCATTGGACATGTTTTAGTGGGTAATGGTGGTGGTAGGTGGACTGTTGGTCTAGATGATCTTACAGGTCTTTTCCAACCTTAATGATTCTATGACTCTATGAATTACTTAATATTCAGAGTGCACTGATGAGAACTCTTCATTTCAGGGCATTTCCTCTCTGATTTGGAGCCAGGGATGTCCTGACGTAGTCAATAAAGGTTTGGGTACTGAAAACAAACTGTTAGAAAATGGAGTGCAAGGGAAAACTTCGGGATTGCTGGGAACTTGAGAGTGATGTGAAAATTCTCCAGCAGCATCTTCAGAGCCCAGGCACATAGCAACAATGTGCTGCCTACGTGTACCCAAGTCAGACACCATTCAGAACAGCCCAGTTGGAATGTTAGAGCTGTGCAAATACTGGGAGCATTTGTAAAATATGAATGTTTTTCCCAGGATGGGAAACAAAGCCATTGAAATACTAAGGAAATTTTTTACAAGCTTCAGTCCTGGATAACGGAGACAAGGATGATGATTAAGAGACAAGTTACTCTGCTATGATTCACTGATCAGAGGAGAGGGCTGGGAACCAAGGTTTTCCATTAATTCTTTTATTTACCTTTAAACAAATCCCTGATGGGATTCCTGTTCTTCACAGACATCACATACCCACATCTCCTCCTGACATCAATTCAAGCTGCAGATGTTCAGCATCTCCACCATATGGACCTTTGGTCTCTCTGGACATCAAATTAGCCAGTGCCAAAATAGGGTTAATGTTACTGACCTTCTTCAGTAGATTTTGCACTTCTGTTTGCAGAGCAATTTGAGGTCCTCACAAGGGCTGCTCCACATGTGCCAAATCTTGCAGCGATCCTCCTAAACTAACCCTGTGACAGTAATAGTGCAGAGAGCACTGCCAGGCCCGGAGCCGAAAGAGGAAATGTGTGCATCAGACAGCCTGGAGGGTGGGTTTGTAATACAGTCAGATTTTTTTTCCTGGCGTTATTTTATCACCAAATCAATAGAGGACCCCTTTCAAAATTACACTGACAGAAGCACAGTCCTTTGCTCTGCCTGTGTGCACTCACTGTACGGGAGGAGCCTGTATTCTCCAAAGAGGGTGACAGAATCCAGCTGAACACAGATTTGATATGGGCCACAAAATGGCACCTCTAATGTATTCTAAAACCAACAGCAAAAAATTTCTGTGGGGCACAATAAGTGTGTGTGGAGAAATATCAGCAGCCAAATGCAAGCACACAATGCCCAGAAATGATGCAGGGGACAGAGCTAGGAATTGTATGAGCCCTCTGGGAGAAAGGATGCAGATGGGGGAGGGCAGGGGGACAGACAAGAAGAAGTTTTAGACGATTGCTTTCTGTTGGCCTAAGTAGTAATAAAAACAAATTGGGCAAGCTCCTGAGAATTGCTCTCGGATAATCAATCACGGATAACAGAATTAGGCAGAGGTACTAAGCAAATGGCATGATGTTAATTCAAGCTGCATTTTTAACAGGCTTGGGTGAATAACTCCCAGCAAAGTAATTCCTAGATGAAGTGTAAACAGTCGTTGCTTTTTCAGTTGTTTTTTTATTTTGTTTGTTTGTTTTTGGACCTTTCTTTGCCCTCTGACCAAATGCAGAATACAGTCATCTCTAAAATTATTTATTATTTAGAATTCTGCACTGTATGCATTCTGTCGCATATTTACAGAACCCCTGACTGGCTGAGGACAGCAGGAGCTCTGGGTGCATCTGGTCCCACCCTGCCCCACCAGGGACACTCAGAGCAAAGTGCCCAGCCCCACATCCTGGCAGCTCCTGAACATCTCCAAGGAGGAGAGCCTACAGCCTCTGGGTCCCTGTGTGAGGGTGCATCACCCACACTGCACTGCAGTGCTGCCTGGTGTTCAGGGGAACCTCCTGTCCTACAGTTTGTGTCCACTGCCACTTGTCCATCATCACTGTGGCCCATCATTGGGGCCACATTCTCTCCAGTATGTCCATGTCTATCTTGTACTGAAAGACCCAAAACAGGACATAGCACTCCAGACAGACTTACTGGTGCTGAGTAGAGGGGAAAGAACACCTCCCTTGATCTGCTGGTGATACCATGCCTAAGCAGCTAAGAATACTCTTAGCCTTCTTACTGGCAAGGGCACATGACTGACTTCATAATCAACTTGTGAACCTCCAGTTCCTTCTATGCAGAGCTACTTTCCAGCTTGTGCCTGGAGTAGTTCCTGTCCAGGACTTCACATTTCTCCTCATTGAACTCTATGAGATTTTTGTCAGCCTTCCTCCCCAGCTTGTCCAAGTCCCTCTGGATGATCGTACAGCTCACCAGTCAATCAGCCATTTATGTCAGCTTCATGTCATCTGCTAATTTACTAGGGTGCACTCTATCATATTATCCAGATCATTCAACAATGAAGGTGGAGACTTCTCCATGCACTGCCACGTTTTGTCCATACAGATCCACTCCAAGTCTCATTTTGCATGTATACAGTGCTTACTCTGTGGCATCCTCCTCTTGCTAAGCTTCTAGCAGTGCTCCTGCACCAGGACTGCATGTAAAAGTGGCTGTACACATTTTAATGTTGCTCCTCCCCAGCTGGAGAAAGTCCTATCTTGAAATTAGGTTTCCACTGGGAATGAAAATAGTCACTCTGAATATTCAGTGTTTCTTTGTATCTCACAGCTTCCACTAGCATTCCTTTATTTAATTTGTTTGATAGACTATCCAGAGGAAACTAATACGTGACACGAAGACAAGAAGAGCTACAGAAAAGTGCTGAAATCTAGGCACTTATTCAGTGACATTATCCACATGATTTGCCTGGCTCTACTATTTAAAGCTTGAGTCAAAGGGGAAGGTTTGTTTTCAAAAACAGAGACTTGCACATGTATGAACTGTGCTTCCTCTCCTCAGAAGCTCTGTCTGGATCAGACTGGTTCGGCAATCTGCATAGAAATAGAGAGCTGCAATACTGCACTTGCAAAGAAGCAAATTTAGCTGTTACAAGCACAGCCAACTCAATTCCCCCGCTTCAATGGCAGTCCTACCTGTCTATTAGAGACGTGTAGGTGCTTCTAAGCCTAACAGCCTCTTATCAAAATCTTAAAAAAGAAGAAAAAGAAGAAGAGGAAGAAGAAGGAAAAGGAAAAAAGGAAAACCTGCTTTTGGATGCGCTGACATGTGGAGAGCATCTCCATTGAATTTACTATTATGAGTGGGATATGGTAGTTTCTGCAGATTATTGGCACCATTAAATGACACATGATTAACACTGCATACCCTTTCTTCAGAGAAGAACCAAACAGAGAGTCTGAGCTTCAAGTTATCTGTTCTTCCTGCTTGGCTTGTTATAGAAATTCCCTTTTAAGACTGAAATAGTCAAATCAAAGTAGTTTTGCTGTGAAGAATGTGTGTGCTGACAAAAAAATAGGTTCCCTCTATGGTGTGTATGTAAATACAAGATCTTTAGCCTAACCTTCTGGTCCCAACTTTTGTATATACCTTGTAGTCGCTCAGAATGGGCACTCTTTTCTGAGTATTAACTGGAGTGGCTGAAGTAGGCCTGGGGCTGATTATTATAATTTGGTCCACAGATGGGTTGAGAAACCCTGTGCAGGGCTGTGCAGTGCAACTTCAACAGCCCTTCCTGCTGCCTAGCTAGAAAATCTGTTTCAAAGGGGCTCCATGAATTGTAGGGTACAGTCAATTAACTTGAATATTAATTATCTATAATGAATGTACCCTTCTTCAGGGCTTGAAAAGAAGCAAATTACTTGGAGAGGGACTAATTAAGATGATGTAATCTTGACCATGAAGAATAATTCCTTCCTAGTGACAGAAATGATCTAATTGAAGTATCTCATTAATTAATGTCTCATGAAATTGACTGATAAAATGCCTCTATGAATGCCTCCTGAACTCGAGGCCAGCAGTGCTTTGTAGCACATACACTCCCGCTCCAGACCCTATCGCTGACAATATAATTAGGCCTTAGAAGCACACTGTGCTCAGAAGGATTTATAACTCTGCAGTGTGGATAATCTACAAATGCAAAGTTAAGACAATGCAGCTTGCCTCTGCAAGAATCCTGAAGTCAATGAGCGAAACCATAAATCAGGTATAATCCAATGGATGACAAGCAAATTCCCCCTCCCGCCAGCTTTGTCAGCCTGCACTGAGAGGAAACCCACAAAGTGCCGACAACCCTACATCAGGTGCTGGCAGCCCCAAATGGCTCATAACTGCCATATGTCCATGTGCTCTTTGTATTATTTCCTAGGTAAATAGGGTCAGATTCCAGGGGTCTAATTTTCCCTTTTCCACTACATTACTGCATCTATGGATTTTACTTAATGATGCTATAAACTCCCAAAGAGTAAGGGGCAGTAGGAAGATTCTTTCCCAGCTGTGAAGAAGGTCTTACTGGGGAGACAGCTGTGTGTGACAAGGAAGTCTTTAATAAGAAGATTTCAGTGGAGAGGCCAAGACTCATGACCTAGCTTAATGTCTTACTGCAAATGAAAGTTGTTCTTGAAGAGTGGGATTCTTGTAATTTGGAATCGCAGGAGATGTTTGAAGTGTTTATCCCTGCAGGTGAGAGATTTAGAATCACAGAATCATTAAGCTTGGAAAAGACCACTAAGCTCATCTATTCCAACCATCAACCCACCCCACCATGCCCACTGACCGTGTTTCTCAGTGCCACATCTCCATGGTTCTTGAACACCTCCAAGGACAGTAACTTCACCACCTCTCCAGGCAGCCCGTTCCACTGCATTACCATTCTTTCTGAAATTTTTCCTAATATCCAATCTGAACCTACCCTGGGGTTCATCGCTGGGACCTCACTGTGAAGGCATCCTCAGACCTGCAAGAGGCCATGGCTTTACCTGTGCCTCACAGTGGTACAAAAGACCCCGTGGTCCGTGCTGTGGTTGGCCCTGATGCACTGAAGTGCACCCACACCCCTTGGCTGCCAAGTGCCATTGGAGCACAGCGTGCTTGGAGCCTTCAGAAACAGAAGCAGGAAAAGATCCCTGAAGTGCTGTTGGCTTTCAGGTGTGCAGAGTGTGGAAGCATCATGTGATGAGTGCTATAAAATCACAGGAAGGGCAGGCAGATTCAAGGGAGATTATCAGATCTTCTCTGGCGTGGCTGGACTTTTAACCTCGCTTGCTTCACATTAACTTACCATAAAGTGAAAATAATAACCAGAGCTCCAAGACAGCATTTTTTGACAACCGGTAAATAGGCTAAAAATTCATTTTCATCAGCCTGGATTTATGTGCAAATTTGGGCTTCTTATTCATGCAGTCTCCATAGTCTCTGCAGCTCAGGCAGGCATTTCTCAGCTTATCATGTTGGAGTTGGCCTGTTCTTATCAGTGAACCTGCTGATAGGTATCCAGGGCAGCCACTTCAAGAGGTGGTCTACCCAAACCCACCCCTGCTCCCATAAGTGTTTAATTGCATAGAGTGGAATGGTGCCAAAGAGATGCAGGTTTTCTCAGGCTGAAGCAGTGGATAAACTTAAATCTTCAGCATCCTCTGCAAGTCTTCTGAAATGCCTACTGTTTAGGAAATCTGCTAGTCTTCGAGCTCTTTATTTCCTATGACCAAACAAAATCCTTTCCTCCACGTTGGAGGGAGCATTTCAAGGCATATAAAATAACATCTGGGGCTCTTTATTTTGGCCAGATAACATGAATAAAAACATGATTTAGTTTAAACCAAAAGGTATATATTTTATAAAATTGGAAAAGATAATGCATTATTTGAAAGCTTAGGTAATAGCATTCTTCCAATTTTATCTGTTCTGCACTCTGAGTCTTGAGCAAGGCCCTCTAAAACTGATTGAGGCTCCTAGGTTCCCGTGAAATACGATGAACAGTAATAAATAGTCTGTGGATGGTATAAAGGGAAATTTGAATCTCAGAGCTAACAATGATCAATTTACTACATGCCTGCGGGAGCTAAAAATCATATAAGGAAAACACAGAAACACGGCAGCTGGGCAAGGAAACGAGATGAAACTAGGCCAGTTCGAGGATGCAATACTGTTATTTGTTTATGTCTTTTCTGTTAAAATGAATTAAATGCCCACAGCTGATAAAAGGTTCGTCTACCAGTGCCAGAACTCTCGAGTATCTTATATTATTCCAGCACTAATTACATTTCATAAAGCTACCAAATATACCATAACTAACATTTATTGGCCAATGAAATGTTGCTGTAAGTTAATAATTACAGATATATGTAGACAATAAAAAGTGGAACATCGGCCTGGATGCAAGATGGGAAATTAAATGGAGGTCCTTGAACATTCCCTCTAGCTGCTTCCACTCTAGCAGAAACTCCCGTAAGCCCAGAAGTAGGAGGATTTCCTATCTTGCTGTCAGCACATACACTAGGCTGTTTTCAGCGTGCGCTACACTATGCACAGAATAAACTTCCCTTCCCTGCAACCTCGGCTTATCCCTGCCACCTCTGCAGGTTACCTGTTGGTGGACTGCTGCTTTGGGGCAGGTTAGGATGGAAAGAAGCCTGGCTGAAGCAGAGCTGCAATTCATCCTGGGAACACACTGCTAAAGGTTTTGCCACTGGCCAAAGCAGCCTTCAGCAGTCTCTAGAAATAAAAGTCAGGAGGTCACATCCTCTCTGGTATTTCTCCAGGACAAGGATGAATCTGCTTCCAAACCACATCCAGATAGAATTCCAGGAGTCAATGGCTGATTATTATTACTCATTTTCTTTACTCAGCTGACCTGAGGAAAGATTGGTTACACCAAAAGCAGAGGGAGGAATCAGCCCCCTTCTAAGTCTTTTTGCCTATTGGCTGACAGGTACCATCTTCACTCCCACTGATCCCCGTGTAGCCAGCAACCAGATACTCCACTGTTTTTTTCACCCTGCAGTGCTTAGAGCTTTGTATGAGCTGGCCTGCCTGGGTACAGATTCTCCCTCTAAGGCTCTTACTTATGTAATGAGATTTAGAAAGACTTAAAAGAGCAGTAAGGAGATGAGGAAGGTCAAAAATGCCATTGACTATAAATAAATACTCTGTCACGCTGGAGTCACAGCACCACCACGGTTCAGACATACCTTCATCTGCCTGAAGGGATTGTGTTGAGCAGGCTGTCACTCCTCATAGACACATACCTGTGGGTAGAAGGGAAGCCTGGGAGAAGACAGAGCAATCTGTGGGGTACTGATACCATAGGATGATGCTTTCCTGAGCAGGAGCTCTTGGGAATCTCTGAGTAGGAAACCAGGCTTGATTGTCATCATGATTCCTGTGGTCTTTAATGTTTTGGTTAGAGTAGATACACACTCCTGTCACCTACTGTCTGTACAGCATTAGCAAACCCCACTGAAAGACAGCATGGCCTGATCTCTCAGCACTCTTGAACAAATAAATATGTTGGTCAATGATTTATATTTCATAGAATCTTAGAATCACAGAATGGCCTGGGTTGAAAAGGACCACAATGCTCATCTAGTTTCAACCCCCTGCTGTGTGCAGGGTCACCAACCAGCAGACCAGGCTGCCCAGAGCCACATCCAGCCTGGCCTTGAATGCCTGCAGGGATGGGGCATCCACAGCCTCCTTGGGCAACCTGTGCCAGTGCCTCACCACCCTCTGTGTGAAAAACTTCCTCCTAATATCTAACCTAAACCTCCCCTGTCTCAGTTTTAAACCATTCCCCCTTGTCCTATCATTATCCACTCTCGTAAACAGTCGTTATTTCTCTTCACTTATATCACAGATAGATTCACACCTGCTCTGTGGGCAGCTCTGTTATCCACAGCTCACGTCCCTTCTCCAAAGACACAGGGAAGCCATGCACAATGAAGAAGGTCCCCTTCCTTTTTCACATCCTACCCCATTACTGTTGAATTTTCAGAGGCTTCCAGCAGAGCACACAGGGGACATCTGAATTCATAGAATCATTAAGGTCGAAAAGACAACCAAGATCATCTAGCCCAGCCATCAACACCTCTCTAAACCATGTCACTCAGTGTCACATCTACCCTTTTTTTAAAAAACCTTCAGGGATGGTGATTCCATCACCTCCCTAGGTAGCCTGTTCCAATGCCTCAGATGTTGTGTTGGATACCTCCAGCTCCTGAAGTGACAAGATTTCCCGTCTTAAAGACTGTTCCATGGCCTGAGAAATGCAAAAGTACAAAGTGTGACCTAATATTCAAACTAAGCTTCCCACCCCCTCAATTTTATCCCATTACTCCTAATTAATCCCCTTTACAGCAACTGCTCTTTCTTCCTGGCATATATAATTGCTGATTGTTGCCAAGGGGCTAATTCCCTTCCACATACGGTAGGTGTAAATCTGTTCTATAGGAGTGTCAGAGCATTGGGCAGTTTAAGTTTTGTCTTACTTAATTTCACGGGGAAAAGACTGCAAAACTAGAAGTTGCCCTATTAGCAGTGAAAGAACAAACAAGCCCTGGATGGGGCACTGGCATCATGGTGTAATATAGAAGGCAACTCCCATCTAGTTATAAACATGGCACCACTTTGGTATACCGGCATTTTTTCCTTCCAGACCCTTCACAGTACGCTGACCCCTACTATTTGCAGGTCGTTTCAGTCCCATAAATGATGAAACAAGATGTTGGGCATTGGGGAATATCCTCGTGTGGATGTAAGCACATAACTCCCATTAACGTGAAGGGGAGTTACGCACATGCATTGAGCTAAGGATGTGCTCTCCAGTCTGCAGAGCACACTTGACAAGTCTGAGTAATCTGTGGTTGATTTTAGTTTTCTCCCCAGAGCTCTTGATGAAGGGAGATGCATGAGAAAGCTGGTGTACAAGGCATTAGCATCAAGACACAAGTGAAAGAGCGCTCAATGGGATTATTAGTGCTTACACAGCACAAGTAATGGATGGTGTCCTATAGGAATACTTTACATTCAGGAGTCATCATCCTGCCCTTCCTTTTCAGTGTAAATCAGGAGTGGTGGCTAAAACAAAAGAGAACAAAAATTAGAGGAAAGGATTTTTTCCTTTTCCTTTTAGCAGTTGGGAAATTCTGTTTATCTCTCCCACCTTCATTTAACTCATAGGTAAATTGCTGTATGTGTTGGCCACGTGCTCCACACACTCATACTGTCTTCTGTTGAGAAATCCCCATTTCCTTGCTTCCAATTTGTACTACGCAATGCTCAGGCAGGATCTGGTCATCACTTACATGGAGAAGAAACCCACATAGCAAAGAGGGAGAGAATCACTGGAGGTGAATGCTCACCAGTGTGGGATGGGCAATGGCAGCAGAGAATGATTGATGTGTTGAGCCTACACTGGGACTCTCAGGAAAATTAATTCATTTTCTATTCACACTTTAAGTTAATTTGGATTATTTAATCCACATTAGGCTCCTTTATGCACACTCTTATTCAGAATTAGTGTGTCCCTAATTCAGTTTACAACATAAATTAAGCTCAGCCAAATTAATGCTATGTTATACTTGAATGAGGGTCTGTGAAGAGATTTAATGTGGTTTAATTATCCACTTTGCATATCAAAAAAATGCATAAAATATCACATTAATTTACAAAAACAGGAGCAGGAGGGACAGGAAGCTAAATGTCTTACTCCTGCAATATGGCACTGGATGACAACCCAACTCCTTCTTCTTTAGCTGAGGGGATCGGGGTTTTGGGGAGGTGGACAGAACAGTATCTTCTTGATGCATCTCTTTGCAATTTGCACAGCAGGTGTTGAGGACCCAGAAGGAAGAAAACAGCTAAGGAAGAATGACATAGCTAAAAAAAGTCTTAAAGCCTTTGGAAGGGCCCGTCTGCATCTCCTGAAGGGTGTTGGTAATCACAGGGAACTGGAAAATGGCCAACGTGGGGGGGAAGGAAAAGAAAGAGTGGAAAAGCAATTTAATTTCAATTTCTATAAAAACACTGACACAACAAAGCTGTTTGTAAACATTTCAGAGATAGCCAGGAACGCTAAGCAACACTCAGTTTGGATTTTTTTTTAGGCTAAATCATTTCTAAACCAATCTGATGCTTTTATTTGGCAGTCTGAATAGGAAAAGAGCAATAGAGATTGTACCTCAACTGCAGCAACTTGTATCTTCTCCTAACAAGGTGAGACACTCTAGGTGAGAGTGCTATTGAGCTACACCAAAATATATATACATATATCCAGGAAAAAGTGCATATTTGTGGGGCAGTAATGAGTAGCTCACTTGCAAGAAAGAGGTGGATATCAGGAAAAAAATCTTCAAGGGTCTGACTGAGATGTCACACTATGCAATATTTTCCTGTGACAGCATAACCTTTATGTTTACATATTCACACACATCACTACAGAGGGAGTGGCTATTGGCACCACAGGTAACATGGGGCTAGAGACCAAAATTGTCCTGGCAAATTATATATGTGGTCTGGAAGAGTAGGATAAGTGAGCTTTGTCCTTACGGATATCAAGATCAGAGAGGAACAACAACTGCACCACTCCAAACTAGGAGCAACAGACTGGGTGGCAGCTCTGAAGAGGACTTGAAGGTTGGAGGGAATGTGCAGCTAGATGTGAATCAACAATGTTATGCTGAGAACAGCAAACACCATGCTGAGGCAGGCAAAGAGCACCATCGTATTTAAGATGTGTGAAGAAAGCCTTCTGCTCCATTTACGGCTGTTAAAGGCTTTACTGGAGAACTTTTCCCTGATTTGGCCACTATATGTCAGAAGTTATATTAATGGGAAAGAGAGTAGAGGAGATCAAAATAAATAAACAAACAAAATCCATATGATTTGTGTAGACGAGAGCAAGGAAAACCTGACAAAAAGTAGCACCATGGATGGTTGGGCTGGATGGTCTTAGTGGTCTTCCCAACTTCAATGATTCTATGACTCACTGTAATTTCAAACACGTAAGAAGCAGCTGGAGATGATCTTCTTCTGATGACCGTAGGGGCATGAAATGAAAACATGCCACAGATTGAACTAGGGGGATTTTATTTCAGTTAAGAGTAAAACTCTCCTATTCAGCACATGCTATGGTTGTTGGTAGAATAATCATCACTGGAGGATTTTAAGAACAAAACAGTGAGATTTTTGCTTGACTTGATGGGACAGTCATTGAGAGGCAGAACAGATGACCCTACAGTCTTTGTAAATCAGAGGTCTTTTGGTTTTGCCCTGATTTCTGGCAGGGCAATGTGATTTTGGCCAGATCATTGCATTTCTATACATAAATGTGTTCAAATATGTAAATATACAGAAAGAAAATATTCAGCTCTTTTCAGGAAAAGCAATAATAGTAACAATGCAGCTAGAAAAATCTGCCTGATTATAGAACTGCTGGGATGATGTCGACTTCTGAAAACAGAGGCCAATCTGCCCATCTATAGATGGAGATGACATAAACCAAGGTCCTCAAACTACTTTTGTATATCTGCAGTAATCATAAAAGGACAACTCTGCAACGTAAACAATTGCCAGGTTCTAGTCACAAAGCTTCATTTCCTGGGAGACTGAACAAATACGGTTCCTAAAAAAATTTTACCCTTTTCAGCAAAGCAGAAAGAATTTAAAGATTGTAGGAGCACACAGAAGTAACCTCATGTCAGCATCACTTCAGCACTGAACCCACAACCAGCTGCTTCTTACTCAAAGGACAAAAACAAAAATGTGTGTAAACACAATGAAAGGAGGATTGTTTATGTGCTACCCCCAAATCAGCAACCATGAACTCTGGCTGTTTTTGCTCATCATCCATTAAGGGAAATGGCTATAGGTCATCTATGTGATTACCTAACACTCAGGAGAAGCAATAAAGCTCAGCTGGAGGTGTCACACGGCAGAAAAAAGTAAAGCAAGCCCAACTCTTGGTTTTGTTTTTCACTACATTACTTCAGTTAACATAGTGCACTGTTAACATTAACTCCTGGCCATATATTGCTTTATAGATAGACAATCGATAGCGTGACTGAAATATGATTTTGTTAAAACGTCTAGGGGGCTGTATGCATTTAGCTTTCACACTATTTTCAGAAAATGAACATCAATATAAAAATAATGAGCCTCATAAAATAAAGCCTAGTTCATGTGGCTGAGCTGGCTTTTAAGAAAGGGGGCAGAGATTTATATTAAAGGCATCACAAAGGAAACAGCTTAGAACAACATTCAGCATCTCTTTCAACCCCAATCGAAGGACGTTCAAGGCCAGCACTGAAACACAGCTTGCCTTTGCTCACTAGGGCATGCACTGGGATGGCAGCACTTGGCAGGAGTTCTTGGACACGCCAGCAAGAGGAAACTGCAGGAGGGCCTTTGACATGAATACAAAATCACCTCATATTTGGAGACCATCATCATAAGCCACAGGGTGCATTTTTGTAGTCGAGATGCTTCTGCTTACAGAAGAACTCAAGACATTAAGCACAGTCCACCCTGGTGACTGTAGGGCCACCAAAGAGGAGAGTAAAAGACAAAGGACTGGAAGGGTACTGGTAGGGAATGCCCTGCTCCCCCTCAGTGAACCAGAGCCTTCACACTGATGCATTATCATCTGCTGTTTTTGTCCAGGCTTCCCTGGAATGAAAATATTGGGGGTAGGATTGGGACTGTAATGGGAAAAATAGGCAAATCCCATCTCTTTGACAGCCAAGTGATGTAACATGAAATTTCACATGCTGCACCTCAAAAATGAATGTAGATGTGGGAGTGCCACATGTCTGTGCTAAATAATGCAAGACAGAAGCTATACATCAAAGTCAAGAGGAATTAGGACATGTACATTAAAATGATGCCCTCCCCTTCCCATCCCTGTATTCAGCAGGATTTCCCAGTACTGCATTTTTTTTGAACCCTCTGAATCACTTTGCAGTGAGTGAAGAGGTGACAACGCTTCAGAAAGTAATGTTGAAAGGGAAGCCTGTAAGAGAGCTGGATGGCAGCAACCTGGATCGAAGCTGATGGAGGACGGTTCACTTGAGGACCAGATCCCTTTTAACTCAGCTAAAGCAATTCTTCCTCACCCCTCCAGTATTTTCACTAAGCGTCTTCATTCAGGAGTGAAGGTACCAAATCTCCTGACCAAACTGTAAACAATCTGCTCATGGCTTTCCCTTCCTACTCTGGGGATCTTACAGAGGCTGGGATGTCCCCAGGGAAAAGATGATCAAGTTTAAAGCTTAGCTTTGACATTTTCAAGCTATACCTAATAGTGCTATAGTGTGGTGGTCATTAATGCTGGCAGAACAGCAGGAAGCATCACAAGAAACTGCTCAGGATTAAATCTAAACAGGTATCAGCCCATCAGTGTTCCTCTTACTCTGAAAACTAGGATTAAACGTACACACATCAACAAAAAGCAAAAGATGCTTTAAATCAGACGAGCTTGAAACAATCTGATTATGTCTCATATATTGCTGAACTTCACCTGAGTTTGGATTTCTTTTTTGTGCGTCTCTGAGATGAATTTCTGAAAACTCCCATTTTGTTTCCAACCCAATAAAACATGAAGCGTTGTTCTGAAAAACCAACTAAACGCTCTGAGTTACCAATTAGGGATGTGCATAGATGGTACAACTTGCCACCCCAGTCAGGCAGGAGGAGATGATTAAAACCCATTTCTTTCTGCAGGTGCTGTACAGTACCAGCTGGCTCCTGCTTGCCTCAGGGAAAGTCCTTTCATCTATCACATGTTGTGTTACGGGTGGATTATGTCATATCAAATCCAATTACCTCATGTCATGTCAGTTCTGACATAATGCAACAGAACATACTTGTGAGGTGCAGATCAATGTAGCAGGATGCATCAGCAATGTTTAAAAGATGCAGCATTACCTGCACCTGTGGGCTGGCTTTGGGCACTAAATTGTCCTTTAGCAGCTATTTTATCTTTGTCCTTGGCAAGAGCAAACTCCTACCTCACTGCCCACGTCTCAGCAATCTTTGCATAGATTCAGATGTTGTTCTGCAATCGTATTCTTCATTTTGATATAAGATGCAGGTAAGCCAGTCTAACATTGACCAGCCAAAGTTCCAAGTCAACAGATCAACCTCCAGATGATGTGTTAGAAGACATGGACAGGGCTCAATTGTAGTACACAAGAGGTTGACCTACATAGCCTGTGGAATGGTCCTGCCTCGAGAACAAAGAGAACCTGGATGGAGAGAAAGAATCAGGACTGGATAATCAAACATCTCCAAATCCATTCTGAGAAGCCTTAGCAGCAGAAGTCCCACTACAGAACAGTCAGTTCATTGTACAGCACAGACACAGCAGAAACAGGTGCTGATGTAGTGACAGAGGAAGGCAGCAGAAAAGTTAGCAAAAGCTGAAGCAAGCACAGGAACCCAGACATGCACATTTCCTAATAGCAGCACGTGCTACAACTCAGAGCCCAGCTGAGTATGGGAGGCTGGGCTGATTGTTTAATATTTGTTTACATGTTTCCTTTCTTTTCTTCCACTTGTCTCAGAAAGGCAAGCTCCCAGGGAAGGAATTTAATCACTATCCTGTCTTATTTAAGAGTGTGGCTGAGAGCAACTCCTGAGAGGATGACAGGACTGCTATCCTTCCCTGCTGTGAGCAGAGGGAATGGCTTCCCTTTAATCCTCAGTCCCGCTACTCTGTAATGTGTTCTCTGCCAGCTGCACAGTGACTGAACATGAGGCATTGCCTCTCTCTTCTTGCACCTCTTCCTGCTCAAAACTTACCTTCTTTTTTTTTTTTTTTTTTTTAAAACCAGATCTGAAGTCAGACACTCTCTATGCCCTTTCCCCTCCCCACAAAAAGGTGTTAACTGAGCAGGACTGTACAGACCTCAACCTGGTTCCAGTAAGATCTGATTCAACACACATCCTCCACTTTTCCTGTTACCTCTTGGAGCTGGGTCCAGGTATATGTTCCTTATTGCTTCCAAGCTGGCAGGAGTCTCTAGATCCTGGAGCTACATAGGGTGTTTATGATCTTTATGGTAATAACTAAGGAATCAGCTGTGTGGTAGGAGAGTAATGCTCAAGGCAGGAGTAGGCTAGAAAGAGGCATGCACCATTTTGGAATAATCACAGGAAACATTATCCCCCGTTCCTTTGTCATTTTCTTTCAAAGGACTTTAGCACACCAGAACTGTGGGCATTCTGTTTTGTTCCAGGACCAGACCCAACCTGCTATGTCCGTCCCATTGCCCTTGTCAACAATTCCCATAAAAGTAATTGAAATTTCTGAAGGTTGCTCTCCTGATGTAGGGAGCTGAGGGCAGTGCCCACAAGTGGGACAATCCATGGTTTGCCATGGAGATTCTCCCTCCCAAGCCAGCAAACTTTTCCATGCCTTGCATGTCTTACACATCTTATAAATCCCCTGGGGCAGGAGATACAACTTTGTGTCTTTATGCAGTATGTAGCACAACACGGCCCCATCTCTCCTCATTTATTTTGTGATGTGAATATTAAGTAACAGTGTTATCATCTTTTATTGATAACAGAACCAGGGTGATGAGGATTTGGGCACAGGATGAGCAATGCGTGCTGCACGAATTTCATTACATCCCTGATATTTCAATCAATCTACAAATTGCCAGCTGGAGAAATGTGATCATACAGAAAAATTGGATCCTTACCAAAGAGATCAAGTCTCCTTCCTATATCACATATACCTTATAAACTCATGTCCTGTTCCGGCTGTTTTACAACCTCCACACAGTGAACTTCAGGCTCCCACCAAGGACTCAGCTCTGTTACCAAACACCGTCCTCTAAGTCAATGCCACTGAGTAAAATCTGACTAGACAGAAGAAAAGCCATGCAGTGACGCCACCATGCAAATGTTGATTACGAGGATATCTCCCATGGGTAGAACAAAAGCACCTGAAGTTTCTGCTGCCTCAAAATGCCTTATGACATATATCAGGTCCTACTCACCACGCACAGTCACTTTATAGTCACTTTAGCTGCACATGGGGGAACTCCTAAAGAGGAAGAACGAGCATGAGACTATGCCTGAAATAATTAGGGCACTTCATACTGGTTAATGATCCTTTCAATTATTCTACAAGATACCTGTCTGTCATCACAGTCTACACAGAGACACAAGGAAATAGTCTTAATATAGAGATTCACAAGACTTGACATCCCATAAGTCACGTCCTCTTTGCCATACAACGGACTTTTGCAGCTTTGGTAGCAGGCTGCCAAATCAAAGGCATTTATGGGAGGTGATGATGATGGAGGTGGAGAACGTGAGAAGTTGATGCAGGCTGCAGCAGATCTAGGGATAATAGTGAGAATACAGTAAAATCCAGAAGATATACAGATTTGGCCTGATATCCCAAACTCGTCTGACCTTGTTAATCTTCTGCATTTCCACTATCACTTATGATAAAAGGGAGCCATGAATTAGATGGAATAGTTTTACATACCTTTCAGAAGCAAAAGTTACTGTAATTTACGGAGTCTTTTTTTTTCCTAGTTGAACATTGAGCAGTGAGACTATGGAGCTTTGACAGGTTCCATATAACATTAAAGCAAACAGTGAGATAATAGAAATCACATTTAACTGCCAATGAAGAAGAGAAAAGCCCAGCAGTTCTTATCTCAGCTTTATTAGTCCCTGTGCAATGCTGTTAGCTTTTACTGTTGTTGACGCACCAAATAATATCCAGTTCCATAATTTGTGCTGCATTACTTATCACACAGATGGGAACATGAGAGGAATCTAGGTGCATCGGAAGAGCAAAAATTAGAACAATTGGAGAGAGAACATCACAGCACAGAAGTTATTCCCCTGCATTAGAGCTACACTCCTATGAAGAAAATTCTAGAGCTGTATCACAACACCCTTCCTGGGCAAGAAGCCTTCAAGGTCCTTCATTCAACATGCCCTACAAAATATATGAAAAATACGTATAAAAAAAGAAATGAAATGCCCTTCATAAAGCACTAGATGAAAGCACTATCCCATAGCTGAACCATTGGAAGTGTGCTAAATAGTTCTTCTGAGAAATGGGTCTTGTTGGGTTGGCCCCAGCAACTCCCTAACATGCTTTTGGAACATGCTGGAACCCAAAGCTGTTGAATGGCCCAACACAAACCTGACCATGCTGTTCTGGTCAAAGGTAAAAATGAACCATGGATGGGTAAAAAGAAAGGCACAAAAAGTCTGAAACCACAAGATGACTTTGTCTTCTCTCACTACAACAAAAGTACCACTACAGCAACTGGAAAAAACCTGGAGCCCTCCCGTAACAAAATCAGTCAAACCCAGCACATCAGAGTGATCAGCACATTACTGAGAATAAAAGTCAGACACAGAGAGCTCTGAACAACACTACTCACATTGTGGAAAACACAATCCTGCCCAGCTAAGACTGGGCTAGCACCTCTCCGGAAGATCTCCTTTAACCACCAAAGCAACTGGCTTAGTTCAAACAGCAATCTTGCTGATTGTCTCCTGAGGTGTCCCAGCTGATGGACTCATTTCCATTTAGATGCCAGAGCAGCAAAGCATCTGTAAGCTTCATAATCTTGATCATCTTCAGCCCAGGGAACCAGAGACAATTGTGTTTCCATTCAAGCAAGAAAAAATACTTGAAAAGTCAACATGTGTAAAAACACCTAACTCTTTAAGATCCCAGCTGATGGCAGCTGTCATGTTTCAAACATGATCACTCTGTGTTTATGAGTGAGAGGTTGAAAGGTATATTTTTTGATTTAGGAACAACTGGAAGTGCTTAAGCATTGAAACAAACACCTTCTAATTCTGTACATACAGAAGATAGAACAGGAGACAGAGACTGAGAAGGGACTCGCTTAAAGCCACGGTCATCTCAAGAAGCTCCAATACCTTTCAGTGACAGCAGGGGGTTGGAAAGAGATGATCTTTAAGGTTCCCTCCAACCCTAGGATTCAATGAAATCACTATATTACAGCTATATGATATCAATAAATATATTCCTGCTACTTGTAAGAAGATACAAAGCAGCTGTGGGATTGCATCTCATGACACATCACACCAGCCATTATAACTAAGGTGACTAAAGTTGCTCGAAGTTTAATAAGGCCAGAGCCTCCCAGCTAACTATGGATCCTTCCACACAGTGCCCTCAGCTAAACACAGCGAATGAGCTAAACAGTTATGAATGAGAACTAGAGGAGCTATAAGTCTAGCAGCAAAAGTGCAAACTAGGGACAAAGTTTGAACCCTGAACATGCTCTTTCACTATGGGGTCTTATTATCCACCTGGCTCTCCCTTAACTATAGATGCAAAAGATGCAAAAAAGATACAAAAACCCAACCATTTCTGCTGGATTTTGAGACTTGATGCCCCAAAGCAGGATCATGGTTATCAAAGAGTACAGTGCAAGTCATTATATATATCAGACTATACCCTAGTCTGTCATCTTGGGGAGCTATTACAGACTGCCAGAGAAACTCTTAGAAGCCCAAAGAGTCAATCTGCACAGCATCTACATTTTTGGTAGCTGTATAATCAAGGGATATACAGATGTTATAATTAGGAAGTACACCACAGAGTTTGGCTAAGCAGGTTATTACACAAAATAAATAAAACAATTTAAAAAATACCTTGTCCTGAGCTTACTGTAAAACTCCAAAGGAGGGATCTCCAGAAAGAGATCTTTTCCTTCTGCTAGTCAGCTCTTAAATAGGTCTAGGAGAGGTGCAGCCAGACTCCACCTCTTCCAGCAGCACAGGTGAATTGCCTTCACCTGTGCTCCCATGGCTGACTCATTGCTTGCCTCAGGTGATCAATCAGAGGTTCAGGCCATGATTCAGCAGTTCCCATACAGTAGCAAACAAGAGGTCTGATTTGCAAAGCAGTAGAGCTGTCTCAGTTCTCATTACTGTTCAAGGTCTTTGCTGCCTGAATGCTCAAATGGCTGATTTCTGTCTCCAGGTTCACAGTGTTGGCTGTTCAGTTTCAGAAGTTCGTTTTCAGTAGAGTGGGCTGCATCAACAAAAGGCAGCTTTTCCGTGTCTCAGCATCTATTTGTTCCACCACTACAGCTGGGCCAGAGTGCAACTTGTCATTTAGCGTTGTGCCAGGGCATTTAGATCAGTTACCTCCAGGTTAGCAGGAGTGTACCAGCTCCATATCGATCCTTTGTCAAATATCGTGCACACGGATCCGAGGCTGGTTAAGAACCATTTCCTCTAAAAGTCAATATTTATTCATTAACAACCTTTTAGCTGGTTAATTGAAAGTGACAGGATGCATTTTTTTTGCCTAACAGATTGCATTTTACTGAGTAATTTCTAATTTACGGTAAATATGATTGGAAATAAAAGTTCATTTCTGGTATCAGTTTAAAAACGGTTTGTGCTTACAACAATTGTACCACAGGGAACTGCTAGGCTCTGATTGACTTGTCTGTCTGTGCGTGTGTGCGTGTTTTCTGAATTGCAGTAACTTAGCCGAGTTTGTCTCCTAATTCTGAGTATCACAGCAAAGGGACCTTGCAGAGAAGGTGACGGTAAATTGTGTTAAAGACTGATTATTCTGCTATTTCACCTTCTGGCTCTTTTTAAAGTAGGATTAGATGTTTTATTCTTCTCCCTCCCTCTAGCATTGCTTATACGTTTGAAAACCTAAGCACCCAGGGGTTAATATGCTCCAGATAATAGTATAACAGATTTAAAAAACAAGTCAGACGCAGAGAGCTCTGAACAACACTACTCACATTGTGGAAACACTTATAAATGGGCACAAGAAGGAATAATAGGTGCAAAGAGATTTTATTGCCTCAGTAACAAAAGCACTCAGCTTGTTAGCATGCTGAGCTCCTGCCTTCCCCTCGGCTCCTCTCACTCTTACAGGTGAAGAGCACGATCCCTTCTGCTTGAAATGTGGATTATGGAGCAGATGAGAGACGGAAGCTTCCCCAGCTGTACTCCTGGCTCAGCCAGGGTGTGGGAGCTGCTCTGAAGGGTGACACCATAAAGGCGGCCCTATTTTATTGTTGCCCACCAAGACAACAATACCCAAGCACCCAACGTGCTCATAAATAAATAGGTACAGCATGGTCTCCCTTCCTCCACCCAGTTCTGAATGTCAAGTGGAGTATTTCTCATTTATGCATCAAAGAGAATTGAAGTGTCCGGAGCTCTCACTCAGGAACAAAACCCTCAGAGGAAACTGGCACCAGACCTGAGCCTGCTTGCTGCCCAGCCCAATTAGGGGCTAGGCAGGGTGCAGCCCCTCTACCCTAATTTCAATATCCGAAAGTCAGACGTCTGAGACCTGCTCAGACCTCAGCCTCTTTTATAGCCAATGGGGAGATGGGAAGTGATCTCATCGTAAAATAAGCGTCTGGGAGAGGTCAGAAGAACTGCCCTCTAGAAAGGGCCATTTTTCTCCGCTGAGAAAACGTAAATGGATCCTGCAGCGATTGTTCCACTGAACATAAAAGAAATGTGTAATCACCGTGCTTTAAACTTAAGCACCTCTAAACTTCTCTATTGAAAGCATATCTAAAGCAGAGTGAATGACTCCCATTTTTAATTGATCATTTATCCCGCTGAAATCCTTTGAACCTGACCATAAATTCCTTAGCCGGCAGCCCTACAAGGCTGAGCTGCAGGGGTAGGTGCTGTCCCCAGCTGATCCAGGGAGTGGATGCACCTCTGATTGCAGGTAGTTAGCAAATCAGCACAACAAGATTAAACATTCCACTGAGCCTTTCCTCAGAGCCATGCTTTGGGATATTCATAGGAATGGATAATGAACTATGTAGACACCCAAGTACAATATTTAAATGCCAGGCAGAATTGTTTTGCAGTTTAATTAGCAACTCCTTCATGGGTGGGAGGTAGGGCGTAATGTAATTGCAGTAGCCTTAACATATCAACAGAGATTGTTCAGGAATTGTGTTTTGGCCATTTTACCCATGCTAAGATAGAAAGCATAGGCATACCGAGCGATGAGGGGGATGGTCCTTGCTCCTGCTTTCTGTCCAGGTTTGTAGGAGCTCCCTTTCTTCCAAGGGGGAGAACCACAGGTAGAAGTTTGTGCTGCACAGATTTTCCCCATTTATACCCATAGCCATAATATGACCATTAATATCAGCTGTGTACCATAACTAGCATTCTCCACAGAGCTGTCCTAAAACAAGGTAACATTTATCAAGCAGTTTCTTCTTTCTTTATCCATTTCCTACTAGGTTTCAACAGAAGGCTCTGTGACTTTTTGAGGATTTTTTTCAATAAGCAAAACTTCAAAATTCAAGATTTTTTGGACCAGTGCTTGAGATTCCCTCATTAATTTTTATTAAAAAAAAAAATAAAAATCTTTTCATTCAAGGCGTTTACCTACTCATTCAGTCTCTTTCAGCAGCAGAAATGAAAAATATTCAGCCCTTCAACTATAACCCATGTGCAATCACAGTTGAGCTGATGTCATGTTCACCCTTCATCTGAAACAAATGCTCCTTTCTTGGTATTTTGGAGCCTTACAGCCACATTTGGAGGCAGAGGGAGATGAAGTACCAGAATGTCATACCTTCAGCACAGCTCTCTCACGAAATTCAGCAGTGGGAAGGAACTTATCAGTGGTGTTTATCCAAAAATTGTCACGGACAGTGCACAGAAATGTCCCTTCCAGGCAGCAAAGGGACATATGTCAGGTTTGGGGCATGAGAATTAGTGTCTTAGCACTGTGTTTGTTGTGTGAAACCTGGAAATGGGCAAAGAAATCCTTTTTCATCCCAGGCATCCCACCCTCTCAATTCAGTGTAAGACTAGTTGATGAAATAACTGGGACAGAAATAGGAATAAATATGCATGCCCTATAACCAAGTTATAAGTAGGTTTCCAAGACACTTGCATCAGTAATGAGAGGCTTCATTTCAGCATTTTGCTTCCTGAACAGTCCCCCTGAAATTCCCATAATGCTCACAGTACAAGGTCCTACATGGACTAATAACCTCATTCAAGGACATTGATAGCTTAAATATCTCATCTAGTATCTTTTAGGGATCGGGAGACAAGAAATGCCATCCTTCCAGTATGACACAATGGGGAGGAGAGCATTATGTTAAAGCAGCACGTTGGACTCAGTGGAGAGCAGTATCACTGCCAAGTATCACAGCTCAGCCAGGAGACAGACCACTTTTGTTTTAAATCTCTCTTGCTATACTTCCTTTGGGATGATGCAATTCTCAAAGCAAATTAACATACATAGGAATCTCCATTGCACTGGAATATGTCATCAGAAATAACTTTTTTTAATAGTGTTCTACCAGGGCTATGACAGAGTTAGCAAGTCATCTGAATACAGAAGTGTTGCTACCCTGCAGAACCTTCAGCAGTGCCAGAAACCCAGACTCCATGAACAGTCTTGAGTCTTCATTGTTCTTTAAACGTCCTCAAAACAAAAGTAAAAAAAAAAGAAAGAGCATTAAAAAAAAAAGTATTGATTGCAAGCAAATTTGAACTGAACTCTTATTTTTCCCCTGCTTACATTGGTTCTGCAGTACATTTATAGCACAGGAAGGATTTAAGTCCATGGCCTTTAAAGAGGTTTGAAGATGTGATTTTTTGTTCCTGGAAATCCCTACCTTTCCTCTATTCCACTGTTACAGAAAAAAAACACAGATAATCCTCTGCTTAGGGCTCTGCTGTGGTATTCAGCAGACCTGAGTTCAGTTCTCACACTGCTACACATGTTCTGGGACACCTTTGGCAAGCCATCTCGACTGCCTCTTAAGAGCTGCTTTCAACAGAAGAATCTCTCTGAAGACCTGAGCTGCAGCCAATGCCTCAGTTTCTCATATCCCAATGATTTCATAGAATCATTGAATCATAGAATGGCTTGAATTGGAAGGGTCCTCAAAGATCATCGAGTTCCGACCCTCTGCTATGGGTAGGGTTACCAATCACTACATCAGACACTAGATCAGGGTTCCCAAGGCCCCATCCAATCTGGCCTCGAACACCTCTTGGGTTAGGTCATCCACAACTTATCTGGGCAGCTTGTGCCGGGGCCTCACCAGCTTCAACTTCCTGTGGCGGCAAAAAGTATAATTACATCACAGCGGGGAGAAAACAAAGGGGAAAGAATTATGGTGCTCAGTAGAAATCTCAGCGGTCAGGTGAGAAGTAACCTAATGGAGATTCTAGTGGCTGATATAGACTTTGAAAGCATCAGCATGAAGAAAAAAGTAGACGTGAGTTGTCAGCTCATGCTTCTGGTTTGTGCCTAATAGACTCTCTCCAGAGTTTTCTTAAACAGGACAAACTACTTCCCAGCAAGCAGCCAAAGTGGTTGTTTTTCCTCCTGATATTGATTACTCTCGCTAGAGTTAGGAGAGGAGTCATCGTATCCAAAAGAAATTAGATGGAAGTGGGAATGTGTTGGCAACAGAGCTATAAGAAATTAGGAAAATCTGCCTGGGGAAATACATCGGCTTGTATTTGTTCTTAGAAAGGTCATCAAGATTAGGAGTCTTGGGAGAGCTTCGTTAAAGTCAGTAGAAACACATTACAAGCAGTGAAATTAATTTAGGCAGCAAGAAATCAAACATGCATTCAAGACAGTTAAGAAGGCACCAAGGGGGAGATGTTGGCATGATGTACCCTGGATGCAGGGGTGTAAGAAATGAAGGTCAGAAAGATCCCCATCACGTGGAATAACGGGGTGCACCCTCATTGAGGATCAGCAGCCAAAGGAGCACAGCCCTTACTGATAGTTTGGATCAGGTGTGCATCGCTAGATTGGACATCAAGGATCAAGAGCAGCTGCAAACTGATCTTGCTAAGACGTGAAGCAGTATTTGTGGGGACAAATCTCTCTCCCAGAGTGGATTGTTTGGAAGCAGAGCTGCAGCAAGCTGGTCAGGATATGAGTCTTACAAAGGGCAACTCACTGACGAGCAGACACAGTGAAATCTCCTTTGCTGGAGATGTTCTGGCTGGATATTAGGAAAAGTTTCTTCTCCAAAAGAGTAGAAATGTCATGGCACAGGAAGGTGGTGGAGTCATCATTCCTGGCGGTGTTCAAGAACTGTGGAGGTGTGGCCCTGAGGGACATCTTCAGTGGGCACGGCGCGGTGGGTTGGACTTGGTGATCTCAGTGGTCCTTTCCAACCTTAATGATTCTATGATTCTGTGACAACACACAGAATCTCACAACCCACAGAAGGGTCTTAAATAAAGTTCTTGCACAACCAAGCCAAGTGTTTTACATATATTATTGCTTAGTTGACAGGAGTTGGTACCCACATATCATTTTCTTATTTTGGAGCATCGGTAGCTCAAGAAACTCATCCTTCCAAAGTTTCACTGATGGATATCTGTTCTGGGAATAGTGTGCTTTTGAAAGATGGGTGTTTTCTGAGTGGAAATTTCTTTGGAAGATTCCCACTCATTATAATAATGGAGAAGAAACTGCAATTTTATTGCATAGATCCAATGTGTCTCTTCAAAGAGAACCTGTGAAGATTCTCCAAAGTTTTCAGTGCACAAAGTGATCCAGGAGTGAAACTCTAGATCAGTGCCCCACTGTGCATTATTAAGGCCCCATTTCAGCTGGATTTCAGCTTTGCTGCCTAAGCCTATGGCAGCTTCATTGTCCTTAGTGGAGCTTAGAGCAGTGAAACACAAGAATAAAAATCAACCTGTTCCTGAGTCTTTGATTTGCTCCTAACCATTTCCTTATGGGACTATCAGTTATAAATAGAATTTTCCTACCAGGAAATAACAAAAAGACCTCTTCTCCCTAAGCAGGGCAGGATGAGACTTTCTGCTCATCCTAGGGCAGGAGCAGGGTGGCACGGGGTGACTGACACCAGTCAAGCTGTGAGCCATGGCCCCGTGATGCTCTAACAAAAGGTATAGGTCCCCTCTTTTCCTGTTTGTGATTTCTAGCACTACCTAAAATGAGCTTGACACCAAAAAGGCGTGAGACAGCACGTCAGAATGGAATCTAATTTAGAACAATTTGGGTCTGTTTTCTGCATAATCAGAAATAAAATAAAATAAAATAAAATAAAATAAAATAAAATAAAATAAAATAAAATAATAAAATAAAATAAAATAAGAAGAGGGGCTGATCTTGGCTTCTTAGAGTTTACAATTACTATAAATCCCCTCACCCATTTCATTACAGGGAAAGCACTAGCATCTCAGTGCCCTCTCCACCACTCAGTGGGATTACAAAGCTCTGCCTCTTTGCCTTTCGAGATTCACAGTGCCAGAAATGAACAGTGGCACAACATGGTGAAGGTCTCCACGTGCATCACAGACTCGATGGCTTCTTCTAAACAGATGCCAACTCTCCATGTGGATAACTCAGTTACCTCTTCAGATGCTTTTTGTACATCTTCACCACCCATATGCATGGAAAATGATGCCTGTAGCATGCACGGTTAGGAAAAGCACTAAAACCCTTTCTTTCCAGGGGATCTACAAGGGGCCAGGGGCTCTGCCCTCTGCTTTGCAGGGCACCCTGAAACTCAAGCTGTGCAGTGCTGGGAGGGATGTTTTCCTGCACAGTTTCTCCTTGCAAAGCAGCTGCATTGTTACAGGGTGATAAGGGAGAAGAAAACACAGATACCTTTGTTTTGAAAAAAGAACAAACAAGAAAAAAATGTTTTCAAAAGTAAATTCTGTCATGAAAATGGAACATAATTAATGACCCTTTATATGGCACTGAATGTGGAAAGTAAAAGAGCACCCTCTGATCTCCAGACTTTTGTGTTTATTTCTCTATTTTGCTCTTGCTGGGGAACAAGGGTTGAGATTCCCAACAAGCAGGCCCTCTCACAATAGCAGGTAATTAGTCAAGGGGCCCGAAGGGATCGAATCTTGTCAAGGGAAACTCATTTATGCAGTCAGGTGATTAAGCCACATGATTGCAGCCAAACACCACAGTGGCCTATTGAGACACAGCAGCACACTTGTCACATGCCCTCCGTGGCACTGGGAAATTGCTATTTTCAGACATCCCACAAAGCATCAGGAAGTGCAGAAAATGAGTTTGGGTACCCAAATGGGCAGCTGGGATAGAGGTGGGATGGGGGACCCTGCCTGCTGCAGATGCTGCCTGGGAGGGGGACAGGGCTCGTGCAGCGATGGTGATGCTGTCATGCTTCTCAGAGCACTCACCATAACACATCTCGCCTTATGAGCCCTTTCCCTGGGAGGATAGCTGATCTGTTTATAAATATTACCTATAAATAAACCTCTCACTACCCCACATGAGCTACCCGAGTGCTATAATTAGGGCTGTGATGAATCCACATTGTTACAGATGCACTGGACAGCGAATATCAGGCCTTAAATTTCTGATGATGCCAAATGTGAGCTTGGCAGATCAGACACCCTATGCCATTTGTTGAAAATAAATGCCTTATTTATGTTGCCCTGGCTGTAATATCTATCCCCCAGGCTGCTATTATAACTAACACGAGTTTTCTCGGATAGCTGAGCAGGAGACAAAGATCTTCAGGGAGGCAAGAATGTCAAGGGAGAGGCAGGATTAGGAGTGTGCTTTACTCAGACAATTATTTTCAAAGCCTGTGATGTTTAGCCCTTTATTATCTTCCCAAGAGTAGCACAGTTTCTCTCTGCTCCTAGACACTGAGGTACGACCATCTGCTTTTGCAGCACGATTCCCTGTATGCAGAAAGAAGTTCTCTGGAAGTGGAAGGATATTCTGCTGTTCACAGTTGCAGATATAATGCTCACTGGCCCACAATGTTTCACCAGTGCACTCCTGATGGTTCATCTCCGCCATCTGTGTCCAGGTTATCCCAGCACGGGTACATCCAGAATTGGTTGACCCAAGCTCTGTTGTGGAAGGCTCTGGCAGTGGGAGAGGAGCAAGGACCCTAAGCCCCATCCATGCAGGCTGGATGAAGGCAACCCCAAGCTGCTACCAAAAGACCATGGAGATGTTGGATTCAAGCCACCAACTGCACGTGGCAAAGAACAAAGCCAGAAGAGTCAGGAGTACTGGTATGGTTTGCAGCTGCCCACAGGTCCAAGCATCATTTCACAATGCAGACACCTGCCTTCAGCTTTGCCCTGGGGCAGAAATTAGGGTGGATCTGAATATTTTCTAGCAGGCACCCTGAGCGTTTACCTGCTGACATCAGGAGCCAAAGCTGCAGCATCAAATGGGGAGTGAGAATTCGTGATGCAGGCACCTTCCCACTGTGTGCTAAGGAGACATTCCTCTGAGGTAATTTAAAACTCAAGGCTGATTATTCATTGCTTTGGGAACCATCCCAATTAAAACAGTCTATCTGAAGCTAAGCCTTGAGCTTAAAGCCTTTCCATCTGGGACCATGACATGAGTTCTTCCTTGCAAACACAGGTCCCTGTGAAGCATTCCTGGCCAGGGAAAAGTACTGCTTATACAGTCATAAAGATGGTGAAAGCCAGGGTTGAAGTTGCCTGTGCCTTTGTGTCTGCAAAACATCTAACTGCATGCATAAGCACCTTGTTTGCGCAGGCAAATATGGATTTAGCATGCACAGCCTGGCTCCGTGAAGTAATTTTACAGTCAGTATGTACGTGCCAACCTCTGAAGATTTGTCCTCAAACATCCTTTGGATTCCAGAGTTTATCCATTCAGGAGTCAAAGCAACTTCTGCATTCACACTTGTCATGAAGAGCCTTCCTGGTAGAAATTAGGCAGGATAAATGTTGTCCTTTTCTTTTCATTTGGCTGGGCTTGGGAAACCTTAGAACTGGAAATGCTGCATACAGCTCCACACAGCCCTTTGGGCACTGGGATAAAATGTTGCTCTGACACACAGGCAGGCCCAGCAGCTTTTGGGAGCTGAGCTAAAGTCCTACTCACCAGCCTGAGGCTCTGCCGCCAGCCTGAGGTATGCAGGTATTCAGTGAGACATGCAAAAACATAGGGGAATGAGAGCCACAGGGAACAGCAGGTCAAGCTGAGGGCATGGGGAAAGCTTTCTCCATCACTCATCTTTAATACCCCTTGTCATGCATGTGCATCTCCTCACTGCTGTGACAAGTCCCCAGAGACCAAGAGAGGTCAGGGCATCAGGTGAGTATTTAAGGTAAACCTATCTTATGTTTTCTTGACTCTTCTGTCCTCTATAATCTCCCTGCTCCTTCCCACAACTTTCCCTACTCTGTCACCATCCTCCATCCCATGGAGCTCACCTGAAATGCTGTAGGATACATTTCTTCACCTCTGTCCCTACTTTCCCACCCACCTCAAAGATTCAGTGATCAAGAACTCCAAACGCAGCTCAACCCACCCTTGCATCAATCACTGCCAGGCCAAAGGAGGCTTTTGGGTAACCAAAGCCCAGCTCTGGAAACCAATGCTTTAACCACCTACTTCTGTGCAAGGAGACAGTGGTCTTCAACATATTATTCAATTATTCAACAGATTATTCAAAGACAGCCATTCAAAAATACCCCCCATATAGATCTATAGATCCACATAGGACAGCAGTCCTCTCAACTGCTGGAGCCGACGCACTCTGGTCTTGAAGCATCTGGAGATGGTTTGATCTCCAAAAAGGTGCGGAACACCTCTCCTGAGACATGGCTTCTAACAGCCCATCCTAAAATTCACATTGCCCCACAATCACTGCCCCTTGTGGACGACATTTTCCATAACTCTTCTTGAATCAACCACACCATTTGCAGCAAATGATCCAGTTCTGGATGAAACCAGCACATTTTTCTCCTTCCCTTGAAGATCATACAGCCCGTGTTCAAACTGCGGCTGGTGGGAGTTTTTGTGTTTAAAAATACATGTCCCCATCCTCTCTCGCGTACATGCATGGCTTGTGCATGACGATCATTTATTAAAACTCCTCACTCGGAGGCGAGCGGCTGCTGCAGGCGAATCACTGCAGGAGAACTGTGATGGAGGAGGTGAGCGCGTTCCCACACCGTTGTTGGAGGGGCTTTGCCAAGCCAAGCATTGCAGGTGGGCTTTTTCTCTTCGTTGAGCCCTCATTTCTTGGAGCTGCATGGGAGAAACCTCACAGGGCCCCCATCGTGGTCCCAATATTCTTCTTTCTAATTGCCCTCTTGTTTGCCTGTATTATTCTGCCTCTTAGTTAATAAAAGGTTCTGATGCGGTTAAACACTGAACACAGCCAGTACTACTGACTATGGTGATACATTTTTATTATTTCTTTTGTACAGCACTTCATTACAGGGGTTCATATTATACTAGGAATCTGTTTTAAACACGCTCTGGGGTCTCTTCTTCCTATTCACTGCATCCCATTAATGCATCCTGAAAGGGATTCTCACATACACACACTTTCTGCGGTTGCTATTTTCTGCCCTTTCTTGCCTTTACCAATCTGCATCTCTCCATCCTGCCGGGGGATTAGAGCCATTGTTGCTATTTAAAACAGCTTCTCTT
This sequence comes from Tetrao urogallus, assembly GCF_951394365.1. NCBI lineage: Eukaryota > Metazoa > Chordata > Aves > Galliformes > Phasianidae > Tetrao > Tetrao urogallus. The sequence continues at coordinate 45,488,665 of NC_136820.1, read as the reverse complement.
TGGTCTGTGCTCTGAAGGTTGGATGCTGGCCCATCGCTTTCCCACCTGCTTGGATGGTCTCTGCTTGGGACTGAAATCCCTCATTATGTCCTTCACTTCAATGACGCAGATCTGCCAGGGAATCGGGGCCATACACAATGGGCAATCCGTGTGCTCCTGCCTCTGCAAGTGTCGAATCAGGGCAGCCTTTGAAGTGATCCAGTTGGCCCTCTGAAACTGAGAAATGATGTCTCTGTCTTTACCATTGTACAGAGAGTGGGCTTGAGTGCTGTTCTGTCCTGCAGTATCGGTCCTGAAGCACACAGGTACAAACGGTTGCGACTCCATCACATGAACCACCTCTCCGCTGCCAGCTGTGCTCAGCTTGGTGCAAACTCAGGGATGGGGTAAGAAAAGAGCAAACGAGGAAAAATTAGAATCACAGAATTACAGGATTTTTTGAGTTGGAAGGGACTCTCAAGGGTCATCTATTCCAACCTCCCTGCAATGAACACGGACACCAACAGCTCCATCAGAAACCCATCCAGCCTGACCTTGAATGTCTCCAAGGATGGAGTATCCACCACATCTTTGAGAAACCTGTGCCAGTGCCTCACCATTCTTAATAAGCCTTCATATATCAATATGCATCTTTTATATACATATACATGTGTATGTGTGTACATATTTATGTATATGTATATTATGTGTGGGGAGGAAGCCAGCCTCTGCAGCTCCACTGGCTGCAGTTCCTTTCCTATCCGGCTGCCTCCAGCCTGCACACAGAGCAGATGCAAATTGAAGATCAAGAAATCAAGAAGTTGCCTCATCTTTATGCCACCTGAACATTAAGATGACAAGGCAATCTCTGACTGCAAGACTAAAGCAGCTTTCCATCCTCTTAGTGCTGCTGGAGCAATTTAAGAGACAGATCTAGGTGCTTGGGTCCAGCCCATTATGTTCAGTGGAGCTGCATCCATTTGCAGCCGTGCTACATCTGACTCCTGTGAAATGCCTCGACATGGGGAATAAATGAGTTTCTATAGGTCTCGGAGTTGTACGCAAATGCACAATGATCTCAGATCCATCTGCTCCCCAAGGCCTGAAAGTAAAATCTGCTTCCAATCTTATGTTTTATGCTTATTGCTGTCATGCTGTTTATACACCCGAATGCTGCACATTCTCGTTTTGTTTAACATAAACAACAACTATGCACCGTCTGCTGAAACTTTGTCAACTGCCTTTTCCTTCTGTCTCGATAATGAAAAGACACAATCTAGCAAATGCATCTTATTCTAACTGTTTGCTTCCAGACATAATACATCAAGCCCGAACGTAAGAGGCGAGGGGAAAAAATTAGATGTATTTGGTTTTGGTAGATGTAACTCGGCTCGGCTTCATGAAATTCAGTAGAAAACACTGAGCAAGCAACAGCCAACAACCAAAACCAGTGCTGTATCCTTTTTAATGCCATCCCAGAAGTTTCCAGTGTGCCAAGCCAAGGTGGTCCACTCTTGGATTTATACCTCATGAACAGACATTGTATTCATGGGGATGACATTCACTTTTAAGATGCTAAAGCAAGACCTATGCATAGGACTGCCTTCCCCCCCTCTGCAGCATTGAACTTTCTGCCTGTGAACTGCATGACCTTGTCCACTATAGAAATACAGGGCACTATGAACCTTTTTGGTATTGGATGCTTGAAAATGTGAATGCACACAGCTATCGTGACCCATGGTACATCCACTGCAGTGGCCAACACCTATAGGGGAGCAGAAGCTATTGTTCTTCTCATGGGGTCTCCATTATATCCAAGTGTGCCATGCATTCAGCTCCTCGTAATAAGGCTTAGCTGTGGCAATTCCCCTCCTAAAGTGAATTTTCTCCTAAATGAATGCTCTTCTGGGCACGGCCAGGGTTTGAGAAGTGATGTGCAGGAGAGAAACTATCTGACTGTCATTTTCTCCTGGACACCAGAAATGCAAGAATGTCACTCCTGTCCAAAGAAAATGTCATTGCTGTTCCCTCAACAAAATGACATCAAGTTCGTCAGCTGAGGCTGCAGAATTTGTAAGGAGAACAACAGAAAATACAGAAAAAGAGGGAAAGGAGGAGAGACATTGATAAACTGACTTTAAAATCACTATGCGCATTACTGTTATAAAACATATGTATCATCTTTGCTTCTGTTGTACTAACTGTGCCAAATTCAGGGGAAGGGGGGAAATCCACATGAAAGATCAGCAAAGCTCCATCCAAGAATACAGAGCCTGACAACTTTTAGTTAGTTGGGTTTTTTTTTCCTCTTTCTCAACTCAAATATCAGTGCAGTTGCAACAGAACCAGTTGCCTAGAATGATTTCTACCCTAAATTCACAAAAGGAGATGGGTTTATGCAGATTGCTTTCTTTCCTGCAGGACTTCATAGAATCATAGAACGGTCTGGGTTGAAAAGGAGCATAATGCTCATCTAGTTCCAACCCTTCTGCTGTGTGCAGGGTCACCAACCAGCAGACCAGGCTGCCCAGAGCCACATCCAGCCTGGCCTTGAATGCCTCCAGGGATGGGGCATCCACAGCCTCCTTGGGCAACCTGTTCCAGTGTGTCACTCTGCTACCAACTACTATCCCTTAGGTCTCAGGTTCCCCTCGGCTCAAGCCAACCAGTCCCACTATGCTGTATGTGCAAGCACTAGCTCTCCTCGCCCAAAATTCAGAGCATTCCTATGATATTCACCTAAAGCACATATGGTCACTCCCCAGTAATTGAGCATGAACAAAATGCACATCTCCACTGAGGCAGCATAAGAGCAAACTCTGTGCCTCACTGCAGCATCCCCCATACCAGAGCTGTGTGGGGATGTGGCCTTCCAGTGCACTGCACAAACTGCTGTCTTTGGCTTCCAAAAACCTCCAGGCAGATTGCAGCAGAATTCACAACATCCTCATTGGGCAAAAACAAACAGCAATGGGCTTTCACAATGTTTTGCAAATATAGAAACTCTAAGGAATGATGAGGAAAGCCAGAGCATAAGGTGTCATCGTAATAACAGTTATTGTTATTGATAACTACTAAATAATTGGTTAAAAAACAAAGCATTGCACATAGCTCTAGTCTGAGTTGTTTGATCATCCCATTTCTATTTTTGAATACAGAAAAGCTTGTTTCGCTATTACGGCTTCTGAAGCAATCCAAGACATATGCAGGGATGCCACACACAGAAAATAAAACACACACACACACATCCACCACCACAGACAGCGCGACATTTTCCGAAACTAAAAAAAAAAAGTAGAAGAACCGTGAGTTTATCCTGAATGTGGGCGAGTTCTCATTTCACTGAGACAACTTTCTGGTGAAGACGGCTAAATAACCAGCTGGGAAGTTAAAGCCAGTAAAAATCAGCTCCCTGGAGTATTTCTGTTGCCTAGGGTTTTACATAAAGCACTGTCTAGTGGCTGGCAATCCTGCCCATGGCAGGAGGCTGGAAATGGATGATCTTGGAGGTCACTTCCAAGCCATTCTATGATTCTGTAACTCATCCATGCCATTCACTGCGCAGGTACAGCTCTACAAGTTACAAGTTTAACGCTGGGTTGGGCATCTCAATAACAAGAGCAGCAAGAGCAGTAACAACAAGGAGCTAAACAGCTCAAGCAGCTCGGAGAGGATGTAGATCCCATGGCTGGGAGGGTTGTGGGGAGATGAAGAAGACAACATGAAGGTTCTGTGGGACACTGCCACTCTGAGTAAACTATTCCAGAACAGTAAGGCTTTTAGCATGTACCCTAAAGCAGAAAGGAGCAGTGAGATTATAGGATGGGCATTAGGCTGACTTGATGGATCAGCTGGAAATCCAGCTTTCCACCTTCTGCAAGAAAAGCGTACCATTTCAAAAGAGAAATGTTCTTAAATGAGAAATGTAGGTGAAAACCAGGACCCCAACTCTCACTTCTTCCCTTCTATTTCTAGGTTGGTGTGATAATTGATCCTTATTTGGGTTAAACCCGTGCCTGCTGGGGCCACTGCGGAAGCTCAGCAGCCACTGGAACACAGCTTTGGTTCAGGGCAGGTTGCTGGAAGGTGTCCTGCTGGCCTTGTCACCACAGGTGTTGAGCATGCACGTTCCCCACACTCTATGTCACCAGCTCTAAATTAGGAAACTATGAGGTCAGTTCCATGAGAAGGCTGAAAACAAAGCAGCAGCAGAGGAGCTGATGTTATCACAGAAGCCCTTGTTGAGGGCTGTGTTTGTTGGCAGGAACGCCGTTGCGTTGCTCATGTCTGGAAGTGTCAGGAGTGACAACATTTCTGGAACAAAAAGCCATCCTGAGCCAACGTGCAGAAGAAAGGAGCTGCAGGTCACAGGCTGGCTGTGATCCACCTGCAGAAGACCTCAACTCAACTCCAGAACCCACAGAGCAGAGCACTGGCTGCAATATCAGGTCTCTTAAAGATAAAATAAATGTATCTGGGGGACTGATGCCCTGAGACAAAGCAGATGTGAGATGCAAAAGCCCAGCTCATTCTTGCCCTGGTTTTGCTGCAGAGCAAGGTGAGCAGGTGAGTGCAGAGGAAGGGTGGGAATGCAACACAGGAGCCCTGCTGCAGTGAGCAGGGTGTCTGCTAGCGGGGGTGAAGCAGTTGCTGAAAACTCCCCTGTGCTTGTGACATTTTGTCACCATGAATATTTAATTAGGCCAAAGCGTGCCTGGCAGTTTGCAGACACTTCCTCTGTGCCATGGGGCTGCATGAAGCCTCCATCAAGACAGAGGAAACGTGCAAATGAATCCACCACTCCAGGCCACTGTTCACCCTGCAGGTTCCCCCTGCCACCTATAGGAAGCTAAACCCATGCCCACTCACTTGACTACTTTACTAATAGCTCTGTGACAAGCTCTGATGCAGAAACCCCTGTTTTGGCTGAAAAAAAGGATGGAGGTGCCCATTTCAGGTGATCAAACAGCAGTATTTCCAGCAGTCGTGATCCAAAGCCAGTTCTGCCTCCAGGACATAAGTGCCAGTTTTTCACATCCATCAGCAGGATCTGCCCTTTTCAAGGAATTGCACCCAGCCCTGTGCCTCCCACAGCAGATCTGACACTGGGGTGAGCAAACAGGATATGCCTGCAGCCAGAAAAACCAGCACCAGGTAGGCTGAACCAGTGCCCAAGGATAGCCAGCAGCCCACAGCTTGAGGGTGGCAGGTTTCTGCTGAGACTTGAATGAATTACAGAATCATAGAATCAGAAAGGTTGGCAAAGACCTTTAAGATCTTCTAGTCCAACTGTCAACCCATCCCACCACTTCCACTGACCACGTCCCTCCCTATGCCACATCTCCACAGTTCTTGAGCATCTCTAGGAACAGTGACTCCACCACCTCCCTGGGCATCCTGTTCCAATACACACTGCCCAGGCTTTCTCAGGAATTCACCCATAGCAAATCCTTCTCTGGTATCAGAGATGAAGGGAAGCATCTTCCTCGGTGAAACAAATATATTAAAAAATAGCCTTGATCTCTTACTCTCGGGCTCACATCTTTCCCATGAGCACATAAACCTCAATCATCCTGACATTTTCATTGATTCCAATGAAAGGACAAATTAAAAGCTGATCATTAATTCACAGGCTCCCTCTGCCCTTCTCCCACATAGGAACATTGGTTTATTTATGTCAAATATTCACTTGGCTCTCTGTCGCCAGCTGTGCCATTATGCCCCAGAAATTTAAGAAAACTCTGAATTGTGAGGGCTTATCTGGACTACAACAGATCCTTGCCCACTGGAGGTTTCCCCTGAAGCACCCCAACATAACCAACCTTAGGATCCTTGGATTCCAGCTTTCCTGCTCTAACCCATTGAAATTTAATTATTTTTCAGTGGATGAACCATTGGTTTGCATTCACCCTGTGCAAATCATGTGTCATCCAAAATTAGGGAAGCAAAACCAGGCTGTATCACGTGCTGATATGCATCCACAGGGGAGGGCAAGGAGTGTGAGCGGTAGCTGACAGCCCTGAGTTTGCTGGGCACAAAGCAGAGGATGATGAGGGCTCATGGCCATACAGTTCCTCATCGGGAGCGGATGGGCAGTGCTGAGCTCTGCTCTCTGGGGACAGCAAGCTTGGGTTTTCTAAGCAGAAAACACGGTGTGTGTTTAACACCCCAGAGCTACAGCAGGAGGAGGTCAAATAACTTGGACAAAGTCACAGAAGAAGTCAGAAGAGAAACGAAGAGAGGCCACGGTCCATCTGAGGCCTCCCAGCCCTGTGCATTAACCACAGTCGTCCTTTTCCTTACATCTCATTTTATCCTCTAAATGCTGGAAGCTGTTTAGTGTCTCTTTTTCTTTCTTTTTTTTCTTTCTTCTTTTTTCTTTTTTTTTTTTTTTTTTTTTCCTGTTCAAATATTTTACTAGCTGCACTGAAAAAAGGCTACAAACAGTGGGGGAGAATCTCTCATGGCCAGAATACAATGAAGCACATAAGTGCGAGGGATTGCTCTTTACAATGCTTGAATCAAAGATAAACATGAAAAGAGCCACATCCTTAGAGCATAAAACAGAGGAAGGCACCATTCCCGAGGGGAACAGTAATGCCTTTAACAAATAAACCACCAAAAAGGTCATAGCAATGTGGGAAGGGTATTTTTTCATCCTGCAACCTACCTGAATTTCAAATCCTGGCAATTTGCTAGCAAACAGCTCTGGAAAGCAGCATTGAGATGCGGGATGTGCTGCATACAAAACCCATCTTCCAACAACCCCAAAGTGTTCTGTGGTCTTTCACTGAGGAAACTTCACGCATCCCTGCTGCTGGCTGGAAAGCTTTTGTCCTTAATCCAGTATCAGGCCTATAATGAGCTGATAGAACGCTCCTGGGCAGTCAGGAATATGGCATGCTTCGTGAAATCCTCCTGAGTTGCAGGCTATCATATCTCAGGGAAGAAGGCAAACTCATTCCCAAAACTAAGAGCTTACTCGGATGCCTCCTGAGTGCCTCTGAAGGGCAGATGGGAGCAGCATTTTTGTTTTCTTTAGGAAATAAAGCACTTAGAGTACTCAAGATCCCTAAAACAGCAGTGTAGCAGTCACCTCCAGCCCTTGGGTTGGGGTCAAGATGCTCTCCAACAGCTCAGCTCTAGGAGTGCATTGGTGACTGCTGCCAAAGCTATGAGAGGCTGAGGACTTTGCTTCACTTCAGTTTTCCACCCAAGTTATCCAAGCTGGCATGTGTGAAAACATAAGCAAGCATGAATTGCCTATCATGGCACATCTTCAAAACAAACCATTTCCTCTTCTGTCCTCCTGCAAGGAAGAAGTAGAGCATTTCACACAACTCTGATAAACACATGCATCCTCCCCAAATTCAGGAGCATGTATTTGGTCATGGGAGAAAAACTGGTGTCATAGAGGTTAAACCCTAGGGGAGACAGAAGGGGAACATCAGGGATGAAAACATCAGGGCATGCTTGGAGTCCACCACATTTCTTGTCAGCCACCTGAGTGAACTGTTTCAGTGTCCAGGGGAGACGGAGGGCTGCTGAATATGCATCACACCACAAGGAGAGCTGCCCATCACCAGCAGTCCCATAGAAACAGTGACAGGGGCTCTGCCACTCTCTGCTGTAGATGTGGAATTATTCTACAGTTACATCAAGAGTGCAGTTCTGCATCCACCCTGCAGCATGGTCTATGCACTTGGGCTCTGTTGCTGCTATCAGTAATTTTATTCAACAAATAATGAAAATATAGAGGAATCAGATAGGAAGGGAGGGACGGCTGCCAGGACGGATGTTGGGACATGCTGAGCCACAGCAGGCAGTGCAGTCGGTGGGAAGGAAGGTGTTCTTTCAAGGGGAAAAAAAAAAAAAAGATCAGAGAGGAAGCAATCATGAGAAATAAAAGGGGAAGGAAAAGAAGCAAGGAGCGGCTCCTTTCACTGGTATTCCCCAAGCACCTGGAGGCAACTGAAAAGCTGGGTGGAAGAGGGTGGTGTTGTCTTTCAGTGACGAATCCTTTGAGGGAGAAAATCAAATTGATGTATTTCCCAGGGAGAACAGGAGCCCATCACCGGCACCAGAGGAATTCACTTGTAGGAGGCCTAAGCGAAGAAAACACTTTTATATTTTACTCAATTTGAAGACTTATTTTTTTCCAGAGAAAGGGGGGAGATCCCATCGTTGAGTTACATCACTGCTCTCCCTGAATCTCGTGAAAATCTTCTGCTGATATTCACGAGTGTGGGAATGGGTCGGGGGTATGGCCTGGTCCAGGAGAGCTCCCCTTGCTCAGTACCACCCAGACAGGGTTGGGTTCCCCAGAGGATCCCTGTGCTTTGAGTTTCAGAGAAGGCTCAGCTTGCATGGTTTTCTTTTCTGGGGCAATTTGATGCCTTTTTGTACAGATGGGACCTTTTTGTCTTGCAACTGAGCCAGAGCAGCCTTCATTATTAATGTATTCTTGGCCACTTTGGCACTTTCTCAGAGCTCCATCCTCGTGTTTGCTATGATTTGCTGTTGATATTTCCTCTGATATGTTATGGCCAAGGTGAATTAAGCTCAGGTTTCACCAAGGCATATAACACAGATACTTCAGACAAGAAGAAGAAAACACCTGTATGTTTTCACGTGCCTCAAACTCCAGCTTTTAAAATACAAGACAGACAGGATAAGGTCAGCTTTAGCAGTCACTGGCACGATTGAAGAACAGCTCAATTTCCACCTGCTGCCAATGGAAAGCTGCTTCTGAACCCCTCTCTTGCAGCACAGATGAGCAACACAACAAAGCTGAACCTGAGTCAATAAGTGGCCCATAGGCCCAGGTTCAACATGTGCTCAGGAAGGGTTAAAGAGTGCTTTGGTTTCACAGCAGACTGATGTAAGCCTTTGGAAATGGCTGCAGAGATTACCTCAGCCAGGCCACCAGACCACTTGTCCCTTCCACCATGCTTCTTTACCCTCGAGAGAGGTAGAAAGTATCAGTCACAGAATCAGAGAATCACAGAATCACAGAATGACTTGGGTTGGAGGGGTCCTTAAAGATCATCTAATTTCAATCCCCATGGGCAGGTTGGCCAACCACTAGATTTAATTAATAAAAAAAAAAAAAAAAAAAAAAAAAAAGAACTATATTCTATATTTATGACAAATTGGTGGCTTCTGTGGCTCAATGGGCCAAGCACAGGCAACAATTTTTCCAGGTTAAATCACAAAGCTACTACCACAAAGCTGGTAAGCTCTCCGCACCCTACAACTACACCCTACAAGTGCTCTGCTGAGTGTTCCTGATGAGAAAAAAAAATGTCCTTTTGCTATTTCCATGTGGATACATCCCACTGGGAGCAGGGAACAACTGGATCAGAAATTTTCAGACTCTGGCTGAAATTCAGTAGCGCTGGAACACAACAATGGCATAGAATCATAGAAATCATAGAATAATAAAGGGTGGAAAAGTCCAACCATCAACCCATCCCACAGTGCTGATCATATCCCTCAGAGCCACATCTCCATGGTTCTGGAACACCTCCAGGGACGGTGACCCCACCACCTCCCTGGGCAGCCTGTGCCACTGCAGCACCACTCTTTTGGAACAAAGTTTTTCCTGGTATCCAATCTGAACATCCCCGGGAACAACTTGAGGCCATTCCTCCTCATCCTATCATCAGTGTTTGCAAAGAGCACTGGGGAGCTCAGCCACAGCACACACAGCCACCCACTCTCAAGGATGTGCAGCATTACAAGCAAAGCAGCCCTCAGAAATGCAGCAAAGGGCTGCTGGAGGGCTCCTGTTTGCACTCCTCCAGGCAGCCACGTTCCCAAGCAAGCACAGGGCTCGGGGAGAAGAAAGGATTTTGCACGGTTCATGTGTCAGACACAGCCCAGAAAGGTCAATCGGTTTTGCAGCGGGAGCCAAAGGAGAGGGAAAACTGTAGCTGATTTGGAGGAAAGGGGGAAGGGGAGAAAGAATCTGTGAGCACGCCAAGAGCTCTGTAAACAAATTTCTCTGCAACGTTGCAGATGAAAGAGCAGCGCTCGGTGAGCGGGCTCCAGCCCCTGGGCATAAATCAGAAGCCGCTCTCAAACCAAGGAAGTCACACTGGTGTGGACAGGAGGAGATCACCCCCTCCTGCTCTGGACAGTAGCGCTGGGTCCCCGACACGCTTCCCTCATCCAAACAGGCGGCTCACTTGAGTGGCTGCGGTTGGAAGGAGCGGTAGCCCCGATGCTACCCCTGCCTGGTTTAGGGCAAGCATCGAAGCACATTCGCCTGCGGGAGGGAAGGTTTCGCCTCTCACTTCTGCTGCTGCCTCCCGGCCTCGCTGAGCATCCCTGCGTGTCCAGCAGCGCGCAGGCACCCACTCAACCCGCGAAGGCAAAGGGCGGCTTTCCTACAAGGAGATGAGCACTGACAACGAGCGCGGCTCGCTGACAGCATGCTGAGCCACGAGCCACTTTTTACACCCTCTTACAATAAATATGAGCTGGAGGGGGGCTGCGCTTTTCCCACTCTCCCGCCAGCAAGGCCTCTCATTGTTTACTCTCCCCCAGCAGTCCAGGCGCTCTTGTTAATGTGCTGTGATTGAGTGCTTTGGAGAGGATGGGTTTGGGGTTAGCTCCCGGCTCCCTTCGGAGAGCTGTTTACTCTTCAGTGATGCCTATGGCCCGCTGAAGACAGCGCTCCTCCACCCCTGCTGGGTCCATCTGCTTTGTCTGCCTGTTTTCCTGCTGCCACCGGCAGGCAGCTGGCCTGCGCGTTTCAGCCAGCGCTGCAAACCCCTGGAGGAAAAAAATAAAATTAACCCCGTCAGGAAGGGGGCTGGGAAGGATGGGGAGGAAGGAGAGAGAGGGGTGGTCACAAAGGACGGGGCCCAGCTGATGGCCGCAGTGCTGCTGGCACCATGTTGGGGGTTGGATGGGTTTTTTTGAGTCACCCATCCCATCCCCCAAGAGCCAAGTGCAGCAGTACGGCTCTCCACCGCGACATGGGGCTGCTCTGTTCCCCCCCTATGCTGCAACCCCAGCTGTGCCTCCGTCATTGCCCTGCCAGAATGTTGCACTTTGGTGGCAGCCAGCAGTTGCTGGAAATCTGCACGTGGCCTGAGAAATAAGGTTTATGGACAGTCAGGACCACAGCTGGCACACGTGGAATTTTAGTGGAACTTTTGGAATGGGTCCAGAGTATGGAGAACATCTCCTGTGAAGACAGGCTGAGGGAGCTGGGGTTGTTCAGCCCAGAGAAGAGAAGGCTGTTGGGAGACTTAACTGCAACTTGCCAGTACAGGAAGGGAACTTATGAACAGAAGAGGGACTGACTTTTTATGCAGTCTGGCAGTGACGGGACAAGGGGGAACAGTTTTATACTAAAAGAGGGGAGATCTACTTCAGACATTAGGAGGAAATTCATTACTTAGAGTGGTGAGGTGCTGACACAGTCTTCTGAGAGAGCTGTGGATTCCCCATCTCTGGAAGTGCTCAAAGCCAGGTTAGATGGGGCCCTGAGCAGGCTGAGCTGGTGGGAGGCAGCCCAACCCATAGCAGAAGCTTGGAAATAGATGATCTTTGATGTCCCTTCCAACTCAAGACATTCTATGACTCTATGATTCTACGTCTGAGGCCACATCCAGCAGAACACAGATTCCCTGACCAATGCCTTCTGAAATCTCTGCATATCCTCCTACAAATCAGACCCTTTGCGATTCAAAGTGTCAATAAAAAATGAAAATTGTAAGTGTGCTAAAGCTCCATCCAGGGCACTGTCCTTGCCCATATCACAGCCACATCTTGGATCCACTTTGTGTCAATGGGCAGGAATAGCCATTCAGGTGAGATATTAGGAGACAGTCCTTCTCAGAAAGAGAGGCGATGCATTGGCACAGCTGCCCAGGGAGGTGGTGGAATCACCATCCGTGGAGGTGTTCACACACTACGGAGATGTGGCACTGAGGAACACAGTTTAGTGGGCATGGTGAGGATTGGTTGACAGTTGGACTTGGGGATCTTAGTGGACTTTTCCACCCTTCATGATTCTGTGGTTCTTTGATTCACGTGCTGGGTGCATGCAGGCTGATGCAAGCGCATTGCAACCACACACCCACCGTGCAGACACAGCAACTGTATGCATGAAGGTATGCAATGCCAATGCTTCCCATGCACCTCTACACCCTTCAGAACTCACGGCGATGAAATTATTCCCATGGTGTTTATCGTAGAATCATGGAATCATTAAGATTGGAAAACACCACTAAGACCATCAAGTCCAACCACCAACTCATCACCCTCATGCCCTCTAAACCCCCGTGCCCTTCATTTCCTCTGAAGCCTCCAGTTTGGAGCACTGAGAGTGGCTGGGAAGAAGGACATTTCTGCTTTGCCTTTGTCTGCATCTGAGATCTGTAGGCATAAACACGATCTGTGCTCCTTCACACACAGCACTCCTAGATAATGGGAAAAATAAGTGGAACCACGAGTTAGCTACAGTTGTCAAACCAATATTATATGCTGGGGAAAGCAGCAAGTATCGCTAATCTCCAGGGAAGACAGAAAGCCTTTGTGCACACAAACTCCTGTGGATAAATGGGTGCATAGGATCAAGCATCCCCCAGGGACCTCAGCCTCTGAGCATATTTTCTTCCCCCTCACACCACCCACAAAGCCCATCATCTCATGCCAGCCCTGGAAGAGCAGCGGGTGATCATCAGCAGAGACTGATGCCTCCATATCCTACGTGTGCACTGCTGCCCACAGCAGCCAAAGCCCACTGCAAACCATGTCCTGTGCCCTCTGCAGTTTGATGAGTGAGCTGCACCTCCTGAGTGGCACTCTGTCTGCATGAGCTGCTCTCTAGGTATATACTGCTCCTGCTGACATTAAAGGGAGATGCTTTGGTGCCTTCAACACAAAACAGAACCTCCTCATTTTCTGAGGCCCAATCCAGGCTGTATTTGCAGTGGCCATAGTATCTGTAAATTGTGGATGTTCTGCCTCTGGTCTTGAACTATTAGAGACACTATTTTCTTAGTTCACTTCTTCTCTCTTTTTCCAAATAAATGGCTTTGCTGGTGCCAACTCCATACTGCTGCCCATTAGAAAGAGCTGCAGGAGAGGAATGCTGAAGGTATTCACTTCCCATTCCCAAAGCCTTTTACTCTAGAGAAAAGGGAAGAAAATACCACCTGCTACCTGTTGGCAACTGATTTCCCACCAGGAAAATCTGGTTGTCCAACAATTGGCCTGATAGCCTAGCGAGATGGTTTCCAGCAGCAGTGTGCATGCACTGCACACCCTGCTCACAGCAGCACCAGGCTGCCTGCAGAGATAGTGACAACAAAAATCCCTGATTTACCCTAAGTCTCTGCTAGCAGGATCCTCTGTGCTCAGGGAGCTCAGCTACACCTGTGTGGAGGGGAACAGAACACCTCAAGAGTGGAAGCACCTCTTCTCAGGTGGGAATCATTCCAGAACAGTTGCTATGTTGTGCACGTTAGAACCCCAAAAGCCTCATGGTAGCCTATGTTACAATGCTGTTTCACACTCAGAAATGGATTGTGTCGAATTATGATTTTATATTTTTTTATAAGGCAAGGGTTGTGAGGAGACGGACTGGAAGAGGGATAACAGAAGACCTCTGGGTGTTGAAGCTCAGTTTCCTGCCCCTGTTCCTTCTTCTAAGGCACAGCATTGTAAAAAAAGATGCAACCTCTGTCCAAATTTCGGAGACAAGGAAACTGATCTGATTTTGCTCATTTTTTTGGTATTTGGATGAAAGTGAACAAGCTTTTCAGCAGTCTGACAACAGAAGCTTGGCAATGTCACCATGAAGCATGAGAAAAACCATGAGTCAGTTTTTGAAATTGTGAGATTGGCTAAAAAATATAAGACTTTTTTTTTTCTTGTTATTCATGCATCTATTTAGAAACAATACGCATTCTTTGTGTTCAGCTCTGGTTCTCTGAAATGTCAGGGTCTGGGCTTTTAAGGAAATTTATCTTTTTCAGCCAGAAGGAATAAGATCTCATCAGTGATTCGTGTGTGGTTGCATGCTGCAGAGCTGGGGTTCAGGGTGGGGGAAGGAACACAGACTTTTATGGGACTTGCTGTCAGTTGAACAAGCTCCCTGATCCACACCATGTGGCTAATGGTTGGACTAGATGATCTTAGTGGTCCTTTCCAATCTTAATGATTCTTTGATTCTATTTGTCCACAGCTTGTATTGGGCAAGGTTATCCCCATGCACACCATGAATTTCCACCAAAGTTTGCCAGGTCTGGGCATTGGGACATACAGAGATGTGGTGTCGCAGTAGAGCTCATGAGGATTCCTGCATGGAGATGCTGCTTTTAGGTTTGAGGTCTGCATCTCAGCAGTCTCATAAATTTGGTGCTAAAGCCCTTCTGCTGCTTCAGCAGGGCTGAGAGTCCTCACAATGAAATGCAATGTGCTGTGATAAAAATAAAGCCAAAACATTTCTCTGCCCAGGAGCACCTCAGTGTAGTTGTGATGTGTGGCAGCCAATGCATGCCGCAGTCAACAAGGACCAGAGTCAGGCCCTTCCTCAAAGAAATGGGAACTTTTCCCTAAGTCTTGCAGTAAGCAAAATAAATTTAAAAAATCACTTTGCTCTTTGTATTAAAAACAAAACATAAACTGTGTATGAAGCATTCAGCCATGGAAAGATGTTTATGTGGCTCTTGGGATCCTTTTCATCAGAATTCACATGAAAAGCCCTCTCACTGCTTTACATGTCAGCATTAACTCCTCCAAAGCTATAGCATCAGATGTGGGAAACTGCTGACAAAGCCCCCGCTGCTGGCAAACCCTGAGCAGCTGCAAGGGGCCAGAGATTGCTTGCTAAAACTGCAGAAATGGACACGAGTGAAGGAGGAAAGAACAACAGCATCATAGAAACATTAAGGATGGAAAAGCCTACTCAGATCACCAAGATCCAATCATCAACCCACCCCACCATGCCCACTGACCACATCCCTCAGTGCCACATCTCCACAGTTCTGGAGCATCTCCAGGGGACAGTGACCACCTGGGCAGCTGTGCCACTGCATCACCACTCTCATGGAGAATAAATTTTCCTTCATGTCCAACCTGAACAACAGTCATTGACACGTGAGTGCAGTCAGGAACATGCCATGTGAAAGATAGCTAAAACCTGAAGGTTTTCTGCAAATGTACCTTCACAGGCATTTCTGCTCCTGATTATCCACTGTGCTGGTCTTCCAATAGCATCGAAATTGCAAAGCTAATTGCACTGTAAAAGTAACGGCCTATGAAATTTTTAATGGAGCAGATTGCACTTAGACTTTTTTCCTCTGTGGTTCAATATACTTCAATATCTCTTCCCTCTTGCAGCGTTTGATTCAGGCTTACAGTGGATTTACACAATTGCCTTCCTCAGCACCATGAAGGCTGAGCTGCAGGATGGCACTGGTCCATTTTCCACCTGAACCCAGGCAGCTGAAGCTGGACAATCCAATGTTTTGAGGAGCACCAAAAAATGCATACTCACCCCAAATCACTGATGCACAGATACATGGAACAATCATTTGGCTCCAGTCACTCGGTCACTGAGTTTTGGTACCCCTCTGGCATGGTGTAGCACAGGGAATGCATGGTGGCTGGGCTTCTACTGCTCCTCCAGGGAAAATACAACTGAGAAAAGGGAAAAGCAGAAGAAAATGTGGAGCGTGTGTGAAGGATACCAACAAGTCAAAGGCAAAGTCAAGCAGCAGTCAAGGTAGGGTGAGGGGAGGTCTTAAAAGTCACATGGAGCACTGATGGGTGGGAGCATACGAATAGCAACCAGTTCTGCACCAAGCACAGCACTCAGAGCTACACAAAGACAATGAACATGGCCAACAGAGGAGAAGGAAAAGAAGGTGGTGATGTATTGGAGCTCTGTGTTTGGGGTGAGGAGAGCCAAGAAGCATGGTGCTCAACAGATGTTTCTTGTAGGATATCAAAATGAAACATCCTCTCAGCTCTTTCATATCAATATCGTGGAATTCCTATTCTCTCTGAGATAACACAGTGGTCCATTTTCCATGTTGCCTCCAGGAATTCCTGGGAGATGAATTCCAGCTCATCTAGCCTTCATATCAGCAGAGAGGCTGTGAGATGCCTACAGACCACAGCTCCACAGGGCTAAATCCCATCAGAAGCGATGGAACCTCCATGGTGCTGTGTGTCTTAAAAGCACAAAGAGCAAATAGAAGAAATGGGGAAATGCCCACACTCCAAAATTAACTGGCACTCTAAGGTGTATATAATCCACCTCAAAGATGATCAGTTATGGTCTGAACTGAAAAAATCATCGGCAGAGGAAGAACAACCAGTGCTCCCATGGTAGTGCTGCCCGCTTTCACAACTGCAGAGAGCATCCATTGTGAAAGCACCGGTGTGAAGCTTGTGCTGCTAGCACACACAAACACATGCATGATTTAGATATATTCTAATAGACAGCTCTGGCCCATGACTTTCCTGCAGTTCAAAATTAAAAGGGAGAGACGAGCCATACACCTCTGGTTAGACTCTTGGCTGGCTCAGCACAGAGGCAGCCTGCAGTTAATCAGCCTTCTTTCTCCACTAACTGTCACTGCAAACAAAGGAATTAGCAGAAGGTCTGTAGGGAGCATTGAGATAATTTGGCTGGCTGAAGAAAAGAGAAAGAAAAGAAAAGCAAAACAGAATTACTGAGAAATTTACTTGCACTGACCTCTCCATAAATATTTAGATATAATCATCATTACCTCGGAGTAAATTAAGTTATAAACAGTCTCCACAATTGCACATGATGAATGCGTATCGGCATGAGAGAGCACTTTATTGCAAGTTAATGTGGAAACAGAGCACCTCAATCAATCAGGATGCAGAAATGCTGTTGTCTGATGATATCAGCCTATCTCACCCTATTCATATCAAGCACTGCACGCTCACCCACCCGGCCCCCCTACCCTTAGTCTTCTTATATTAGCAAATATGTATCCAACTGTGGTAAACGTAAGAGTATGTACATGGAGGTAGAATAATGAGAGAATATGTGTCCTCGAGCATGTTGGTATTATTTATACTAAAGGAACATCTGCAGCAACCAAAGACATGCCCCATGTGCTGAGCACTGCTCAAAAACCCATCCATTTGGATAGGATCCACCTGATGACATGGATGTCCACAACAGGACTACAGCCGAGCTGACCACCGTCAGCATCTTTCACAGCCAGCAGAGAAAAATCGGCACTTTCTGAGCTGAACTTTCCAGACCTATTTTAGACGTGGAGTGGAAGCAGAGATGAATCATGCCCTGGACTCCTTCAGCTGCCTTGGCTCAATCCCTGCAGTCCGTTCGGGAGCCCTGGGTGACTGCTGCTGAAATCAGCATCTACCCTGCGGATGCCAATTTGATGAGACGAGTCACATCCGCTCCAATCGAGAGGCACAGAAAAAAAAAGACAACCGCATGGCAAGCAAAAGAGAATCATCTCTGAACTGCATTTCTCGACTTTAAACCCACGCAGCCTCCCAGGGCTGATGGTTTCCCCAAGAGGTTTTCAGAGCTCAGCCACTGAGGGGGAAACCAGGTGGGAGACGTGTTGTGGAGGCATGGGCTGCTCACACCTCGCCTACCCTTTCACTTCGGTTTTAGAACTGAGATTTCAGAGCTTTGCCTTTCCTTCCAGCCACTCATCTCCTGGATTTCACCTCTATCTCCTTCCCACCTCAACGTTGGGCAGTTCCATGTACATGGCAGGTAAGCTCTGCAATGACACTGCTTGGTAAATCATAGAATCACAGAATGGCTTGAGTTGTAAAGAACCTCAAAGATCATCTAGCTCCAAACTCCTTGCTATGGGCAAAGACTTCAGAGGAAATAATGGGCACAGGGGTTTAGAGGGTATGAGGGTGATGAGTTCCACTTATTTTTCCCATTATCTAGGAGTGCTGTGTGTGAAGGAGCATAGATCGTGTTTATGCCTACAGATCTCAGATGCAGACAAAGGCAAAGCAGAAATGTCCTTCTTCCCAGCCACTCTCAGTGCTCCAAGCTGGAGGCTTCAGAGGAAATGAAGGGCACGGGGGTTTAGAGGGCATGAGGGTGATGAGTTGGTGGTTGGACTTGATGGTCTTAGTGGTGTTTTCCAATCTTAATGATTCCATGATTCTATGATAAACACCATGGGAATAATTTCATCGCCGTGAGTTCTGAAGGGTGTAGAGGTGCATGGGAAGCATTGGCATTGCATACCTTCATGCATACAGTTGCTGTGTCTGCATGGTGGGTGTGTGGTTGCAATGCGCTTGCATCAGCCTGCATGCACCCAGCATGTGAATCAAAGAACCACAGAATCATGAAGGGTGGAAAAGTCCACTAAGATCCCCAAGTCCAACTGTCAACCAATCCTCACCATGCCCACTAAACTGTGTTCCTCAGTGCCACATCTCCGTAGTGTGTGAACACCTCCACGGATGGTGATTCCACCACCTCCCTGGGTAGCTGTGCCAGTGCATCTTTCTGAGAAGAAATGTTTCTAACACCTCCAGTGATGTGCCCCATCCACCGTTTCTCTTGGCAATCCTCTGAATTAAAACAGGATTTAGGGGTTGCACACTTCACAAGCCTACCAATCACCCTCACTTTACTATCACCGCCATCCACAGCACCCAAAACTTAGAGACTTTACCCACACGAGGCTAATAAGGGATGTCCATGCTGCAAAGTATGAAGGAATGTGGTACAATAAGACAAATGATGATGGAAGCATTTCTAAAAAAAGGAGCATGATCAGAGATTTTATTATGGCTCATGACTTCAGCAAGATAGTGAACCTTGCAAGAGAAAAAGAGATTTCTAAATGGAGGGCATATATGGGCCTAAATTTCTTAAGGAAGTCCCTGAAATAAGCCTTAATGCTACAGAGAGCTGGGCTTCTGTCAACTCAAGAGATCTGCGCATCATGCTGTGCTTATGTTCTTAGGATAAAATGTCTTTATCTAGTCTGTCACTTCAGGGGTTTTTCTTATGGAGAAAACTTTATTTGAATTTCCCATTAAAAACAAGACCAGTTCATGTGATGCTCAGCTTGAATTTACCACTGGAAAACAACAACAACAGACTCAACAGATGAAAAGTGCCAGACAGAGAAAACAATTAACACACAAACAAAGTGGGCTGTGAAGAGCCTTCTTGCAAGCACGTATATATAGCAAAAGGTGAAAGAGAGGCAGTGTAGTACTGATAAGTCTTTACCCTGGTGAAATAAAAATATTTCTCTTCCTAGCTTCCTTGGATATAGCCCAAATAGAATAAAGTAAAACTTAGCTGGCATCTGCCTCATTCCCCAAGCTGTGGGACCTTTCAAAAAGAGGCATCATGAATGACTTTGCCACTCTTCCTCTGGCCCTACTGCCTTCTTCTAACAGAACCTTATCTTCAGTCAGTGCCATCCCCCAGTGCTACAACACTCACCCTTAATCCAGTAATTACCGAGCCTAGTAAATTATTGCAGTTAAGCCCCTTCCCAGCTGCAGCCCAGGACAGCCTCTGCAGCCAGACCAGTGGAGCACCAAAGCTCATTTTGTTGACCCGTGTCTCCTCCCACTGAGCCTTGGTCTGACAGTAAAGAAAGAAATCACTAAATCTTCAGACACAAGGCAAAGATTTTTACAGATACCAAAAATCCATTGGTGGGCTCAGATCAAGGGCTTTTTAATTGAGTGAGCAACGTTAATTAGTAAATCTACTGACTTCTAAATACCACGAGACCTAGGGCTACAGATTTCCATTGCGAGAGGACAATGCACTTTTCAAGCTCTGGAGAGCATTTTTCCCTTGGCTGTTCTGCCCTTAAATACCAAGAAGTTTTGCAGCTAAGTGTGGAGGCATTTGGACGGGGCGGTGACAAACAGACATCACTTCTCCTCAGCTGAGGGAAACACTCAAAGGAGTCTTCAGAGATGTTTGTCTTTGGCAGGCGAAGAAGTATGGAAAAAAAAACACAAGGTGTTTCTCGAAAACAGAAAGATCAAAGGTAAAAGCATTTGGGCAGATAAAATGGCTGCAAAGATTATTACTTCTTAACATATAAATTACTCAAATCGCTCCCATCTGTCTGCCTCCACCACCATATGAAAAGGGAGACCAAAGGCTTAGCTCCCAATACATTAAATCCTAATAAATCCACTCGTGTTTTAAGTTGTAATACATGAAACACTTTTCCTGGAAAAACCGTCTGCAGACCAGCAGCAGAGGCTTTACAACATGTTTGTTATGGAATCAGGATAAAAAGCAGGGATCAAACTGCAGCAGCTCAGCAACGAAGGATTGCTGCAAATGTAGAAACTAAAACTGTAGTAACAGGAACTTGAAGACAGGAGGAAGAAGCTTAGCAAAAGGAACGGCCTTGCTGGGACAACACAGCAGAGTTTATGGCCCCAATCTTTATTAGCTGAGGAAGTCAGTGCAGGCTTCTGGGGGGAAAAATAGGAAAAGAAATAAAAAGGAGTTTAAGATCATTTTAATGGTTTGAGGCCAGATTCATAGCAGACCTGAGCTGTGTCTGGGGATCTCACCTCTATTTTTAACATTCCTTTAAGTTTTCCCATGAAATGATGTCCAGGAGGCTGACAAACACCGTATTTCTCCTGCCCTGCCAGCCCCCCGGAGGCACCCAGCAAATCTTCAAACCATTCTCCTCTTCCACAGGTCCTGACCCAATTTTGGAGCTGTCAGCAGCCCTTTCCCCAGCAGATCACCCAAAATAAGGACTTCAGCCACCGTGTCACAAACATGCACCACCCAGACAGCTGGGAAGAATATTAGGGACAGGTTTTATCACCCAGAGAGAGCTGCAGTGCACCCACCATGCAGGAAGCAAGGTCCAGCTTCCACATTTTGCCCACATCTTTAAGGAAAGGCATAGTACGAGTATCTGGATAGGCACTAATATGGTGATGTGGATAGATGGGGGACATATCTCAGCATAAGCCTGGATGATAAAGGGGAGAGCTCATTGTGGCCTTCCAATATATAAAGGGAGCTAATAGGCAGGAAGAAAATCAACATTTTACACAGGTAGACAGTGATAGGACAAGGAAGAATGTTTTTAAACTAAAAGAGGGGAGATAGGTGAGATGTCAGGGGACATTTTTCAGTGAGAAGGTGGTGAGGCACTTGCAATGCTGCTTAGAGAAGCTGTGGGTGCCCCATCCCTGCAGGTGCTCAAGGCAGGTTGGA
Organism: Tetrao urogallus; assembly: GCF_951394365.1. Lineage (NCBI taxonomy): Eukaryota > Metazoa > Chordata > Aves > Galliformes > Phasianidae > Tetrao > Tetrao urogallus. Next base: position 45,467,445 of record NC_136820.1, on the reverse strand, counting down.
TGGTGGGCAGCCTGGTGTAATACCAGATCTGGAGGTTGGTGGCTCTGCCTGTGGCAGGGGTGTTGGAACTTGATGATCCTTGAGGTCCCTCCCAGCCTAAGCCGTTCTATGATTCTATGATGGCAGCCCAAGAATTTTTGATGACCTGAACATCTTTGCATTTCACTTCAAATACCAGAAGCAGAACCAGGAACTTGACAAGATGCTCGCTCATATTTCTGTGCATTGCTTCAGCCCATTACACCACTGGTCCCTGCAAGTCAGCAATTACAGAGTCCAGCAAACAACACGACAGCCCCAGGGTGACACTTGTCCCACATGCAGCTTCTTATGGGCAGAAAGCCATTTCTGGTCGGTGAACACAAGCTCAAAGTGGAGTCAAGATATCCCCTAAGTCATGGGCAGCCTCCAATGGCATGGTGGCTCTTCATCAAGACACAAAGACATTATTTTATCGAAATTCATTTTACAGGTTTTGTTTTTTTGACAAGAAGAACAAACACTGGCAGAGCAAAAGGTTCTTATGGCATCTTTAGCATAATTTCGAGTTAAAACACAGAAGCAGCATTTCCTGTGTCTGCTCGCTGCTTCAAATCTTACCTGACATCCTGCATCATGTATGAGACATCTGCACTACACGCTGGTGGAACAAATCTGTCAGCAGAACGAACGTGAGGGGACAAATCCATCCCTGTTGCAACAGCAGCAGCATTACCCCAGGGGAGCGCTTTTGGCCTGCTGGAGTCAAATGGGATTCAGAGCAAGTAGGTCCCTCTATGCAACTTGGAAGACAAATGAATGACTAAAATAGCATTAGTGGGAGTGGGAGCGCCTGTGCAGTGTGCTGAGATACAGTGGCTGAGCAGGGGCTGTGACAGTCACACTGCCTTTGGATGCAAATTACCACCAATCGGTTATGCTCTATACAAATCCGTCCCCCAGTTTGAAAAAAAGGAAAAAAAAAAATCTTAAAACCTGTCTTGTGTTATGCCTTCAGGGCAAATTTGCTTTTGTGAGCATGAATAATTCATGCGTGTTCATTTATTATTAATTAATATTCCATGAACATGCATGGTTTATTCACCCAAACAAAGCACTGCACCCCACACGCTTTCCCTACAGCCTGACATCAGCTAATCTCTGCAATCAGGCTGACCAAGCCATTGGATCAAATTGTTTTTCTCCTCTTTCTCTCCAGAAGGTACCAAGAACTTTTAGACCCTTCTTGCTGGTCACTGACTTTCTCTATTCCCGGGGCTGGGATGCAGCAATTCCACTCTCCTGGGCTTAAACATCAGAGAGAAGTTGAAAATGTGGTTGCAAGAAGGAATCACGATGAGGAGTTGGACTTTCTGTGTGCTGTGCCAGGCGCTTCCATTCTGGGGAGCAATGCAAGGCTCCCCACCAAGAGTTGCTCCCCAGTTGTTGGGGAAACCTATGCAATATCCTCAAATGCATTGACTCCAGCCTCTGTCCATGCCACAGATGGACATATTTTGCTTCTCAGTGTGCATTCTTGGAAGAGCCCACATTCAGTGGGTTAGCTCCCACTCCTGGATCTGCCCCCAGCGCATGAGCAATGCCTGCACAGCCAGCAAAAATCACAAACCTGTTTTCATAGGCCAGTCTCATGCAAGGTGGTCTGTTGTGATAGGACACAGGGAAATGATTTCAAACTAAAAGAAGGGAGATTTAGACTGGATATAAGGAGGACATGTAAGGAGGATGGTGAGACACTGGCACAGGTTGCCCAGAGAGGGGGTGGGTGCCCTGTCCCTGGAGGCACTCCAGGTCAGGTTGGATGAGGCTCTGAGCACCTGATGGAGCCATAAGTGTCCATTTTCGTAGCAGGGGTGTTGGACCAGATGACAGGCCTCTTCCTACCCCACACAAGTTGCTGTTCTGCTTTTGAATCTTTAACCGGAAGGAGCAGCCTCATCACAGGCCAATCCTAGATGCTCTGTTCATGTCTTGGGTCTCCAAACACCCACCTTGCTTGCATCCTCTGTGCTACAGATGTAGAGATGCAAGACCAAGAGCTAGATTTTCTTTGTTTGGGCTGAAACATTGCCATCTCTTTATATGGTCATAAATGAGTCCTGATTTCAAGCACAGGAATGCTGAGAGGAGATAGTAGAAAGCTTCCTGTGTGCTAGACACTGGAACAGCTTCAAATCAAGGGTGAGCTGAAGAAAACAGAGGAGACACGGTTTTGGCATTCAGTCAGGGCTGAAGTACAGCACACAGAGAGGTGGAAAGGAAAGAGTCATAGAATAACCCAAGTTAACCTTGAAGGGAGCATATAAAGAGGAAGGGGAACAGCTGTTTATGAGGGTGGATAGTGATAAGACAAGGGGGAATGGTATTAAACTGACACGGGAGGTTTAGGTTAGCTATTAGGAGGAAGTTTTCACACAGAGGGTGGTGACTGGAACAGGCACTGGCACAGGTTGCCCAAGGAGGTTGTGGATGCCCCATCCCTGGAGGCATTCAAGGCCAGGCTGGATATGGCTCTGGGCAGCCTGGTCTGCTGGTTGGCAACTCTGCACACAGCAGGGGGGTGAAACCGGATGAGCATTGTGGTCCTTTTCAACCCAGGCCATTGTACGATGACTCTGTGATTGAGTTAGAAGGAACCCATAGCGATCAGTGAGCCCAACCCATGCAGGACCACCCAAAAATCAGACCATATGACTAAGAGGGTTGACCAAACCTTCCTTGGGTTCCCACGGCTCAGGGTGGTGCCCTGGGTAGCCCAACGCCTTCTGGCACAGAGCCTTTCCCTGTTATCCAACCGGAGCATTCCTTACATAAGCTGTTCCCACGGCTCTCAGCCCAATGGGGTCCCACGTGCTTTGGTACTCCACAGGTGCATATGGAGGAAGAGAGAATGAAAGATGACAATGATCTGTGTAGTATGAATGCTGAGTGCCAATCACAGGTGTAGAACCAGATATCCTTATCTTGGAGAGCCAGCAGAGGGATGGGAGATGGTCTCCAGAGTGGACGTGAATTGCTCTGTTTCTCTTGTTTCTCTGTAATGGCTTAAACCAAAAGCCTGGGTCCAAATTCCCCCAGCCACCACATGTTTCACAACAAAACCTGGGCACCCTCCCATTGCTTGAAATTGTTTTACAAATAGAGATAAGTTCTGTAATGCTGAGAGTTACAGACAATTTAACATGCAGGGGCTGCTCTGGGAAAACTTAAAATTGTCATAATTCATCCTCCCCTTCCCCCGGTCCAGAAATGAAAGATTAAACCTTGGAAGATTTATTAAACTGACATTTTAATAGAATTTTTAGACTTTCCCTGTTAATAGTTTAAATATAATTGAATTCTATGAAAGGGAGGAATATGGGATAGAGTCGGTGTCCCCCAACAACAGGAGCATTTAAAACACTGGGGTATATAGCTAATGCATAATTTAGTCTTATTTGCATGGCCCTTAGAACTGGGAGTAAGGAAAACACAAATCTAATTAACTGAGTGAAAGAAATGCCTCCACCAGCAAACTCCATCACAAGCTCCACTACCACACACCCACCCTCCCCAAGTCACAAACACGAAACAGATGGCAAGAAGGAGAAAAAAATAAAAGACATCACACGTCAGCTCTTGGAGAGGAACAGGGGGGAGAAGAGAGAGAAAGCAGAAGGGACAGGATGGATACTGTACTACTTGACGATGCAGCAATTAACTTGCTGAGGGTGGAATAATTCTTGTAGTGCCTCTCCTGTCGGAGCTCTCCCAACTTAGCAAAGGAGATGTATTGCATGCAGTGGAGAGCAAACCAGTTTTCATAAATCCCAGCAGGACTCAGTTTCACTTTATGAGATTCATGTGAAAAATTGAAAATTCAGGTTTTTCCAAATGCATCTGTAATCAGCAGCCTGAGCTCCGGGTCCCCGGAGGTAACTGATCGCAGACAGCACAAAGTAGGGTTTCACAATCTCACTCAGCTTCTACACTGCATTTTTAAAGGTTAGACATTATTTCCTGATCAATACGAGGAGCAGCAGGCTATCCCCTACCCCCACTCTCAGAACTGTCTTACATGATTAACTAAGACATGGCTTTGTCCTAGAATTACTTCAGATCACAACTTGGGGCTGTCAGATGCAAAGTCCCTCCAGATGCCCCTCCAGTACCTTCTTCCCTGTGCAGAAATAAGCCCACCATGTCCAAATTCTGACATTTACATTGTGTTATAGCCTCATGCTGTTTTTCCCCTCCAATTAGTAATGTCTCTAAAGTAGGGCTGCTAAGCCTTGATGGCAGCACCAAGGAACATGTGCTACGAGAGTACTGCTGAGTACCTATCACTCAGTTTGGAGATACTGAGTGCACTGAGATTCCCAATAAGGTCAAGCTCCAGCATGGTGCTCTCCCACCCTCACAGGACTGAATCCACACTCTTGAAATGGGGCTCAGATCATCACCTCGCAGCCTTTGAAAGTTGCCACTGCTCAATGACCTACACTGCAAAGTCAGCCTCCATATATCTTGCTTCAGACATGAGCATGGATCATATGTTGTGCTCCCACCTTGTTCCAGCACCCAGCAGAGCATCCCCACAGCAGAGCTGCAAGGAGTTGAATCATATGGATCACTCCCTGTGTCCATTTCAGCTAACATTTGGATCAAACAACACAATCACAGAATTGTAGAGGTTGGAAGGGACCTCTGGAGATCATCTATACCAACTCCCAGCTGAAGCAGGTTCCCCACAGTAGGTCACACATGAGGCTTTCTGCTTCAGTCCCCAGGGTGCATACACATGCATGCACATCCAGAGACACAGATTTTACATTTTGCAGTCTAAAGGAAAAGCCCGAATTTGAAGCTTCCCCACGTCTAACAGGTCTGGTTGGATGATACAGAAACAAGTCGTTCAAAATGATTCTTCATGCTTGAGTATCCCTCCTTTAACACTGTTTTTGTTGGGTTCCTCTGTGCCATTGCCATTACAAATTTCATTGACATCCAGACAACTCCCCAGACAACTCTAAAAACAAACTGGGTTTGTTCCAACCATCAAGATTTCCAGCAGAGTTAAAAAAAACAACAACAACACAACAACAGGCCCCTCAACAGACTTTAGGGATCAAAATCTTTCCAGTTTCCTCCAAAGATGCATACTCAGCTGCTGTTTGCTTTCCATTCATAAAATCATAGAATGGATTAGGTTGGAGGGAACCTCAAAGACCATCCAGTTCCAACCCCCTGTCACGGGCAGAGCTGCACCCCACCAGCTCAGGCTGCCCAGGGCCCCATCCAACCTGGCCTTGAGTACCTCTAGGGATGGGACACCCAAAAAGTTCTCTGGGCAGCCTGTTCATGTGATAGGTGATGGCTGCTCTTATTGTGAAGATCTAATGCAGTTTGACATGGTTTAGGTTGACAGAGAGAAGGAGACAAGCTGGTCAATCAATCAGATTTAGGAGTGTTGGCTATGCTGTTTTCTCCCTTACTATTTTTTCCCCTGTGGTAACACTCCTGAGTCTTTGAAGGCTTCAGCTGCTAACTGGAGGAGAGCCCTGGACCACAGGCAGCATTCTGGAGAGGTTTTGGAAACAATTAGGCAGACACATTAGCATGCTCTCGTGGTCTCATACTTTTACTGGCTCTTTTCGGGGCTCATGTATTCCACTGAAATCAAACACAAGAATTCCCCCAAGGAATCCTTGTCAGATATGAAGTGTCTGGCCTACATGACACACTCTTTTCAGGTACTGCAACAGGTACAGGAAGGCTGACAATGGTTTTTAGTGTTGTATCAATTCATTATCAAAGGGAAATCAATGAATATCCACTTCTACTGAGTTAGAGTCTCCTGACGGTTAACAAGTGTGAATAAAATGTTACTCAAATTAGTGGCTGAGATCGGAATGCCAGAACGAAACTTGAATATGAAGCAGGTCATTAATATGACACATTTTAACATCTTTTGATTGTGTGTAACACCATGTTTATAAGGAAAATAACTGTTAAGATTCACTGAAAAGAACAAAATCACAGAATATCCTGAGTTGGAAGCATCCCGTAAGGATCACTGAGTTCAACTCCTGGCTCCACAGAGGACCACCCAAAAAATCAGGCCATATATCTGAGAAAGCTGTCCGAATGTTTCTTGAACTCCAGCAGCTCAGGGCTGTGCCTGCTGCCCTGGGGACACTCTTCATGTCCCTGATATGCAACCTGAAGACACACCTGCATTCCCACATGCACCCTTCTGAGCTCCTCGCCTCTCTCCATGTTCAAAACCAGAATGATTCTGGAAAAGCAAGCAGGCCCCTACTCCTGTTTAGGAAATGGTATTTGTAGCCTAAATTTCTATTTGTTCACCTGTTCAGCACAGCTATGTGTGTGCCTCGCTGGCTGCACAGAGATTCTCATAAAATATGAATACTTCTTCCAGATACAGCTGTTTCTTAACTTGCATTTACAGTATGAACATTATTGGTTTCTATTATTATTTGTAAGTCTACAGTGTGAGAAGCCCATCTCTAATGCTTATGAAGTGGCAGCTTCTCTTGCCAAGAGCAGACAGACAAGAGGACACTGCAGGATGAAGTGGAACAAATACCAAGAGACACGTAAACCAGACAAACGAGATTTTCTGTGAGCTGTGCAGGCAGCCTAAGTGTTTAAAAACAACTTTAAATTGGGATTGAATTCATGCTTTGCAGGCTTGGCAGTGTAAGGTACAGTTAGCATCTTATCCTGGTGGTGTAACACTGTCTGGTTTCCTTCTCATGGGGTTAGGGATTTTTTTATGTTGAAGAACAAGTGATGAGAGCCAGCAGGTAAAACAGGAAAAACGCAGTTTCTTTGAAGGCAATCTCTGGTATTCACAGAAGTCCCCAAAGGGTCCCCAATACATCACACGAAAGGAGTGGCAAGTTGATAGTTGAAGGGAATGCCGGTCTTTAAAAATGAAAAATGATCACTGTGACACAAAAACAGTGTCAGAGGAACAGAAATGTTTCTTTGTGAGAAGCAGGCGTTTGGATACACAGAGGTACCCACATCCTGCAAATCCCCTGCGGCAGCTCAAGCCCCCCCAGGAGGGGTAGGGCTGGGTAGGAAATGGTTATCATTTCAGGACATTTCAAAAGCTGGTTCTGCAAAGCTGTAACCTCATGGTCTTGCAGACATTCAGTGGGGAGAGAGAACAAGGAAGAAGAGGAGAGAAAGGAACGAAAGCTCTTTTCTACCTTCTCCCTGCTCAATGGTTATTGAGATACCCATATGATGTGAGAAAGGTGCAAGAGGAGAAGAATCGATCTACTGTAAGCATGCAGAATAGTGCGTTTCAATCTACAGTAGTGATGCAACTTCAGTTTCTCTTTTCTGAGGTGACCACTCAACTCATCCCCGCTTCAGGTATTTTAGGTAGGGATATTTCTCCCTGGCCAGAAATTCCACCACCCAACATAGTTTCCACAAACTTCCTACCATCTTTCCATACATTTCTACACAAGCTCTGAACAGAACAACCCAGGAGCTCTCATCCAAGAGAGGATCCTTCCTTAGGAGAAAATAAAAAGGGGATTGTTCTCCTATCATTCACATCCATCAGTGGATTTTCCTTTTTCAAAAGGAAAAAGAAAAGCAAATCAAGTCTCTTGTCAACAAACAATAAAAGCTGGCACAAGAGGCTCATCCAAGCCATAGTCTAGAGGTTTGGTCAGAATATGAGGAAAGCAAAACACAACAATCATTTCAACTTAAGGCACGTATCCAAGGAAGCACGAATAGGGTGAGCTCTGCAAAAGAAGGCAGGGATGTGGTTCTTCCAAAAAGGCAGGATGACAGGAACACTCTATAAAATTTAAAGGAAGAGAAAGGAAAAAAAAAAAAAAAGGCTTTTTGGTGTTTTCCCATCCAGGCTCTGTGCAGGGTCTACCCTTCCCTCTTAGGTGTGATACCCCAGTCACTGCCTGATGTAGGAGTTTTGGTTGAATATTTCACAGCTGAAAAGACATGTCAAAGCCTTCTTATCTCACTCGGGTCAGGATCACAAAATACACCCCAAACAGCATATTTGGGTAAACCAGAGCAACCCAGAGGGCAGAAGAATAGTGATGTAAGTACTCAAGTTGTAGAGTTCTCCAAACAGAGAAGGAATCAGGTTGTAGAGATTCCGCTCAGGTACTGGGGTAGTAATTTCAAACCCCTCATTCCAGATCACACCTTCTTCTATAAACAAGAGGCAAGAGAAGACAGCAACAAAGCTTTTCCATCTAAGGCACATCACAATCCAAGTTGGAAAAAGGAGTAAGTCATGGTGAGGTAACAAAACCTGGAATTAATGCAGCTTAGCTGTGGCTCAGGGTTTGGAGGTGCCCAGAGATAGGGCTACAAACCACGAGTCACCTAATTCCTTGGAAGAGAACCCAAACTCAAATATTTCTCATTCATCGTCCGTCAGCAGTCAGCTCAGCAGCTTCATTCCCAGCCTGCAAACTACAGTGGTGGCCCTTCTACACTTATTTTCCCATCACAATTAACCACCTCTGATTAGTTCAATTACAGGGTGCAAGCAATTATTCACTGATGGGCCTCCTCAGTCTTTAATGGCTGTTCCCACAAGATCAAACAGGTGAAGGCCAAAAGAAGAAAGCAGAAAAACTAAACATTTGGGAGATGGGGAGAAAAAAAAAAAAGAGAGAGAGAGAGAAATCCCTGAACAGATCCAGGTCCTCTGAGACTCAGAGTAGAAAACTGCCCAGCTATTTACTATGCCTATTTCCAGCATACATGGAAATTTCCCATCCAGCCCTTTTTCCTGCAGAATTTCGTGATGTGAAATGTTTCCACAGTACCAACACAAGACAAGATGCATTTGTACATTCTTGTTTCAACGCTGCCATGCCTCTTATTTGAGCAAAATCCAAAACATTAAATCAAGGCTGGGAAATTCTGTGCAGAGGGTGAATTTTGGAGCCTAGGCCTCCAAGTGGAAGGATTATCTTTGCAGCTGGATGAAGACCTCCAACAATGGGAGGGATTAGGAGAGAATGGAAATGCTAAAAAGGGACAGCTTTAACTGATGAAGAACACACTTCTTTTGTGGATCTCAGAAACAAAATCCTTAGGAGGATGCTGTACATACTGTAATGGACACTTATGTTTTCTGTTTCAATCCTGCTAACAAAATGGAATAGAAAATAAAGTGTTAAAGATGTTCATATAAATGATCTTGATATGCACAAAAGTTCTACAGTATATGGAGAAAAAAAGTACATAGCAGCATATTCAATACTTCAAGCATTCTGCTCCTATCACTATTTAATTTTATGGAATTTTCCCAAAGAGAAGAGTGTCCAAATAACATCTTGATTCGCAGATGTGTCTTTTTATACCTCTGGTGGGGTTTTCAGGTGGCTGTTGAGATCAGCTGAGGTGTGAGCAGCATCTTTACCTCTGACTTGAGTCAGTCTTCTCAGAACACACTTGTCCATGGGAGCCATGAACAAAACAGTTTCATCTTTGTGATGCAGGAATTTATTTTCCAAGGGAACCACGTCCAGCACTGTGCCACTTGTGACAAGGAAGGTTGGACATGGGATGGGTTTCTTAAGGAGATGGGCAAAAAACGTGGTCCCCTTTGGACAAGATGCCTGAGCATGGCCCTTGTCCTTGGGGATGGATGTCACACTTGGGTATCTGTGTGGGGAGCAATGATTGCCACTCAAAGCCAACAAATGCAAACAGGATCATCCACATGCTACAGACAGGAGAAACACCAGTTCCAACTTTAGTGCTCTAACTGCATTCCCTGCTTGAAAGGATGGCGAGTGGTCAGAAGAGCTCACACCTGGAAAACAGCATCACACAGCCCCTTGTGCTCCTTGAGAAAAAAACAATGGAAAGGGAGAGGGTACAGCTCAAGCTAAATTGTCCCATAAAACATTTTACTACAACACACCGATTAACATTTGACTCTGCTGTAGAACCTGAACAATGCTAAGGGTTGAAAAATGCCTGTCTGAAAAGGCGATGCTAAACAAAGCAGTCACACAGAGAGCTCTTGCAGAGGCAGAGGGGCCCCTATACAGCCCCAGCACCCAGCCCATGGCTGCTTTCATGTTCATGCTAGCTACCCATGCTGAAAAGGCACAGGAAAGGTGTTTCATTTCAAAGTAAAATGTTTCTGTAGGAAGTGAGCACTGCAGAAAAGTGGGGTACGTGATGGTGTTCTGTTCCTACAGGAATGATGAGAGCCCTTTGCTCTTGTAAATCAGAGAATTCCTGACATCTTGCTTCTGCCTTCAAAGCTCTGTCCACCCATGCATGAACCCAGGGGATCCCTCTTATCGTGATCACATGGGGAAGAACATGGGGACCAGGGAAGCGGCCAGGCAGGCACATCCCAGCACTCAGCCAGTCGCTAACTCTCCATTTCTGTACGTACACTCAACTTTGGAATCACAGAACGGTTGAGATCAGAAGTCAGCTCTGGGTCCATCTCTCTAACCTCTGCTCCAATGGGGTCATTCGGAGCAAGGTGCCCAGACCCACGTCCAGGCAGACCCACATCTCTGGAAATCTCCAAGGAGCAAACTCCACCACCTCTTCAGGCAGCTTGATGTATTTACATAACTTACGCTGTACTTACATAACCTTTCCAACTTTTCTGCTTGCTGTTCGTGATCACAACTGCCAGAGCCTCTCCTTCTGAAAAGGTTTAGATGGGCCTCAAGAGCAATGACATATAGCTGATCCCTGCCTCCAACATTTGAAGAACTAGGAAAATACTAGGAAAAACCTATTCTTTGAAAGAGCTGCACTGCACTGGCACAGGGAGGTGGTGTTACTGTCCCTGGAGGTATTTGAGAAGCATGGAGATGTGGCACTGAGGGATGTGGTTAGTGGGCATGGTGGGGATGGGCTGGTGGTTGGACTTGGTGATCTTAGTTCCAACCTTAAAGGTTTTGTGATTCTAGGTGCTGACGTGCTGCCATCTCACTCACCTTCTGAAGTACAGCAGGTTCAGGTGTGCCCAGCTCAAAGAACAGGGCTGACATCCAGGAGCAGAAAGCCATGGCTTGAGGAAGGTGGGAACAGGAATTTCTTAGAGTGGCTGCCATTGGAAAATCAGCATTGCTGAGGAGCCTTCTGTGTGAGAAAACATCAGAGCAACTTTTTAGCGGGAGGGCAAAGATTAATGAAGGTCAGTTTCTCATTACATCTCTTGAGGATGTTGGTTTTTTTCCACCCACAAGCAGAAATTCTGGCTCTACCACATTCACAATGAGATGCCTCTTCCAAAGAATCCCTTTCACCCCACCAGGCAGGTAGCAACACTACAGTGGTCAAAGCTGACCTGCAACTCCAGGTCCACCAACAGGAACCACCAGCAGACATTGGCAGGTCAAGCAGCACTGTGGGGGCTGTTTCCAGGGCTGTGTGCCTGCTAAGCAGGAAGGAGAAGCGACCAAGGGAAGCCCTACTCTTTCCCTGCACCAGCCCCAAAGTTGCAGCATGAATATCCACACTGATCTGGAGTGTTTAATATCAAATGAAGAGGGAATTAAGGTGCTTGCGTCTGTGACTGCTTTTACACGTTAACTTTTGACAGGATGAAAACATAACTCGCTGTTTTTGCCTTTATAAGCAATACTTGGCTTTTTCTATTCCTGAGCTTGTCTACTGTGCAGCTTATTTCTTTTGCTGATAAATATTTATGCTCCGTGATTTTGATTTATAAGAAGGGCTTAAATATTGTAAAGCTGGATATAACCAGCGTAAAATAACATAAAACAAAGCACCAGAATCCAGCAGACTTAAAAGGCATGGCTCCAGCGGCAGCCAAATTTTGCCCCAGAAATGACCTCTTCCCCTCAAGAAGTGGCACAAATTGGCAGCTTCCCTCTCTGCATTACAATTGAAATTCCAAAACTGTATGTATCAAACAGGAAAGGTGTTTGCCGTATTGCCAAGGTTACTAGAGTGAAAACATTGCAAATGGCATTTGCATGATTGTACTTTCAAATCCTAACTTGTAGCAACAGTGCATTTTAAATGAAGGTGATTTATAACTCCAACCAGAACACTAATCATATTTTGGAGTAATAGGATTTATTTGTTGGTTGTGTTCTTTAAGCTCAGAGACAACAAGCTATGTTCATGAAAAGGGATGTGGCTGAGCTTAAGCCCTACCCCAACAACATTTTGAAAGGATTAGAAAATAAACACAAATGTACTCTATTTTCAGCACGCAGTTCAGAGCCTAGGAAGTCTTTAATTCTTCTCTGCTATGAGAACATCCTACATTGCTAAGCAAGTTCAGATAATTTCCATTTTAAATGAAAAATTCAGATTAGTACAAAAAAGAAGTCGTCGTCTGGGGATCAAGAATGGATGTTTCACAGCACCCAGCTGTTCTTCAGCTCTGAAATTCCTTATCCACAGCACACTGGGCACATCACGAAGCAACGTTCAGTCCGCTACCAAGACTAGGATTTACAGCCCAATATCTTAAAGCTGGAAGCAGTTGCCATGTATTCTATGACATCACAGAATTACAGAATCATAGAATGGCTTGGCTTAGAGGGGACCTTAAGGGCCATCCAGTTACAGCCCCCACCATGGGCTGGCTGCCCCCCACAGCTCAAGCTGCCCATAGCCCCATCCAGCCTGGCCCTGAGCACCTCCAGGGATGGGGCGCACACAGCTCTCTGGGCAGCAGCGCCAGGGCCTCACTGCTCTCTGAGTAAAGAATTTCCCCTTATTTCCCCTTAACATCTAACCTAAATTTCCCCTTTTAGTTTAAAGCCATTCCTCCTTGTCCTATCACTATTGTTCTGTATAAAAATTCAGTCCATCTCCTGCTTATAAGCTCCCCTCAAGTACTAGAAGGCCACGATGAGATCTCCCCAGGGCCTTCTCCTCCAGATCCTTTATTTCTGGGACTGGCCATTAAGTCCCAGGGCACCTAACTTGGAGTCATGCAGTATTTATGGGGAGAAACAGCTCATTTAGGCCACAATTTAGGAGATGCACTAAATCCCACGGCCCATATCTGGACATGAAATGAGCTTGACTTCAATCTCCATGCACACCTGACTCAAAGAAAGAAAGGTGTTCCACAAGGGACTGAGCATTATTAGAAATAGTCCCAACGAATTCCTTTTTGTTGGTGGTGGTGGTTTTCCTTTTTTCACAAAGAACATTTCTGGACATAACGCTGTAAAAAATACACATTCAAGCCACCTTCAGGATGTGTTTTAGTGTAACTATTCTCAGTGGTGGGCTGTTAAGTTAACCTGGTTGACATGGAAAACCAAGAGTGATCACATGGCTGTTACTGCTGCCCAACTGAAGAGATGTTAAACTTTATCAGAGTGTTGGGAATGTCATAAAACACACACTAACCTGGTCACCTGAACTGCATGGTCACACACCTTCTGGAAATTGAGTTTGGGCTCATTAATGTGGTGTCAAACACCTAAGAACAGCACCCAAAATCTCAAGTTGTGCTTGGAAATTTTGGCCTTGAGCAAGTTCATGCACACGCTGTGTTTATACAGTGTACACATATTTGTGTGTGCGTGTCTGTATGTATATAATTTCACATGCACATTTACATACATCTTTAAATGAAAAAATTAATCTAAAATATGTCACCCGGCAATCTGTCAAATAAAACTCATATAATAAATATGTCACTTTATTTAACAACTGATGCTGAAGAGAGCTAGGCAGGAGGAAAGAAATCAAGACAAGGTTTAGTAAAAACACTGAGGAAGGCAGAAATTAAAGCAATCAATCACATTCTCGTGGAACGTCTACGCCACTCGAAATAATATTTTATTGTCTGCTATTGATTGGATGCCACCGAACAAAATTGCAAACAATGAATCTGATGTTATAAACAAGAATCACAATAAGAATAACTTATTTCAAAGCCTCGGCCGCACAACAGTTTGCACTCTGCAGAGCCAAGCACGGAGAGCTGGACTTCTGCTTGTTCTGCCATAGCCTCGGAAAATGTCACTCTTCATGAACAACTGCAGTGCCTGCCAAAAATAAGGCACACTCCCCTTTTGCTCTCCTCTGTATTTTAAATGTGAGCTTCCAAACTTTGGTAGGGTTGGAGGGAAGGATAAAAACGCAAGAGAGAAGATGCAAGAGATTGTTTTTTTCCAATGGTTTCTTAATTATAGTTCCTTCAGAGAAGTTGCCCTAGACCCTGCCAGGATGGTAACAGTAGTGCCCATGGGCAGATCCATGGACATTGGTGAATTTGCTGTTGCATGGTTTGGGCTCAGAAAGCACAACTATTACCTCCAGTAGGAACAACTAAGGAGGAAAGGATGCAAGTGACTGAAAGACAGCATAGCAAGTGGTTGGCAATGGCTCACTCCCAAATATGTAAGCTTGCTTCAGATCTGGGTCTGGCCAACGTTTTCATAGAAGTGTGGACTGAGGATATGATTTTGAGGGGTGGAGAATGTCCTTGTGACCTCCATTGTAGGCTCCAGTCTAACAGGGGTGTGAGTGCTCAAGAGGGGAATTCAGACATAATCTGAAAAGCAATGATCTGAGGGAAGCAAGGAGAATGTCCAGAGAGGAAGAGGACGGCACATCTCCTGCCTTTGGGAGGACAGCAATAACAAGATCAAGAGCCAGCAATGGGAGCAACATCCCTGTGAAGTCCCCTCCTGCAGGGTACTGATGGGAAAGGGGACAAGAGAGGCACATAAGCCCACGAAGGCATGGGGGGTAACCCCCAATGGAACACTGGGGATCAGAGGGAGGGCTGGAGGCGGCTGGCATCATCATCTGGGAGCCATGTCCAAGATGAGGGATGCTTCCTGTACACAGAACAACGAACTGCCTACAATCAACCCAATTTGCTCTTTGTGCACCACCAACTCTCAAGGCAGCACCTCTGGCCCAAGCGCACCGTGCAGAAGATACCGCAACCGATTTCGGGCAACGAAAAGAGGACGGGACGAGCCGGCAAGGACGCTCGGAGCCCAAAACCTCCAAGCCTGGGCAGGGGCTTGTGTGCTGCTGCAAGCGCAGCGAGCGGGCACCCTCTAGCGAGATGCACTGAGAAGCGCTGCTTCCCCCGCACCCACCGCCCTGCCCGGCGCTTCTCCACGCAGCACAGCCTGTGGGTGCCCACAGCTCAGCCCCATTCAATTGCCACCCGCTGCTCCCCAGCAGCGACAGCCTCCCACAGTATTTCCCTTTTTACAGCTTGGCTCGCGAGGCATGGGAAGTTTCTTTCCTTCCTGATCACCTTCACCGTCTTCCAGTGAACTTTTGGGTGATGCATGCTGTGTCCTCTGCCTCAGCACTGCTGTGTAAATGGTGAAGAGGCTCCCATGCATTTTTCAGGCTGACATTTCATACTGAGATGTGGTGGATGTCCCATCCCTGGAGCCATTGGAGTCAGGCTGGATGAGGCTCTGAGCACCTGATGGAGATGTGGGTGACCCCCATTGCACAGAGTGGAAATCGATGGCCTTCAGGGGTCCCTTCCAACTCAACTGGAAGGGTAAATATTGATTCTATGATTCTGTGACACTGATGCTGAGGAGTCAGCACAGAGCCAAGCAGGAGATGAGATCCTCTGACCCAGAGACCATATTCCCCTCCCCAGAACCTTGACTGCAAACATTACACAACAAAATCTCCTTCTTTTCCACATCTTCACAAACAAATTTGGTTTGGGGTCAGCTCATGCAGCCTTGGGATTATGGGTGGCAGCCTGATCACCAGTGCCAGGGAAGGTGCAGATGACTGCCGCCTCTGCAAGCCCTCAGGGACAGAATAGAGCCAAGCCATGATGATGTTAAATGTTGCTCCTGGTACTGCAAACATTAATGTGAGAGTTCCTGTCAGACCTGGGGAGCTGGCACCTAACCAAGCTTTGAAGGACATCCCTCCTCATCCCACCATCACTGGTGGTTTTGATGGAGGTTCCTATCATCCGCAGGTAAATAGGACAAGATGTAATGACTTTAAATTGTGCTAGGGGAGGTTCAGGTTGGATATTAGGAAAAAGTAAGTCTCAGAAAGAGTGGTGAGGCACTGGAACTATTCCAGAGAGGTGGTAGAATCACCATCCCTGGAGTGCTTCAAGAACCATGGAGATGTGAGGGCATGGTGGGGGGGGTTGGGGTTGGACTTGATGATCATAATGGTCTTTTCCAACCTTAATAATTCTACATTCTATGAAATTGTTTTTCCGTGCTCAGGGCAAGCCTGTCACCCCCTAATCCACTTTCTTCATCTCTTCTTCCACATTCTTTCTTGTCCCATCAGTCCAAAACCAAAGGACTGTTGAGCAGGAGACAAACCCCTGCATCTCCTGCATTACCTCTGAGCCCCCATTGCCTCCTCCAGGTCCTGTGCTCCCTTGCCCCAGCCAGATGCTTCCCATGAAAACCAGCTGACAGCAACACAAGTCAAGGGACTGGCTCAGCTCTGATTAAAGCTGGATCCAATTTTACAAAACCCAACTCACAAGCAAGTTCATCTCCTGTAAATAAACATAAAACCTGGCATGTTTGCCTGGTTCCTGAAACAAAAGGACTTTTGCTATACGGATTACAACACAAAAACGAGGATAGAGACAGGATCTATGCACACTTCTGAGGGCAGAGCAGTTAGCAAATCCCCTTAATGACCTTTCAGATGCCTTTTGCCTATCATGCTGATTGCACAGCCATTTTTTGGTGGTGGACATGTGTTCATGGAAGAGTCAGCTGAGTCCGTCAACGTGACAGATTGTTCTCAATTTATGCACGTATCCTGAAAAGTGCCATTATTGCCACTTAAAGATGCAAGAGTCCTCTTTAAAATCGACTCATATTTTCATAGATTCACCTCAATGGATTAACTGAATTGAGTGGAAAAGAGAAAAGTGAACAAGCAATGGCACATGTCTGTGTTCGTGCCATTAGGGAAAAAAGTGAACGCATTATTTCTTGGCTTCAAACAAACAGTGAATCAGAAGCAGGTTTTTTCTAAATATCCCCACTCCTCTTTTTCTCCATGGCTGTTTAACCATTGCTTACTTCCACCCAAACCCGCTGCTGAATGTACTCACATCAATGCGGTCAACAAAGCACCTGCTTAACTCAAAGCAGATAACTAAGGCATTCAGGGAAAATCACCCATCTGCCTCACCTGTTTTCTCTGAATAGGGGTCCTCCATCGTTTTAAAAGCTGTATTTCTTTGAGCATAAAGTACTGCAGCAGCAAAAATCAATGCACTGTGCTCCATCAGTGTGCATCTGTCACTCAGCTCCCGACACGACACTGGAAAGGAAGAAACACACAGAGAGAACACTCACCCTGTCCCCTTCCTTTAACAACAGCCAAGAGTAAAAGGATGCATAATTTAGTGGAATGGCTTTATTTGTGCATCGGGTTATATTAAACGTCAGCTAAGGTTATGTTCTTGTCTTCAGTTGCTGCTGGGTGTTGCTTCAAAGTCATTCTGAGTCACTGCTCTCCATCTTTATCTGCTGATGGGCCCCCAGGTAGCGATGGGAACATAACTTCCCCTGACACAGATAACCTCCAATAAAGGAACGACTTCCCTTTTGACGTGCTGATTACAATAAACAGGGGGATGTTGGAGGCTTGAAGAAGGGGCCCATAGCACTTGAAAAGCAAAGATAATGGGTCACATCCTGCTCTGCTTCTGCGGCAGCAGGTTCACTCCAAGCTATTTGCAAAGCAGCAAGGAACTCGTGAGACTGCAGCTAGGGCTATCGATGGAAATGCAAATCTTTACCTACAGCACCTTATTCTGCAGCAAATGAACAGCAGCCTGGGAACAACCAGAAGGCTGTAGTGTAGCAACACCCCAGTCCTGGAGTCCAGGAGGATGAAGCACCATCTAAGCCCAGAAAATAACCCCAGGGTCTGACTTCACTTAGATTTTCCATTAATTGTGTCAATGTTGACTTTACAGAAATTCCTCCAGGTTTCTGTGAGCCTGAATAAGGTGTGAATCAGAGCCCAAGCATTCAGTAAATCAGCCTCAGCCAGAGATAGGATGAGAGGTAACGGCCTCAAGTTGTGCCAGGGGAGGTTCAGGTTGGATATTAGGAAACATTTCTTCTCAGAAGGAGTAGTAATGCTGCCCAGGAGGTGGTGGAGTCACTGTCCCTGGAAGTGTTCCAGAACCATGAAGACGTGGCACTGAAGAACATGATTTAGTGGCCAATATTGGTGGTGGGTGGATGGTTGGACTAGATGATCTCAGTGGTCTTTTCCAACCTCAGTGATTCTGTGATTCTATGATTCTATGAAAAGGAATGGGCTGTGCCCAGAGGGATGCAGGCTGGCACTTGGCAAGGCCAAGAGAAGTTTCCTCTGGAAGAGAGCTTTTGTTTCAGCCTGATACAAGGCTTGCCAGAGCCAGTAATTCTTTTCATTCTGTTCAACGAGCTTTGGGTCGGGTTGTTTATAGTGAATTCAGCTTTGGCTGCCCAAAGCAATAGTTCAGGAGATTATCTTGCTCAGAAATCAGGTGGGAGGTTTTCAGAAAAATCCTACCCTGGTCTTCCAAAGCACCCTGCTGTGGAAACGACCACCAGTTGCACTGGTTCCAGTAGCTAGCTGCAATGGGATCACACAGCCAAGGGCTTCCCTGGCTCAGAAGGACCATTAATGCTCCCCACCTCGACCCCTCAACAGGGTCTGCACTCACTGTCACACACACACTTTCTGCCCAGCACCAAACATTGTCATTTACATCCATAAAAAGCTGAATTCAGCACTCTTTCCATAAAACGGATCATGAACCCTTACCACCACTTGCCTCTCCTTGGAATAATAAATTATGAGGACAAATGGCAGAATCATTATCAGTTTCAATATCCAGTCATAAATAGTCTTGTAAGAACACTGAAATGATGGTGTTTTATTGCGTTAGATATCACTTGCCATTAATTACAGCATGAAACTTTTGTACTTTGATGAAAAGCATTTTAGCCAGCTCTGTTATAAATTTAAAACAGCTTTAAAACAAAAGTCACTTCAAGTTGTGTGTTTTTTTTTTCCCCTCTATAGATCTGGACACAAAATAGCATTTTTAGGCTTGGAAAGTCAAAAAAGCCAGGTTTGTAAAAAGCTATTTCATTATGTACAAATTTGGCTTTAGCACTGACAGCAAACTAAGGGTACCAAAGACTGTTATGTACTGCAAAATCATTGGCAGCTGGATTTCACTGCTACAGGTACTTCATAGTAGGCTTGGTTTGGTTGGGTTTCGCTGTAATGATCAAGTGCTGTTGTGAATCAGTGCACTGTGGTTTACATTTCTCCTCCCTTCTCTTGCTGTAACTCTCAGGACAGAAACACAGGTGATTTCAGAGCAAGTCTGAAGCTAACAGGAGCTGGTGGGTTCAGCTCCTTGCAAACTTGGAACCCACAAGATCTCACCGACTGAAGTTTAACTTCAGTCTAACTTCAGTGTGACAAACCACAGAAGTGAAGCTAACATCTACATTTGCAAACATTTGTGGAATCAGACTTCAAACGTCCTCTGACACATAGGATTTCCACTCGTGCAATTTAAGGTGTTGCTGCTGTGGAACAGGTTATCGACTCATGGCATTGATCCCATTTTGTGTTCATTTGCAGAAGGGATTATTCCATTCCATTTTGGGCATGGCGATCTTACAGACATTGCTAACAAATCCCACGGAGACCAGGATCTTGAGCCTCTGCTCAGCTGAACAGCAGGACATCTAATAATCCAGCAGGTTTGCTCACATGAATGTTCAGTGTCAAATCCAGACACACAGCACCAGCTCTGCTGGCTCCCACAGGTTTTTACATAGACCTGGAGAAGACATTTTGTTTTTATTTCCCATCCTTCCAGGAGGGATTAAGTGCACTCAGAATTTAAGTAAGGCTTATGAGACCACACAGAGCAAAGTTTGGCTTTTGTCCTACCAAAGGCATTTATTCCACCCAGGAAGATGGCAAAATCATCCACTTTCTTGGAGGTACACTGGCAGTCAGCTGAACCTTAAGCCAGAAAAGTTTAGGACTCAAATTGCCATTATAGTCAATGGAGACCTGGTCCCTATATTCAGTGGTTCCTTCTTGTCCTCGGAAATGGCTCCCAGGAAGATTTGCTCTGTAACTTTTGTGGAGACAGAGAAGGAGCTGAACAGTCTGCAGTTCCCTTGGATCTCCTTTTCATTTGAGGATGAGAGTAACATTTACCTCTTTCCAGTCAATAGGGACTTTCTACTGTCATCACAGCCATTCAAAGATGATAGAATAGCCTCAGAATGATATCAGCCAGCTTCCTCAGCACACTCACACATTTCCACCTGGCCCCACACACCTGTGTATGCCCATTTTGCTTTACTAGGCTCTAAACTGATCTTCTTCTACTATGGGTAGGACTTGTTTTCCCCACACATTACTTAGACAGAAAGAGGCTTGAGAGCAGACCTTGCTAATGAAGACAAAAGCAAAGAGCACCACGCTCTTTCCATGCTTCTTTTTTTACTAGGTTGGTCAACTAATTCAGCAGCACACCAATATATGCCAATCTGTGTTTTCCTTCTTCTAATGACTTACCTACAGAAATCCTTATTCTTAGCCTTCACTCTCTCAACAGCTCCACCTCACTTCTGGCTTTTCTAATTCCATCTGAGATCTGAGGACAAGTGACATTTCCCAGGGCTGATGAGTACCTGTAAAAATAGATGTCATTAGAGCAACATAACTGTTGCTTGAAATGGTGACCGTTTGCTTTTCGACACAAAAATGAGAAATTTAAGAAAAGCAGTCTAATTGCTCATTTAAGGCAGCCTGCTCTTTCCCTTCTGCTTAGCCTCGTTTGACAATCTGAGAGTTTAGCTCCCAGTGCTCTTGCTTAAAATATAACAGATGGCCTCTAATAAGTAAATTGAAAAGTGCAAATAAGGTTAAAACAATTTTTCTTTATTGAATATCATTAACTTCAAGGCTGTCCACTTTAAAATGCTAATTAAACCTCACTTCCTTTTGCAGGATTCTAGTGAAGAAAAATTGCCGGGGGGCAAATTCCTCTTGCTTGTAGAGGACTAGCCCAGCAAACTGAT
Source organism: Tetrao urogallus (assembly GCF_951394365.1). NCBI lineage: Eukaryota > Metazoa > Chordata > Aves > Galliformes > Phasianidae > Tetrao > Tetrao urogallus. The sequence continues at coordinate 45,446,359 of NC_136820.1, read as the reverse complement.
AGCAAATGGAGCTATTACGTGTCCCAGTGTTAAGAAGTAGAGCTGGAACTTTTCAATTTATTTGTCCCTACCATACTCGTTGCTTCCTACAAATCAAACACAGTTAAGGAGGAAATTCAAAAGAGGTCAAGTGTGAAACTCTGCTCTGGCCACGTGGCAAACAACAGTTTCTCTCAAGGTCAGTACTCAATGCAGCTTTCTCAGTGAGCAGAGGATTTCTGACATGGTGCTACAGCCCTGCCACACGTCATGCTGCAAGTACGTGGCTCGATGTTCCTGGCACCGCACGCAGGGGACAGGAGGTCCTTCAGCACCTCCACCTCCCTCCTAATTTCCTGTTTAAATTTACTCCTGTTCAGTGTGTATCATTTGCTTGCGTGCCAACACTGTCCTTTGGCTTGAGCAGCTCTCCTCCTGCTCTTTACCCCCCGCCTGAAGGATTTATACCGAGCAATGGTATCACTTCTCAGCTTCCACTTGCTAGGCAAACAAAGCCAAGCTTTTAGTCTCCTCTCCTAGGACAGCATTTCTATTCCCCTCACTGACGTATCAGCCCTCTTTCCTCATCTGTGCCAGTTTAAATTCTGTCTTGACAACAAGAGAGGATGTTTGCAAATGTCCTACCTGATGGGGCTCACCAGTGCCTCACAGAAAGCAATGTTCCTGTCTCCACTGGAAAGGCATAAAGAGAAGTTCAAGGACAACACTGACCATGCCATGGCCACGACATATTTATGGTCTCAGCCTCATCATGACTGCCCCATGCTGAACTAAGCAGCTTCTTGGACACCAGCCTTGGCATGATGGCACATCATGGGGAATTCTGGCTGCCACCACTGCCTGATGGGTTTGACCAAATGCCCAATACATCCTCAGTAGGCTGAAGGAGGCTCAGGGGGGGAGCAGTTCCCATATTTCCTGGGGGCCTGGAACACTTTAGAAAGAAAAGGTGCTTCATGCCAGAAAAGGGGAGCTTGAGTATTGGGTCTCCTCCCTAAGCAGCTCCCAAGTCTCAGTGTATTCTCCCTCTCCCTCTAAATGCACCATTCTCATTCATCTGAGAAATTTAATTTATTTCTTCATTTAAAGATTCAGAGTGTAAACTGCAAAACACAGACTTTGATATATAAAACACAGAACTAGATGTAAATTACCAAGCCAGTCTCAGCTCAGTGATTTCTCATCTAGACAATCTGACTCAGCATCAGCATACAGGCATCCATCCCTTTTGCTCAAAACACTCACGCTATGAACAATCCAACACTGCTTATCTAGTGACTGAGTTACTGCAATGTTTTTGGACCAAGAGGAATGGGAAAGAGTTTTATGACATTTCTTCTAGCCTTTAATGTAAGCCCTTACACCAGTGCTATCTCTTCCCTTTTGCTATGGAAAGCCCCTGAACAATGGAAGCTGACTCCTGAAGGCAGAGGAAGCTGTTAGCAGCAGTTATTTAATCAGTGCATTTAAGAATCATGCCAAAACCACACACAGTACAGATCAAAGTGGAAAACCTACATTCCACTGGGCTAATAGCAAAACAAGCCTTTGTGGAAAGACCTTGGGGAGAGAGTCTTCCACACTGCAAATATGGTGAGAAGGAATCAAATAAAACACCACGGATATGTCTCCTGAGCCAAGAGTTACTCAGAGGAAAAAAATAATCTAAGGGAAATCTTGAAATGTAGTTTATTTGCTTATTCACTCACACAACTGTCTGATTGAGTTGTAGATGTCCCTGTACATTGCAGAAGAGCTGGACAGATGATCTTTAAATGTCCCTTCCAACTCAAACAATTCTGTGATGACTAAAACGCGTGCTGGATTAGCTACATTCAAAGTCTTCTTTTTCCCTCTGCTGGAGTAGGGATTTCTTCTAAGAAACAAAAGCAGGTACCACAATAATTCTGCTGAGAAACTGAAAACGGGGAAAACGTATCGCTGCCTTCTAATGTTACCTTTCTTGATCAAAAGGGTATTTCTGCTGTAAGCAAGTGTCCTCAAGTTGAGTCATCTAGGGTAGGAATCTAACAAAACACCAGGATTGACAGGAGAATGTCCCATCCTAACAAAGCTATGGCAGAGGTGTGAAGAGATGTTCTCAGGTGGCATAAGCTGTGACACCAAAGGGTGTAACAATCCTTTACCTCTCACTTGTTTGCTCTAATGTGTTTTATATTAAGATAAAAGCCCTCAGCTATAAAATAGCTCGTTTTCTGCTCTGTTTCTCTAACCCTACTTTTCTACAACATGGTTTAGATTATTTTCAAGGAGAATTCCATCTTCCGATACATCAGTACTGCAACAGAACTGAGGTTTCATGAGGGAGTGCACACATGTCAGTCAGAGAGTAAATATCGTCTCCCAACAGCAAGTTGAACAGGTCTTTGTTTTCTTGTGCAATGCTTGCCTAAGTCTTAAGGGAACTGCCTTTCTCTATAGCAGAGAACTGAGCTCAGATGCATAATACAAATGCCTGAAAGAGTCCAGCCTGAAGAAATAAACACAAGCAAGGGCATGCAACAAAAGGACTAAAAGCAGAAATACAACAAAGCTCCTGACCCACGTCTTCTGGATATCTCCATGGAGGTGCATGAGGAGTCCTGTCTGAAGGGAGCAGGAGAGGTCAATCACATGGATTTGATAGAAAAAACAGAGCTGTGCTGGAACAAGAAAAATTTCTAGTTGTGCAACGGCCACTGGGGACAACTCTTCCCTCCAAAGTTGAAATCAGGTTTCAATGAAGTCTTCAAGAGTTTTGGCACAATGTGAAAAATTGACTTTTTCTGTTCTCCTCTCTGTACAATTGCCCTTCTACTCAGCAGGGAGAAAGCTCACTCAGGAGATAACTCACCTGCTCTGTTGCAGACAACTGCCACACGATAAGATGAACAGCAGCCAAGAACTCCTTTTCTTTGTGTTCCTTAGTTCGTATCGTAGGAGACAGATTTCTACACTGGTCGAATGAATCCCACACTGAAGGTAACGAAGGACTTCTAATTGATTGGATACTGAGTAAAAGAAAGGATAACCAGATGGGTACATTGCAGAGTACTAAGACACAGCGTACTCAATAAAAGCAGAGTTGATAGCAGCATCTAAACAAAGAAAAATAGAAAAAATACCTGTCATCCAAAGAAAGGTCTTAGAGCAAGAAAAACATATGCAGTCATTACCCTCAGTTGTTCTAAAGGGCAGGGCGAAGCATCAAGAGATGAGGAAAACTAGTCAAAACCTGAAACGAGAGATCACAGCAGAATCCATGTGCAACAGAAAGTGCTCCTTCATCCTTACTCTTTAGGTTCTGTTCTTCAAGAACACTTTGAGAAATCACTGTGTTCCCACAATGGCCGAGACATCCTCAGGGGGCTGTGATCACCGCAGCAGTATCCTTCTGTTTGTCAAAACCAACTCTAAGAAGCAACAGGGGAAAGGACAAACAAATGAAAAGTCTTGGGGTCAAATTTCAGCAGGAGATACACTCACTCTTTAAGTATCGTGTATGGGAAGTTCTTGGCATCCCACAGAAGTGGAAACAGCCAACCAGGTGAACTTTGTGAAAGAAAAGGTCGTACCTGCTTCCAAGATAAGAAGAAGAGTTGCAGAGAAAAAGTTGTAAAAATCTTACATTCTCATAGTGCAAGCTTTGAAGGCTGAAAGCTAAGCCACTTGACCAGGCTAACCAAAGAGCCTGGATCTGAGCTGTAATCAAAGCACAGAGCGAGCAGGGGCTGGAGCTGTGCTGAACATCCACGTTAAATTGTTAAAGATGTCAAAGATGTTAAAGGTGTCAAAATGTCATATTCGCACCCTTCAGAGCCATGCTCAGAAAAAAGCTGGTTGCCTAAGTATTTAATCCCAAATTCTTTCTGCCTGATACATCATGTTTTAATTGCACAAGCCTGCACAAAAGGAACATAAAGTAACAACAAGATCAGATTCTTTGGCGGAGGTTTATACGTGCATGTGTTTTATGTTTTATGCGTGAACTGTACAAAAATTTCCAGCTATGTAGGATCAGGACTACAGTCTCTTCTAGTGAAGTGCCTAAGGAAACATTCCAGGTGGGACAGTGATACAGTGATCCCCTGGTGGCTGAGGGAATGGCTACCCAGCTGTGAATCATCCTCGGTCATACTGTTAACTGCCGGCCAATTTCAACCCAAAGATCTCAACAAAATCCAAATCCAAATGGCTAGATGAAAAAAACGTCAGTGGCTGAGATAAGGAAAAATCAAAAGTTGTAGTTCTCTATAGCAATTATGCTTTTCTTCCCCACCTGCTAACCTGAATACAGAAGGTTGGGGATGACAGCAATGGAAATACGAACAGAACAAATTTTGCATTGGCTTTTTGCAGGTTTAGATACATTCACTGTGCTGCTGTGATCTGTAGTGGCAGCCACAACTCCAAAGGAAAAGAAAGCTGAAAAAACAACAAAAAAGGTCCCACTGGGATCACACACCGTGGTGTTCAGTTCAATTACTTATTAAAGCACTGTCAGAGCGTGGACTTTTTTAGTACATTACTTATTCACTCAGAGCTCCAGCTCCCTCAGACTGATCCCATAAGAAAAAACAAACATCTTTTCCTGTTTGTTCCCCGCTGTAACACAAAAGACTTTAAAGACTTCAGGCTGCAAAGAAAACTGTTTGTCTTTGGGTCCTGGAATACCAAGAGCTCATAGGTGAGTCTGTGCAACTGACTGACTGGCGAGGGCACGGGGCCATGAGCTAAGGATGCTGCCTGGGTTTTGCCACATAGTTCCATGACTCATATGCCACCTCAAGTGGCTTTGCTGGTGTAAGATGGGAGCTGTGGATCAGTTCAGCAGTGAACAATTTCCTTGTAACAATCAAGTTTTTTTTTTTTTCCAGGAGACAAGATCAATTTTCCATACAGGTTCCAGTACATTAGTTCAGACTGGGAATAGCTCAGCAGGTCTTCAAATACAGAAAACGACCTTTCCTCTGAACAAAGTGGGGACACTTTGCTGCTAGACTTGGAGTACAGCAAGGTCCTAATGAGGAAAGAGGGAATCAACCTTTATCTAGTGGAGGTAGAGGATATTGGCTTGCCTTCAGATTTGTTAGCTAGGATTTTAATTAGCACCGTAACGTCTTTACTCCAAACAGCCAGAACAACATCGCTAGACAAACCAGCAAAACAAAGCAAAACAACCCAAAAACACTTCGGGAAAAAAATACTTTTGGAAACCAAATCGCACCAGAGCCTTCCATCATTGGGGTCTTCTTTAAAGAGATGTGCACACAGTTCCTTGGCAGGCTAACGGGCATCCTTAGATATTACAAAAAGAAAAGAGTGGTAGAACTCTTATAGCAGCATCTTCTCAAAAGACTTTTCTAGAGGGAGATTTATGGAGCCTTATTCTGTCTGACACTAGTCAGTGAACATGTGCAACTTTGGTGAGCCAGGGAAAAAAAGAGCTTGTCTATAAATTCTCATACTCCAGACAACATTCCTCAGAGGCCAGCCCTAATAAACCCATCACCACAACAATACTATAACTCAGTGGTGCTCAGCTCCTGGCCTTTCAGGGTCTGGCATCTGCATCTTTTCAAGGGACTCCTGCAGTAAGCAGAGAGTGCATCAGCTACCGTGAGGAAACAGCAGTTAATGTTAACATGGGACACATCTGACAGCCCCATCCCAGCCCAACATGACTTAACATGTCAGGAAATGGACACATGTGGCCACTGTGCAATGCAGCCTTGAACACAAAGAGCTCAGGCCCAGAGAACTGCTAAATCACATGGACTGTACACCATTAACAACACTGTCAAGAGCCAATAATCTATAAAAAACAATCCTTAAAAAAAAGCCCCTGTGTCTTACAGTCCTGTGATGGGGAACATGAGCCTTAAGTTTCTTCAACTAACTGGGAGTCGAGCTGAATGTCCCAATTCAAGGGCAAAGCCATAGTGCCACATGACGTATCAGTCTTCTCACTCCAGTGAGCCAACTGAAGAAACTGTTGTCAAAACTGAGCAAACATCTCTGAACCTTTTCACGCTCAGGTTTAACCCTGATGACAAACTGGTCACCAGGCATGGTTAATGACTACTGATGACAAACCAGTAGGCATTGCTTAACTCGCATTAGCACGTTTTTCATAACCTATTTACAGCTTTGCTCAATGACAAAGCAACTGCTGAAGGTGGACGCCTGTGAGAAGTGTTATATGCTTTAGCACTGTACCTTAGGACCCAGAAATAATAAGCACATAAAAGAGATGTGTATTTACAATGCCACCTGTTAAAGGAATTGCTTAAAAGAAACTCGCTTCAGAAACTCGAAAGGTAATTCTTCACCTTGCTGAGTAATCTTGCCAATATCAAAAGAAGCTAGAATTACTGAGTCATGAACAGGAATGGCACCATTAGTGCTCACAGTGAGGCGCTTCAATAGAAAGGGGAGCAAAGAAAGAATGTGCCCACCGTCTACCACACACGGGGCAAATCATTGCCAGGAGGTACCACTCACTGCAGCAATGCAGCAGGGACACAGAGCACTCCTGAACTGCTGTAACGTGAAGAGCAGGAGCCTGAGTCACCTGCCTCCAGCAGGGACATAGCCCAATTCTCAAGTCATAGAGTCATAAAGGTTGGAAAGACCACTAAGAGCACTAAGTTCAACTGTCACCCCAACACCACCACCACCATTAAACCACGTCACTCAGTGCTACATTTACCCTCCAGGGATGGTGACTCCACCACCTCGCTGGTCAGCCTGTTCCAACACCTCACAGTACTCCACAAACAGATCCTCTACTCCCTATAACACCCTGATGTATTCCCAGAGCACACTACAACTTCCACAAGAACTGAAGAAAGGCTTCAGAAAGTCTTTCATTAACACACTTTATTCATAGAAGAAATTTTATCCTAAGGGAAAAATACTGGCACTGTAAAATAGTGCCATAAGCTGTTCCCACTTGCACAGGGTGATGCAAGTTTTTCACTTAAATTCTGTGACTTCCATACATCCCTGCAGGAAGGAGTCCGGGGCTGTATTTTTTTCTAGGACTTTCCTTAGGACTGAGGAGTAGCATCAGGACAAGACAGCCACCAGTTCTGCTCAGCATCCCCAAGAAAGAAATGATATATTGGTGGTATAAAGAAAAACAGCGACCTTCATGCCCTATTAGGAAGAGAGTCCTATTTCTGCACTCACACTCAGCATGAAACAAACAACTTTATGGCCATGACTCCTGAAGGAGGAAAAGAAAGCAGCATAACCCCAAACAAGCATGCAGATGGAATGGACTCTTTATGAAACTGAATGAAAATGTGAAAACATGTAAAAACTTTCCACATTTGACCCTTATTTTCATCTTTTCAAAGCTAAAATCAAATAAAACACTGAGCAACCAGACCTGCATCTCACAGGGTAAATTCAATGTACTGCCTTTGCAGTTTCCACAATTTATAAAATCCAACATCATGCTTTATCCCACAGCAGATTTTCCATAACATCATGAAACAAGAATTTCCCTTCTGTGAGGATCCCAGTGAATGTTCAAAGACTTCCATCAGATGGACATGAATATGCTCATGCTTTCTGTTGGCGTTATGTAAGCAAAGAGGAGATAAATTATAGATGTGCAGAAAGATAATTTTGAAATACACTGGGAAAAGAGGTCATGGAATGAAGATATTATACTAGGTGGGTATGTAGAGAGCCCACAGCACTGAACATGTGGAATCAAAGCTCATATACAATGGACTTCATGCGCTCATCCAGATATTCCTAATCAGCAAGTACCATGTGAAAAGTATGGAAAAAACCTGAAGTCACAAACACACAGAACAATGATTTTTTTTTTAATTAGGTTTTCAATCATAGTGCAACTTTTTCCATCAACATACTGAAACTCAGCCATTTAACAATGATTTGTCTACAAAGAGGAACAAAGTGATTTAAAGAACTCCACTAAATTCTGAGCAAATCTCTTCTGATCTCTTTGGGAGTCCACTCTGCAGCCAACTCATAAATTTTGTTTGCTTGTTATTTTGTGTGACAAGAGGAGGTTGGGTTGTAGATCACCTTCTGTTCAAGCTCCGCATATCTTTTCAAGAGTGGACGATAGAGCTAAAAGGGAAAAAAGAAACAAATGTCTAGATTGAAAAATTAGATTTTTAAATCACGCTGCAGTTAAAAATATCTTCAGAGCTGAAAAAGTAGCATTGTCACAGGCAACTGCAGGTTTGAGGTTTCTTTTCCAATTTGCTCAAGAAATGCTGCAGTATCTTCCACCTTCAAATGTCACTGCCTTTTTCACCATCTCCTTTACAGCCTAATTTTATGACACACACAAGTTGTTCTTACTGTGATTGTATTCTTGCTATAAGCACAAGTCATTGCTTCCAGAGGAAGCAGCTCTGCTAAAGTCACCTCTCCAAGTCAGCCATGCCCCCTCAGTAATAGCAGTCCTAACCACCCAGGCAGAACTCCTGTCCTTGCCTCCCTCTGCTACCTCAGGACGGATCACTGCCTCTGTTCCCTCCTCCTCTGCCTTGCTGATGAGCCCCCACCACAGTGCAATGCCACTGTCAGAAAGGCCAATAACAGACCAGGGCGTTCTGAAATACACGTCCCATGCCTCTCATAAGCCCATATCTCCTTTAGCTTATCTCCCTTGCACTTTTCTACCCCATAATCCTTCCCACCTATGATGTGCTCCATGCCCTGGCTCCTCACACTGTATACCCAGGGACAAACAAAGACTCAGTTTATTTCCACAACAACATGGAGCATCTGAGCAGCTTTTTCCTATTTCCTCATCTAGAATCCACCAGGGATTTTTAGATCAGTTGTTACAGCCATGAAAAGCAGAATCAAGATTGAAATGTACTCAAAACTCCAGACTGAAACATGCCCTATGCTTCTGGACATGGGCAAGATCCATGCTGGAATTTGCTACATTCACTACATCACTCTTTTTTTCTTCCCTTTTTTCTTCTGTTTCAAATTCGTCACAGGACATATCTTAGAAGATGAACTACTTTGTATGTGACCAGCTTACACAGAAGAAATCCCAAATGAAGTCTAGCCCTACTGCAGGCTGCAATCTAAAACTGTACCTCTTCCAGATCTGGGAGATACACCTTCCTCCTTACCCCTACGTCTAATTTTAATTGTCCATCCAATAAAATAAGAAATTGATGCCATGCCAGGATAGCTTCACTCATTTGTTGGCACTAGCACAAAGAGGGGACAGCCAGGAGCCAGCGTGGAGCTAGTACAGCCTCGAGCAGTCCTTAGGAGGATGCCATAAGGTCATATCCCTGCTGCAATGAATCCTATGGGCCGCCAAGTCTAGTCTACAAGCCCCCTGCACTGATGTTATTCATAATAAGGGCAGTCTCGCTCCTGGCTCCAGGTTCAGTGAGGTTATAAAGCCATAATGAATCATATCCAGTAAACTGAATTACGGCTTTCATCAATAAGGGAGATCCAGCATTTAAATGCATTTTCTCCTTTTCCAGATAAGAGCCACAGCCAACAACTGTGTATGCATGAAAAAAAATCAGGAGGGAAATGTTTCAAGTGCAAATGCAGGAAGAGGAGATGCTGTTCTTGTGCATTTTATGTATAGTCCTCAAGTGGCCTCAGTATCTGTACCTGTCATTTCAGAATCATAGAATCATTAAGGTTGGAGAAGACCTCTACAACCATCTAGTCCAAATGTCCACCTACCACAAATATTCCCAATATTTTCTTGGTTAGAAGAAAAATCTACCAAGTGTTTGCACAATTTTCTTATCTAGGGAATACAGAATTAACATGCTTTGTTCTTGTGCTTCAGGTGATGGTGAAACATTCAGTTCTTGTTTCCCCCTTCCAAAAGGAAAGCTTCAGTCTGAACAGCAAAATCTGGACTTAATGCTTTGTTCCCACTTCCCCTATAGCAGGTGAGTGGCTTATGGGTACATCCTGCAGAACAAACCTGTTCTGACTGACTCCTCCCTTTCACCAACAAGATGTTGCAGCAGTTGAAGTACATTTCTTCAACAGATTAAGCATATCAAGGGGAAGATAAGAAATATCTACACTAAGCAGTAACAGACACTGTTCACTAGCCAAGGCCTCATCAGGACCCTGTTCTCAATCAATTTTGCAGTGATTAACAGTCTTACACCTGTCATGCAGAAACAGAGAAAACCTACTCAGTGATACTCTGTATCACACTAACTCCATGATCTTGGGAAAACATTTAACATAGAACCACAGAATCGTTAAGGTTGGAAAAGATCTCTAAGACCATTCGGTCCAACCTCAACTCACCTCCACCATGCCCACTGACCACATCCCTCAGTGCCACATCTCTATGGTTCCAAGGACGCTGACTCCACCACCTCCCTGGGCAGCCTGTGCCACTGCAGCACCACTCTTTCTGAGAAGTTTTTCCTAAAATTCAACCTGAATGTCTCCTGACACAACTTGAGGCCATTCCCTCACGTCCTATCACTGTTACCTGGGAGGAGAAGCCTACCCCCCAGCTTGCTATAATCTCCTTTCAGGCAGTTGTGCAGAGTGATAAGCTTTCCCCTGAGCCTCCTCTTCTCCAGACTGAACAATCCCAACAAACTTATCCATGCCCCAGCTCCTCTTCTCTACAGAGCAATGATACCAAGGTCCATGGAGACTCACACAGATTACTGAGTTAGCAAATAAAAATCACTACTATTATTAAGTGCCACATGGCTCAGCATACCATTTCTAACTGACTACATGGGGGCCTTGGGTGTTCAGTGAAGTGTATACACATATTCTTTCCATGTTCCCAAAGAATATTCTTGCTCCCATTTCTGCTAAATATGCACATCAGAGTAAACAAAGTACCAAGCAGGCAACCACCACTATGCTGGGAGGATCGGTATGTCAAACAAAAATGGCTCTTTTATTCACTGAAGCATTAATAATCAAGCTTTGCTATTTCTTACTTTGCTATTCTGTAAATCTGAAAAACCCTAAGCACTTCTCAACAAAGATTCAGCACAGCAGAGCTGCATTGGTAAGTGTGCTCAGCTCCTGAGAAAGGCGGCTCCTTATTACTTACCCAGCAGTGCTCTTACAGAATACACAACAGCACATTCACTAGAAGGCTGGGAAGTATTATTGTTAATACATCACACTAAATTAAAATGTGTCAAAATAAATGAACAGCCACGTTTACTGATAACAATCCCTTTTCCTGTTTATTGGACGTAAGCACTTAGCTCGCTAATTGACAAAATTCAGGCATTTGCAGTAACCTTCCCAGCCATTAGTGTAAATGAATGCTGCGTTTTGTACCACCTGAAAACAATGCAAACAAACCACAACAACAAAAATTCAAGACCACTGCTTGTACTCTGCTCTTTTGGGGGTAGCACAGTTCAGAGGGCTAACACAAACTTTTAAATTCCTCTTCATTAGGGAATTTGGCTGTGACACCATCATGGCTGGTTAGCACAGCAGTGCTTCACGCCTTTCATACGCAGCGCTTTTCATAGCAGTTTTACAGCAGCTGAAGTCTGGGGCCAAAGCAGCACAGCTCCCAGGAAACACACAGAGAAAACCCAAGCGCTTTATGGAGAACCTGGCCTGAATGCACACAGCTGTGTTTGTGAAAGATCTTTCTCCACATCTGCTGCAGCTGAATCGCCCCTGCAGAACCTCAGCAGCTCCTCCTAAGCCATTCCAGGAGCTTTTTTCCTGAGGCAATTATATAGATTTATTTTTCTAATTGAGGTCCAAAGGGAATAAAGAACTCTCAGTGATGCATAAAAACTCAAGAACATAAATTCCCTCTCTGTCATAGCCTCAAACCTAATATATCAGACCATGATATTTAGCAGGAGTAATTACATGTATCACAACATGAACCTTATTATTGTCCATAATTTAATTGTCCTTGCTATATTATGGCCTTTTCTCCCGCTTATGTCTATAGCCAACTCTGCAGCATTAGCAGTATTCTGATGGCTTCATTTACAAATGCTGAACTTCACTCCTGGGACAACTTGGACACGCTCCGACAATCCCACAGATAAATAAGAAAGAAGAAATGACACAGATTACATTATAACTGAGAATAACTTGACTCGCCTTGCCTGGAAAAACTCTGCAGATAAATGTTACCTTGCTCTTTAATCTAAATCAAGTGTGTCATCCTCATATTTTATCTCACCATACTACTAGCCTATGAACTCAACAGGGCTGTTACCACTTCTTCATACTATTATACTATTCTTTATGCCTACAACAACAGGACTTTGTCCCTCCTGTTCTCTATGAGTAAAGCCAGCTACAAATGATTACTGCAAGTGACAATCCCACAGATCCTTCTGTCTCCTGCAATGCTGTGTTAGCCAATGATTGGAGCAAATCAAAATTTACAAATTACAAAGATGATGCTGATGATTATCTAATTTTAATCTACCCAAGTACATTTAATCTACTCTGCATAGATTAAAATTAATCAGTCCCTTGCAAACACTTGCTACTTTAGACAGGTTCCTTTTTTTTTTTTCCTTTAAACTAAATTCAAATTACTTCGGAGACATGCTTAAGAAATTGAGAGATACAGATATTTTATTATAAAATCATCACAGTAGTTCACCTTTTTTAACTCAAAAAGGATATGTTTAGGGCAGAAAGAACATGGCAGCGTCCAGAAATACCCTGAAGACGACTGCAAGGAACCATACCCCAACTGTCCCTTCATTTCTTTCACATATTCATTCTGTAAGCATATCTGAAACATTTTAATAGGCTGAAACTTATCGGTTACCCAAGTCACTTCAATCAAACTTTCATCAATACCTATTATCATATTTCCATACTTGTATTATTATGATCTGCACTGCACTAAATTAGCAACTTAAACCAATTTCAGAAAACATCCCACCCCCAAATATCTAATTCAACAAAAATATCATTATTTTAAATCAATAAAAAGGTCGCTGTAACTTTCCTGGGTAACAGGGTCGCTTCTATGAACCCACATGCTTACAAAGCACATCTCCAAAGTCAAGAAAACCTGTTAGGCCCACATTTTTCCTTCTCGAATGAATGCAGAATTGATACTTCTCAATAGGGTCAATAGAACCATAGAATCATGGAACTGTTAAGGGAAAGACCTCTAAGATCATCTAGTCCAACCATCAGCCCATCCCCACCATGCCCACTGATCTATGTCCCTCAGTGCCCTCAATACAGGGCAATCAAAGATTATATATCCAGAGGTAGTAAATCGTGTCATGCCTTCTCCCTGCAAAACCCTACAATAGAAAGTGTTACAAGAAATCTAACACTATGTTATAGGTATATGTTTTGTATAAACACAAGTGACCAACCCCACATAATCATTTTCCCTCTCCTGCTTTTTTGCTTAATTAAACAACAAGCCAACCATCTCCGTTTAACAGATTGCTAGAATAGAGCTGAATTCTAATGCCATAATAATGGATCCTTTCTGTCTGTTAGCATATATTTACTGCTCTGTAATCTTCTGGTCATTTCTGTCATGCTTAGTATTTCTGATTAATCTTTTTCCTTGGGGGATGAAAAGACACCAGAGAGGTTAGAAGACTTTAGCTTTTGTTATTCTGAAAATATGAAAAAAAGACAAAGAAATTCATCAGTTTAACCCACAGATGAGTGACTTCAACTAGTCTGCTTGAGTCATGACCAACAGTTATCACCACAGTGGTTACCACCAGAAGACCTTCTGATCCGTGTGGGTGTCTACGTAATTATGAATAAGCTCAGGGTTCAGGAGCCTCCATAGGCTACAAACATACTGTGAAATCATGTTCAGCTGAAGTGTCAGCCACAGAAAGGGATTTGTTCTCCTTTGGATGGTCATTTGTAGGCAGGATGGTCTGCTATAACAGAGTCATACTTTTGCCACACAACTTGCAACTTACAGGACTTCAGTTTCCTCTAACCACTAACTCATCACACATCACAAGCTCTACATTTCCCATCTTGTGACTTCATTTTACCTGGCTGTCAGCTTAATTGAACCTGAAGAATTGTTTTTTGTGCCCTGCCCTCCCTTTTTGAAATCAAACTCATTATCACAAATAATCATTTGGCAATCGAAGAAACATTTCTTGCAAGTTGTGTTCCTGGAAAGTTCTGCTGTGTGCCCAGGCCTTGGCATCAAAGAGGAGGCTACATCAAACTGTTGCATCTGACCTTTGTCTATAGGAGGTTTTCCTCCTTCCAAGGGTGTAGCACATGTTGCCTCCAATCTACACCAAGAAGAAAGGACAAAACTAGACCAGATCGTTGTGTTATGACCTGTTTTTTCTCCACTCTGCCAAGATTTAACTCTAGCTGTCCAGAAAATGTAGGGAAGTGGTCCAGGCAATTTCATATTGGTTAGCCAGATTCTTTCAGAAGAGCTCCTCAGTGAGACAGAACCTAACCTCAGGATGACTTTGAAGTTTATAAAAAGAACCGTCATTTAGGTGAAAGCCTCTAAACTCAACAGAATGAAATTGGACGGACAGGGAGCTGCAGCTCTGTAAGAAACAGAATCAAACTGACTCATCACATTATGAATTTTTACTGCACTGTTCGTGCTAACACACTGTATTACTGACAGGCCCCTCTGGCTCTCTGCAGTTTCACAGCCATGAAACTAGCCAGGGAATCCACCATCAACTGTAAAATTATAAGACAGGAAGAAAAAAAATTGTGTGGAATACGTAATTGCAAGAAGCAGCTCTTAATGGAATGAAGCTGGCAAGCTAAGCTGAAGCACAGGAACAGTTATTCCTTCGCATGCTGTTCAGCCGCTGCCTTCTCTATCATTCACTTCTATCTACTGGGGCAATAATTCTCTGCTGTACATCATTTAAAACCAATAAAAAGATGTGCTATGAGAGCCAGGTCTAACCAAGTGGAAAAGGAGAAGAAAAGTATCGAGAGGGAGATAATTAACTCTTTTAGCTTCCAGGCCGTTTTATGCAGACAGTAAAATAGGAAGAGGCAAACGAATTCCCCACTGTTTTTTCCGGCTAGGCTTGCTGGCCCCTGCAGGGGCACAAGGTGCTTGCTGCTCTTGCAAGTCCTCTGTGAATGACAGCTGTATCCCCTGCCCTTGAGCCTTATAGCTGAAGCAGCACTGGGGGTCACCAGCAGGTCTCAGAGCACTCTGCACCTCCACCAAAGCAGCCTGTCAGCTCTCCAGCAGTGAGCATTTTGGGGGTATGAGGCAGCAACATGAGGCTGGATCAGACACCAGGGAGCTACTCCTGAAGCCCCCACAGGAGCCTCCAGCTGCAACAGATGCGACACAGGCCATTGCTGTTAATTATCTTTCAGAACGAGGGGGGAAAGTTGAGTAAATGAGATCAGATCAATCAAGTTTAAATTATTCAATGTCTTAATATTTCTGAAGGGGACTTCTATTCGATTACTGAGCTCCTCCATCTCAGTTAATAATTAAATAATATGCTGGCAGGCACAATGCAGCATGATCATTTCTATTATTACTCACGATGATATCTGGTGCTGCAGTACATATGTAGCTGGGAGTTAGTAGTTTTGGCAGATCATTAATTTCCCAGTTTAAATAAAAGCTTTAAAACCTTGTTGCCTGTAGTTAGGGCATAACCAAACATCACAAGCAGTGATGTGTGTAAGGCTGTCTAGATACACAGCTGAAGATGGAGGTAGACTCACCTTTGCTTCTCTAAACTCATATTCTCCAGGAATTCTGCAATGTTGCATTTTTAAATTTATTAGCTGACATTACATTGCAAAAGCTGTTGTAAATTAAGGTGTCTGACATTCGGTAGTGAGAGGTATGAGGCAGCACTGTAAGGCCCAAGACAAGTCCTTTGTGGGCAGGAATACAGGCAGAAATGGTGTCATTAGCAACAATGATCACTTGTCTTGCTTAATGTACGTGGCCCAAAAAAGCACAAGTTTCACCTTCAGATTAGCTGAAATTCTCAGGATGAGCAAAATACCAAAGACCTGTGAGTACTCAATTCTCCAAGCTGGCATGCTTTCAGCTGTTCCAACTGAGAAATACAAGAAAAGACACAGGACTGCTGCCGCTGTTAAAGATCTGGAAAGCACTATCATCATGCCTTTCTCAAAACTGCAGCCTGCAAGCAAGTAAAGGCTGTTTTGTCAATTACTATCACTTGCAACCTGATGTGTATCCAAATTCAACCTGTTTAGGAAGTCGTTTTTGCTCTCCAATCACACCCAGTTAAGGAAAGAAAAAAAGCATTCTCTCAGACATAGAGAGGGCGATCATGCAGATTACTACATCATTACACCTGCCATCTCCCTAAATTAAATCAACTTTCACAATAAGAATTAAGAATTGTGCAACAAAATATTACTTAGATTAATCCATTTCACTAGAAAAATTAGTTTACTACTACATTTTGAAGCAGACAGAAAACGAAAAGAAAAACGACATTCCCAAGCTTGCTCACCTCCTCAGCCCCAGCAGTTGGTGTAACAGCCAATCTGGGCTCTGGTGCTAATTTCACAACATCAGCCAAGGGCACATTTGTCTCAGCTACAAGTCCTGCAACGAGAATCACAATCCTGATCAATGCAAAAAGCAAGATGAGGGATGTGCCTTGACTCCCTGGCAAATTAATACCTTATATTGATCTTCCTCAGTCAGGTCAGCATTCAGGATTGAAGGATAAATGGCAAAAAATCTTACATTCCAGTGCACCAGCCTGGGAAGTGCGGATGCTGTGATTGAGTTTTTGCCAATCACTCAATACATACCCTGGAGAATAGGCAGGCAGCAGAAATGCTATTCAACAATATCAGTAATTATTTATGGTTACAACAGTATAGTAAACAGCAGTGGAAATATGTGGAAGCAAGAGATTCAAGGACAAAATGTGACTAAACTAAAAAGGAAGTGAAAAGAGTGTCAAGAAAGCATGCTGCAAATCATTACACACATTGATATATAAGGAAGCAGAATAACAAGAGTCCTACTACCACAGCATGTTGCTTTGCAAGTGGATCACACCCTTTTAGGAGTTCCTTGTTACAACTGTAAGTACCCCAGGTGAACTGTGGAAAACCCTACTTGTACCCAGATGTACACTCTAATGCTATTAAAGAGCCACTGCCATCAATATTTCATTTATATTAGGAAGTCTTTGCTCATACTAAATTCCTTTCCCTGGCCAAAAGTGAGTCATCTGAACACATCAATCAAAATTGCCATTTAGAAACACACAAGGCATACCCCCAGGGCTTGACTGGCAGAGCACCTGAGCTCAGGAGTCCCTGTGACAGCACAGCATCTGAAATCCTCCCTCAAATGCTCTGTCAACCAAGCCTCAAGATTCCACATGCCAAACTGGCAGAGCGATTTTATATCTTCCATACATATGAAATCACTGAAAAAAAACTATAATGATGGCTCTACATTCCACTTGTATTCAGGGGCAAAAAGTTTGCTTGTAGCATTATGCACTGGAAAGCTTTTGATGACTGCTGAAGCAGTAGGCAAAGTTTGAGCACAGAGTTTGGAGATTTAGCCTCCAAGGTGCAAAAATAGTCCCATTATGGCTTAAACACACTGATAACATTAGTGTACTGCTTACACTGCCCTGCCATGCTTTGCCTGACAGAATCCCTGTGACTTGTCTGGAAATAAAACAGAGAGCAAGTTGTGTGTGTTAAACATACTGACTCAAACTTTTGGCTGTGCTTCTTTCAAATGCAAGAGAGCGTGTAGTCTTCAGATGCTATAATGTGACAGCAGAACTTGCTTCTAAAATTACAACTTGGCTGATTTTTCCTGATGACTGATGTTTTCTCTTCCATGCATGTGCAATGGTGTGGATCTCACATGAATCTTTACAGGAGCTATCCATTTCTGGTTTATTGGGCACGGTGGTGGTGATGGGCTGATGGTTGGACTAGATGATTTCAGTGGTCTTTTCCAATCTTAGTGATTCTATGAGGAAAGGCCAAATCCTAAAGCTTCTAATCAGAAAAACAGTTGGCCTAAACAATGACTTCAGAATTTGATCCCCACTCCTTCACTTGTTTAGCAATAATGTATTAGAAACTTACTTTAAAAAAATACTTTATTAGAATGTCCTGTCTGAGATTGAACTCTTAAATGGCTGAGGGCCTAACCTAAACATAGCACTGCACACATTAATAAATCCAAGTTCATTAACACTTTAAATCTGGGTCTTGGACTGTTGCGTCACACTGAGTGATACGGTACAATGAATGGAATGACTGGGTAACCTAAAAGCATCCCAGAATTTATGCTTTGACAAGACAGTGCACACAGCTCGAGTGTGAAGCCCAGCATGCTTGTATACTGTATGTCTTGACATTTAAAAGCTGGAAGATATATAAGGTTTAGAAACATTTACTTGGCCAGCAGTATTCCTGGACTTGTTGTCTCTGTTGTCTTGGAACCTCTTTGCTAGGATGGATCTTTAGTTTGTTAAACCACTTCAGCCACTCAGATGGCAACACAACACATAAAGCTCCTAGACTCTAACCTGCCAATCTCAGCAGCTTCCAGGCCTTATCCCCTGGTTGAGAAGCAGCTTGATCCAAGAGTATTAAAGCAACTTCCCCCTTGCTTTGACCTCAGTAACTTTCCAGTCAGATTGATCCAGTTTTATTCCCCTCTCATTTTCAATAGCATTAATCCCGAGTATCAACCAACTGAAATTAAACATCTAGACCACTCACAAGTATCTCCTCACAGTCTTACCATGAATCGCTCTGTAAGCACTTCCTAAGCAAGCAGAGTTGGCGGTATCAATAGTGTACACTGGAGCATTGAACACATCAGACAGGACCTGGGAAGTATCAGAGCATCAGTTATGCACGTTCATGAAATACAGAGGATAAACAATCCCTATTACTGCACAGGAAAACAGACAGATAATACACACTCCAACAGAGCATTTGGGTATCCATGGAAAAAAGTACCAGAGGCAACACTGAGTCTCCTGAACTTGTGACACAATGGAGTGCTGGTAAATCTGACCTAGAGATGCAACTACAGCCAGGAGATTAAGTCCTACTTCTCCTCAGATCTCTTTTCTAGAGGATTCTAATTTCAAGCATCATCTCCCTCATGAGCCCACACAGTCTGCCCATGCTAAAGGCCTGCATCAGGGATATCCATTTGGAAACCTGCAACTGATGCCTTTTTTCCTCCATCACTTGTACGGCTGACTCATGCAGAAAGGAAGGAGAGAGGAACCAGCCATGGCTCCCCAGTTCTCAACTTTGATAGCATAAAAGCTACAGTTTGCTAAACCAGTTGTCTTTGCTTCCAGCACTCCCATTATATTAGGGTTAGCAGAAGAATGAAGCATGACCTGATCTCACAGGCTTTACAAATACCAGGAGTTTTCCTGCATTTGAGTAATCCTTAGCTATGAAGACAAAGCAAGGCTGTGTGTTCTCAGCTTGGTTTGGCAGTACAAAGAAAATAACACAGGAAAAGAATCTGCTTTGATATTTGACAGATACTAAGTTATTCCACCATGCACCATTCCACCCACTGCACTGAAATCTACACCAGCATCTCGCATTTACTGAGTGTATGCACTCTTACTAACAATGTAGTTTTAAGAAAATAGATACTGTGGAGGGAAAATGAAGACAAATTTGGACAGGGACACAGAATATTCAAGAACGCTTTACTGAAAATATTATCAATTTATTCCTTCCAAATTAAACAGATATTTTGGTTTAATCTCCCCAAGGACTGTAGGTGTCCCTCAGGTCACACAAGAATCATGCAGAAATTCAGATTTAAATTGCAATATATTGTATTACTTTTTCCAAAGTGTATCACCTGATTTACATCAGTATATAAGAATTTAAAATAAGGTTACAGTGTCCATAAACACAAATCAATCAGATTTGTGACCAGCAAAACCCCATCCAGGGATTCACAACCCCTCTGGTCATAGAATAGAATCACAGAATCACTGAGGTTGGAAAAGATCTCTAAGATCACCCAGTCCAATCATCTACCTATCACCAATAGTTCCCACTAAACCATGCCTCCCAATACAATGTCAGAATGTTTCTTGAACATCTACAGGGTTCATGACTCTACCACCTCCCTCTACAGCCCAGTCCAGTACCTGACCACTCTTTCAGAGAAGTATTTCCTAACATCCAACCTGAATCTCCCCTGGCACAAATTGAGGCCATTCCCTATAGTCCTATTGCCAGTTACATGGGAGAAGGCCAGCTCCCACCCCACCATAACCTCCCTTCAGTCAGTTGTAGAGTGCAATAAGGTCACCCCTCAGCCTCCTCTTCTCCAGACTAAACAATCCCAGCTCCATCAGCTGCTGCTCATGAGGACTCTGCTCCTACACCCCAAAATACTGGCTAGGCCTGATCCCCCTGCTGTCCTGCATATGTGGTGTGATATCCCTCAAGATGGGACCCAGGGTTCATCATGGGCCCCATGGCTCCATAGAAGATGACTAAGGAATTCAATTCACATGCTACAATAAAAAAGATACGCAACATTTTTAAAGGATTTTGTCTCTTTCTCTGAAAGTTTGAGAGATATCTGCAAATAAAAATCTTAGATAATCACGAATTTGGGTTATTTGAAACAAAAGCCATTTAGTTACTAATTAGATTCCAATAAAAGCCTCGTCTTACACACTTTTTATGCTCTCTTCTGTTAATACTGCAGTGTCAGTATTGCCTAACTTTTGTTAGTAAGCAAGAACTGAGCAAACAGTGAGCTTCACTGTTAGGGGACAAATGGAAAATTAACCACAGTATCCATTAAAAAGCCCTCTGGAAATTAGGTCACAGAGTGCTAGGTTCAAATATCCATCCTGTCCTGTATGGTTTCACCACATTCCCCATCTGTTTGTTCGTCTCTTCATCTCAGATAGGTATTCCTTGCCTTATGCTTGAATTTTAAATTCCCTTGAACAACAGAGGTCTTTTGTGTTGCACCTCTCTGGAGTCTTACAGAATGCAGCTCTATTCAGTAATGCTAATAAGCACTGTAATCGTACAAATAATAACTACCTTTTGTGTGACATGATCATGAAATTAAAATTATTAAAAGTTCATATACTCAGTACATTACCTGAAACCACGATCTCTCTCACAGGTAATTTTCAAAGAAACTGTTAAAGATTTTACTGTTACAAATATTTCACTATGTTTCATGTGGTCATTAATCAGGCCCACATATGTTATAAAAAGCTTCCCAGAACAGTGGAGAAAACTGCTCTGCTATAGCTGTAGATTTTTTTTTAAGCACATTTTCCTAAGTTGCCTTTTTTGCTATGTAAAATACAGGAGTTACTGAATGTTGATTAATTAAATGATACTCTTTTGTAACCCTGGAACAAATTATCCAAAATTGACCACGATAAGGGTGGAAGCCGTTATTCTTCATGCAACTGATATGGTTTCTGAGGTTTAGATTAAATTAAAAAGGAGGATCCAATTAACCAGTGATTGAATTAAGTGGACGAAACTGTATTGATCATATTATTTTAAGACACTTCTAATGAGTTTTAAAAGCAGCTCTATTACTACATTTGAAGAGCAAGCACCTCAGGAATCACTCTCATGACCACAAATTTTCAGCTATTTTAAATTACAGGTTACAAAAACATTCTGTTCTCAGCCTTCATTCCACAGCAAGGAGACCCTCCTAATATCTAAATACTGCTTTAAAAGAAAATATCTATTAATTCAATCCCTTTCTTAACATACTCTTAGTACGTTAAGAAATAGTAGAACTATTTCTGTGGGGACCAATATTTTAAGCCATTAACATACCAGTTAATTTTCCAACATCTGCTTCTTGAGCAAAATAACCAAAGCAGATGAAGTGACATCTACAAGCAAAACATTCCAAATCTGTCCTTTGTGTCCCAATGAGCTCTACATCCCATGGCTCTACAAACACACATTTTAGATGACTTAGGAGAAAGCAAGGTCTTTGCTTTTCAATCTCCATTGATTCCAACTCATGTTTTGTAGAACAGATCACATTCACTTTGTACAACTGTGCTCACCAAAGAATATGAGATGTAGCTGAGGCTGGCCTCAAGAGTTTCTATTACTAATGGAAATGGATTGGCATCCAGAGAACACAATTTACCTTGTGCTGACTAACTGCTGAGCTTTGTGGTGTAGATGCCCATCCCCAAGCTCACTGAACCTCTAGCCAAAGAGAAGCTTGTTGATGCACTCAGTGGAGTAAACCCAGGATATTCTTGGGACAA
Organism: Tetrao urogallus; assembly: GCF_951394365.1. Lineage (NCBI taxonomy): Eukaryota > Metazoa > Chordata > Aves > Galliformes > Phasianidae > Tetrao > Tetrao urogallus. The sequence continues at coordinate 45,424,079 of NC_136820.1, read as the reverse complement.
AGGATCTTAACCAGTGTTACCTGTACAGCAACAGCAGCAGATGAGGAAGATGGGAAGAGGGAGGAGAGACTACACAGAAGTAGTAGAAGCTCTCTAAAGGAGCTCTACTGATACGTGACACAATGCCAATCAGAAATACATGTTCAAAAACACCAGGGACAGGGTTTAGAATGGTTCTTCTTCGGTGGATTTAATTGTTTGAGTGTCCAGAACTAGGGTAATCCCTCTCCAGTTTCAGTCTGAAGTCCAGTGCTGACTTTAATGACAAAAACTATAAACATCTCAGGTATCTTATCAAGTCTCTTCTTGGTTTCTTTGCTAATTGATTTGACATAAGCAACAAGAGCTGGAAATCGCCAGTGTTTCAGATACACATCCATAAAACTAGTGAAGTGTAAATATATATATATACACATATATAAAATAAATTTAAAGTTCAATACAAAGTTAGCATTGGTCTCCACAATAAACCTGAGGAAAAATCCTAATGACCTGAAGCAGTTTCACAATCCCATATCCACACCTTCCCACACAGTTACATTGATTTGGATTCTGTATACCGAAATAAAAATGTAGATATAATCAGCTACTTTAATTTTCTGCTTACCTGCAGTATTTTTTTATTATGGGAAGCTCCACCTGTAGCCAAAATCCTTGTTTTGGGCACTGCAATGCAAAAGAACACACAGATCAGACTGAAAGCGTATATTGTCCAGATCTGCACTACTGAACCAAGCAATGAGAATGAGGAGGGCAAGTCAGATGGTCTGGGCTCTCTCCCTGTTTCTCTAATTTACCACATGTAAAAAGTGAGTACTGTCCACCAAGACTCATTAGAACATTTCCTTAAAAGAGGCAGTATAGGTTTTGCCCATCTATTATTATTATAGCGCTATCAAGTCTGGGAGATTTGCAAAAGAGATATTCAATAAAAAGGCAGAGTGTTATTATACAACAGCTCTGGTTTGAGGTCAGATTGGTTTGGCTCACAGCTGTATATATAAAAGCTGACAGGTAACCTTTAAAACCAGCAATATTTTCCAAACTTATCTCCTCACGACGTTCACAATCAGAGTTCACTGAAACCTGAGCATCCCTACATGCTTGAATGACAAGGAAGCGTGTCAGAAGGTAATTAGAGATGGTCTAAATCAATTCAGCAAAATAAAAAATTACATAAATCTCTATCCAATTAAAAATCATAGATCTGGGGGCAGTGGGAAAAAAAAATCACCCTACACATTCTTTAGTCTTTATAAGAAAGCTACCCTTCCTCACTGTGTTCCTGACTTTCTGTCCAGTGCTTCATTATTTATCTGTGTACATGCTCCTCTGGAGCATGACATCCAACAAGCCATACATCTATCCACAGCCACAACTCAGCAAGGTATTACAAGCTTCAGTAGTTCAAGTATCTCACTGAAATTCTTTAAAGATTTAAAATTAAATGAATGCATAAATACTTCAATATCTTATATTTTAAAAATAAATCTACACACTTAATTACCCTAATCTATCATAATAATAGCAGCACAGTAATATGATCTATCACACTAACACCATTCTGTACATCCTCCTGAAAAGGGAATTTTACTGCCGTATTATTTTGTTCCTTTAACCTCATTTTTAACAAAAGCTAAAAAAATATCTTACATCACGCAAAGCAAACTCAGTCAATTTATACCGAGGCCCTGAACAACTTGTTGTCATTTGTCCTTAATGGCAAAATCCCTGAAGACAGAATCAGAAACAGAGAAGATGCAACTCACAAAAGGCTCCTCATGACATTTCTTGACCCAAAGTGAGGTTCTCAGGTGGAGTCTAAGACCCAGCTACAGCACTGCACAGAGGACCCTATCTTGCTGATAAATTTAATTTTATTTTCCTCTTTGGAGGATATTCAGCGATGCACAAATTGGGTTTTAAAAGCCATTAGGATCTCTGTCAATGTCAGTAAACAAATAAAACAAACAGCAGAGTGATTCCTCAGGGAAAACAAGTTTCAATTATAGCGACGCAGAATGACAGATCCCTGCCAAGATTATCACAACAATGTAATAGCACAGAAACCAGTGAAAAATAACTAGCAAGCCTCTGTTCCTAGAAACCAAGCTGAACTCTAAATGATTTGCCTAGTAGTTGCAATTCTGTCTTGCTAAGCCTTGCTGCGAATATAAATTCTTGCAGAAGTATCATATCCAGCATGAAAACACATTTCAAAAACAGCCAGCAGGACGGAATTAGAAACAAGTATGTTTGCTACACTTCACAGGAATTGAAAGCAAGGAACAAGCCATGCTTACTACCCCCTGCCTCTGGAGAGGGGCTTAATAAGCTGCTGGGCTGTCACCATCAGGAGAGAACGGTGCACAGGGCAGAAGGGCCAAAGGCAGGCTGGAATCAAGGGCTGGACAGGAGTCCTCTGCCCATCAATAGGTTGGAAGACTCAGGTTTTGCTTTTATTATATATCTGTGCCATCACTGTAACTTGGAACATTTCAATATAAATGAGTTACCATAAGAAAAGCAGGGGTAACATCACAGCGCATCTATGAGTCCTTATTTACCCTGCCTTTAGGTGAAGAAGGTACCTAACAAGAGGGGAAGTAGAGTTAAATCTAAAGGTGTTTAACACCCCTATCTTAATCCTGACTAATTCTTCTGTAGCTAAACACTAGAGAATTATTTCAGAGTACAGTGAACCTAGTTGACAAAAGAAACTGATGCAGATTGTGCTGTGAAGTTTCAACCCTTGGTTGGATATCTCAAGTTCTAAATTGAACCAACTGTTGTGTACAAACACATACAGATGCAAGGAAAAGAAAAGAAGGCATGTCCTATACACGAAGGGTAAAATCATTAATTTTCCTTAACTAGGATTGTTTGCTTCACTGCAACACATCCCAGTGGGTACCAGCTTCATGAACCTTAGCCATTGCTATCTGACAAGAGAACCTGACCCACTGTACTGGTGGGAGTGGTCCATCCAGACGTGAGGAAGAGTGACCTCAGTGCTCAGCATTCCCAGCAGCAGCTCCACATATGGCCGGAGCAGGGACAACAGCTTTCTTGATTGAGTTTCAACCGCTTACTACAAACAAGGAGCCAGGTCCCAAAAGAACCGATCTGAATTAGCAGAATTTCACGTTTCTCTCTTATTTCAAATTCTCCTCCTGAGAGTGCGGGAAATGCATCAATCACTGATTTCAGGGATTGCCTTTTTAATGCCAATATTGTGTGCTTTGCTGAACGGTGGACATTTGCTCTAAGATGTGTAATTGGATACATCTTATAAATAAATAAAGCCCATCATTTATGGATACGGGGGCATTAACAAAGACATCATTCATCCATCACTAGCGGTGTTCTCAGCCAGCTGTGGGTGAATCTGTCAGGAGCTACCATCTATATCCCCTACAGCAGTGCACAGAAAGAACTTAAATACAGTGTTACTAAAAAAAAAAACACCAACTGTAGCAAACATAAATCAGGAATTCAATTCTCTGACAGTTGAGAGAATCAGTTTAAACATCTTTTAATTAAAAGCTCCTTGCTTAGTACCTAACCAACCCGTTTATTTCCTTCCTGTTTGAAATTTGATGATTTTTTAGAGAGCCAATACAGGATTTTAACCCTGTGTAGAAAGCATTTACAGCTGCTCGTGGCATGGCATTGTCCTGCAGTACGCACCACTTCCGCAGCTGTATTATCTGCTGTGCAATACTGTGGCTGATTTAATTAAATTCAGTTAGAACAGTAATTGCTATGGCTGGGGGAGAGCAGCAGGGAGAAGAACAGTAAAGAAGTTCACTTACATAGCAAAATAGTAGAATCACAGAACAGTTTGGTAGGAAGAGACCTCAAAGATCATCTAGTTCCAGTCCCCTACCCCAGGCTGGGTCAAATCATCAGGTTGTCCATGGTCCCATCCAACCTGGCATTGAGCACCTGAAGGGATGGGGCATAGATGGGAGTACAAGGTACTTCCCCAAATAAGACTGAGAAGCCAGCCCACAGCCAGTTTTTGTTACTGTTCCCACAACAAGCCCCACTATCTCCTTTAGAGATCCAACAGGAAGAACTGGATGATGTTCAAGTTCATCTCTTGGCTCTTGTTTTCAGTCAAGATATTGCTTTCACCGAAAAGCATAAGGGGGAAAAAATCTGTCACTGGGAAGACAGAGAAATTAGTTATTTGTATTATAGATATTTCAGTGAAAGAAAGACTGCAGTCCTACATGTCTGTATATCAACAAACATACAACCGATGCCTTTCCAGAAAAGCAAGCAGTTCAAGTAGAGTAAGATACAAAGTGATGGATGGACTGGAACAAAAATTTTAGAAAGCAAAAACTCAAAGAACCCAGATGGACTTAGCAAGTGAAATGGGAATCAGCAAGTAAGACAGGCAGTCTCTCCTGAGCAACCCACTATTCCCTGTAGTGGCCTTGGCACATAACTGTATCTATTCAGAAAAAATAATCACATAAGCAAACTCACTTCAATCGGAAGGCTAGTGCTGACGAGCAGCAGCACCAAGGAGGCTGGAGGCAAAAATTCACTCCCCTGTTCTAACAGGAATGGGAGCAGATCAGACTGCAAACAGGTCCAGATGTTAACATCAATGGGAAAACTGCTGGCCTTAAGGCTTTTGGGTTTGGCTGTATTTCAGCTGGGCAGTAGGAATGTACCTGCATCAGTCCTGACTTTTGCTAGTGCGTGCATAAAGTCAGGAAGAAGAACCTGAAGATGGAAACTCTTCAACTGTTCCATCTAAATTTCCATTGCTGTGCACAGCCCTGATTTGTACCCCAAACTCCAGGCACTTGCTGACATTCAAAACTCCTAAAACACATTTCCAAGGCTTCATCCAAACAACTTTATAATGTCTTTCTCATCACAAATGAATCCATAAATAAAACAGAACAATGGAACATGCATTCAAAAAGCATCTGATTACGCACATGAACCCACGCCAGCTATAAGCATGATTGCAAATAACTGCAATTTACAATTTGTAAGCAACAAGAAAAGTGTCAGCCCCTCCGTTATTTCTCTGATTAACTCCAAACACTATAATTTAAAAAAAAAAATTATTTTCTAGCTTTTCATTCAAGAAAAAAAAACCAAAGCAAGAATACATCATTATTTTGCCTCATTTATGAAACAAATGTTCCAAAATTTTCCTCCTTACATATTAACTCTTCAAAAACTCATGCTAATTATTCTTTTGCTAATACAGTAAAAGTAAGCACCTGCTACAGTAGAAAGCTTTTCCTATCTGTATCTTTGAAAAAGGAAAATTTGCAAGCTTCTTCTGTGCCCCTTCTGTGACTTTGAGGACGGGGTGAAAGCCACTTGCTTCTGCGCCTCATTACACTACGCTACTCCTGACACTTTCCAGGAGAAAAAAAGACTGCCACCAACAGCTGCAGCACAATAGACATTATCTACCTGATTGAGGTAAGAGCAACGTAAACCCAAACTCTTTTGTTTGGTTGGTTTTTTAATTGCTTTTTTTTGTTTGTTTTAATTTACAGGCCAATGCAACTGCCTGAGTGAATAAACTACAAGCTGGAAGCCAAAAAATAGAACAAATCCAGCCATCTTTACAGTACTAAAAAGAAGACAGTAATTCATAAGAGCTATTCAAAACCCATTTTTTAAAAGACCTTACTTTCACTTCAAAGTGTCAGTTAATTTATTACAGAGAGAAGCAAGCCATATTTGCCATATAGGCTGATACTTCCTTACATACAAGCAAAAAAGTTTTCATATTTCATAACGGCCTTTAATTTCATTAGGGGTTTCAATTGCTCAAACTTCTGTCATAAATTTTCCAGACACGGAATTTATTTTTAGTTTTTTAAATGCACTGTCTGGGGAAGAAAAACAACTTGTAAGGATAAAATTGATCATCTGCCTGTAAGGCTACAGCTCTTATCAAACCTGCTCTAACTCAACAGGGGGAAAAAAGCCAAGATTTCCTTTGCAACAATGACAAATATGGCTAATATTCTCAACATTCATGCTACTTACATAGATAAAGTCCTACAATGATGTAGGGGAGAACAGGCATGATTCTTCTTGCTCACTCTTCTGCGAGGCAAGAATAATACCACTGAAATGAGTAGATGTGCACACACCTAAATAAAACTGAGTAGAAACGGTACCCATAGCCAAGACCCAAATGCAACTGCTAGTCTAGGTCACCTTATGTTCTCAAGTGACAGTGTTGACTTCTGATAGCAGAGCTCATTCTTCATGAGGATACCACATTTAGCTTTTCTAAGCACTTCAGTAAAGACAACCTTTGCATTTCACAACCGGAGCTTAAAGAGACCAAATCACCGACTCTGAAACTCCTTCTAACCTAGCTCACACCAGCTATGAAAGTGCAAATAGCACTGACTCAAAGTCTTTATCTTTTCAATGGCTTTTCAAGAAAATAAACATAGAAAAATGTGTACATAAATTCTGTTTTAACATTTTGCTGTACCATGTTACTGCAGATTACCCACAAAAAACACACAGTCGAAGACATACTATAGGAAACAAACCAAAAAGTTAAGACACAACTCCACTGACAATTCAACTTCATTGACTTCAGCAGCATTATGCAGCAATGAAAACTTTGGCTCATGAATGTTAAAGACTTATTTGGGAACAAGCTGATCAATAGTCATAACAGTAGCATGTACATTGACAAGCTCACAACAAGACCTCTGGAATATTTGCATTTCTTGTAGAAATACTGCAGAGCTGCAATCGCTTATCAATTTGCTGTGATTCTTTCTTTTTTTTTTTTTTTTTTTTTTTTTTGAGCCATGGATCTCTATCTGACAGACTATTTTGATGAAGCCTGGGCTAAATTCCAACAGTAACATATAAAAAAAATCCACAACTCAGCAATAGAGTTTACAGGAACGGGTGGAAAAAAAGGCAGATTTAGATCTGAAGTCTTCATGGATACAGACTGAATAGTTTGGAAAAATCTTTTTGTGAATGCTTTGAAGGAAAGAGGGAAGGCTAACAAGAAGAAACACTTATAATTTATTCGGTCAAATCTGAAAATGTACTTGAGGAAAAGTCTTCCCCTGAAGACAGTATTACTTGAAGTCATCCTTGCTATCTCTCTGACTTGCATAAATCCTTGGTTCTGAATTCATTCCTTATAGAAAAAATAAGTTACCATGAGCTAGCGAGATGGGAATGAGCATAATCAGAGAGCCTGAGCACCTTTCCTACAAAGAAAGATGGAGAAAGCTGGGCTTGTTCAGCCTGAAGAAGAGAAGGCTTCAGGGAAACTCACTGCAGTCTTTCAGTATACAAAGGGAGCTGACATACGGGAGGGAGAACAACTTTTTACAGGGTCTCATAGCAATAGGACAAGGGAGAATGGTTTCAAACTAAAAGAGGGAATTTAGATTAGATGTTAGGTGGAAATTCTTTTCTCAGAGGACGGTGAGGAACTGCAACATGAAAGCTGGAACCAATGTGACAAATTAACCGATTCTCAAAAAATGTTCTGAAGTAGAACTTAGAGGAGAGACAAACTGGACAGCTGAAATCCAGCCATTACATCTACCTGTTACAAAACCCACCTACAGAGAGCTCCAAAAATGTTGAAGTCCAGAACAGATCATCTGCTTGAAAGAGGCCGCACAATTTTAACACAATTATCCCACAGTTCAACCCAACACTATTTGTTGAAGACAATAATCTGAAGAGGACGGAGATTTTCATATGAAAGACTTGAAGTGACAGAGACTTATTGTGATTATTGACTGTTTTCATATTCAATGACCTTCAAAGTTAAATATTTGCAATTTTCCCATGATTTAGGTTTTTATTTTTAACTTCTTTTTGGTTGATCTTTGTGACTTCAGGCTTCTAATTAAAAGATTACCATAGAATTGGGTTTCCTCTTTGTGTCTTGGCAATTACAGACTACAATTAAGCTGCATCTTATCTTTCTTTTTGATAAGTTATTAAGTTCTGCTACTCATTAAAAGGTTTATTCCCAAGACCACAAATCGCCGATGCTTAGAGCCACTGGTACACTACCAGTAACTTACAGAAGTGTCTTCACCACTAAAAGAACTATCAAAAAGGAGAAGAGTCAGTAAGAGGATTAAAAACATTTACCCTAGAATTATATGATGCTGCATGTAGTCAGTTTGTCTGTCCCAATACTTAGCAGGAAGGTGTCTGTATATGAAACTGGTTGTGCAGAGAGGTTGTAGAGTGTCTTCCTTGGAGATCACCAAAAACCACCTGGACGTGGGACTGGGCACTCTGCTCTGGGTTGGCCTGGTGGAGTAGATTTGGAGCAGATGAACCTCAGAGGTCCTTTCCAGCCACAGAATGGGTTGGAAGGGACCTTTAAGGACCACAGAGTTCCAACCTTAGCCATTCTGTGAACAACTATTAATTCATCACAGATAACTTTTTGTCAGAAGTCGTCCAGGTTTATTAGGAGAATATGTAGACTTCAAAGGTGTGCAGCTCTGGAACACACACTATGCAGAGTCCTGAGGAGGTCAGGTGTCCCATGTTCCCCATTTGAGGAAGCCCTGGTGTTGGGAGAGCTCATCACTAAACCATTCATCAGTGCCCACAGGAAAACTGGAAATGCAAATTTGTAAGTTTGCTTTTCTCAGTTCCCTGAATTGGAGCAGAGACAGTTAGCCAAAGTCAGAAATATGCAGGATAATCCCAGAAATTGGTTAAATAAATAAAGGAATCACTATCTTAGGCATTTTCTACTAACTAAAAACACTTATTTTGTTCACTGTGCTCTCTTGCTGGCGCTGCAGCACAGCTCAGCATTTCCTCAAAACATTTTGACACTTGAGAAATCCATGCTTGAACCTGAGCAAAATATACACACCCTATGCCTACCCAACTCTGATGTGGGTAATCACCACGTGGCATTACAGACCATGAAGCAGTGTGTAGCACTTGCTGCTGAGTTACTCAGAAACACAAAAACATCACCGTTTCATTTTTAAGAACTATTTACTCACATACAGCAATATTCAGCCTTGCAAATCTTCTAAAAGTAATAAAAAATTACACTGGCAAATCAGCAGATGACACCACCCATCGAAGGTTAAAATGGGAAAAGCAAAGAAGGAGATAAATGAGCTGCCCAAGGTCGCACAAAATCAGGAGAACAACCAAGAATAGAACAAAGGCCCCTTCATTACTTAGATCACAAATGCATTCGATTCTGCATTAGTTAATCTGCACAGTCTGTGCATCAGTAGAAAGACATGTCCACAGGAGAAAATATAACAATAATCAGCTGCAAGTTCAGCATTACCTAAAGCCACAGAACATAATTAAAAAGTATGGGTGCACCGATCTGACCTTGAATGCTGCTTGAGGAAAGAGAGGAAAGAATACCCTACCAAGTGTTTTGTCTCTAGAGAAACCCAAAGCACCGCAAACTTTGGGAAAAAACATCTTCAGATACAGATTTGCAAACCAGATCTCAAATCTGCTTTGTGTCTTTCCATGTTATCAAGAAACATTAGTAAAGGACTACAGACAACAGGAAAGAGTCAAGGTCCAAGCATTATCAAGTCATTTTAGTGTTTTATTCACAAGATTTTTCAAAAGAGGTATTAAATTTTTGGTCCTTGTGAATGTTGTCCTATAAGACTTCTGCATTTAGTGCTGGTGAAGAACTTTTCTTCTTTTCTCAATATACATGTACATAAGCTACAGGTTTTAAAGTACTTTCAAAGAATAAAACCAGCTGATAGGAAGAGTGCACCTGCTGTCATAGAACCACAGAACAGCTTGGGTTGGAAGGGACCTCAAGGATCATCAAGCTTCAACCCCCCTGCCACATGAAGGGCCACCACCCTCCATATCTGATACTTGACCAGGCCTGGTGTTCTAAGAAGACCAGAAAACCTGTTTGATTTTGTTTGCTCAGAAAAGTTACATACACCAAGAAGGGAAGCAAACAGAGTGAGCTGGAAAAGCTCTTTCTTCTCCCTAAAAAACAGAAAAAAGTACAGCACTGATCCTCCACGTGTGACTCTGGTGGGTCCCTCCACTGCCCTGAGCCTCCTCCCCCCTGCACCAACTGCATGCAGCACCGGAGCCTCTTGTACCAGCTGAGGCTCTGAGCACTGCTAAACTCCTCCGTTATTAACAAACCTCCCGCTTTCCGAGTGGATTATCTACAAATGAATTTTGTGACCTCTGGCAGACCGCGACTAAAGAGAGAATGGAGTTTTTTCTCCTTTAACTAAGAAAATAAAGGCTCTATAAAGATGAATTGAGAGAAGCAATTAATATTTCCTAATAAAAGTCATGCTGAATGTGAGAACTGCTACGTTGCTCGGTGCTTCTGAGCAGAAAGGTTCCAGGTAGCTGTTCATTCAGGGCTGGGCTCATGTAAATCGGGCTCTGTTGCCAAGCAACAATAGGTGCTAAGGAATGAAATACAGGCTGCAGAAACCTAATAGCCTGGAGAGAACAAGAACTACAATCTGAGATTTATGGCAGATATAAAGGGAAAAGAGTCGTTCTCCCACACACAAAGAACGCAGATACTTTATTATAAATGTCCTTAGCATGTTTTTCTAAGGCATGATTAAGTAATAAAATCCCCGCTCCACCCCAAATCAAACAGGTAATTATTTTTTTAATGTTTTCTGCATTATGCTTCCTAGAAAAAGATCTCAAGAAATTAGCAACCGAGACAAAAGATAAATTTAATGCAAAGAGCTCTTTTGCCTAAGAATAATGTCAGCTATACAGACCGTGCTGCAAATGCCAGTCAGCTCTCCACTTCACTTTATGTTTTTGTACCATGCTCATTAACATTGCAACTGATCATCAGAAATTCTCTTTAAGCTTATTAAGATTTTAAAATATTTTTAGCAAGTTAATTAGAATACATTAACAGAGCTCATCTGTGTTCACCCATCATGCATATTTTATTTTATTCAGGCAAATTGTTTTTAAATGAAATATTAGATCCAGGGAGGGTACACTGTTGGGTACTGAACAATACAACTCCTTTGTGCTACGTTTCATTCCCAAACACCCTACAAACTTCATACTGCTGGACAGGAGGGAAATTTTCTGATGGCAAATTGCTGGGTATTCTTAGTGCCTTTCTTATCCACTCCCTGGAAGCTGAGGGTGGCTACAAAGACCTGATGGGTCCTTGTGGTGCTGAGCATCATGTTCCTGCACTGCTCCCTGGGTTCAATGTAAATTAAAGCCATCAGTGGGACTTCTATGGGAACCAGTGGCACTACAGTGGGAACCAAAGGAACAGACGAGGTACTGCTATGGGGACCGAAGGAGTCCCTTCAACCCCTCTCACTCTGTGGTTCAACTGCTCCCACAGGATTCACAGCTTTCTTCTTTTCCTTATGAGTGTCTGAAGATGTTATTTTACCTTAAGGAGCTCAGGCATGACGTGGCACAGGTTCCTAACAGGCAAAGGTGCACTTGGATTGGGCAGAATAGCAAGGAAAGCTCACCAAGAACAAGCCTGAAATACATTTTGCTTAGCTAGAGTTATAAATTCTTTCCTTTAAGATGCACTAAATGTCACCAAATTCAATCACATAAAATTAAATAACATTTTATGAGGAAAAGGGAAACAGCAAAACCTACCTTGGGGTATTTTGGGCATGCCACTTCCAGAATTTTATTCCAGTGAAATAAAATCCATCACCAGACATTGAAAAGTAACTATAATAATACTCTAATAAGGCATTCCTGAAGACCAACTATTCATTCACTCAAGCCAATCAGATATGACATGGTATATTTCAAATTGTTCCTTCAGACTCCATCTAGCCCCAAACCTTTCTTTCTAAGGATGGATGGAGATTCACACTGATTTTACCACTAATTCTACGCGGTTACTTTGAGAAGTCTGCTTATATAAAAGGATGAACAAAGTTTGCCAGCCTCACACTCAGTTCAGATTCTACACTCTCACTGCATCTCAATTAATCTAACACAGACTGCAGAGCTGGCATATTTGATTCAGACAGCAAAGAAAACATCCTTTAAAAAGCAACAGGTCTGAAGCTTTTGACGAGCGATCACAGAATTCCTATCAAAACACACACTGCAATCTCAGCCACCACACATTTCAAGATCTGCATCATTAACACTGATTTGAAGGATGCCAATAATCTCTTTCACAATCTATAAAAGTTATTTATCTCCATGACACTTGCTTCTTTTAACCAATGATTGTTGTTCAGCTGTGTTTTACTCCTGTTACCTCCCCTGAGATGTTAACCTCTCCAATTCCACCAGCTGCTCTGTTACAAACCACCCCCCTACTCATCACGCTTCCTCCCACTGAGGAGCCCCAAAACTGGATGTGCTTCTTCCAGTGCTTGGCTGAACATATGAACCACACAAGCACAGGGGAATTTTAATCACAGCTGGGCAATCCTATGGCAAGCTCTTCAAATGCCACAATAACCGCATCAGTGGGTAGAGTCCCTATCAAAACATCCCTATCAATTGCACCAGATAAAGCTACCCTGTCATAACCTTTTCCACTTATTTATGCATTCATTAATCAACTCAAACACCAGCACATGCTCCAGCCTACCCTTTCTCCTCAAGCTTGCCTGGGCAGAAGTTTCGCTTTATAAAGGAATTTTCTGCCTTAGCCAGAAGAGAGATCTCACCTCCCTGCTGCAGAGCTGGTAGCAATGCTGCCAACAACCCATGGGCTGACATTAACACAAACTGTGTTGGTTTATTTTGTAACATTTAAACAGAAATATGTCCTGTCCTAGGAAAAGCATCTACCTAGAAATCAATGTGTGTTTCTAACAACATCCTAATTGCAAGAGAGTAAAGAGTAAATGAGCAATGAAGGCAAGCTGACATTTTAACGTCATTTGGAGTGACCAAAGACACTGAAATATGTTTACAATTAAAAGTATTCTCACAAAAAAGTACAACAAAATGCAATTTAACAAAGCATATATTCCCAACTGTTGTGAGCATGCACTGCTCCTAGAATGGAAATCACGGCTCGGCTACCCAGGCCAGCACAACACCAGCAAATCCCTATAATAATCCTCCTAGAGCTGCATCTCTAGTGCAGCCACACTCAAGCATACCAACCTCAAGAATTTAATGAGAACCTGAAATTCTCCAGTGCTTACAGAAACTTTCCTGTTAACCCAGCCATGCCCAGAACACTCTGACTGCATTACACACCCCAACTGCTGCTGACTCTCCTCCTCTAGAGAAGTCCCAGCCACCTCTATTGAAGAGCTGCAAAACTCCTGGCTGTGCACAGAGAATTCATGACCAATTCTTTATGTTTTCTTGTGCCAGAAATGCTCCGCTGCCATCTAAGTATGCAATTTAACTATGCAAAAAGAAGCTGCTCAGCTCTTCCACTGAGTGACAAAAAGCCAAGGAAATGCTTCCCCAGTCTGGGTTACCTGAGATAGTTCATCACATACAGCTGAATACGGCATATCCTGAGTTCTATTCAATTCAACCCTTACACAAACAGCAGTCAAGAAAAAAAAATGGACAAGATCTTTTCCCCAATTCCTCACCTTTAACAGGTTAAGTGGCAATAAAGGGTGCAGTGAATTTCCAAGGGCATGTACCTGTTTAATTATTCATCAGAAAATTGACTCAGGCACCACAGTATTAAACACTAAAATATTCAAACAAAGTAAATTAAGGGCAAAAGCAACAAAAAAGGAAAAAGAGTGGTTGTGGTGAGAGAAACACTTGGACACCCACTTGAATCTCCATAGGGAGATATTTCAGGAGGTATATAGGGAGGTATTTCAGTACCTCTATATATGTTGCTCCAAAAGTAATGCCTCCTATTTATATTCAGGGAAACTACAACAGAGCCAAGAGAACAAGAGCACTATTAAGATGAAGCAAATCTGCAGCTACAAAACACTGTTTTTCAATATAGGCACAAACATTAGCTATTCATTTTCACCAATAATGAACAAGAAACCCCATGCCACGCTTGTAAACTTCAGCACCAGTGGGGGTATCACTGTCTCACACCTGCTATCACAGCATCACTGCAAGGACAACGTTGCCCACAAAGTCTGTCTTTCATTGGCCCAAATTGATGGAGGATGCCAAATACAGACAATACAATGGGTGCAGTGGGACAATCCAGCCAAGACTGATGTGCTCCACAGTCCTGGATTGAGCTGCTCTTCGCTTCATGGAGTGACAGCTGTAGAAGGCCATCCAGAACGTGGCTCATCTTTAACATCACCGTCTCCGCTGCTGAAACACACCACACCACCCACCGTCTCACTGTGCTCACATCCCCTGTTTGATCTCTATAAAGGTTCAGCAAGCATCAGTGAGTGTCAATGGGAGCCATTTTTTCCTGCCTGCCTGGAATAATTCAATTCCACACCTTTTTCAGACTGCCCCTCTGCTGCCATATGCCACATGGCAACAAAATGTAATGGAACGCTGTCAGGAAGGTTCAGCCTCTACTGCCATCCCATCAACATCCACCTCTGACATCGTGGGCCAACATCATAAAATAGGAAACGTTACTTTTGGAGCAGCCCTCATACTTCTGTGAACAAAGAAAAGGTAGTAAAGTAACAAAGCAATTATTATCTATTCCTTTCAGTACTCCGACTGGGATCTTGAAACAACCTAACCGTGCCCAGAGCACCCTACCAGTGTTATTTTCACCTACGTACACAAAGAAATTCCTGAAAAAGGAAGTTTACATCTTTGTGGACAATCAAATTTGACTGCAGGGAAAACACTTGTTTAAATGAAAAAGAATGAAAAGGCGGGGAATGTGACCCATGAATGACTCTTGTTTATTGTAAATTACGGGCCTGAAATATCTCATTAAAATAATAACAGGTTAACTGAAAGATACTGTAACACAAATTCTAGTTATTTCCCCATAAAACATGAATATCACATTAAAATAAAGAGCATCAGATTTTAGTTTGGACCAAAACAAAAACCTTTCCAATCAAGACATCTAGTGGATTGAATGCCTCTCGTAAGCAGGTGTCACTGTGTTATATTTTCATCCCAACTGCTGAGAATAAGCTAGAAGAAAATGACAAAGTAAATTGAACAAGAAAGTGTCTGATCTTGATGAATAATTCAATGAAGCAATGCAACAAATACTGATTTTTTCTGGTCAAGGCAGTTTACAACTGTCCTTTACTTAGAAAAATGACCTTCTCATTGTAATTACACTTTTGACTTTGGGTACTGAATCACAGTCTCTGCAACACTTAAATTCCAGTTCCTCTTTCTGATGCTGATCTCAAAGCACTCTAATCCTACTACGTATCTAATCTTTCTTCAACAAAATAATGTCTCGGTTGCTCCAAAAGTAATGCCTCCCATTACGTCTACGGAAACTACAACAGCTGCAAAGAGCACAATAATACTGTTTGACAGAGGAAATTCTCAGCTACTAAACACTGTTTTTCAACACACCATTAGCCATGCATCTTTGCCAGAGATGAACAAGAGCCCGCATGCCACGTTCACAACAACCTGCACCAGCAGAGGTGACTCACTGATCAACAGTGATCACTTCCACCACTGCTGGAATGCACCACCCATCACCTCACTCCTCACATCCACTTTGTGTCAGCCTCTTTGGGCCTAACACCAGCACTCACCTCACATCGTGGTGCAACATAATAAAACTTTCTGAGCAGCCCTACTGAAGGTCTTCAACTATGATAGCAGACACCCTGGTCATTGCTCTTTGATAATTTTGCACACTTCTCTTGTGTCTTAAGAAGCATGAGGGTATCTTTTAATAGTACCCATATAGTTACAGCCTGCAAAGAGACTCGAGCCATGGTAACTGCAGCAGGAGGTACTAATCAAGGCAGGAACAATGTCATCTGTCGGGGACAAGGCAGCTCAGTGGACACCTGAATTTTTCTTACTGCAACAGTCAGAACTTGAAAGCTAAGGATTTTATGATCCACACTGAGGATTATTTGAAGTCTAACAGAAGTACATTTTATCTACTTTTCTGTCTGTTAAAAAGTATTACAGTTGATCTAGTGGGAAAGCAGGATTCAGGGCTGTTGCACTGTATTTCTGCCTTATACCACCACCATCACTGACATCTTGCATTAGATTGGGCAACCTTTCTCCTCCCTTATATGTGTATAAACAAGCAGTCTGAACACTAAATCTACTGGAAATATGATTTTTAAAAGTAGCTACATATCAGCAGACTATCCATACAGCCACATCACAGAATTTACTTGGGAAAGAGAAGGGCTGAGCTGGCTGCCAACCTGTTTCCAGAAGTACGGCTTTTATTCCTGACAATTAGAAAAATACAAAGAAAAATTCACCTGTCAGCAACAGAAGAACTCCATCAGTGGAAAGGAGGACACAGCTGGATGATCTAATGATCAGAGATCCAGGGAAATCCTACTTAGAGCTGTGGTGCAATACAGGGTATTCAGGTACTTGTGTAATTCATAGCTGGCCTGTCAGTATTAGAGCTGTACACTACAAGATCATAATTCACAAAAAGCTCTTTTTGTCTTTTCTCATCTATTTCTCACAAGTTGTGCTCTTTTTCTCCATGTGCAATCCCATTACAACCAAAATATATAAGAAGAAATCCAGTTTACAGTAGATTGCTGATCCAGATGGAACAACAATGAATAAAGAAAAAAAGAAA
Organism: Tetrao urogallus; assembly: GCF_951394365.1. NCBI lineage: Eukaryota > Metazoa > Chordata > Aves > Galliformes > Phasianidae > Tetrao > Tetrao urogallus. The sequence continues at coordinate 45,407,371 of NC_136820.1, read as the reverse complement.
CCAACAAATGAACTCCACCAAACTCTGTGATAGAAGATACAGCGAGTTGGACTGGCTTAAATGCAAGTAAGGGCACAGGCACTCGGGTGCATACTTTCTGTCCTCTGCAATATATCAGTATCTGCTGCTCATGAACACTCCGATTACATTAGGCCAGTTGGCAGCACTTCTTAACACCCAACAATCTAATAAAAATATATTTTTTCTCTCTGCTAGACAAATCTGCCCACCTTCAACCTCTGCTACCCATAAAACACACAATTTATTCAAGTACCTTTACTCAGAGTATAATTAACCTTTTCAATGTACAAAAGCTTCTGTGCCTCTTAAATGAACAAAGAGCTATTAATGAACAAAAATACTTTCCTGATCAAATGCTTAATACTGGTTCTGGGAATACAGAGTATAATATTACCACACATACACTGTATATTATACAGCATACAGTTCACGTATCTCCTTCCAAAATATATCTTCTTTCCTAAATATAACCATATTACACTGATTTTTATACACCATAAAGATACTTCAGTCAGATCACTGTAGATACACACTGATAATAAAAAACTGCACAACACAGTCATGAAAAAGAAAAACTCTATTTGCCCTAGTTTTAAGCCAAGGGATGACTTGTAAGAGGAGAGCAAGATGAATTTGATTTTATTAATTTCAAGGTTAAACTGCAAGGAACCTTAACATCACACACATGGACATAAGTTTTCAGCACACGGTCTGTGAGCCCTTGGCAGGCCATAAGGTAAGAAAAACAGGTCTGTTGTCTAGGAGACTTGAATTTTCCACATAAGAGGACCAATGCTATACTGAAAAATTTATGGAACTCACAAATGTTAAGTCTGAAGAGCAGTGACCAAGAGGAAAGAAGGTATGCGAGTTGTTCTCATCTTCCTTCCCCCAGTGCTAATTTCTTACAGGGATGAAAGATCAGAATCAGACTGGAATGCTCACATTCCCCAGTGCCCCACATCTTGTTCATGTTGTGCACTTTCCATCACAGCAAATGCTTGCTTTAGTTCTGTAATTTTAGCTGCACTTTAAATCAAAAGATGCACTGAATTTTGCAGTAGTACAACTGTTGATCACACTCTGTTTGGTAACAGAAGTCCTGTCAGATATTTAGGCTTAGTTACCAAAAACCACCTTCAGGGAGTACAAACATTTCCCCTCTGGCATCCTGTCAGTCACAGCAAATCTGTAAATAAACTGTCAAACTCCATTCCAATCATTCCTGAATCTGCAAGGGAAAAAGTAGTAAAATTGGTGCAGCTGGTTGTAGTCCCTGTAGAGCAGGGCTGATTTCACAGCTTTAATATGGTTCACTACTTCACAGCAAGTCCGATCTGATATACAGCATGAAGAAATGAGTGACACCTTTGCTAATCATTTTCTTAAACTTATCACATGTGGAGGTAATAATGGATGCAATGACTTTTCAAGGGCACGGACTGGTTAATTTTTCAACAGCAAACTGATTCAAGTTCTGCAAAATTAAAAATCCACTAAGACACATTGTAAAGGTATCCAAATTATGGAGAATCACAAGAAGGAGGAAAAACAGTCATGGGAAAGAGCATTAGACTCTCTTTTTATATCAGCAAATGGAAAGTAGGAATACAACAGCTGCAAACAAACCTAACTAGAGACACTGGCTATAGCAAAGACTGATTAAATAAAATGGGAAACTATCCATTATTACCTAGAACATATTGACACCCTTGTTTCATAATTCATAACTCATGAAGTAGTTCTGAAAGATCTGGTCAACAATTTTTCTGTAAGGTTGTTGTTGTTTTTTTGTTGTTGGATCATGACAGCTAATCAAAACATTTTTTCAGGGCCAGAACAGAAAAGGAATAACAAGAGAAAGAGAAGGAAAAGAATATGTAAAAATTATCACCCCACTGCCTATGGACTCACCTAGGATGTAAATCACCTAGCGTCGAGATGAAAAAGATCCTGAACCAGGGTCTGCTTTATTCTACATATTCTCCTTCCCCATCAAGTTGTACAAAGTCATATAGTCTCTCTGGACCACTGAATATTTCATAAGAAGTAGAATAGCCCCAAGCAGAAGACAGACTGACTCTAACCCCAAAAGCAAAGGCACTGGCTTGATTTATGTCAAATCTAGGTTCAAGACACAGTCCTGCTATCAGTCAGAAAAGGGATTTCAGTTGCTGTATCCAGAAGGAGATGCATCTTTCATGATTCTTCCCCAAAGCTCCCTGAAGTGCAATTTTAATTATGAGATAGTTTCAAAACAAATTCTGAAAGCACATAATTTCGTGTGAAATAAAAATATGGGTATTTGAGTGCACACACTTCCTCATTCCCCATGTTTCAGGGACAGGCAAGCAAAACTTCTCATGGCAACAGCTGAATACAATAGAGAAAAGGATTAGGGTGAGTTGCTAAGGTCAGTATAAGTGCAATGAGTATGAAGACAAAAAACTCACCCCCTTAATTAAGGTTCACATATATTCAGATTTCTGCTGAAAAGCTGGAAAGTTGACTGGCTGGAAGGAGTATACAATGCATCATGATTTACCATATGTGCCCTGGCTTCCTGTGCACTACGTGTGTCTGACATATCATAGACATGCCCACCAGGCTTACCTGCTGCTATGTCCTTTCATTATTTTCCATAAGAAACAATGAAAACACTACTCCACATCTTCTCTTCTACCACACTGTAGCAGAAACAATTCCTGCCCTCAAGGTTGGACATTAGGAAAAATTTCTTCTCTAAAAGAGTGGTCGGCCTCTGGAATGGGCTGTCCTGGGAGGTGGTGGTTCACCATCCCTAGAGGTGTTCAATTTAGATGTTTTAGTGGTAAGAGGCTTAGTGGTAAGATATTGGTGGCTGGGGGATAGTTGGACTAGATGATCCAAGAGGTCTTCTCCAACCTCAGTGATTACAAGAACCACCAGATTGGTTTCTTTTCTGTTTGTGTATCCAAGTATCTCACCTATGGCACAAACAAACCATCAGGAACCTGAAAACATGAGCAACTCTGGACTAGAGCCTTGAACTTCTTGGTATGCAGAGTCCGTAGCAAGTTAGAGAATTAACTACAAAAAAAAAAATCTCCATAATATTAGACATAAATCTTATTTCCCCCCCAAAAAACCAAAATAGCTTATAAACCCAATCTGATAACAACCAATTCATCCTCAGAGCACCCTTAACAGATAGGAATTATCATTCTCTGTATTTCAGAGGTGAGAATCTGAGATAGAATAAAGCTGTTCACCTAGATGAATTGGAACTGTATGCCAAGTCTCCAGAGCATGAAAGCATCTCCTAAATCACATCACCTGTTCATTACGAACCATAGTCAATGCTTCGCTTTAAAATCAATGAGACATCAAAATCCAGCCTGTACACTTCTTCCCATCCAAAAAAAGCAACACTGCTTCAACTTCCAATAAGAAACAAAATGGTTTATTGGATTGTCCTTCCAGTATAAGAAAAAATTTACTTTGCGTACAGCAATTTCAGCCCTAAAAGTCTGCAGTGAAATACAATGCTCTGGCAGTAAGCACAGCAAAGCACAACTCGTGACATGACATGAACCCAAAGATAACAGCTGACAGAAAGGGGACTTTGGTAAAATAATGCAATTATCCCAACGGGAGTTGCTCCAGGGCACCTGTGTTAACTCCCCTGCCAAAACAACATTTTCTACTCTTTAACTGCTACAAATGATACGAAAGCCTATGATGAAAGAAAGTCCACAAGGCTACACCTGCAAAGTGAAGTATTTTTAAGAAAAATACTCCAGATATAGAGATGGAAGCAATTAAAAACAACAAAAAAAAATGTGTACTGCTGTCTTTGTTTTCACCCAAGCTGAACTTCCCCTGCAATTGAATTGCTGGCTCACTGGGCAGCTGGCTGATATCCCAAGCCACGAACAGGAAGAGCTTGTCTGGGAAATCAGCACAAACCTCAGGCTTGTTTGTTTGGAAATGAGCCCACATAAACACTTGCCCACACATACAGACCACAGTCTACAGCATATTGAGACAAAGTATTTGGATCTGGTGATGAAGAATTGAAGTTCTGGATGCCCTCTTCATCTCAGTCTTGCAAAGATGGTGGAGCAAACACTCCCAGAAACCACTTCCCAACACGATGGATAAAAAGGTCTGTGGGATTAGTAAGTACACCTTCTCAGATGAGGTGACAGCAATGAATGTTGTTTATCTTGGACTGTCTTCCACAGTATCCTCAGTGACAAACTGACACAGTACGTATTAGTTAAGTGGTCAGTGAAGTGGACTGAAAAGAGGTTGACCTGCTGGCCTCAAAGGCTGTGGTGCCCAGCACGAAGTCCAACCAGAAGTATTACACTCACTAGAGGTGTGTCCCAGGGGTCAGCACTGGGAGACTGATAATGTTCAATACTCACCACCCCAGGTGACAGGACAGAGTGCATCCTCAGTAAGTTTGCAGACCATACAAACCTGGAAGGGGTTGATAAGCAAGAGGAGCGTGCTGCTGTCAGAGGGACTTCAATGGGCTGAAGCAGTGGGTCAGCAGGAACCTCATGAAGTTCAACAAATGCAAAAACAAAGTCCTGCACTTAGGGAGGAACAACCCCATGCACCAGTACAGGCTGAGAGCCAACTGACTGGAAACTGTCACCAATTGGAAAGCTGCTTGGCTGAAGATGACCTGAGGACAGAGGTGTCCAAGAAGTTAAATATGGTCCAGATGTGTCCTTGCAGCAAAGAAGGCCAAGAACATCCTGGATTACATTAAGAAGTGTTATCAGCATGTCAAGAGAGCACTGCACAGCACAGATGAGACACTTGGAATGCTGGGTCCAGTCCTGGGGAAGGGCACAAGAGAGACATGGACATACTGGGCAAGTCCAGCAAAGCGCCATGAAGACCACTAAGGGTCTGGAACATCTGACATATGAGGAAAGGCTGGGAGGGCTGGCAGCATTCAGCCTGGGGAAGAGAAGGTTCTTGGGGAATCTTGTCCATCGCATCAGTACTTCTGGAGGATGGGAGATGGCACACGTCAAGACAACAAAGCCAGATTCTTCTCAGTGCTGCCTAGTGATAGGACAAATGGCAGTGGCCACAAATCGAAAAACAAGAAATTCCTTTTAAAGATGTAAAGTGTTTTTATGACAGGTAAATAAACTCTTGAGAACATGATAATTCTCTGTAGAGTGGAAGCTTGTGAAGATAGTCATCTCACTTTGTAGGAACCTAGCTCCAATTAAGACATCTAATTTCAATGGTAACTAGATGAGACTCGTGCATCTTTGCAACTTGTAAACATCTAGTCATAAAGATTTAAACAAACAACTGATCTGCCTAAAGCTTCAGATCTCGATATTGGCTAATTTGTAATTATAGAATTGAAATAATTTTCTATTCCCTACTAGACTCTCCATCCTTTTTAAGTTCCCCAAATAACATTTCATCAGAAAACAGCACATCCTAGCAAGCAAAATAGTGCGTTTCTTCAGAAAGGCAAAGAAGGAGAGAATACATAGCCAGGACATGACTAAATTAATTTTGAAAACCCCCTGAATTTAAAGTTCCTGGTATTTAACACTCTGATAACTGCGGGGAGGTGTCCATACCCTTGTAAGGAAGAAAGAAAAGGAAGCACTGGGCCACTGCTGAGAAACAGACAGACGGACAGATTTACTTGACATGCTCCCTGGAAGCCCTGCAGGCTTCATCAGCGGTGCTTGTAAGGCCTTTGAAGTGTAGCTGTTGCACAGCTTGTAAGTCCCTTCCTCTGGAGCTACCAACGTTGTGGTGTTATAAGCTACTTAAGCTCCTTACTCCAGATCTGAGAAAACAGCTTGACGCACTTACAAGCTTCACTCCCTCTTATTCTGAAGATTTTAAGCTGCTTAGCTTACCGTCTTCAACTTCCAAATTCCTACAACCAAATCCGACCCAGGCACCATGCATCCACCGTTATCAGCCCGATCCTCCTCTTTGCTCAGGATTCCGACTCTCTTACACCATCTCAACAGTAGAACCAAATGTACTTTTATCAACTTTGCCCTAAAGAAGTCACAGCCAATATGCGAATGGCTACTGTTCAGCAACTGTCACTTTGCATTTCCAGTATCCACAGCTTTACTGTAAACCAATCAGGCTTTCTATCCTAACAAAGCCTTCTGTTGAGGAAGTCTATTAAATATTTGTGTTACGAGTTTCAAAAAATCTGCACAGGCATAACTTTGTTCTCATAAATGCGAGCTTTTACTGTTAATTTTAGATTCAGTAGGCTCTGCAGAAGCTGTGGAAGAAAGACTGCCTATAAAGCAAAGATGAGTTTCATCTAAATCAAGCTGGTAGCAGACTACTGGCATTTACAGTTAATAATGTTACAGGAGAACCTTTAAACTAAGAAGTGCAGTAAAGGCTGGCACGGATGGACATGACACATTTTCTAAGCCTGAAATCATTATAACTTTGTATCCATAAATAAAAGATAGGACAGATATTAATAAATCTGAATATGAAACTACAAAAAGAAATTCCATTTTAAGCGGCACTATGCAGATACTAGAAATCAGAAAAATAAAACAGAAAACCTTTAAGTATCTAGTTTTCAATGAGGATATGGACAGAGGCAGCACAGTAGTGAAAGGCATACAATCATTACAATGGCATAAGATAAAAGAACAAGTCATACTGCAATTTATATTGCAAAGATACAGAAAATCACAGAAGTTGAAGCGCTGCCATACATTAATGAAAATTTGAAGTCAGAGCAGACCAACAATTGTACTAACTTGTAACACAATCACAGAGAGACTACAGTTATTCCCTTATGAGTTAGGACAAACATCACATTCAGATACACATGGTATATATGCTTTACACTATGGTACATGTGTTATATATGCTACAACTACTCAAAAATCTAAAAGAAAAAGAGCAACTCTTGACCAGTCTCATCTTAAGCAAAAAACACACAGGTTCAGAAAGTTGCTACTGATGAACACTGCAATAGCTAGTGCAAAGCATTTAGACAATTTGGTCTAGAAGAGCCAATGATTCAAAATAAGCAAATAAATAAAATAAAAATCCACAATAGGATTATAATATTTCAGTGGAGTAACACAAGAAGGAGAAAGCATATTAAAAATAAAGGCAGCAGCCAAAAGCTTAAAATGCTCATAAATCAACACAGTCTTTTCAAAAATAATATATGAGGAAGCTTTTAATTTGAGATGCTGGAGGACCTGTCCCAGATTGAGATGTCAACAAAGGAGGCATAAGAACAAATCAATTAAATGCATAAGGAGAAACAGATAAGACCTGATGATATCCATGTAAAAGCTGCATAGGAATCAAGTGTAAAAATGTTAAAATGCTACCTGTAGAAATAGAACCTATTACTTAAACCCTAGTACCTTAGTAGCAAAGGCATCTGCTGATGGCAAGCATGATGGCAGTTATTAAAATGTTCTCCAGGTTGGATCCGCGTGCTTTCAATAATGGAAATCTATACTGTGTAAAACCTGAATCATTAGGCACTTAAATGAAGGTGATGTAAAGGAGATTTGGGGTCTGTAATGGAAAGCCCTGCCAAACCAAATACATGGACACCCAACAGCCTCTTGAGTAAAACCTTTGAGCAAAGAGTGGCAAATTGTAACAATGTCATCAAAAATTAGACCAATAGCCTAAAATTTAAAAAGCAAGTCCAACACTCACGTTTTTATAGGAGGATTAAAACTAACAGAAAACAGTATTGTGCCTTCTCTTAAATGCAAGATTAGCCTCTGTTTGAATAATTTGTGCAACTGCTAGCCCTAATATCTCAAAAAGAACGTAATAAAAATGGAAACTATAGAGATAGGGGCAACAAAGTGGACTGAAGGCATGGGACAGGTTCCAGAAAGACATGAGTAAACCTTGACTACAACTCTTCAGTTAAGAAAAGAAATGGTTAAAGGGATCCCGGAGGGAAGCCAGAAGAGCAAAGCATTTAAGGAGACAAATAGGGAATAGCTATTCATTGTTTCTCATGGTAGAAAGTTATGGAGAAGCAATTGCAATTACCAACAAAAAATTGGGACTTCTCACACAATGCACAGCTCAACTGAAGTTCTCAGTGCTACAGGATACCATGGCTGCCAGAAATCCACGTGTTTTTAAAAAGCAATTAGAGAAGTTCATGGGAAAAAGTATGTCAACAACCATTAAATGAAAAACCTCAGGTTCAGGAAGCTGCTGAGCTGAAGAGGGGTGGAAGCTGGGAGGATACAATAGCTGTTGAAGCCTTCCTCACCTGTTAGAGATTGCCACTGCCAGAGGACTCCAGCTTTGCTGTTCTTTCGGCCTGACCCACAATAGCCTTTCTTAGTCTTCACCAACAGCAGCAAAACCATTTCAGCGTCGAGCACTTGAGTTTCCCCTCAGATTTCTGCCACTTTGGAATGAAAGTCTGAAAATCAGTTCAAATCAGAGCTGGTCCAAAGTCACTCTCAATGGGGAAAATAAAGTTGGCACATTTTTCCTTTCCCCATCGCAGAGCACATGAAAGTACTTTACATTGAGTGTTTAAAAACTCCAACATCAAGCCAAAAAGTAAGGCTGACTCAAATCCTACAAAAGATATTTGACTGCACCATGCCTAAATTTCAAAGTATAAACATTTTCCCCATGAACATTTTTGTTTTAAAAGCTATGAGAAAGCAAACCTGACAACCTTTACTATATTTATCATAATTTTGGAGATTGCAACAGCCTTGGCCTTTTTTTTCACATCCTAATGCAATTTTAGATTCATCTTCTCTGTCTAACTAGAGTTATCAAATGCCACACAGCACGTAAACTATATTTTGATTACTGAGAAAACATCTCTTTGCAAAACATTATTTAGGCACGTGTTTAGATGTCACTGACCTCATAGGTACCAAAGCACTTCCTTGTATTAGGTGTTTCTAACCCAGACAGCACCAAGAGTCAATGTGAACTGAAAGCCTGTACTTCAGCCCAGAGACTTTCAGTCCATAATATCCTACTCAAAGGGCAGCTGGTCAAGATGCAGCTTCACCTTTTTCCACCATCACAAAGGACATAACACAATAAAGCTAAGAGAGAAAGCATTCTCTATTTGTCAGAAGTAATTAAGCATGTCACTGACTTTCTGTAAAACTCAGGAGCCATCTGGGAAAAGAGCACTATGTTTCCTCATCCATCTGAGTGACAAGGTCAGAGCATCCCTCACTTTCTTGGTTGCATCTCCATCACTGACTCTGTTCATCATGCTGTAAATTAATCTGTAAAAATTTGGATAGAGTACCTACAGTAATTAGCTCTATCTGTCCAAATGAGGCAAAATGAGATGGGGTGGCAGCTGAGGGCTCCAATCGGCTCATGGATGCTGAATGACAGAACTAGGTCAATACACCAACTTGATTCAGAAAGAGAACAACATAAAATTAGCCTTTTGTCTAGCTACACTTGAGACAGCATTTCAAGACCATCAGTTAGCAGGTGGCCAGCACTGAAATGCTTTATACTTTCATTCCTCTCTGGGAAAATCTAGGTTTGTATATCCAACTGGAAACACTCATCTACTGTAATTGTACATTGTCTCACATTCTCCTGTCGTGCAGCTCAGCAAAGAACACCTCAAAAGTCTCCCTTAGGTTAGATGCTGGGAGGAAATTCTTTGCACAGAAAATGGTGAAGCAGTAGAACAGGTTGCCCAGGTAAGCTTCTCCATCCCTGGAGGCATTCAAAGCCAGGTTGGACGAGACCTTGAGCAGCCTGATCCCGTGTGTGGCAACCCTGCCCATGGCAGGGGGTTGGAACCAGATGGGTTTTTAAGTGTCTTCTAAAGTAAGCCATTCTATGATTCCCCGATGCCTCCTCTTCTCCAGGCTAACTAACCTCACCTTCACCATCTTCTCTGCTCAGGGAAGCTCTCTCTAGCTCTCAACCACTTTAGCAGTCCTATGCTGCACTTGCTACAGTTTATTGATGCTTTTCTTGGATTAAGTGTCCCAAAAGCAAGTGCAGTACTCCAAATGTAATCTAACACACTCAATAAAAAAATGTTAATCACCTTCAACAAGCTGGCTGTAATGCTGTTTACAATCCACAAGCCACCAACCTTCATTGATACAAAGACACATTGCTGGCTCATTTTTGCCTAGACTGTCCAGGTTCCTTTCAGCAGTTTCCCCAGGGCCTCTTATCAATGCAGGGAGTTCACGTGCCCCAAGTGCAAGATCCCTCATTTTTCTGTTAAATTTGCTGAGGCTCCTGACAAACAATCCCTCTGTTTAACACGCAACTTACATGATTTATTCAAGTCACAAGCATGAGCTTCTCATCATCATATCAGAAGATAATCCTAGAGGTAGAGCTGAATGTGTAAAACAGGATTTAGTGTAGATAGGATGAAGCAGCGCGATGCACAGCTCGCCTCTTTGGCCTTTTCTCTTTATATCATTAAGACCTTCCTCAACATTCAGATTCACAGCGACTCGCACACTGGAGGTTCTACACAAATAGGTCTCGTTTCTGAGAAACCTGGCCCAAACTACATGCCTTTGTTTCAGGGATTCGGGCAAGGAATTACAGAGCAGGCACTGGGTCAAAAATGACACGATTCAGTTTTCTTGGTGGCTTCTGTTGTTTTCATTTGGATATATTTTTTTTTGTTCGGTGTTGTTGGGTTTTTTTGAGCCTAGAAGTCATGCATTGGTAAGTTCAAGGAAAGAGTTGCAACTCATCCGAGGTTACTTGTATTTAAATTGGTATATGGATATGAACCAAGTATATGTCCCAAGGTAAAATAATTTCTGCTTCAGAATGGCAGGACACACACGTAGCACAAAAAAAACACCTCAGAAGCTTTAAAAAAATAACCCTCTCACTTAAAATAAAATAAACACTCCTAAACAACTTCCCCAAGGTTATTTATTAAAATTATTACTATCATTCACAAACTTATGCATTTTCCTTTGAGTCTTTGTCAGTACCTATACACTACACAACTGCATTGCTTGTCTTCTGGAACCACTTGTGATTTCCATACGTAAGTGGCACTGTAAAGTCAGGAAGAGGTTAATGTATAGTCATACAAAATGCATTTGGCAAGAAAGAGGCAGAAACACTGCATTTCAACTGAAGAATATGACTTTCAGCACACGACCAGGCTAGAACATCAGCTTTTTTTTTTTAGGCAACAAAGGAAGCACACAACTAGATGTTCCTTATCTGGGCAAACCAAGCATTATAATTACAAGAAAACAGAAAGGAATAAGGGTATCATTTCTCAGCGCAGAGTGGGATTTGGTAAAGGATGAATTAGTGTCCTCTAGGAATCTGCATATGCCTTCTTTCCCTCAGTTACAAAAGAATTATAAACATGCCGGGAAGGAAACAGTTATTCCATCCTGTTCTGTAGCTGAACCATGAATCAAGATCCGAGGTATCAATTTACCCTCAGGAATCTTTTGTTGCACAAGTTAATTTACCTTTCCTCCTATGTAAACCTGGTGTCACCTTACTGTTTAATATTGAAAGTTATTGACAAAGGAAACGCTGATTCATGAAATAGAGATTTTGTTCTAATGTATTCATGTGAAAACAAATGAGCCTGTGCCACTGCATGGTTCTTCTTCTTGCTCACATTTCATTTCAGCCCTGTCAGAATTTCCAATAGGGTGAGTGAATCCTGAACAAATTCTGCAGCGAGTTCTCAGTCATGGGCCAATGAATTGGATTTTAAAGAAAAACTTCATCCTTAGTGCACTACGAACTGCCCTTGGAGTGTAAAAGGACACTAACTCAGAGTGTAGCAAAGCTCTCTCTGAAATTGGAGGGCAGTGTGGATAGAACAGGCTGCCCAGTGCAGTGAGCACAGCGCTGAGTGCCAGAGCTCATGGAGCACTGGGACAATGCTCTCAGACCCAGGGCATGATTCTTGGGAGCTCCTCTGTGAAGCCAGGGGTTGGACTCAAGGATCCCTGTGAATCCCTTCCAGCTCAGGATATTCTGTGGTTTTGTGACACGGCACATCCTGCTCTATATTTGCTGCATCAAAATCCTGATGGAGATTTATATTCTAATGCAGCACTATTTATCTTCACTATTCGTACACCTGTAGCAGCTTGACTGCCCAGGCTGCCCCCCTGAAACCAATCAGCTCCTGCAATATGGTGTTATATGGGCAGAGGATTGTTCTGGAAGTCTGGTTATCCCCTAATGGCAAGACAACACAAGTTTGAAAGAAGCATCTGAAAATGCCTGTGTAAAAGCATATTCAAAAATCTTTCACAAGAGAAGGCCTAGCAGTGCCAGCCTCAAAACCACAGCACATCTCCCATCAGGCAAAGATCATCATAAACCAGAAACTGCTCATCCACTGCAAGCAGGCACTCAGCATCGCCCTCTCCAAGGATCCCAGCAGGATATATTCAGTGTTACAGGCTGAACTGTGCCCCAGCTCTGCAACATGGCACTGCCACGTGTGCTTGGCTTACCCGCAGCTGCAGCAGGTCAGCTCACAAGCCTACCCTTACTCACAGTGTCCCACAAGGGACTGCCACAGAGCATATGGAAGAGCATGGAGAACAACCTGGAATAATCTAGTTCTGGTAGTAGAAGATACACTTCAATTATTTTGGACGTTTTAATCCTACAGGGAGATAAATCACCTGAAACCTGCATTCTCCTCACTAGCTACTAGTATTTTAAGTTAGCATTACAGAAGCCGCTGAGCATTTATTCAGGTGAACTCATGTATGTAATGGAGTTGCCTTAAGCAACTCTCCCCTGCTTCTGAGCCTCCTGTGACTACGCTGCCTAAAGTTCACTTTTATCCTTGTCTGATGATCACAGCTGGGCAGGAGTTGTAAAACTTCAGACTAGAAGGCCTTGCAGCCTCCACCAGACACTGCTGGCAGGCCAAACAAAGAGAAAAAGCAGCAAGAGGTTTATTGTAGCACTGGTATTTTCCTAGCTCTTATTGAGCAAAGCTTTTAATCTGATGTATTACATTTAATGAAGAGTCAGGAACTTGCACTGCAAGTAACAGATCAGATATAATTGGAATTTGTTCCACACCACTGGCCTCCATATATCAATAAAAACAATAACCACATTGGATTTTAGGCTCACTTCATTTGCATTTCTTAATTTAGTGTTTAACTAATTTAACAGTAGTAACGATTTAATTCAAATTAAAACCTAAGGAAAATAAAACAATTTTTAAAAGCCATTAAAGATTTCATCAAGTTCCATCTAAATTAATATTAACTTTCTTAGCGTTTTCTATAAATGCGTTTTTCTTCTTGCCACTGAAACAAACATGAAGTTTCCTATCTGCAGTCAAGCTTTAGACAAACCCTGTTAGATTTATTGGTATTATTTTAAGTAATTAATTAATATACATTAGAGTCACTCAGAAGAAAAGCACAAAAAAGGCAGGAAAATGGATGAAGTTGTTTTTCAAAACACAGCATTCAGCTCAGTAATTGTTCTTTGATCTTTTACGTGGAGCTCTTAGGTATACACCATCCATTAGATCACATTTCCCACACATTTGTGAATTACTCCTAAGCATCAAACACACAGGAGTTACTGAAGCCACGCTGGTTTTGCAAGACATCTTTCTGCATCTCCACATGTAGCAGTCATTTGCACATGAGTGGCTTTTCAGACAAAAGAAATCATTTCTTACTAAAAGGTTTCAGTTCCTTACATCTCCAATTCTGCCTCCCAGCCTCTAGGTGATGCAGAAAAGTTATTTCTATAATACAGGTGCTACTACTATAGGTAGATATAGCACATAAATATAAGCTTTCCTGTTTTAACCAGTAGAATATAATCATCTTCTGTCCTCAACATATTTTTGCTCTTGCAGCCTCCAGGAACCCTCAGCTGATTCTACTGGGCACGTACCAATGATCTACTAGGAAGGATGTATGGAGAAGGTAGGTACAAAACTTAAACTGAGGTCTCTTTAAACTGGAGCTGCTCACTCTATCAGATTAGTCCCTTGGTTAAAGCAGAAACAAATAGTTAAACATTCAAGCCTTCAAAGAGCTTCCTAATTTCCAAACATAGAGAAGAGTTAGAAGTTAGAGTCCTGCACGCCTTATTTCCCATGAGTAACCACTATTCACACAAATGGCAACACTGAAATCAACAGGAATGTTCCAGCAGTGATGTTCACACGTAACAGCTTAGCTAACATTTAAAATTTGCACCGAACTGCACTGCAGCTCATAGCAGCAACAGTAGTTGAAAGAATTTATGAATACCTTTAATTTATGAAGGTTAAAACAAAAATGAGAAGCCATTGGGTCCTGAGCACTGCCAATTTATTTAAAAACCACACTTCTACCTTTGCAAGTAGATATTCCAGCAGTTTTTTATTCTAATGTGCAAAGCTTCAAAAACAATGGCTTCAGATACTCACCTGCATTTCAGGTACCAGGCTTTTGCATTCAAAGACAAAATTCAGTCTGTAGTACAAAGCTTTTTATCATTTATCACTCTGAGGCCTAAGTGTTCACTTACAGGTAAACTTAAGACATCTAAGTGGAAGTGCACTTAATTTGAAGAGATTACTCAAGTAGCTCTCCACTTGTACACTTGTATTACTGTTATAATTAGAACTACTTCAAAACAACAAAAAGTTCAATTTTGACCACAATAAACACAGAGGAAAAAGATCAAAAGCACCTCAGCTGAAGAGGGTGAATGCTTACAAAAAAAAAAAAAAAAAAAAGAAATCCTTTAAAATCCTTCTAGCTCTGTGACCAATGACCACCTTCATTCCAATGCTACTTAGAGGGCTGCAACTACACAGAGTAATGTATGATTTTATTTCCTGCTATTTTTAATGCTTTAAGTAGCCATTGAGAAGAGTGAAACACATTACTGATTTCTAACAATGCTGAGTGCCCTCCAGCTTTCCATAATTACCACTTCCTGAGATGCAAGCATGCAAATTGCTACGTACAGATAAATATTGACATTTACCTGTTAGCTAACAGATGCTAATATTGAAGAGGGAAAGAACCGAGTAGCCCTATGCTGTAAAAAAATGAGGAGGAAAGCAGAGAGATGTGGTAGAATAGAGTCTTCAGAGCCTTCCTCCAGCACATGAATACCTCTTTGTAGCAACACTGAAGAGCAGACCATTGGGTACACAGCATGCAGTCCTGTGAAGAGCAAGTCTAAGAGCTATAGGTTTCATGGAGAGGGAAACACCACCTTCTCAACCTGCCTAGAAACCAAACTGTATGCTGTTTTCAGCCACACTTTCTCCCTGTCCACTGATCAAAGCTCTAGGCCTCAGCACACTAACTTTGGCTTGTGTTTTTAGTCAAGCAAACACATGCTGTCCGTTTTGCATGAAGTAAAACGAGTACAGGGCCTAGTATGAGCAAAATATGATCCTAAATCTTCTACCAATAAACCCCATACTGAGCCGTAACAAAAGTCTGCTAAATACAGAACACAAGAAGCCCCTGAAGAAAGGTACTGTCAATGACAGTGTATTTAGATAAGTACACCGAAACTTTGGCTACCAAATTTAGTCTAACAAAATCTAATGTTCAGCTCAGTTCCTTTGCTGTCCAAAATACTGCTGACATTTGATACTACATGAGCATGCATTGTTTAGTTTTGCTACCTTCGGTGATTTCGGTGCCTCGTAAGATGAAAGAACTACGTCTCTGCATACAAAGCAGCTTCCAGTGAAGCTTTCCAGATGGAGCATTCAGCTCAGTTCAATTCCTATGCTGCTGTTTCTTTCACTTAGTGTTACTGCAAAAACTGAAGTACAAAAGCATGCGGATTTATATTT
Organism: Tetrao urogallus; assembly: GCF_951394365.1. Taxonomy (NCBI): domain Eukaryota; kingdom Metazoa; phylum Chordata; class Aves; order Galliformes; family Phasianidae; genus Tetrao; species Tetrao urogallus. The sequence goes on along the minus strand of NC_136820.1, from coordinate 45,391,518 downwards.
TAGTATGGTGCTAGCTGATTCCTACAATCCAGAGGTAGTTGAACTTTCATCTGCCAAAACTTCTGGAAATTACACATCTCAAAAGAATCAACAACATTCCAAAACAATCAGATAAGCACACCCAGAGATGTGGTGTAATAGCAAGAAGTTAGTGAAGTCATACTTCACTAACATTTCAGATTAAGGTTAACAGGTACAATTAAATGCAGGAGTTATCTCCTAAAAATACCTATTTCATTGCAAGGCACTATCAAATACAAAACCATCACAAATCCACCCTCTCTTTACATATATACTTCTATTTTTATTTCAAATTTCTAGATCATATCGATAAATTTCTGAAAGCTTATTAAGCCTCAAGTATTGTCAGATGGAAAAGAAATACTTTAAAACCAACAGCAGTGGTTGAGAAGTGGTCATTTTTAAACTCACTCTCTCCTTGAGTAGGAACTGATGCATAATGCTTGGTAGGTACTCCTGAGTTTAGTTTTAGTTTCAAATCTGTTTAATGCTGTACAACCATTTTAAGTGCAGTAGGATAATATTGTAGGATAATAATAGGATATTTTAAGGATAGAACAATTTTTTTTTCCATGTTATTTTACCTATTCTTTAGATTTTCCAGGTAGGAAGAACATAGCACTGTTGAGCTGAAGAACAAAGAGAAATGATATCACTGTCCGGAAGCTGGGATTAGGAATTTCATGCAACCTAGTACATTCAACACTGTGGATCCTCTAATCTCACACCTTTCCACCCATCCAATCCTTCTACTTTGAGTCAGTCCAGTTACTGATCCCAAACCTCAGTCTCCACATGCAAGCTAAAAACTGTTCTGCTGTTACTTTTAAAAAGTTCTTTCTTTGACATGAGTAAGTGCTGCACTCGAAGCCTATTTTAATGAACTTCCCATCCTTTGCCATCTTTACACTTGGACTAAACTGACACAGTGAAAGCCCTGGGGCTGAGATGTGTCGTTTTATGTGTGCTATGCATCCCTCTGCCTGTGCATAGATTAGATGCAACATATACAGGCTAAAAATGTTGTAATTGAAAGGTGGAAAAAGAAAACCTTTCAAATGCATTTTTAGGAACCACAGGCCAGAAATAAGGAAGAAAAGCTGCCCAAATTCCTTCCTATAGAGAATTAGTTACCCAGTAAGCTACAAAATTCCATTGTCCAAAGAAACATGAACTTGTTTTTACTTACACAAGAAATGCAAAGGTTGTGCTGCTTTTTTCTTGAGATCATTTCAGTAAGCACTGAGTAGCTGCCATCCAGAAATCAAAGTCTGGATGGAACTAAAGCTTTAGACAGCCAAAGCAGTTTTGAAAGCAGGTTAAACCTGTCTTACCTATCTTACACAACAAACAATCTCACAGCTAAAAAATCACAGTACAGGCAAATAGAGCAGGTAGGGAAAGAATTTATCTAGTAGAACCCCTGTTAACACTGAAACACTCAAGTGTGGGTTGATGCAACTGAAAGCAGTGAGACATTTAGTGTTCAGAGCTGATGCATCATGTGAGCTGTGCTATGGAAGCCGAATCACCTTAAACCAGAAAAAAAAATGAGACAGCTGGAGGGTCTATGGAATCTTGGGAGAGCTGATTAGAGTTCACTAACAGGCCTGTCACACTTGAGCAAGAAAAATGAAAATCCAGAAAGACCGAGATTTAAAGAGGAAGAGAGTTTTAAAATAATAAATATCCAATATATGACTAAGCATTAACTAAGGTAAGTGTAGGATTTTACAAGCAGCAGCATCATCAAAACTATTGGTATAAACATATATCCAGCTATATGTATGCACATGTACAAATCAGCTAAGCTTCCTAAGAATGGCATCTTCTACAGATTCACATTTTTGAGACACAAATGGATGATTCTAATCCTTCAAGTTAACTCTTCAATAACATAAGCAATCCCTTTACTAAAAAACAAAACGGGTACTTTTAGAGGGAAAATTTATTTATTTTCATTATCTTGTTCTTAAAACTGTCAGCACTAATAGATCCACTACACCTTTGTCAAATGCTGCACTGTTTGATTTCAATCTCTATTAACAATCTGCACCTTGCTCATCATTTGATGTTTGTCTACCTCCAACTTCTAGTTACTGAACCATAATAATACTGCCTATAAGAGAGTCCTATACAATCAGTTTTCCTTTTCCCAAGAAGGTACTTACAGACTGCAATCATGTCATTCCTTTGCTAATATAAAGAGATTTCAAACTATACATCAGTTTCAAAAAGAAGCGATAGAAGGAGATTTATCAGATAACCCAACTGATCACTAAATCCCTGGCTTCCAGAGATCCATAAGCTCTAACAAAACCAGGCAACTGACAGCCTGTTTTTCTGAGCACTGCTTGAATAGCACATCTACAGTTATAAACAGTCTCTCCTAACACAGGGCACAGGAATTGAACCATTTAAATAGTTGGTCTTTTGCTGACCAAACGTTAAAAGTGATTGTTCAAACAATGGCAACGTTTTATCATTGTGTCAAGAAAGAAAGACAGATAGCACCCCTTCCAACCTTTTTATTAACTCTTGAGATTTTCCTATCTTCACTGTGTTTCCTGTGTATGTATAACAACAATAAAACAAAATAAAAGCAAGACAATAGCCACCGCATGAAAAAGCCGAGAGCACGTAAGCAGCTTCCTTATAGCACATTAGGTCATTTCCTTCAGAGACATTTCATCCACTCCTTTTAAAAACCAGTTATACTAATACTGTACTCTCCTGAGCCAAGTAATAATAAAAAGGCCCTCTTGCAAAATACTTGGTCAGGGAATTGGTAACGAGTTAACCAACCTTCCACTCCAGACCACTGGCTTAAAACCAAGCCTTGCTTGATCGTGCCTAAAAGGCTCTGCTACGTGATGCAAGTCTGATGATCTGTGGGAAATAAAAGGGGCTGCTATTCTTGGCAAGGTCATGCCCATCTCACACTGGCACTCTTATCAGTCTGAAGTTTCATCAGAAAATACAAATATCCTCTACAGCAGAATCACTGACTTATCTGGGAGGAAGATCCTGCCTTTGATGAATACGAAAGTACTTCAAGACAACACTTCTCCCTCACAACATCCAGGCTAAAGATGCAGTGGCATGGGTATTTTGTGTTCTGTTTGTCCCACATATTTCACAGTTTTTCTGCATGTTCCAATCCAAGCATTACCACCACTTACCATTGCTTTAAACTTTATCCTCCTCTTATTTTTCCAACCGTTTTCACTCACTTTCTGGAGCAAAAAAGCTCTAACAACGCCATCACCCTCATGCTGCCGAAACACCACCAGCACTCTTAGCAGCAAACAGCAAGAGACAAGCATAAAGCCAGCACAACATTTTAGTATTGATTTCTCTAGGAAATTTAAATCCCGCAGGGCATAAACACCAATTTAATCTGTATGCAACTACAAAATGGCTTCGCTCCTTGTTTCAGGCAAAACATTGCTACAACTCGAGTAGAAACATACTCAGTTGTGAGGACAGACAGACTGAACAAGCACTTCAAAGCTGCCAATAATTAGCAACAGAGTTGGAGGCTACAATTGTAGAATCCAGGCAAAGACAATCACCAGCCTAACACAAAGCTATTGCTGAGTGCCTCAACCAGTGGCATCTCACCTTGCCAAACTGGAAAGCAAGCTACCATCAAGACGACCACCGCTGTGCTGCAAAGTGACAGCCTCACACCTCACCTTCAGGCTGCCTTGCCTCCACATGACAACATGAACAATGAAACAACAGCTCCACGTACTAATTGCTGTTTTCTGAGCTGCCCTCGCTCCACCAGGCTGCTTTCCCTGCAGACAAAGAGCCACATGTGATCGCTACCCTCAACCAGCAGCAATGAGCACCTGATGAAAACACCTCCTGAAAAAACAGAAAGGCAAACTCCTTGTTGCTACATTTATGTAATCTTAGGCTGAGTTCTTTAAAGTGAAAACACCTGTTTTCTAATTACTGAAAACTCAGGCCCAGCGTGCTCTGAAATTTCCTTGTTTTCCTAGCCAAGCACTTATACTGCTGTTTTGTTGTATATTGAATGAGAAAGATGCATTTTCACACTTGACACACCAGTAACATATGGCACTTAAGGAAAAAAAAAAAAAAAGGCTCCTTAGCACAGTGCAAAAAACACAGACATGTCTGTGTCACCCCAGCCAATATATAAGCATCAAGTAGTGTCAGCAGAATTCAGGGCACCAGCATTGTTTGCAAGTGATGGATTTATGTACGTAACAAACTGTAAATTACTTAATAAACACAGATGCAGGATTTTATGGACAGTGCGTTTGCTTGCAAAACTTGGCACCTTCTATCCATCTCCCCCTGCTGATGACAGTTGGGTGGCAGAATCAGATTGCTGAAGGTATAAAAATGTAATACAATCAGCACAGTGGGCAGCTACAGTGTTAAGAAGCCACTAGCAGGTAAAACAATGTGAATGCTGAGCCCTGTACAAAAGCTAACAGCTTCAAGACAACCCCCTACTCCAGATAATTATCCTACCTGCAAGGCAGGGTTCATTAATTGCTGCTGCAGCTTCACAGCTCTAGCATATCTGACCTCATATCTACATACAGACTGCTCAGATTGCCATCAACATACCAGCACATCATTTAAATATCTGTTGTTTGTACGTGTAACCAATGCCAGAACCCCAACTTTTCTACTGTTTTCCTTCAGCATACATCACATACACCTCTGTAGTATTTACTTCACTGACTGGTGACCAGGGGAGAAGATTTTCTCCCAACAATCATTAGTTTTGCAGGTGTTCACCAGAACAAGTTCACTGGGTGCAAGCAAGGACAACCATAATGTTCTCCAGCCCAGTGTCAATACGAATTTTCAGGAGTCAGGAGTAGAATCAACACTGACATGATCATCAAGATTATTAAAGTATGTCAGTGGCTCAGAGTGATCTGCCGCTGTAGTTTTATAGCTGCTGTGATCACCTGTGTCACTGAGCTGCATTGTCATCTCTCTGTGAAGTTGCCATGGTTTTAACTAAAGAAACGTGTACGTTCCTTATTACGAAAGGTTCCCAAAACAGCCAACAATCACAGCTATATGATCAGCATCTGAACTCCAGTTGTGAGCTTGGCTTTCAAAAGAGGATGGCTGCAAGCAGAAAAAGGATGTGACAAAACAGATGTTTATGATACAATCAAAATCCAGGAAAATAAAAGCATAACAGCAAACCTTCAACTTATCTGCATGGATCTCTGAATGAGAGGATGTAAACAACAGGCACAGACCAAACTTCACTTGTTTGCTTCTAGATCACAACACTCTATCCAACCCTCAAGCAAAACAGGATACAGGGTGTTACTGAATGATTTCCCCTGAAATCTGATTGAGAAAGATTAGAGCAATTGGAGCACAGTGACACACACTTTTAAACCCCTCAAATCACAACCAATGTAAGGTCTAACTTTTCTCTCAAAGATCATCCGGCGACTCTGCCATTTTCAGCAGGCAGAAGCACACATCCCAGCCTCAAGGGAAAAAAATCATGAGACAGAATCCCCTGCCCTCTACTGGCACACATGCTGCACTGAAGCCTGCATACACACACAGTAGCTGAAGAGCTGTTTTAAGGCTTAATATACTATTCTTCATAGTTTGTGAAAGATCTTCAATGCATTGGACATGTCAAACTTGCTGAATAATCTCATATGTAAAACTATACTTCAGCATCATTGCACCTCTTCCTGCAGAGCTAGGTAGAATGAGAAGCTTTAAAGTACTTCTACTAGCAAGATAATACATTCATTAACTGAAAATAAATTCTAAGAAATTATCTAACATACGTAATGTTTGCAGAACTCTGAAAGACGAAAGTATTTTCTACAAAATTCTCTTCCCCTAAAAAGCCATTTTCTGGCATACCTGCAAGCTTTCACGATTACAGTCAGCCAAAGTGCATTTGGCCCAGGAGTGGAGAAGCAGGTTCACAACTCTGCAAAAATGACTTTGCGGCACCTTGATGCCAGGTGTAGAAATCCTCAGCCAGATTTCTGGCTCATATGCTCATTTGAGATGGTGCCATGTAAACCTCAGGATGACTTCAGAAAGTGCTTGTTGTGACTGACCGTATCACTTCCATCTTCTGTTGCAGATAGATTTAGAAGTGCCATCACTTAACCTTCTGGATTTTGCAAGTAGTTATTACTCACAGTAAGTATTCTCTTACTGATGTAAACAACAGATTTACACTGCTGTAATTGCATTTGTGAATGCAATTCTTGATTCCTGAAAGTAAATTCCCCATGTAGAATAGGCCTAAAAAGAATTGAATAAGCACAAGGATCCTGACTGCATCTTTCATACAAAAAGTAAATGAGGTTTAATCACATTAAAGCCAAAAAAAGCAGCCTGAAAAGCAGCACAGCTTCAACTATGAAACAAGAGAAAGCCTGATAGTATCAGAGTAACTCCCACAGAGCTCATCCATACCCTGAAACACGTTCAGAACACACCCTGTTTTCAGAGCTGTCACACAACAAATGCAGATGCAAGCTTGCCATCACCACACAAACAACAGAAGATGACATTTAAATAATACCACTAAGGAAAAGTAGGAGATGCATACAGCCTACACTATGTACAGCAGTTCTTTCTCAAAGCAATTCATCTGTTAGTTACCAAATAGCTAGACCCTCGGGATGAAACAAAGCAAAAGCATACAAGGTTCCAAGGAATCTACAGGAAAACAATCTCCTTTTTGCTGTAGATCCTACAGCACTAAAATTATTTAAAAAAAAAAAAAGGTATGTGTGCTTTTAAAGCTTATGAAATCCTACAACGAGTGAGGTTTTCATCTGCCCTACTTAGCCTCAACACACTGTAGAGACATTGTAGAGACAATTTCTACCCACTCATTCCTGCGTCAGAGTTGTCTGACATCCTAAATAGTTCTTCTCCGACTCTGTATTTGTCTGAACCCTGACATTCGTGAAGTACAAATGTATCCTCTTCAACCACGAGCTTCCTAGCTGCATAAGCCCATCATACTGCAGAGCCACACCTACAAACAGAGTAGAAATTGGTATTTTAAACACAATCTATTTGAATCTCTGTTTGCATAAATAACCTCCACAATTAAATACTGTTTCAAGTACAGAAGAAAAACAAAGTCACAACAGTATCCCTCGTGATTGTGGACAAGAGCACAGAGGTTGGCGAAAATAAAAGGCTTGTAAAGAAAGCGCTCAGGATTTGTTTTGAAGTGTATCAATAACCAACATTTTATTCAGCAAAGTCATTATTTTAGAAAACTCTCAAGAAGAGTTGAAAAGTGTTTTTAAGATGCCACTGGATGATGTACTGGCAGAAAAGAAATAAAACAAAACAGCTTCTCAAATTTCCTGTATTTTTCCCCTTGAATTACACAGGCAGTAGTGATTCTGCTCCCACCTCTATATGTAAAATACCAGCTGATTTTACTGCACTAAAAATTCTGGAGTGCAAGATCTTTTCCTTTCTATATCACAAGACAGGAAAATGACTTCTGTTTCATTAGCAGAAAACTCTGGAGATAAGTGAGCATCTTATGGCAGGTCCAGAAACTGAACATAGATTTCAGATTTTCTGAGTTACAGCCTGGTGCCTTAGGCAGAAGCCTAGTCTTTTTTTCACTTAACAAAGCTATCAAAGTCCAAGCTCTTATTTAAAAATTGACAATGCAGCTTGGTAACAAATAGCAAGAATACTTGCAAAGAAGTAATCGAAGTTTAATCGTTGCTGCTTCTGAAGTTAACATCTGCAAAAGCTTGTCCCCAGCAAACTGTCAAAAATGTTTCCAGCAGGCTCATTCAGAAGTCATACCAGTTTCTGTATGTACGATTCACAATACTGACATTACTGCCAGAGCTCCCATCTTTGCGTTTGAACTGTATTACCATTAGTTCTGCAGCACTGTCAGCATACTTACTGACTTTATACCCCAGCTTTTCAGCATGAATCCTCTTGGCCATGAACTGCCCTTCAATCAAGGCTCGTATTTCCACCTCCTTTGGAAAGTTCAAAACCTGTATCAAAAGAATGAATGCATTAAGTTAACCAGCATCTTACACAGTATACAACGCCAGGCTGGTGACAGGTTAAAAGCACAAGACAGATTTACAGTTCATTATCCTTGTCTTCACTCTGAAGTCAGCTTTCAGCTAGGCCAGTCCTCTATTCGTATGCATAAGACACGTAAAGACTCAAAAATGCAACCCGTAACCTTGGAACTGCTGGCAAATCCATCAGTCCTGAAATCAATGCAGAACGGAAAGAGGACTAGTGTGAGTTGTAAACTATTAGTATTTCTCAACACCAAAGGCTGCTTAAGGATCAATACCTCAAAAATTGAAAAATTAAAGTATATAAAATTCAAACGCTTCAAGCAATGCCAGAGAGTTTAAATCTATGTATTTCTGTCTGCACAGAAGTGAAACAAGCTTTTCGTTAGTTGTTACAAGTAGCATCTTTCAGTCCTCTGTTAACCAGATGAAAGCTAGCAGAAGTGGGAAAACATTGAACTAAAAAAAAGAACGTTTCACAAAAAAAGTTGACTTTTTCCATGTACTACAACCAGTGCCTACAAACTTGTGAAACAGCAAGAAGCAACTAAGCGCTCATTTAAACAGTAGGCACTTGGAACTTGGAAGCGAGCATCTCAGACAAGAGATAACAGCAAACATTTCAAGCTTTGGCAGCACACCTTCAAGGTTTTAGGCAATAACTAGATTATCACTACCTTTTGGTTGTCGCTGTTGAATCTGTGAATCCCAACTGCTTCAGGAGTGATTTCCATCACGTCGAAGTAGAAACCTGCATCAGTTAACATTCAAGAGTGTCATGTTTTCTCCTAGCTCAAAGCTGTAATCTTATTTCAGCACAGAGCTGAAATAATAAATACAAATCATTATGTTTAGAAAGACATTTGATATACCATACAGCTTGTTTCTTAACTAATTTCAGTCCAGATTTAATAAGTTTAATTACTTTTGGCTTTACAAAAAAAGAGGCTGGCTCTAGGCCTCTAACACTTCATTAGAAATCTAAGCAATATTACAAAAGATAAGTCTACCAAAAACTTCCCATCCACCAGATCATGTACATATGCAAGTAGCAGAGTACTAAGATAATATATAATAGAAATAGTTTCAGTAAATTATTTGCAAAGTTGAAAGAAAAAAATGAAAAAGAGAGGTTTGTAAGAAGTGTGTAGGAATAGCAGAACATTTCATGCACTGGATTAGATTTCATGAATTTATGAGAGAGCATCAGATGTTTTAAGTCACAAAGCAGAACTGGTCTCTGAATATTATTAATGAGATCTAAGGAAACGCAGTAATGCTTTGCAGACACTTAGAGGAAAAAGTGTGAAAAAGATTCCCTTTGCGCTGATGGCAACTTGGTCAGAAAAGATACTCAGGAAAGGAGACAAAAAAAAAAAACCAAAACAAAACAGGAATTGGAAAGCTGATCAGAGCAGCTAGGAAACTAAGCACAGACTGCAAGGCTCAGGTCTTCAGAATGAGGATATGCTGCCCTAGGAGACCAATAAGCATTAGCCCCCAAGAAAACTTCACCCTAGCAGCTGCCTCTGCTCATCTCCACATCTCCAAAGCCTCCAAAGGCATCATCTTGCTCAGTGCGCAGGGAACAAGGGATAAAAGAAAGGAAGCCATACCAGGCTCTTCTCCACTCTGCTTTGTTCAGGAAATCAGAGATTCCTATATTTTTACATGTTTACAATATCTCCAAATAACCCAGAAGTCACGCAAGGTTATCAGTTATCAAAACTGAAGGATAGGTTTCACAGAACACCCACTTTTATAGAGGACTGAGTTACCCAAGTGACTATATCGTAACACAAGTTTTAAATTCTAGGCAGTGTCCTGCTATCCCTGATATCAACAACAAGGTTTTCATCAACTTCCATTTTTCTTTCACTATTGTCTGACTTTTGGAATAACTTCCTCCTATCAACTGACCTGATTCATCTAGTGGCAAGAAATGCCTGATCACTTTAACACTCCCCAGAGACTGGATTTGACAGGACATAACATGAATTCACAGAATGGCCAGGGTTGGAAGGGACCTCAAGGATCACGAAGCTCCAACCCCCTGCCACAGGCAGGGCCACCAACCTCCACATTCAATACCAGACCAGGCTGCCCAGGGCCCCATCCAACCTGGCCTTGAACACCTCCAGGGACGGGGCATCCACAGCCTCTCTGGGCAGCTGTTCCAGCACCTCACCACTCTCTCTGTAAAGAACTTCCCCCTGACATCCAACCTAAATCTCCCCTCCCTCAACTTAAAACCATTTCCCCTTGTCCTGCTGTTATCTACCCTTTCCAAGAGTTGATTCCTCCTGTTTGTAGGCTCTCTTTAGGTACTGAAAGGCTGCCATGAGGTCACCCCGCAGCCTTCTTTTCTCCAGGCTGAACAAGCCCAGCTCCCTCAGCCTGTCCTCATAGGGGAGGTGCTCCAGTCCCCTGATCATCGTCGTGGCTCTCCTCTGGACCCTCTCCAACAGCTCCCTGTCTTTTTCATACTGGGATTCTGAACATGAAATCAGTGCTAACCTCACTTTGTCAAGAAACTGCATCTTAAATTCACTTTCCTAAAGATTGAAGTCTTCCATAGCTTAATAACCCTACAGTGTTTTTTAAAATTAATTTGACTCAGATCTAACATGATTGCAATGATTTCAAATACAACAGTCAAATATTAATCTTGATTATACAAACGCTCATCTTTCAATACCTTGAAAATGTTAAATTTTCAAAAATAAAATAATGTAAAAATTCAAATACATGAGTTTGTTAATATTTTTAAACTGTTTTGATTATTTCCTTTCATTCACTTAGCCTAATGTTGGGCAAAAACAGGGATGAAGTGGCCTTTACAACACATGTAGGGGAAAATGCAGGACATTGGGTAAGATTTGATATTACTGCTTTATTCACATGCACAGAGCAAGATTCTAGAGAAATGTTAAGAGATCAGAATAATTGAAGACTGAGGAAAAAAAAGCATGGGGCTATTTAAACCACATGGCTTGAGACCTCAGCAAAAAACAAATCTCCTTCAGAAATTACTCATTTTAAACAATCTGCAGTTAACTCGTTTTCAGTGGCCGAAAGAGATCCATAAATATCTTTTTCTTATTTTTAGTCAATATTGAAGAAGAATATCGTAATGACACTCAGCCTGCCAGAGTATTTCTGAGCACGCCTTAAAACTTTCCCTTGCACAGCTCAACGTAATTCTTAGTCCTTTCCATGACTCAAGTAAAAAGTAGGCACAACTCCTACTAAGTCATGTCTTTAATCAACCTCAGGAAATCCCAGCCCTGCTGAGGCTCGTACCCAAGTTCCCATTGTTTCCAGCAGCAGTAGATGATAAGGCTTTGGAGAATTCATCCCAGGAGCCTGAAGCACACTCATTTCGGATCCTCTCTCTCATCAGAGAGCCGTTCTTAAAACTGAAACACATAAACATACCATATGCGTTTTCCAAACCATTTGGCTCTAGATTTTTAAAGCAAACTGCTGTTTTATGTAATATTGCTGCTTATTACATCAATTGAAGACAGCTGGGCAATCAAAACTATACTATCCTCTCTTCATTATGGAAACAGATGGAGAAGCAAGAAACTGGGTAAGAGAGAAAACTATTACAAGACATGTTGATGAACACAGTGCAGAGATGCTCTTCTACATCTCTCCAATGAGTTGGCTTACATCAGGCCAGCAGATCACTCCATACTCAGTCTAGCTCTGAACAGCTACCACATCTCAGAGCACCAAGGACAGGAGTTGCAACCCAAAGCCTGGCTTATCATTGTTTCCTGGAGCCCAAAGCACTGAAGAACACACATCAGCTCTGCTCATGCTGGCTGTAGAGCAGGACTTGGGGAGCTGTGTTTTTGTACTGAGAAATGGTCTGAATGGTGAGGAAGCTGACTTCCTGTCAGAAGCACTCTGTCATAGTAAGAAAAGGCTAGCTGTGAGATGACTGTAAGGAGGAAAAGCATCTCTTCACTGCATTACATCATTTATGATTTCAGGAGTGTTGTACTGGTATGGAGCCGGCTTGGGTCCAGTAAGACTTATGAGGCCTTGCTCCATGCCAGTATTGGCAAAGGAAGTCAAAACAGGGAAAAATTAGGAAAAGAATTGAAACTTAAGTACGAAGCTTCAAAAATAGCCAAACTGTTGAGAAATCATATTATGAAAATCAGTAACTTGCAATCAACATCAACGTTCTAAACTCAACTTCACAACCCTGCTCCCACTGTCATCTACAGCATCCCATTCTTATTCAGATAAAGGCATCACAATTAAAAGGCAGATGTGAGCTCTGCTGAAGCACCTACAGTTTGATTTTGTGATATCAAAAAAAGAAAAAACAAAAAGAACAAGAGGTAATCTCAAAATCCAGAGGGGACAGGTTGCTTTAACCAGGAAGGCCATCAAATCTCCACTTCAGAAAATGCCATTTATACCCCAGCTAATTTGTAATAATTGAAACAACGTTACTACTATGACATAAGAATCAGCCCAAGCTGGGGGAATCAAAATTTCTTTAAGAGGACTGTATCTGTACACTCACAACTAATGGGTCCATTACACCTTTCTAAAGTTCTTCCCAAGCAATAGCCCCATTCACTCCCACCAATAAATTCTGTGCTGTGCTCTGTGCAATCCCGAGGATTTTGACTTCAAATGTATCTGTAAAATACTTGTATCTATAAATATTTGCCTCTGACTTGTATGTTTTTTCCCTGAACACAGGGACAAGGTAGCTTCAGGTCCTCTTTCCACCTGCTTGCTTGGATAACAGCCAAACCATTCCCAGATCACAGCAGCCAAAAGCCACCATGAGGTTCATTCTCTCAGCTCAGTTTCTTGAGATCTCAGTATTTTCCACATGCGCAGCCTAATCTGTCCCTGAACAGCACTGATTATACTCCTCCATGAAAAGAAACCTTTCACCTGCCCCTTTATGTTCCCTCTGGGCCACTAGACTAGCACAGAAGTTGTACAGTCTGGTCAAGCTTCCGGCATTCCAGATTATTACATTTCAAAAGGCCATTATTCCTATACCTTAAATATACTATGTTAGATTCATAGTGAACTGGCTCTATGAATATAGAAAAATAATTTTGTCTTTTTATTGCCATGAAAATCCATCCATCATAACTCTGCAGTTGCAGTTACCCGCGCTAAACAATGAGAATGCTCTAACACTGATGCAAATGTTTCAGCAATAGATTGCCTGAGACCATACAGAATGCTGAATGTTCTATTCGTGATCATTTTGCAAAAGGAATAAAACACTAACACAGACAAATATGCTATTGATCCCAAACGTACCAAAAAAAAAAAAGATATTACCATAAAAGTGCCATGTATGTTTGAGAATCAACTGGATTGCAGAGGATATGACCTTCTAAGGCTGGAGTTGGCTCCTGGATCCACAGAAACAATGTGTCACTTGTGCCAAGGCTAATCTGGAGGAGAAAAAAAGAAGTAATTGAGGCGTTATCACAACGTGCATGGAAAGCAATACAGAAATTAAATTAAAACCATTTGTTATCACCACTAATTGTTTTTAAATTACACATTAAGTCAATTGGATTCATACTGAAGCTAGCTCTGACTTTCAGGTTGTCACATCAGTGAAATACATAGTAGACAGAGACTTGGGCCTTAGTGACTGGAGCGTTAGTTAAAAATAGTTACACACTTTGCTTAAAATCTTTCAGACAGCTTGCACATTGATAGAAATAAAACAAGCATGAAGCCAATAAACAGAAAATCAACACTGGCAGATTAATTTGACTGATAACCTACAGCTACTGCCCTTGTTACTGTTCCACATTTCATACACTCTACTTATTCAGGGACATGAACAGTTTTCAGAAATACTTACTGCAATATCTCCTTCTTGAAGCCTCATCCCTGCCAACGATGCTGAAACCAGAAGTCAGATAAAAAGTTACTTGTGTGACTCAATTATAGCATACCGCATGAGACGTCACAGTACATTGAATTCACCATCTCAAAGCAGAATATAAATGGCAAGTATACTTGTGACAGCCTTGGCCTGTACAGCGTAAGAGTTTGGGTGATGGAGTTATTTTTGACACTGAATCAAAAACATTCAAGGCCAAGAGCTACAGAGCTGCAGGATTCTCTAAAGTTTTGTATGTTCAAGTTTTAAATACTGTGGAGCCTTATTTAAAGCACAAAGGCTTCCACTTACAGACTACTCATGTATCTATTGGACTAAACTGAATTTTAATCTCAAGAAAAATCAATTCAATTTTCAAGACATTCATCTCCCATACTGCTCATGGGAAACATTCCAGGATGAATCCTATATCTCAATCCAAACCTGGACACACTCCTGTAATACAGTAAGCACTTTCACAGTCCTGAGAAACAGATGGCTTTGCTCTGTCTGCACTTAAACAGTTTTGAGGATTACAAAACCTGACCCTAAATTAACATCTTCCCTTATATTGGGATCTACCACTCTGCAAAAGGACAGCTCCAACTCTTAAAGAACAGCTGTAACATCTATCTCCCTCTCTTTGACTCAAAAGATACAACAGCAGGCTTTGAATTCACATTTCCTAAGTCAAAAATGGAAGCAATTCATTCTCAGAATTGGCTGTTAGGCGGAGACAAACAAAAACTGAAGTTATCAGGAGGCAAATGAAGTCACCTCCAAATAATAGGCTAAGTGGAAGTCATTTGCAGTACTCTGCTTATCCAAGATGTCTATATCTAAGAATAATCAGTGAGGGATGGCTGTCAGAAAAAGCTATTAATGCTGATAAACGTGATATCCTTTCACTGTATAAAGAAGCATCTGAGAATTAATAGTATTGATCTAGAATTTCAGTACACGCATAAACATATTCACTGAATCTTATACACTTAATCATCTCACCTGGATTGTCTCCTGTAAAGGCTACTATTTTACAGTCTGGGCTAAACTCATAACGCTGAACATAATATGGAGAAATGGATCCCTAAGGAAAGAAAGAAATAAAGAGCAAGGAAAAAAAGCTCAAAATTGGAAAATAATCTCACAGAGTACAACACAGTGCTGTAACATAGTCCCAAAAACCCATAGAGCAGTTGAAAAATTGCTGTATATTTAAGGCATAAATATTTTCCTGATTTTGAACGCAATTTTTTTGTCAGAGAATCTCAGAAACACACGCAGATTAGATTTTGAAATAGATCAAGTAAGTAGTAGCACTTTAGCCCTGGTTCACTCTCATGTTACTCACATCCAATAACAAACATATCCACCTACTCTGCACACATGCGTGGAATACACAGAAACTAAAAATCCAATGCGAACACAACATTAATACACATCACAGTATTAAACATTGGAACATGAGGGGTCTGGAGCACAAGTTACGAGGAGCAGCTAAGGGACCTGGGATTGCCTAGTGTGGAGAAGAGAAGGCTCAGGGGAGACCTCATTGCTCTCTACAACTACCTGAAGGGAGGCTGGCCAAGGTGGGGGGGTTGGCCTCTGTGATAAGAGGCAGGAATAGAGGGAATGGCCTCAAGTTGCACCAGGGAGATTCAGGCTGGACATTAGGAAATGATGGAGGTGTTCAAAAAATATTTAGATGTACTGAGGGACATGGTTTGGTGAGAAATACTGGTAATAGGTGGATGGTTGGACTGGATGATCTTGGAGGTCTTTTCCAACCTCAGCAATTCTATGATTCTAATATGACACCTGTTATTCTACGGGCCAAGAAATGCACTTTTTTTTTTAAGCCACAGCTGATAGCCACAGAGGAAAAAAATAAGAGAACACAACAACTACCCTTACAAAAGTACAAGGACTTTTCAATGTTTTCTCTCCATTAGGAAAGATTAGCATAGAATCACAAGTCAGCCACGTTAACAGACTGACTAAAGATGAATCAGTGACAGATATCTATACTGTTTCACATGTGCACCATCTAAAGCAATAGCTCTTTTCTTTTTTCTGTTAGATACTAAGACTAAATTGATCTACTTGAAGAGATGTGAGCCTTGATTTGATTTCGTCATTATGCTACATGAATTGAGGAGCTCTAAACATCCCCAGTTATTCACAAAGATTAACTCATTAATTCTACAATTTAAAACAAGGCTCCTGCTAAGTAATGCAAATGTTGAGTCCTGTTTCTGCAGCAATAAAAGCCACACACAGTTCTGCAGTAGCCAGCTGACTAGAGGACATACATGGGGAGTGGGAAGGGGAAACCCCAACAATTCTCATCACTGGAGCATCTGCCAAATTGTTGGTCTTCATAGCACAGAGCATGCTAGAATCCAGGGTGATCCACAGTGAAAGCTATGACAGATACCTGCTACCAGTTTCCAAAAGCGTCCTCTTCTGCTTCTTCTACAGAATACCTGGAAGTATTAAATCAACCAACATCGCTCTGAGGGTAATTGTGCACATAGACACACACTCAAATATACTCCAAGAAAGAACCATCAGCAGAACTCTCAACAAAAAGCTCTAATTTTTTCCAGTGAGAAATATTTTGCCATTCTTTGTTGTTTGTGTGGGTTTGGTTTGCTGGTGGTTCTTATTTGTTTGCTCATTTAAACTCCTCTAGACAGGCACGTACCAGAACTGAATGGGATGGCACAGGGTTTCCCAGTATCTCCACTAACCCTGGTGCACAAGCATCAAGGCAGGATGCCGACCACACCTTTTCCCAAATTTGCAGCAGATTCATACCAGAACCTGAAAGATACAGATCAAAACAAGAAGCACAGATCATTAAACACAAAACTTGGGTAAAGAAAACAGCACTACATCACAAAATTCCACCTCGTTACAGGCAGCAGAGTTTACAAAAAAACATTTTATATTCAAATAGAATGGTCTCAACCCTTCTAAGTACAATCGATACTGATGATTCTACCTAACTGCCTTTCATCTGCAAGGCTGCAGAAAATACTTCTCTGATGCACACTGCAACAGAAAAATCAGTTATTTTCAAATAAAGAAAAAAGAAAACATATCTCCCCACTGACTCCTCCTCAATCCTTCAGCTTTATAGAAATACTTCACTACTGTCTAGATGCAGCAGTGGCACCTGAAGGCAAGTTGTCCTCATCTGAGACCTAACAATGAAGAAATTCTATCCTAGGCAGCTTGGCTATGCACTACTATCTTTGAGCATCAAACCAGCACCTACATCCACTGCCCACATTGACTCATCTTCCTCCATAGCAGTGCTTCCTTCTTCAAAGACAATGAAATAAAAATACCAGTTGCAAAAACAAAAACAAAAAAAACACCCCAGCTTAGAATCATAGAATCACTGAGGTTGGAAAAGACCACTAAGATCATCAAGCCCAACCACCAGGCCATCACCACCATGACCACTAAGCCACATCCCTCAGTGCCACATCTCCATCTCCATCTTGAAAACCTGCAGGTATGGCAATTCTACCACTTTCCTGGGTACATCATTTTCTGTTTCACCTCTCATTGCCTTTTTCTCCTCACTATTTTATTTGCATTGTCCCAGTTTATAAAGTTAACTGAAGCAGTGATCAAATCTAAGCAACCTACTAAGCACTCCACATCCCTTGCTTATATTTCTAGGATGTCTTTAATTGCACATTTCATTAGACTTGAAAAATCTGTAAGCACTACTGGTTAATGCTGCTCAGGGACATATTAGTCTTACACTGGATTAACAACATTTTCATTTTGAAGACTGTCTAGCCTGTGACTTATTTATCTCAGAAACACAACCACGTTCTCAGCCGAGCACTGGAATACCTGAAGTTTACTTCAATTCAATACATCTTGAAACTGTGAAAAAACACAAAGGCAGTGAAGTTGACCCAGCAGGCACTGTCTGTGGAATAAGATGACACTCACAGTGCTGGGACACAGAGGAAGAGGAGGTTTGTAACCAAATTTCAGCCAGCATATCACAAGGCTCTTACTCTGAACAAATCCACAAGTCTGCCATACTCCCTCTGCATACCCCACTGCTGGTTAATCATGCACAAAAAAGCTGACGTTATCAATTCCCAGCAGCCTTTTTCCACAGATTAAAGACATTTATTTATAAAATATCTATTCATACAGCTCAATCCTAAGCATCACCAACAAGGTCTGGACTTAGTGCTTTGCACTGCACAAGCACCTGAATAAACCAAGCCAAACAGCAGGAAATTTGAACCATACTTAGTAACATTTAAAATAGAATTAAATTTGTTAAATTCAATTCATCTAATTTCACGCAAATTAAACACACTTAAATTATGCACCAGTTAGTTTCCTTCTCCACTGTTAGAGTCGTTACCACCAAGAGAAGGAAAGATGATGACTCAGACCAGCTTTTCTCACTTCTCTTAAATCTAGCCATCCCTCCTGCCTAGGAAACCTGAGTCCAGCATCACCATCTGCTCTTCCAGGGGATGAAGGGAGTGAGCAGCCTCTTCCCAGGCCTCCCAGGCATAATAGGGCTGCCTAGGAAGAATTAAGCAAAGCTAGAAAGTTTCCTTGAAAATCTCCTAACCAGCGATCAAGGAAGTCTTTAAATAAATAGGAACTTTATTAGAGAAAGGGTAGCTGTTGTTTCCTCAGGGTTTAAATCCTTCACCCCCATACCCTGCAAGCATAGGGAAACACTCAACCAGTATCTTCCAATGCAGTTTTTGAAGATATAAGGAGTGCTTCCAATCTTTCCTCCATAAAATAGAGAAAACACTAACATTTATGACTGAAAAGGTCTAAGCTAATATATAAACTGAAACAGCACTTCAGTTTTATTGACTGGTAGACACAGTCACACAGAGACTCTGTTATGCCCTGATAAAAGATAGACAAACTAATTTACCTCACTCTCAAAAACTCATTTAAAAGATGTGAAACAATTACTTGATAAGAACAACCTGCCTATTGGCCCAGATCATCCTATCCAGCTACACACACCTGAAAGAGAAACCAGAGAGCTGGATGCTCCCTGGAACTGCTTGCTCCTTCAATTACACGTGGAGCAACACAACGAGCACCTAACTCAAGCACCTCTGGTTATGATCTATGCCACTTCTAGAAATAAAAGTGAGTAAAAAATGGCTTAAGAACATCATTGTAAGTTTAACATAAAAATAAGTAATAAAACTAAAAACAAGGAAGAAAAAACAACAAAGTGCAACCCTTCAACTTGCCACTCCAGATGTCACCCCATCAGTAATGAGGAAGGTCCACAGTCTGGTAAGAATGGAGGAAAGGTTCAACACAGAAGTGAGCAGAATTCAGTATCCCACCACAAGCATCACTGACTTAACATGAAGTGTTCAGAAGCACAACCAGGACTTGCTAACATTTACTGCTTATATAAAATTACAAGGTTGGAAAAAAATCATCACAAAGACCAAAAGAAACCGACTAACTGGCTTCATTAATCAACAACCCAAAGATCAGTATTTGCATATATTTATAAACAGGTAAGTGCATTTGTGTTACAGCGCTCCAGATTGCCTTCTCAAGAGCCCAAATCATAAGCAGCGTAACTCTGCTGACACCAACAGCCTACATCAAGAGTAAGTTCAACTTACTGTGCTTGCTTCTGAACAGGCTTCAGCTCTAAGCATCCTAATTTGGTAGAACAACAGAAGCAAGTATGCTAAACTATAATTTGCCTAAGGCTCCTATAAAAGCATTTCAAAAGATAAAGCTTCTCTAGGTCAAGAGCTGAGTAGCTGCTCTTTAAGGTATCTTCTAAAAGAAACAACACCTGAAACAACACCTAACAACACCACTTCATTCATATGTCCCAAATGTATCTTACTTTTACCTTCCACACCATATAAATAAAAATTATTCTTCGTTCCACCAGAATGTAACTTGATTTCTTTCAAATCAATCAGGCAAGGTGCTCAGCCATTCATAAGGAGCCCATAAAGTTCATCTGAACTTTGTGAGATTGGATCTTTAAGAAGAAAAATTCCTAGAACTGACTAGCACATTCCCTACAACAACATGAAAATCTGAAGAGAGAATTGTGCAGAACTAAGCAATTTGACAAGGTTTTTTAAAGGCAATATGACCTGAAGTCACACCTACAGAAATGAAGATTAAGTCTATTACATGAACATTATTGAGACGTGTTTCAAACTACAACACACAGGTGCAACATAAAAGATCGAGGGAATTGCAAGAAATCGTATGTGACAAGCAAGGAAGTTTTACAGATGGATCCAAATAACTGCTGCAATTATATTTTAGTACTGAAATTAGAATTCTCTCTCATTACATTAACAGAAGATAAGAATGTACAAGACCAAATACAGCTTACATCACCAAAAAGTCTTCTGTGCTGTAAAGAGAACTGTAACACCCTGCTTAGTTCCCTTATCTTTTTTCACAGAGATTTAATAATCTTACATGCTCTGAACAGTAGATAACATTGATTCAAGCTACGTAAATATCCAGAGGTACAACAGAGGCTCTCCTTAGAGCTGTTCAAAAAAATGCAACACATGTTCTATGAAAATCTTCTAATGAAGCAACGTATTCCTTTGTCAGAAAAAAGCATCCTGAAGCTCTCAGTCTCTGTTTGAAACACAGGACACAGAGGTACCTTTGTGGAGATCGCTGAGTGGCTGAAATGCTCAGTACTTGGGCCTACTGAGGAGCAAAGTAGCAATTCTGTGGGCAATAATACACATGCACAAATTTAGCTATGAAAATACACAGCTAACAGAACAAGACAAGATGACAGATGCAGTAATCACACAATTGCTTCAAAATAAGAATGGATTGTCTTGCAATTTTTAAGGTCTCAAATATAAATGGGATATCTGGTATTGAATAAGTTGACCGTTAGCTAAAATTGAGCTGTCCTGCTATTTCTATGAGCTTTGATGGAACAACAGAAGGGAAAAAATGAGCTGGTCTTCACATATGGGTGTCACCTACAGCTCTATAATGCAAAATTTCCTTAGAGAATCTTTTTATCTAACCTTTCAGCTCTGAAGAATATCTTCTCTTATTTTCAGAGACGGAATCAAAAATGCTATTTAGAAATAATAGCGCAGCTCCCAGGAAGGAGGCATTGCTTGTAACTGTCATTTAAAATTGCCATTGAAAAGCTGGATAACTGAGATAACACACAACAGAAAGGAGACACACTGGCCTAGTCACTTTGCTCTTTGTTATGATGAATAGAGCAATACAGAAGGTTACATTATGTTTTTTTCAAATAGAGCTTGGGGTTTTTTTTGGGGGGGAGGGTGGCTTGATTTTGCTTTTCCTCTGGTTCACTCCAAAAGAATATCCCTGTTAGTTCCAGTTAGATGGTGGGTAAAGAGTGACAGAAATAATCACAGTATATATCTTGCTTGCGTCCTGCACAACTCAAAGCCAAAAACCAAAACCAAAGCAAAATCCAAAGAAGTATCAGAAGTTGAGCTGACATCATCATCTAGAGTAGCAACAAACTGAAAGGATAACAGGCAGAAATTGGAACACAGGAAGTTCCATACTAATGTGAGAAAGAACTTCTTAAATGTCATAGTGACAGAGCACTGGAACAGGCTGCCTAGAGAAGTTGTAGAGTCTCCTTCTCTGGAGATATTGAAGGCCTGCCTGGATGCCTACCAGTGCAACCTGCAGGGAACCTGCTTTACCAGAGGGCTTGGACTCGATCTCTAGAGGTAGACTCACCTATAGGGGTTGGTAGGTGAGTAATTTAGCTTAAAAACTAATACACTTGTCATTATAGCTTAAAGACCAAAAACAAATGGCAGAAACCTCATCCCACTTTTACATCAGATAGGAAGAGAGACAAACTTTGCCTTGCTAAATTGTCACTACCAGAAAACCCCATACATACTTACCATCACTGTAATCAATGGGTGCATAAGCTCCTAGGAAAAGGGAAGCTGCAAAACTGCTAACTAAAGAGATCCTCTGAAAGAAAAAAAACAGTGAGATAGTGATTCTCATCAGTACTGACTTCAAAGAAAGAAAATAACTTAAGTAATTGGAAGCAGCAGATGTTAATGGATGCTTAATGTTAGGGAGAATACACTTAAAAGTACACCTCCAAGGATTATTCAGTTCTATATTCCTGCTGAAGCAACATGGCAGACATCAGTTTAAAGGTAACCCTATGATAAAAGCTGTTAATAGTTTTGCATTCTGAAACATGCAAAATACACCGAGTATATTAGCATATCTATGTTATCATGAATTAATTCACAACTGAGGTATATTCTAGATCTCACTTCAAGGAAAAACATAAGAAAAAACAACAACTGGATGATCGGGGAAACAGCCACACACACTGGTCAACCTGGAGTGCAGGTCTGCAAGGCAAGGCTCTGACAGCACCTCCATCTGAACTCTTACCATGCCAGCAGAGATGACAGATCTCCTAGGATTTACTTCCAGGAATTGGTAATCTGAACTAAATCAGCATCCGCTGCTCTCCCTCAGGTTATGTTCCAACAGCGCATTAGATGCTGCAGGGCTTCTAGCACCAGCTCTAAAATGCCCTGGTCACATAACACAAAACACTGATGCAACATGAACTCACCCCCATTTCAAGTCTGCTAGAGGAACTACGAAGTTAATCAGCTACTGCTGAGCTTTCGGTAGGATCAAGTATTATCTGCCCCCAGAAACTGGCATAAAAGCTAACAAATTCCTTATTGTGCTCTCTAATTCAATAGAGTTACAATTGTCACCCAACAACTAATCAGAATCAAATCTCTATGAGCCAGCAGTGACAGGGTTTTGTTATTAATGACCATGAAACCACTGCTTCGCATGGCATTCAGAGATGTACTATAGCCAGAGTTCAAAAATGTACTTATAATGGCCAGGACACTTAATGATGCACTTGCTCTTCATGCATCTCTCCCCAGGAATATATCACATTGTGCTTAGATAACAAAGGCCTACCTTCTGCGGTGCCCCAATGGGCACAAGCTGCCTGAAATGGAAGGAAAAGGATGAAGTTAAACTGTGAATCAGCTAGTTTATCAAGCTGACCTAGAGGAGGAAAGGTATCCACCTTCCACATGCTGCTGAAACTATCAAGCTGCTAAGTGTTTCTTGTGGGTTCCTAAGAGCACAGACATTTGTGCTAGAACATAGCTTCTTGCACATCCTTTGCTGCCAAAAAGGTGGCATCGGTGCCACCAGCCTTTTGCCTTAGCTTAGTCTGAGCAGTTCTAGTTCCCAGGAACTCACCCCCCACTCTGCCCCTGCCATTAATGCATCTTTCTCCAAACTTATTCCTAAGCTTACCATCAACTTGCATTAATCCCGTTTCATTCCAGCCTTTACCAGCATAAAAAATTATATAATGAAACAAAAAGGAAAAAAAAAATAGGCAGCAAAATTTGCAATTCACTTCCCCACAAAATTAAACATTTCATGCAGGAATAAGATTTTTAAAAGTTATGATCAATGCTAACAAGAACTGCAGTAATGTAAAAGTACAAGCAGTCTGACTTCATAGGTCAAGATGTATGGCATTCTCAACTCACAGGACAGGAACTTCTCCCTTGTTTATATCACATCTGCATGGAAGTTTCACCTTTCAATAGTTTCAAACCATTTTAGTCACAGCTAGATGCAGACTTAACAAATTGAGGTAAAGGAATTTATATAGATTTCTAAAAATTAAAAAAAAAAAAAAAAAAAAAAAAACAGGAGGAAACTAAACAATGTGTTTCATTCGTAACAACAAAAGTTGTTTCCTGCAAGGGAAAAATTTCTGAAGAAACATCTAGAATTGACTGCAGTTGGTTCCTATGCATATCTGCATGGCTGCCAGCTTTGTATGGCAGAACAACCACACTTCTGTATGCATACAGCCAGTTGTCACTATTAAAATTTCATCTGTGTGCTTAGCTGCCCTCTCATATTTGACCTGTTATATATACCAGCCTATTGGCACTCAAATAAAAGCCTGTAATAAAACTTACTCCACAAAAGCTAGGATCCAGTGGAGCCCACTGTGTTACACCAGCATTCAGGAATTGATGCCCGATTTGTGTTTATCTAATGACTAACAAATCCACAAAAAGCAAAATAAAGAAAAAGTCACAGAATTTTATCTTAAAGCAAGCACAAAAGTAAAAATACTTTTAGGGGAGAAAAAAAAAAAAAGGCGACATCACAAAATTCCACTTAAAAAGATTTTCAACTGTGATTTCCAATAAGTACAAGTTGAAGTTGAGCCAACCTCAGTTTGTGCGTAGACCTCGGGATTCTGGTTGTAAATCTTTGCTATCTGGTTTCCTGTAAAACGCTGAGAAAGAAATGCAAATGCTTAGAAACACAAACCTTAAATGGAGTCAATAATCATTAACTCTGTGTAATGAGTTCAGTACATTGCACTTTGGATATTTAATTTGTCTGATGCATGATGAAAGTCAGTGCACAGCAGGCAATCTGCACTAAACAGGCTATAACACATGGTCTCATTATGAGAATTTTGCTCACCTTTAAAAAAAATCTGAGAAAAAAAAACATTACTATACATAATTTACATTTCAGAAATGACGGTTCAGTGGAATGAATCACTCTTATTACATGCTCAGGAACTAACACTATTGAAATGCTGCCTTCACCTTCTTAAAAAGGTTTAGGCTATCCAACCTGCGTGCCTCTCTGTGAGGAAGGTAAGTGGGAACAGGCAGGAAGTTTTATACTTAAAGAAGCAACATCAGTACAAGATATTAACAGTTTTGAGAAGAACTATTTTTCCTTCATGTATTATATCAAATAACTAAAAGCCCCATAATACTGATCTTCCAAAACCTTAACCTTTAGTAAGTTAAAAATAAACCGTTAGTAGTATATAAAATCTGATTTCAAACACCGGCTATAAACCTTTCATGATTCAAAACCAGAATGAGAATTCTGGGAGGTTAGAGCCTTACTTTACTGAACTAACAGCGAGAGCAGACAGGTGCAAAGATGCCTGCAGGGCAGCCCCACTCCCACTCCATAACTCTTTGTCATGGTTGTAAGAGAGGGAAGTGCTGGGAAGATGAGATGAGTGACAGAGCACTCCCTGATAGAGTCCCAAACTTCTGAAGCTCACTTTTCTTAGGTTAACACAGCTGCTTGTTAGCCTTCATGGAACATCAAAAGGGCAATCTAAATTACAGAAGTAGCCTAGAGCAGTGATCCCAAAACACTGAGTCATTAACCCCAAGTAAATCTGTAACACAAAGTGAATTGTGATCCCAATGGAAACCTGGCTGCACAGGAGCTCCCAGCAGAGAGCTGGACCCTGAGACCGTAAGTATGGACACTGAACACCACATCTGGGGAACCACAGGCCAAGAGCAACAGCTTAATCCAACTTACTCCTGCACTGCTTCTTGAAGTAAAATTTCTAGTGTTTTGCCTAATTTTACTTGAGAATTTCCACAGAATAGGATTTCCACGTCTTTCTTTGTGAGCTTACTGTAAAGCATAATATCACTGGAGTTTCTTTAGAAACACTGAATAAAACTGCCTCTTTTATAATTAACGGCTGATCATTATCTGCTGTGATGTGACAGAGTTGGTTTTGGTCACAAGACTGCTGAGGACTTTCTTGTCATGCTTCTTACCTCATAGGCTCGAGAACCAGTGATATTTGCTAAGTGCTGTGCTCCTCCCACAGCATTCTCCAGAGCGCTGCACTGCGAAGCTGTGCTAGAATCCATCCAGATGGGGCTGTTACTGACAGCAAAACAAGCCTGGAACAAACAGTATTCTATAAGAATAACACCTCATCTCTAAGAAGTCCCTACTGAAACAATAACAACACAGCAGACAGAGGAGTCAGCTCACAGGTCAGTTCTCTGATGTCCTTTCAGTAACTAAAGGAAAACAGTATTGGTCAGTATGTCAGCCAGTGGTGGAAAGCCTAACCCAAATGTCACACCTGAGGGAAGCAGCAGGCTTTATCTGCTGGTACATCACACATACCCTGCAGCTGAACATACTGCAGCAACGTATCTGTACATTCCTTTGGAGGCCAAAGCCCCAGGATGTTTTATACAAGCTCAGACTCACTTTGACAAGCTTCTTCCCTCAACACTTAGATGATCTTTCTAGAGCTCTTCTAACAGATTTCTCTTCACTGACTGGCATAATAATTAAGCAAAACAATGAGGCTTACCACATCACCAGATAGCATTTTCATTCCCTTTCCAAGATTTCTACATGAGGTATCTCCAAAATTAATCATTTAATAGATCAGCTTATACAAATGCCTCTCCGTCAGTATTCGATTGTTGTTACTGATCTGAGATTCACAGAATACCCCAAGTTGAAAGAAACTCACATGGGTCATCGAGTCCACCTCCCAGCTCCACACAGACCAAGCAAAACCCAAACCTGTATCTGAGAGCAGCGTCCAAAGGCTCCTTGAGCTCTGGCAGCTCAAGGTTGTGCCCACTGCTCTGAGCGAAGAACATTTTCCTGACACAAGCCCTTCCCTCTCATGGCAGGCCGTGTTGAGCCTGATTCACCCCAGGACACGGCTGCACATTGAACTACAGATAGGACTTCCAAAGGAAAGCTGTTTTCTCCCTATTTTTCAAATACTAATTTGTCAAGTCTACGTGCAAAACACATCAAACCCCTGCCTCCAAAAAAGTACTCAGGTTCAACAAAGTATTTGGTAGGAGATTCTGTCCACTTTATCATTTCAGAGCTAAGTGTAAATTTTTATTTTTTTTTAATATTTTCCAATGAAAACTCAAGCACTGCGGGGAAACTCTGGTGCAATAATATTCTTCACCATTTTTTCTTTTAATATGGGTTAAAAAACCTACAATATTTACAGGTTGTTTACAAAAATGTTATGTTTAAAGAACAAACAGGCTCTAGCTCTGACATTAAAAGATTCTGGGATGCCTACTGGCACCAATAAGCTTTTAAAACACTATATACTTTCACTCAAGAGAACAGGAAATGCCAGGAGCTCTGGAGCTGAAGGAATAACCAGTACATTTCACTTTACACTGCAGGAAAATGCAACCAGAGAAAACACTTGCAGGGAAAAAAAAAAAAAAAAAAAAAAGCAATGCATGAAGACCAGGCAAAGGACAGTGCAGCTCTCCTTTCAAAGTTCTTGTGTGAACATTACCTTCAGTGACTGATGTAAAGGCAGCTCAGGTGATGCATTCTTTAAGATTTGGTTGCTTCCTTTCTTCCAATATACACTTCCATGTTGCTGTAAGAAGTGCAAAAATACAAGTTGGAGATAGCCTCCCAGGATATGAACTTTGCAGCTTGATCTGAATTTGAAGCTCTTAGGGACAGAGAACTCCCTCCAAACTACAAGAAAGAAAATGTACCTTCTCAAACCCAAGTGCCTCATATTAAAGGTCTATTTGAGACTGAGCAAACCAGAAAACATAGGAGTTGAGACAAATATGACCTTAAACTACAGCAACTTTTAGTGGAAGCTGTTATCACACTACTAACCCATGCCATTAGCTGTTTCTTTGAGGGCTCTTCCAGCTGTAGCAAGAGCTGCACAGACAATTTGTTCCTGGCTCTACCTGCACAGACCCCAGGTCCCGCAGTCGCGTGCCCATCCCAGCCACTGCTAACCAACTGCATAATACTGAATAAGCTGCTTAACCTCCAACTCTCAGAAGCCTTTCTAATGTCAGACAACTCTAGCTGTTCATATTTAGATCACCCAAAGCTAACTATAAGGCACCATTCAGTGTTCCACTAATGATGAACCTCACAGGCCCACAATTATTGACCCACGTTATGATCCAGATGGTATCAACGTTTCTGTTCCAGTTCTGCTGACAACTGAGACCAACTGGCACGCTGGTACGCCTCTGCTATCTGATTGGCAATACAGAGACAAGATTCTTAAGAGAAAAGGAAGAATGGCAATGTGAGTTGGAAAGTGGCAGTTAAAGGAAATCTATTCTACCTGAAAGAATCTGAATGTAGCAACCCCAAGTTATAGAAGCATAGTGGTTTTAATTCGAAGAAAGAAGTTGAAGCAAAGGGAACACTGGCAGTTTGGAAAACCAATTCCTACTTCTGCTTGAGAGAGCTGCACTTTCCTTCCAGTCTCTAACTTCTATTCCACTAAGGAATTCCTAACAAAGCCTTGATGCAGGTTATTATTTTCAGACACTTTGTTCCAGCAAATAATACATGGAGATCAAAGCAACAATTTAGATTAATTAGCCCCAGATCTACTTAATGAATAACCTAGCTCTCATGTGTCAGAATTAGCTATGACTTTACTGGTTTCCTCACTTTGAATACAATTTTAAAATCTGCGAAAGGTGCAAAAGCTTCCTTGTTTCACTACCAAAGTATTAGGAGACAAGCAAATTAACTAATTATCATGATGGGTTTATAAATCTGAAAAAAATAAACTAAAAATGGCAGAACAAATCATGGCAAAGGCAGAATATTTGTCCTCTATGACAAGATGAATATTTGTCCTCTTGACTGCATCAAAGGCAAATCTCTGTCCTAATCAATAAAAACCGTGCTCAACAAGACTTTATTATGCCTTCAGCAACCTCAGCTAATCATTTTCTTTTTTCTACCCTGTTTCTACAAGCACCTAGATATGCACAAAGTTATCCCAGCCACTTCAGATCTGCGTACATAATTTAAACAACAGGAAGCCAGCTATTTATGCACTGTACAGTGCACTTGTTTAGATCAGTAAGTCTACCCTCCACTCCCATTACCTTCTGTAGATTGCTCCATATGTTTCAGGTTTTAGGCTCCCTTGAGTAACACATCTTTTAATGGCTGCTTAATATGGAAGATTTGATATTACTTGATGTCTTTAAGATCTACCATAATACAGAATGGTTTTAAACTGAGACAGGGAAGGTTTAGGTTAGATCTTAGGAGGAAGTTTTTCACACAGAAGGTGGTGAGGCACTGGAACAGGTTGCCCAAGGAGGCTGTGGATGCCCCATCCCTGGAGGCATTCAAGGCCAGGCTGGATGTGGCTCTGGGCAGCCTGGTCTGCTGGTTGGTGACCCTGCACATAACAGGGGGGTGAAAGTAGATGAGCACTGTGGTCCTTTTCAACCCAGGCCATTCTGTGATCCTATGATATAATTATTAAAAGGAAGTATATGACTAGATAGTATGCCTTCATTAGAGTTTACGTTAAGAGTGATTTCTCTTTTTATGAACTAACCTGGCCAGCACCAGACAAAGCTCTGACTTGAGAGAAGTTAAATCCTGAAGACTTCATCTTTTCCAAAATCATATCCAGAGCCTACAAGAACAAACAGAATCAAGAACGACAGTAACGAGATACCAAATTATGCATACTCACAGGCCTTGGGATTAAAGAGTAAACTCATGTCATCACTTGTAAGAGTTCATTGGCAGGTAATGAAAAATTAGCTAATGACAAATTAGCTAATGACTATGGATTTCAAGAAGCCGCATACATTAATTTACTAAGTAAGAGTCCATAAAAGGAAAGTTGAATCACAAAGAGGAAAAAAAAAATATTTAAACTAGCTGAATCACAAAGAACCATTCTTTGAAATCTAAATAAAAGGAAGATTTAATAAATTCCAATTCATTTAAAAGCAACTATTAAGAGAGCCAGATACAAAACACAATTAACTTTTTCCGTTCTTAGTTTTGGAGATCTATGACATTTTTAATGGTGTGCAACCTACAAGTCATCCTACAGGATGCTAAAAGGCAACCTCATTATCACCAACTCCAGCATCTGCTGAAAGTACATTTTTGCACTGAAGTGCCTAGGTTACTTTCGCTCTATTTTACTAAAATTTAAAACCAAAAAAATCAATCTGTCTTTATTTAAGCTGATTCAGATCTGCATTTCTCAGACTTTCTTGATAGATGGACCACCATAATGCTTCAAAATTTCCCAAGAAACCATTATCATATACTAATTTAATAAATAAACTGTTTATTATGTTTCTACAGACCACCTGCAACCAATTTACCAAATCTTCTTGTATTATCAGACAGAACTGCTGTTGATCACCAACTGGGAATTCTGTGACCTTTTAAATGTCTTTAACTATTCAAATCACAACAGCACCATGCGAGAGCAAGAGTTGCAGAAACTGCTTTCAAAACAGCAGACAATGTTATCTGTATTTCAAAATAAATGCCAGTCAAGATGACTGGGAATTACTAAATAAATTGCTCTTCAACCACTTGCCATTTGAGACACGAATCAGTTAGCAAAGTTCATTCTAAAAAGACAGTGCAACCTGGATGCTGCACAACCACAGTAAAGCTAGGCAAAGCTTCTTATAACAGAAAGGAAGCTGAACCACATACTACAAATACTCCCAGAGGGCTGACATAACAGCTCATCCATACCTTGACCCACATTAGCACAGGAGAAGTGACTGTCAGTCGGTCACTGTGAACGTGGGCTCCACCTTGAGTCCTAAAAATGGAAAAATAGTATTTTCTTCATAAATTCAGTACATTTTTACCCATCAAGCAAAGTTTTTCAAGTATTTTAACGACTAAAGAGAGCTTGCAGTGTTGTTTGGGGGTTTTTCTTTTTTTGTTAGGAGCAAAGAAAAGATTAGAGTTTGAAAGCTGAAAAAGGTCAGCTCTTAGGAAACAGCATTAGAGAGAGACCCAATGCTAAAGCAAATAAATTGCAAGGAAGGACTTTGGTCCTGGTGTAAGATCTGTGATAGACTCTAGTGCTGATGCTGCTCATTGGCTCCACACAAGTAACAGTTATCTTTAAGTTTCCTAACTGTCACCATTAGTGACTTAAATCTAGAAGATGAAACTCCGTTTTTTGCTGTAAGCAAATGTACTTTACTGACACTTATGACCATAGCGGATGGAATTTGTAAATTCTCATCTATAAATCAGAATTTATACATTCTAATGTGCCATTGGGAGCCACTGAATCTGTCTTCAAAAGCCTTTTAGAAGTTCCTCTCATGCAATTTATTCACTGTTATCACAGCATTCCATCCTGACACAGAGGCAGTGCTTACTTCTGTGTCCAAAAAGAAACAGCCACCTGTTAACAGCAAAAGTCCCAGATGAGAAAATACACATTGGTTAGTTTACACATAATGCCTTAGGGTGAGAGGGTCTTTTTATTTCCTCTTTCTCCTCTTGGGAATTCTTGCCATATTTACATATCAAGCAAGGTAAGGGCACAAACTTCACTTGTGAAGTACAAAACACAAATGCAGCATAACTGCTTCCATACCTCTACACATACCAACGAGAGCAAAGCAGGCAACAGACCTGTCTCAATAGTCAAAGTTCTAAACGAGATTATCCAAGTAAAATACAAAAAAAAACTTACTTAAATTCTGGAAGGTCTTTATCAAAATTAACATTATCCTCATAAATGACTCTCAGATGTTCATCAATAGCAATGACTTTCAGCTAGAAGAAATAAAACAGGATGTTAACAAAAACCGTCCAGCAACATAATTAGATAGCACTGGTAATTCATTTATAGTAACTCAATTCTCACAGATAAAAAGGGAAAGAAGATCACCCCAATCCATACAAATGACTGTAAGTACGGACACAATTTTACATGAAACAAGTCATTGTGTGAATTTACAGCATGTCAGTTACCCAGCAATGTGTGTATTTGATTGCATTTTCCCTTACACTTTCTCTCTCTCTTTAATTACACTAGAATAAGATGCAAGCTAAAAGAAAAAACAGTAAACGAGATACACCATTCCCAGCTTGCACCACAGTAACCAATCCATCCAAGGAATACAGTATCTTAGGTTAAACACGTTGTATTTTCTGTGTGTTTTTCTTAATAGCCTCATCTTCAGTGATAGGGCTGGAGCACGTCCCCTATGAAGACATGCTGGGGGAGCTGGGCTTGTTCAGCCTAGAGGCTGTGGGGTGACCTCACTGCAGCCTTTCAGTACCTAAAAGGAGCCTATAAGCAGGAGTGGAGTCAACTCCTCTAAAGAGCAGGTAACGGCAGGACAAGGGGAAGTGCTTTTAAGTTGAAGGAGGGAAAATTTAGGTTGGATATCAGGGAGATCTTTACCATGAGAGCAGAGAGGTGCTGGAGCAGGCTGTCCAGAAAGGAGGATAAGGATGCCCCATCCCTGGAAGTGTTCAAGGCCAGGTTGGATGGGGCCCTGGGATAGCGTTAAATATGTAGGTTGGTGACCCTCCCTCTGTTTGGGGGGTTAGAGATTCATAATCCTTGAGATCCCTTCTAACCCAAGCCATTCTGTGATCCCTTGATTCTGCAATATTATCCAAGAACTTTGCAGACCTTTAAAACACTTTGGGGATCTTCCCTTAGCCCTAAACAGGGAGTAAGCTGATCTCCACCAGGCAAAGCTCAGAAGACATTACACAGCTGCGCACTTAGCTTCTGCAGCCAATGCAAAGCAACATCCCAATCTCAAGTCCATCAGGCTGAGCTTTCTTGCAAGCACTGGCTAGGAGGTACCAGAGAGTTTCCCACTCTAGCTTTTGTCAAGTTTAACTAGTGATGAAGAAAAACATTAACAGCCTCAAATAAAAAGCAAGAATGTAGTTCATGTCCTGCATTTTAACAAAGGAAAGAACGCAAGCTGCTGCTAAATGAACAGACTGAAAAAAAACTACAAAGATCGTCATCTCAAAGAGCCGTATTCAAGTAACAAAGCCATCGCATTTGGGGGTGGGTTATTTAATTTTAGCCATATTAACGTAGGGCCTCATTTATGCACTACCACCACTCATTACCAAGTTGGTGCACTGTGCTAGCTTTAACATGGCTCTGACCAGCTGCAGCTTAATTGGCTTTCTGCTTGCTATGTTCTCCCTTAAAAATAATCAATTTAATACGAGTAACCTGCATATGCCTCTTCAGCACAGCCATAATGAAGTGACTTACTTGCATCCCTGCTAGTTAAACAAATTTGGGCAGTGTGGTTGACACCAGACTATGCTGACAATTCCAAAACTGAGGAATTCCAGAATTCCCAGCAATTGTAAAACCCTCAGCATTAGAGCGCACAGTTCT
The DNA here is from genome assembly GCF_951394365.1 of Tetrao urogallus. Lineage (NCBI taxonomy): Eukaryota > Metazoa > Chordata > Aves > Galliformes > Phasianidae > Tetrao > Tetrao urogallus. Next base: position 45,358,430 of record NC_136820.1, on the reverse strand, counting down.
ACCAACGCTGATTTGGCCACCTGGGCCAAAGGACAAGAGGCAGAGGAATGCAGCCCGGTTCGGACGTGCACCTTCAGACAAACAGCAGCAGCACATCGCTAGAAGAGGTGGCCCAACAACCTTACGCAGGCAGATGGAGGCGTGCAGAAGGCTGGGCGGATATACAGCAGCTTGCGCTCTACAGCAGCCAGCAAGAGGCAGTGTTCCCGACTCGGGAAGAGGAAGCGCCGAATTCCCGGGGAGCAGCACGGCACGGCCCGTTAAGCGCGAGCAGCCGGCTCCAGCCCGCAGGAAGCAGCGGCGGAGCCACGTAAGGAAGGAGAGGAGGGAAGGGAAGGAGGAAACCTGCGGTACCTGCTGCGTGCTGAAATCCCATCCCAAGAAGCAGGGGGCGGCCATGTCGAACCCCGCCGGGCAGGGAAGCGGCGGCCTTAAGCCCGGCCTTCCCCCGGAACAGAGCTCCGCACCGCAGCGGCTGCTTAAAGGTGAACCCGAGTTAATGAGTGTTCGGCTGCGGCTGGGCGAGCAGCGTCAGGTTCTGTGAGTCTGCAATCAGGGAAGGTCCAGCTGGACAAAGCTGAAGCACCGATCTGTCTGAAAGCGAAGGCGTGTCGAATGGTCACCCGGTTTGTAGTAACGCTTCTTTAAATCACAGGATTGCAGCGGTTGGTGCTGCTGAGATTCCTCTGTCCACGAAGAGATCGGGCTGGGTGGATCTTACTGCATGTTTCCTATAAATAAGGACAGATATGGAATTGGTAGGCTTGAAACGCTCCCGTTTTCAATGTACAGTTGCTCACAAAAAAATAAATAAAAATAAAAAATTGAAGTCACAGAATCACACACAGGCCTGTGTTGAAAAGGACCACAGTGATCATCCCGTTTCAACCCTCCTGCTATGTGCAGGGCCACCAACCACCAGACCAGGCTGCCCAGGAAGTCAGCCCTAAAGAAAGCCACAGGAATGATGAATCGCTTTGGAAAGAGACAGCTGTGCAACTTTCAAAAGAAGGTGTCAGTACTGAAAAAGGAAGCTTTTTCAGGAAAAGTACTGAAAAAGGATTAATAAATTACATAAAGCAGTCTTACATCGTGAGAATGTAAGAATCAATTCCGTCCTTCAGCAATGAGATCATCCAGCGGTCAGACTGCTGTGTGAAATGCTTGCCTTTAAACAGCACAGAAAAGTTATAGGATTGGGATAACAGCCCTAGTGTTATCAGATCTTAAATTATTGTGGAAGAATGCATAAGGATTCCACAAGGACAGAATGGGAAAGTTAATTATGCTACTTTTACTGTTAGGTCTTTCTAATGAAAATCAGGATGTTCTCAGAACCTCATTCTGTCTTTCTTACACCTCATCCCAACAGGTCAGCATTCTCCCAGATTTAATTGCTTCTGTATGGAAAATTGACATTGCAGCTTTTCTTTCTGTGTTAAGGCTTATGCTGGCGGTCATTGCCATAACCTCTAAAATCGTTTCTTGAAAGCAAACAAGGATTAGAGCTGTGTTGTTATCAGTGAAGTTGCATTCATGTGCCACTGATGTTTTGGTACTGACGAGTCCAAAATTTCCAGAGAGCATGGACAAAATGTCACCATCACAGATTAACAGTTTGAGGCACAGCAAAGATTAATCACTCACAGCACGTATATACAGTAAAGGGAAAAGTGGGCTTTTTCCATTTTCCTATCAACCAGCTTCTGCAGTTTTGCACAGACCTGCTATAACAAAGGAGCAATACTGCTATGCTTTAGGCCTCTAGCTGTTCTGGTAAATTTTAACTACTCAGCTAACTAATGATATTGATTTCCCCCCCAACCTAACTACTGTGCTTCAGTATCATCCTGTCATCTGAAAGGTGCCAGAAAACTAGGGAACAGCGAGACCAGACCTTTGTTTGATACTAATTAGCATTACCATACTGACTGTAGTCCTGATGGATGTGGGCTACATAATTGAATGGTAGGTGAAAGTATTTACACCTTCATAGGAGAAGTCCACAAGCTGCTTCAACGCTACCCATCCTTTTGCTTCCAGCAGATTTGGGGCCTCTACCTACTTAAGTAGCTAGACAGCCAAATATTCTCCATCCCAAACAAGTACTTCATATTGGTACATCAGCAAAGGTTGGCTCAGCACAAACAAGACAGCATTACACGTAGTGCATGTACACAGCTGATATCCCTACAACTAAGGCAGTCCATGTTAGACCTAGCATTGTTAGGCTTGGTGGCACAACTGTGCTTTTTCCCATAAGAAATCTTGTGGGTCTTTAATTAACCTCAGAAACATCAAAGTGTGCTACGTTGGGTCAGATGAATTTCTGCCTATTTGCCAGCCAGTCTCACAGTCATATGCAATGCTGCTAATTAAGTGGGAGAATGTTTACAGTTCTAAGTTCTATGTAACGTAACAATAATACTCCACCTTAAGGAAAAAAAAAAAACAACCTCAGTGTGGGCACTAGAGCTGCTTTCTGGAAAGATACCTGAACAACAATAATTCTCTAAAGGTCATCCCTTTTCTACTTAGCACCACCCGTATTCTGTTATCAGAATTTTCAGCAATGTTCAACCAAGTGCTGATAATTCAAAATACCACAGTATCATAAATTAAAATACAAAGTTGCTGTTCTTTGTAATGAGATGAACCTGTAACATCAAAAATGTTTTCCCTTCTGTAAATACGCACTTATCCACTAAAGTACTTTATGCTAACAATTGTTAGCAGACACTGTAGAGAACCTCAGCTTTCACGCTGCAAGAATAAATACTTATTGTTTAAAAGTAATGTATCAGGACTGTTGTTATCCACTAATTTTAGTGATTGCACTGTGAATGAGCAAAAGTTTATAAGACAAAGATCCAGCAGAAGCCCCTTGCACGAGTTCCACTACAGGAAGCCCAAACCAGTTGTTACATTGGGACTGAAGACATACCTTATTTAGGTGTAGAAATTATCTGCAGCCTTATTGCAGGATTTAGTTCTTGGCACGTGTATACTCAAATTCCCAGGTGTTGGACTGCACTAACTAACTAAGGGCCATTAAGAGGCCACCCCTCATGAAGAACTGGCACAGGGTTTCAGATAATAGCCTATGAAAGCACAGGAACAGTGGGTACTTGCAAAGAATTTAAATGATGGCTTCGCTGCCCAATCTGTTGGTTATACTGTCAGTTTCATGTGTATTGGTCAGGTCAGAGCCTGCACTAAATCATGTACATAAAATCCTCCAATTTCATTTCTACTAATTTCAATAGAAATCTATTGAAACCTCTCCACTTCAGTAGGCGCTGAATCAGGCACTGTGGAATTGCTTCTGGGTTTATATACTCTAGTTTTACAGATGTCATTTCACTGACTTCAGTTATGTTACTAGTGATTATGAAGTGCAGAACAAATTCCTCATGAGATCCCTGCATGGAAGTGAAGGATGTTTCTGACTGGCAAATCATTTTTTTAGGACACTTCCCTCCTCTGTACAGATTTCAAGTCCACATTCACTCCGCAATAGTGGTAGCACTCAACCATCCTCTCTGGAGGACTGTCTTAACCACAGTCATTTGCGAGGCTTATTCAGTCTTACCCACCTGGCAGATTCCCTTCAAGAGGAATACTGAAGTGGCTTGTGTCCTAAAGCCCAAAAGCAAGATGTTGTCATCCTGATAAAACTTTTCATTAACAACAGATTAACCAGTTCTTTCGTGCTGTATCTGATTCTTATCACTCTTACAGATAAGTACATTTTATTGATTAAAAACAATCAAGGGTAAATTAATTCCTACTCAAACAATGCCTTAAGTGGAAAAAAAATAAGAGCCAAGCCTTGCACTTTTTAGCACTATCCAGCAAGAAGGAAAAATTATTTTACAATCAAGAATAAATCAAATTAATGTAGTTTACAAGTGAAAAAAAAAATCAAGGCAGAAAATTTATATAGCTTATCCAATCATTTTTAGATCTTATTTGAACTTGGAACGTCTCCTTGAGTTCCTCCATGCAAGTGTTTTTTGTCTGTTGCAAGAACAAATAAATGTAAGTGGCTGGAGCCATTGTAACTCCATGGGCAGGAAACACTGAGAAACAGCTCATATAGAAAATATACTTACAGAGCAGTACCATAAAGATGAGCTCTGTTTATCAGTAACTGGAATTTAAGACATTCAAAAATCAAGGAAACTGCAGTGAATTTCCAAAATCCTCTCAAGGCCTATTTGTGAAGGCAATTTACTTCCCTCTCGTCCACTTCTCATGGACAGTTTTATAACGTTAATATCATAGAATGATAAAATCGTATGAGTTGGAAGGGAGTCTTAAAGACCATATGGTCCAATTCCCCTGCAGCGAATAAGGACACCCACAGCAGCATAAGGTGCTCAGAGCCCCATCCAGCCTGACCTTGGCTATCTCCAAGACTAAAACCACCATTTTGTTTGTCATTCTGATTTAAGAAACCCTGTAACTAAGAAGAAAGGGAAACAGGAAGGAAAGATGGCAGGGTTCATTTGTGTACAATGTCTAAAAAGTAAATAACTTCACTTAATTCTTTGACTTGCCTCTGCACATTGTCACTCACAAGAGGGCATCTGAGGAGTTCTCAGTGGGCAACCAAAACAAAACCACAAAATGAAGAGCAAATCCTGACCTTACGTTTTGGATGCTGACTGTTCAAACAGAGAGAGACATTCCAGTCCTACTCATGCAGACAACCAACAGAGTAAAGACAGCTAACAGTGCAAAGCTTGGCATTTTAAATTACTTTCCATAGCAGTTAACGTTCCAAAGGAAAGTTAATTAATCCTCAGCACCAACAGAGTGAAGACAGAAGAACAGAGGTTTTAAATGCTGCTTATGCCGGGCACAAAAAAAAATACCCCACATGCAGGACATCTGCTGCATTTAACCCCTCACCATCAGCACAGTTTAATTTAATGTAGGTGAATCCATCTGAGCCAGGCTCTGATTCACTTGATTGAGCTCTAGGAGTCCCTGTTCACTGCAGGGGAGTTGGACCAGATAACCTTTAAAGGTCTCTTTCAACTCAAATGATTCTGTGATTCTATGAATCCAGTGATTTTGACCCTACTGCCTTTATCACCCACAAAAAGCAACCAAAAACCAAAAGCCACAGTGATTGTGCAAAGGAATGGCATAGCACCAAGGTTTCAACACATGCAAAACCAGATATGAGAAGCAAAAGGTCAGCAGATAAAAGAAACATCTCAAGACCATTCTGAAATCTTGCACCATGGGCTTCTTCATGCCACTCTCATGGATGTGCAGAGAACACCAAAAAATGATCTTACATCACTAGAGAGTGCTGTGCTCTGACTACTTAACCAGTCCCTAACTGCAGTGTGCCTGAAAGCTGTGCTCTGAGTAACAGAAAGATATGCGCTCTTGTAAAAAACCTCATTAAAAAGTAAATGATTACTATTGATTCTGCTAATATTGTCTGGAGCACCAATAAGGGCAGCTACCCTGTTTCCATGTTTCTTATTTGTTACTAAATTTTCTAACAATCTAATAGTTTCCAACAATTCAAACTATGTGTAAGTAATACATACATGTCTATAGAAAGCTACAGAAGGGGGATTATCATAGAATTACAGAATCACAGAATGGCCTGGGTTGAAAAGGACCACAATGCTCATCCAGTTCCAACCCCCTGCTGTGTGCAGGTCACCAACCAGCAGACCAGGCTGCCCAGAGCCACATCCAGCCTGGCCTTGAATGCCTGCAGGGATGGGGCATCCACAGCCTCCTTGGGCAACCTGTGCCAGTGCCTCACCACCCTCTGTGTGAAAAACTTCCTCCTAAAATAAAAAACCTAATAAAACCTAAACCTCCCCTGTCTTAGTTTAAAACCATTCCTCATTGTCCTATCATTATCCACCCTCGTAATCATCTAGATTAAATCTAGATATCTGTATTCTGTCTTTGTACCCCTCACAAACAGGCCACGTGCCTGTAATTCCCCACATGAGCAATGTGAATAACCATATACGCCTCCAGCCCCAGGTGTGCCATAAAACCCAGGGCTGCAGGAATTGCATTCAGTCGTAGTTAACTGTTCTGAGCATTTTTTTTTAATTATCTTTAAATCAACAGTGATTCCTACAAGATCCTTCAAACATTTTTAGAATAAAAAATGATTTACTACTTACAAATTAATTAGTATGTGATAAAATTAGTTGCATCTTTTTAAATGAGATTTTGCAACCAAGGTCAAGGGCAGTACGCATCTACATCAAGTTCTGAAAACCATTGCTTTTGGACTGTAATATACTCACAAATTTATTTTGCTTCAAGGAAATGAAAAATTGCTTCCATTGTGTGATGGATGGACAGACTTAAGAGAAAATATAGCACTTCAGACTTCAGTGGATAATGAAATTAAAATCAGTCATAGATGATTTTAAGAGTTTGTTCAATTAAAGACAAGGCTATTTTTTAATTAATTTTCTTTCAGAAACCTAATCATGACACTGAGTTTTCAGTACTGTTAAGAAATGCACGTAGCAATGCTAAAAAGCGGCTTGGCTGCTCGTATTCCTCAGAAACACGCAAAGGAAATTTGGGCCTCTGATGTTTTAGGACTAAGCCTACAGTCACATCACTCCAATAGTGCCATCTGCTGCATATTTTAAAAGCACACAGCGGTCTGCAGATCTGAGTACCTCCATTTAAAGAGTGAGTGATGACTGGCTTAAACACAAATCATCATTTCCATTTTGTATGTATCAAAGACAGATTTTTTTTTTTTCCTTTTACCTAAACAGGCTGGAGTACAAAGGAAGGTGTTCCACTGCAGTATAAGAACAGAAGCCTCAGGTAAGCAATTTGCAAGCTTATGTCAGTGGTGTAACAAAAATTAGTTGCATCAGCTCACTATACATCAAAACCACAACCCCATTTTCTCTGTGATCCCCAGGATATTGGATCTGCACCTCATTTTATGAATCACATCCTGACTGCAACTTATTCACAAACCACACGTATGTATGTGTATATACACGCCTTGATAGCAAGCAAAGTAAGCAGAGCCAAATGCATGCATGCACACAAACACACTCCACCTGAGGCAGAATCAGGATGCCATGCTCACAGCCGTTCCCTGTAAAGGAAACAAATCCAGTGTGTAAGGGACGGGCTGAGCAACACAAAAGCTAATCCTGTTCCTGGTTCCCCTGACCTGTTGTACCACCTGCACTCACTCTATTTCACTGGGCAGCTCTTTTCTTTCGTTCTGTTTTTGTTATTTACCCATGCAACTGTCTGGAAAGAGGCTGCCTTGTATAGCGCACGTGCAACTGAGCGTGATGGCCTTCCATGAGCCTGAGGCAATGCTACAGCACGAGTGATCAAAAATGATAACACTTCCTGATCAGATAAAAACTCCTACTTTCAATGCCCTTCTAATGGGAAGAGAGGTGGACATCTTTTAAGACAAAGTGTACATTCACGTTAAGGGATGGGATCACGGTAATTCTGTCTGCAGCACACACTCAGGGTGTACAAGTCACTTTCTCAGGAGGTCAGAGAGCCACACAGTGTGACTGGAATTTTAAGAAGGTTGGGGAACTTTTATGGCCATTAATAATGTTTGTATTGAATACCAGCTCAAGCTGCAATGAGATTAATTAAATCTCCTGCCCCAATGCAGATACCCACTGCCTGAAGGTCCAAAGGAGGACTCCATGTGCCAACAACTCAGAACAGCAGAAAAACAAGGCAGCCTTCTGCAGAGCACTAGTGTTTGTCACTACTGAAGGCAGAATATCAAAGCAGATACTCCAAAGCCATAGCACATCAGAACAACTCTTAACACAACACATGCTTTTTCAGGGCTCAGGAGGGAGAAGATGACTTGACAAATAGTCAGCATCTGATCGACTGTTGTGCTTACTTTTCTTTCTGGTAGGGCAGAATGGGACTGCAGCTGAGCTGGGGAACATGATTTGCAAGACACATGCATAATAGAAAGGCAAAAGCAATTAAGTGAATAAGTGAATTAAAGCAGATTTACACCTGTGAGCCAATTGAGCCTTACCAGAACCGTATGCATGTAACTCTGTAGCAAGACTTGTCACCGGAGTACACACAACTTCCAAACAGATTACTAAGATCTGCATGTTTTTGAACCTGATTCAGTAAATCATTTAGAACGCAAATGAGAGCATAATTTCTCCCAGTAAGTGGAAAAATACAGCATGCAGGCATTCCTTCCACACACTGCCCTTTCACACTATTTCTGTGCAATGCTTCTCACTGCAAGGAACCGAGCAGATGAACAATTAGATTGACACTGAACAGTGTTTCAGGCACACAACTCTCTTGGATCCTTGTAATAGCATCAAAAGGACCTGTTTCAGGGACAGAAATGTGCAGCTTATCATTCAGACACTCTCATACTTTAACTCGTAGAAGAAAAAGATGTGTTTGGGTTGGTTTTCTTTTTAATCTTTCCCTCACTGTTACATAAAGCTCTGTTTTGACTTTGCACCCAGGAATATCTTTACCAAGGTTATAAAGGTTGTCAGTTCAGTCTTCACCCTACTGCCCAAGAGGCTCCAATAAGAATGACACTGGGTGAAAGTCAAGGAAGGAGAATGGGAAGGAAAAGACAAAAAAAAAAACTGAAAAGAAACCTGAAGATTTCCCTGATGGAATTACTGTCTTGGTCAGGTCACCATGACAGCACCCCTTTAAGAGTTAGCCTTGCTACATAAACCAGTATTATCCAGCCCTTTGAGCACCTGACCGTGTTCAATGAGGTTTTGAATTTCACTGTTTTTTTTGGCAAAGCCTCATGTGTTCACAACCTTAAGTCAACATTAAATCCAATCATAAATCCTGCTATCACCATGAAATCTGTATGCAGGAGCTCAAAGTGTGCTGCAGGAGAACAAGCTGCTTGAAATCCACAGCTTCAGAACGGACACTTCTGAAAGAAGTAACCCAACTTAGAAAAGAGAATTATTTCATCATTTAGGAAGATTTCAGATACTTTGATGTGCTTTTTTTGCCAACACAATGAAGGAAATGTCCTGCTTCTGCACGACTTTTTCTTCCTTGTGGGAACAGATGGTAAAGGCTTACAAATGCACGACTGGTATTTTTTCAGTGACTCATACCTCAGAGCTACGAGATTCAGATCATCATAAGCAGCCAACCAAGATGGATGTAAGCTTACTTGAGGAGCAGTATGACCACATAAAACAGAAGCAAAAGCTGCAATCACACATTATTGTATTTAAAACAGGTATGCCTGGATTTATAGGAAACGATGTAAATGTAGATGCAAAAACTTTCTATACTGAATAACTTCTATCTTTGTTCTTTTAATGCTTGGCTTCAAGAGAGGGACAAAGTGTCTACTTTTCTGTCAGTTTAGGGTTTTTATTCATTTCACTAACAGGCAGTCTTTTGGCTCTATCAGTAAGTTTCACAGCGGAAAAACATCAATTTGAAATAGATGAATGCATTTGATTAAAGGTTTTACAGGTTTTAAGTTAGGAAAGTAAAATTCTTAACCTTGCTGTTTATTCTTACAGGAGCCATATACTTCACGTCTATCATCAATCTATTTGTGAAATGTACTTTGTCAAATTCTTCCATCAGAACAATCAGTCGTGGATCTTCTGTCTCTTTTTCTCTTCTTTATCTATGTAAAGAAATGCATCCTACAAGACTATAGGAGGCAAAACCAAATATCAAGCAAAAGTTGGGCATCTGCTTAGAAAATAACTTCTACTAAGTAACAGTGGGTATCTAAGATATAATCTTGGAACAAAAGGTCCCTTTCTGAAAACATTTTCATTGCACAGTGCTTGGAAAATAGAAGAAGTGACAGTGTATCAATCATCTTTCTGCTATGCCAGACAGCTTTTATAAAACAAACATTCAACTGTTTTGAAGTTTTCAGTTAAACTACTGCTTGCAATATTGCACCGACATATTTCCAGTTACTTTCTAAGTTAAAGTGATACTGAGAATACTAAATCAATTAATGAAATTGTCTTTGAATGCAATACCAATATGCAAAACGTGCTTAATTCACCTCTGGTGTTAGTAGTTAGCTGAACAAATAGAGAACTTAGGCTATCTTGTTCTTTACATTTTTCTCTACGTTTTTCAGCAGTTCTGGATTTTGGCTGTATCTGACTAGGAGGGTCATTGAAACAATAGACAGAACACCTTATTATGAACCAGAAAATATACTAGCCTCCTCAATATCATTTCACCCAAATGGCTAGAAATTCTAATGTTAAACAAACAAGCAAAAAAGCCTATTTAAGGAAGAAAGGGATGTGAATGTGCGAGCTTATTTAATCAGGTATGGAAAGACAACTAACTTGAAGGCAAAGGAACAATATTAGCCAGTTAAAGAAAGGAAGCAGAGGTCTGTATTCTAATGAAATTCAGATGAAACTTCAAATGTAATACACATAATCAGAGCAATTTTTTTTTCTTTTTGGCCAGGACACTAATTGAAGATTAAAGAAAAGACAAAGTAGGACCATACAGCTCTAAGAATTTAAAAATTTAGTAGGGCTGGAAGTTGATATACATGTTGTCATATGCATGCACATAGCCCAAAACATTAACAAAAACACAGAACCTATGGCAATGAACTTCTGCCTTTAATCACCTTGTGTGGAAGGGGTTAATGTTGCTGTGAGAAACTGCTGAGTTCTCAGCACCACTAAAGCTAACCTTAAACATTCATGTGGTTTGGAAGTTGGAAAAACCTATTACGTAGCTCAGCACTTAGAAGCTGTTACGTGCATCAGTTTCCAAGAGGATGTCAGGATGCAATAACCACCACTATAATGAGATAGCATTGCTACACTCCTTAAGTTACAAGCCTGAGCTATCCAGAAATTCCAGCTCATTCCACAAAGCAGTGTGCACTGCTTTTCTGTACTGACAGTTATCATTTCCTTGTACTGCTACCGTACTCAGAGGGTAAAATTGTTGCTGAAGGGCAACGACAGCAATAAGACTACAGATGCACACAAACCTCCAAGGTCAGAGACATGACATTCCATGGTAGAAGGATGCCTTCATTCCTTCCATGGTCCCAAAAATTCCTGCAAAAAATTCTAACTGGGAAAACCTTGAATTGCTTCCTGCAGATAGGCCATCTGTCTTTCCATGGTGCCACAGTGGTTTTGAGCATTGCAGGTTTACAGCACTGCAGTTGGAATGGTGATTTCAAGATTCCATAAGGACTTCCAGCTCTGCATCTCATTATCTGCCTGGTTTGCCAGAGCAATTGAATTGTAAACCTTTAAACAGAATTTCAGACTCTTTAACTTTTCTAGGTTTTTGACTGGTGAGCTACTAAATGATAAGTCACCTTAAAACAGCTTGCCTCTGGTTTGCCCCCAATACACACAGCCACATTCATATTTCTGCCAGTTCCTGATTCTTTGAGAAAAGGGATGACAAGATTTGAAGATCTCCAGGTAGGGGATAACACGATAGTGTGTTTATTGTTCATTGGCTAACAAGAAGAAAAGCAGTATTTACTTTAGGAATTAAAATAGCATTCAGAGCATGCAGTAACAATGGAATAAACACTGGACCTCTGACTGCAGAAATCTCTTCCAAGACTTCAAAGATCAACTTCTGTTAATTCAGAATCTATGATGACAGCATATGAAAAAGGCCAAATGGTAGACAACCTTACTGCAAGGCTATTATGTGCAATTCAAAAGACCTGTCTTTTCTAAAAGAAAAAAAAGCTTGATCTTAATCAAGCTTTCTTCAGAAGTTCAGGGAGTGCTGAATGTGCATTAGCTCAACAGAGCATGGCTCAGGGCTCCAACATTTCTATTACAGCTCACTGCTCAACTTTGTGTGTCGCACTTGTAGCCAAGGAATCAAATCAAACCTGAACTGAAAACCAGTTTGGATTATTTGACTTGGACTGATGCATTACACTGAACTCTCTGATCAGCTCAAACCAGACTGTAATTCTTCTGAAGACCAGTTCAGATGATTCGAGATAAAACCTGATGTTGCCTATAAACACGAGTTCATCTAAAAGTGCAGAGATATCTACAAGAATATGCAAAGCTGCACCCCTGAGAGTCTCTCAGTTCCTCCTTTCTCTTGTCTTTTCTCTCACACGTGAAGAACAAACCCTCCTTTGTAGCCTGGTGCTGTTGTGCTGACCATTGCTGTGCAAATGGACTTTCCTAGAAGAAGACTGACCATAAGACTGGCCATAACTTTGATTCTCACTGTTTCATGATACAAAATTGTGCGTTCTCATCTCTAAGAATGGCTTCACACTAGGAAATTCTTCTAGTATATTTCACTGTATAGACATATGCACAGACACATGCTCTAAGCTTAGCGTGTGTTTTTGTCTCCTCTCTCCTGATAACACTGCACAAAAGCAGAAGATGCACACGACTCTTGCTTCCCAGCTCTTATCAGATCAACCTTCTGTGGCCAACTGAGGGGCAGAGAAAATTCTATGATACTGTACAGGTGTTGTTGCTTTAGTAGTGGGAGCCAAAGACAGCAGCAAAAGCCTCTCCTTAACTCAAGCCCCATTGTACAGGTTCATTTACTGCCAGTAAATCAGCTGCATCTGATATCTTCAGATCGTTTCTCATAACAGTGATATGAATGACTGTTAAAAGGATTTTTGCATTAGCTTCTTTTTTATGGCAACATCCTACTCCAATTAGTTTCAGTTCAAATTCAAGGTTAGAATTCTCTTAAGTGGCTATTCAGATTTTGTGTTTCAAAATATAATCAACTCTCTATGTCTGTTCTTTTTCACATCAATATGCTTCATCATTTGTATGAAAAAAATTCAGTTCCCTTAACTCAACCCCATAAATAAGGTCAGCATTCTGCACAAGCTCCACTTTAAGCAATATTTATAGTAACTAAAGTGCATTTAATTAGTGCTTACAATGTCAACAGTACTGTTTGTTTATCTTTAGTACAATGGCTCAGATTCTATTCATTTTCAAGGCACAGAAGGCCAGTCATGTTCAGTAATTTAATAGCTGCTACATCTAATTAAGGTAGCATTAGCATTTCTATTTCTAATATCCTATGCATTTCCAGCAGTAACTTTCATAACACATTAGAAATTAAGCCACAGAGATGGGAAAAAATAATTAAGTAATAAATACAAGCCTATACATTAATGATTCTGCGTTGGGAAAAAGAGGAAAGAAATTCAGAATATTTTGGGGTTGTGAATACAAGCTTCAAACAGTATCATCTTGAACATCTGTGTCTCAAATCACAGTACCAATCGACACATTAAGCAGGCCCCTGTTCACCTTAAGAATTTTTGCTTACAAGCAGTTAATTACTGAAAGTCAATTCTCAATCTGTGTTGTTAATGAGTCTTAGAGTAGCGCTTAGATCAATATTGACTTGATAAATTTCCATTATCGTTGAACTGACTCTGTGGTAGCATTCATGTCTTCAAACTGCAAAACTGAGTGAGGAATACTTCTCTGTAATCTGGTATCAAAAGAGTTTGAACTACTCTTGGTCACAGATGGAAGGAGTACAGGCAGTTCTTCAGCTGAAGCAGACCCTTAATTTCTGCCACCCTACTCAAGTGCATATATGTGTTTCTCTTACAGGTGAGCATGAATCCGTTCTCCCAGAATCAATGGTCAATGCTGTTTTAATTAATAAAAAAGTTAAAAATTCAAAGTCATTTACGGAACGTGTCCCTGTCAGAAAGGTCAGGCTGGAGGTAACCAGCAATGGCACTGCACACGACAGCTCACCCTGGCGTACTCACCTGGGAATTCACCGCCTGGCACAAACTCCCTGTAAGAAAGCTCCCTGGGATCTTTCCCACTGCAGGAATGAATCGTGCAGTTTTGACAATCAGAGACTGGTTTCCAAAGAAAATGGCACACTGCAACACAAGGAATTAGAAGAAGCGAGTGAATTATCTGTGCTCAGTTCAACATTGAGCAGTTTCAGCAAAGAGAGTGGCAGCACCATCTCAGGAACTTGCCAAAAGCCTGCTCTGAAGTCAGACACTTCAGCAGTCGGGACGCATCAGCACATTTCCTCTACAAAATATATGCCAGCTTGTCACAAGTTAGACTTTTATCCTTTCCCTAACAAAAAAGCACCCAGAATTTCAGAAGCAGCAAGGAGGCTTGGATTATATGTCTCACAGTGAAGACACTCAGCAGTAAATAAAGTTCAGTCAAAAATTTGAGTAAAACTTAAAGCAGCAAAATAGCATTCCTAGTTACTGTGATCAACCTGCTGAAGGTCTCCTATTAGCCAAGGAAGATCTTCACAAAATAAATTGTTGCTGTACAATCTAAAGAGAGTTGTAAGGAAAATGTTGGACTGAAACAGAAGCTCACTTTTGTTATTCTAGATACTGGAGCGATTTTTCTGGGCTGTTTCCCCTCTATTTTCAGATTACTTATTTAGGAAAAAGACTGCATCATAACAACATTTGAAATATCTGAGAGCTATAGCAAACATTAGCAAAACTGCTGATGAAACGACAAGGCTGAACTTCAGTATGGTAGGATTTGACTAGAAAATTAAAAAAATGAGCAATGAAACAGTACGAAGGTGATTCATACACTTAATATGATTCCATAAAAGCCTCTTCTCAAAGAAAAAGATATTCATTATAATTTTTAATGTATTTTTAAAAGCAATTAATAAAATCTTTGCTCATATCTGTTGTTGTTTTGATGGGACACAGTAAATGGTACATTTTTCTTATATATAAATCCTGTAAAAATACATTGTTGACTCCCTTCTACACACTTCTATAGACACAGCTTAACCTCACATGATTGGCCTCAGCACAAACATCCAGCTTATCCAGATCCTTCTGTAGGGCCTTTCTACCCTCAGGCAAAGCAATGCTTCCTCCCAGCTTGGTGTCATCTGCAAACTTACTGAGTGTGCGCTCAATCTCCCTGTCCAGATCATCAGTAAAGATATTAAACAGGGCCAGCCCCAGCATTGCTGCCTGGAGAACACCGCTCCTGACCACTCCATTCACCACCATTCTCTGGACGTGGCCATAAGAGCCAATTCTTTCACAGGAGATTCACAGTGTTAGCGTTGAATCACAGAATGGTTTGGGTTGGAAGGGACCTTAAAGCCCACTCAGTTCCATGGGCAGGGACACCTCTCACCAGACCAGGAGCCCAAAGCCCCATCCAGCCCTGCACGGATGGGGCATCCACAGCTTCTCTGGGCCTCACCACCCTCTGAATAAAGAATGTCTTCTCTTTGTCCAATCTACTTTCTTTTTGTTTAAAACCATTACCTGCCCTTGTCCTATCTTTAAACAGCTTGGTAAAGAGTCCACAGCCAGTTTTTTTTTTGCAAATCTCCTTTGAAAGGCAACAATAATTTCACCCCGGAGCCTTTTCCAGACTGAACATGAACACACTGAACTGCTCCCTCAGTCTTCCTTCATAACAGAGGTCCTCCAGCCCTTTGATCAGCTTTGTGGTCTCCCCTCCACCTGCTCAGGGCTCCAAGTCGAATGCAGTGCTCCAGGTAGGAATATCATGTTACCATGGCACAGTATTTTGTAAGACCACAGAAAAGGAAAAACCACCATGGAATACAATGCTATTCTACTCCTCCTTGCCAAGTGCCATCTCCTCTGTGCCACTCAAAGTAGTTCCTAAATTCCATACTGCCACACAGTGATCCAGCCAGCACCAATAGACTGGCAGGCACTTCTCTTCTGTAAGTAACCATCCATAATCACAGAATCACAGAATGGCCAGGGTTGGAAGGGACCTCAAGGATCATGAAGCTCCAACCCCCTGCCACAAGCAGGGCCACCAACCTCCACATTCAATACCAGACCAGGCTGCCCAGGGCCCCATCCAACCAGGCCTTGAACACCTCCAGGGACGGGGCATCCACAGCCTCTCTGGGCAGCTGTTCCAGCACCTCACCACTCTCTCTGTAAAGAATTTCCCCCTGACATCCAACCTAAATCTTCCCTTCCTCTACTTAAAACCATTTAAAACCATTTCACTTGATCACTTGTTGTGATTTTTCAATGTTTTCCTTTCCTTTTTTTTTTTAAATGTTTTCAATTAATTGATTCCTATTTCTGGGTAGGCATGAAAAATTAATAAGCAATCACAACTAACTTATAAAAACAAACAGAACTTAAAACAACAACAAAAGAAATAAAATACAAACCAAAACCAAAAACGCAGTACTAAGAGTACTAAAAAAAAAACTGAAAAAAAGATAAATTACAATTATGGATAATAGGTAAAGGCATAATAGGGATAAAATACCAGATAACAACCAGCTATATGAAACAAGAAAGTACCTGGAGAGAAATATCAAAGGACAATGAGTTTTTTGAACTCTGTGGTGCACATTAGCTTTCTGTTTTCCTGTCATGCTGATTACAGAGTTTATTGATTTGTACTCCAGCCTTTCATTATACCGGAGTGTTGTTTTTGTTGTATCTACAAGTCTGGAGACCATAACAGAATCACATCAAGATAAAGGAACAACTGAAATTAAAAAAAAAGTCACATTGGCAAGGAGCCACTATAAAAACTATTAAAAATTAAATTCAGGATCACTTTGACAAGATAGTTGCAATGAAACACTTGAAAACATTTCAGTGAATGCAACTTACATTTTTAAATCAGTATCACAGAAATTCTAAAATCTTATCTACCTTCTCTGTACACCCATTTGACTAAATTAGTGATATTATTTTCTGCAAATACTTCTAAATTGATTTTAAAGTGCTTTGAATTAGTTATCTTAACTAAACACAGACTTGAATACCTTGATTTAAAAGTCAGTGAAAGTTTATACACATACTAAATAGCTAAATCTTTGCAGGCACTTTCATAGAACCACTCTGTCCTTTCCTGAGGCTTCTCTAGCATGCTAGTGTGCTTTGTATGACGAGCTTAATCAGGAAGGGCGTTTTGCCTTTGGAAAAGTCCTTTAGTTTAAATCCCAAGGACGTAAGAGAAGGAACATTTCAGTACATTTTCATTTGTTAATGGAGTATTGTTAGTTATGAGAAAAGTGGCTGAACCTGCATTTCAAGAGATTAAAATATTATACAGGTGCATTGCCTGAAAATTATTATTTTTTCCCTAAAGCAGCCTTAGTAAAAGAAATGAAAAAGGGAACAACTTCATGAGAAAAATGGAAAACTTCAAATATTATGAAGTCACAGTTCTCAAACTTACCTGATTTTCAAAGCATTTTGCTGTTTGCTGTTCATGTTTGGAACTTATGGGGAGTAACTGTCATCACTGGATTACTGTAGCTTTAGCAAAGCTTCAAGCACAGAATTCAAGAGTATCAGAAAAGTAAACTGAGTAACAATAACCTTATTTTAACAGTGGGCAAATGTGACTGATTTATGCACACAGGTGAGTTCGGAATCCTGAAATTCTAGTTCAGAGTTTGTGAGCAAGATACACAATACCTGCGGGGCCACCTAACTGCCTAAGGAATATGCTTTACATGATGACTGACCTGCAGGGCCATCTAGTCCAAAATAAACAACATCCTTGGACAATGCTTTCCCTCACAGTATCAGGGCAATTTGAACAAAAGTTTAGTCAGGCATTGGAACAGGCTGCATGGTGGTGAGGTCATCATTCCTGGAAGTGTTCAAGAAAGGTGTCCAGAAATGTGGTGCTGAGGGACATGGTTCACTGGGCATGGTGGCAATGGGTTGAAAGTTAGACTAGATGATTTCAGAGGTCTTTTCCAACATTGATGATACCATAAAAATCCTTAGCTGCCTGGACAGTTTTGGGAGTTCATGGGACCTTTGGGGGTCCTACATACAAATATAACATCAAGTGTCTACTTTGAGCAGCCTACTTAGTCTCACCCCATTCCCAGCAGTGGGCCATTATGGGCACTGGAGCAGAAGGCATAATATATATTGTAAGGGAAATGGGGCTAAAACATCTGAGTCTGGGAGGTCTGTACCTTGCCCTGAAAGGCGGTTGTACCAAAGGTGGGCATCGGCCTCTTCCCCCAGGTAATAGCAGTAAGATGAAAAGCAATGGCCCGAAGCTGCACTGGGGGAGATTCAGGTTGGATTTTATGAAAAAAATTAATCTCAGAAAGACAGGTGATGAAGTGGCACAGGGTGGTGGAGTCACCATCCCTGGAGATGTTCCGGAACTGTGGAGATGTGGCACTGAGGGACAGGGTCAATGGGCTTGCTGGGACAGGTAGAGACTGGACCTTAGTGGTCTTTTCCAACCTTAATGATTCTGTGAGCTATCTCCACGTACAGTACCACACGTAATAGTTTTCCAGCCCAGCCTCTGACTTCAGGTTAATTTTGACACCCTTACAACAAACACAAACTTGTTCTCTAACCCCAGGCCCACACAGACACGCTTACCCTGCACACAGCAACCATCACACCCGGCTCTTCCCCGGCACCTCTCAGCCCTTGGAAAGGCCCCCCAGCACTGACAGGAACCTCTGCCCCTTTTGCTTCACAAGCAGAAAGGTTGCGGGTGAAAGGGTCTGACAGGTGAAAGGATAAAAAGGAGAAGCAGGTACCTAAGCACCAGCACTTCTCAAGGTGCAAAACAGGCAAACGAAGAGCAGAAGGCACAGCATGCCACCGAGCGACCAAACACCGCGCACGAACACACACAAGTGAGGGCAAAGCCCTAAAATGGCGGGCGGGGCTTAGCTTCACCACGTGACCTCCCACTTCCCGTCTCAGCGCAGGAATCTCCCGGAAGCCGGAAGCCGGCAGCAGCAAAGGGCGTTACAGAACCCCGCCCCATATAACTGCCCTCCCTAAGGGGAGCGGTGCGCCTCGCTCTTTCTACGGGCCGCTGCCAGCGGGTGAGCTGCTGCCCAGCTGCCCCTCAGAGCGGGCTCTGGGTCCGTGGTGGGCTGGGACAGCTGTTGGTAGGGCTTGCTGTCCCCCTCAGCCTGAGCGCCGAGGCCCGTGTTCAAGCGCAGGGCTCAGGTGGGTGCCTCCCCTCACGCTGAGGTACAGTACGGCCTCCCCGGGCCTCGCCCTTCTGTCAGCGTGGTGCTTTGGAGGCACCCAGCAGTGACAGCGCTGGGAATCGCCCCCTGCGGCACGGGGGTGGGGGTGTCGGTGCTGTCAGGGCAGGGGTGAGCCGGGTGCGTGCTGAGGGCGGCCCAGGGCTGCTGCTGGGTGCCCGTTCTGCTGCTTAGCTTCTCTATCGCCTCTGGAGCTGTCAGTGAGCATTAAATCGGTGCTGTAGGGAGCCTTGCTTATGTTCTTTATCCAGTCTGTTTTATTACTAGGCTGCTCAGAATCCTTCCCTCAGCGATTTGGCTTTCAAACCTGCATTTGTTTTTCTGAGCCCAGCTGGTTCAAGTGACATCTGTGTGGCAAAAGCTCAGTCTGGTGTTCAGAGCAGCCCTTGGTAAATCCCCACTGGTTGTTTTGAGTTTTTGGAGAGCCCCTTTAAGCTCAGTGAAAGTGAAACCATCTCAGGGATGCTTGTGGGATTGTCACTCGTAAGTTCTTTTTAAGGATTCTCTTGCCATTTACTTAAGGTGAAATGGTAATTCATTATGAATGTTAAAGTTTTTTAACAGCTATATCTGTGTTGTTATTTGTGGAAAGGAAAATGTTCTTTTTATGGAGGCTTGATAAGGGTAAGTTTAATTGGAGACTTTGGTGTTGCTTCCTGGTTCTATAGATGAGCAGATTTACAAAACTGTGAAGTACCAATCTGATAAGAAGGTGAATGACCAGCTTCCAAGTGTCACCTGTATAATTTGTGGACTTAAAGTGTCTAGATGCCTTAAAATAAAGGATATTCTTTTGTTTCTGAAGTTATCGTTAAGTGGAAATATAGTGATGGTTTGGTTGTTCAGCACATCCTGAAAATTGCAAAAAAAATGACTGTATTTCAGCCTGGAGAAAAGAAGGCTGCAAGGTGACCTCATTGCTGCCTTTCAGTACCTAAAGGGAGCCTACAAACAGGAGGGGAGTCAGCTCTTTGAAAGGGTAGATAACTGCAGGACAAGGGGAAATGGTTTTAAGTTGAGGGAGGGGAGATTAGGTTGGATGTCAGGGGAGTTTCTTTACCATGAGAATGGTGAGGTGCTGGAACAGCTGCCCAGAGAGGTTGTGGATGTCTTATCCCTGGAGGTGTTCAAGACCAGGTGGGATGGGGCCCTGAGCAGCCTGGGCTGGTATTGAATGGGGATATTGGCAGCCCTGCCTGTGGAGTGGAGGGGTTGGGGGTTGAGGGGGGAAGGGTTGGAGCTTCATGATCCTTGAGGTCCCTTCCAACCCAGGTCATTCTGTGGTTCTGTGATATGGGATTTATGTGATGTGTTTTGGGAAAAAAAAAATGGGAAAACTGCACTTTAATACCATTTTTTGGAAACTGGATATGTTTGTTCCTTTCTGCTTGCAAATGCATGTTTTGTTTTGGCCCTGAAGTAATAACAGCATCTCAGTAAGAAGAATGTGTGTTTTCTCACCTGGTTTGATCAGACACTATGTGAACTACAGGAAACAAACTGGAAGGGTTTTTGAAGCACCTGCTGCTCAGCTGTCCTGGCCTTTTGCTAGAAGAGTCTTTATGGCATTCAGAGGTTCTTTGTATCTCACCAAAACTGCAGTTGAGTTTTAAGATTAACTGATATGTTTAACTGACTCTTTTTTTTTTTACCTACATTTTTTTGCTCATTAAGTGTGCCCTTCTGAACAAGGAACAGCCTTTGAATCTGGACACAAGGGCAGTGATTTCTGATTCTTCTCTTTTTTCCCCCATTTTCTTGAGAGCTCTGTGCTGATAAACAAGAACAAGAAAAAATGAACCCACTCTTGAAGAAAAGTGACAGTTTCATCAGTTTTCAATGCCAGCAACATAAATGTCTTTCTATATAAATTAACAGACATCTCCCATATGATTCCTGGTGTACAAGAGCCAAGTCATAAGTAAATAGATTTTCTTTGTGGAGTGTGTGTGGTTTTTTTTGTTTTTTTTTTTTTTTCTTCCAAGATCACCTCATCCTCCTTTCCTTACCCTCTCTCTGCCTTCTCTATTCCTTGTTATAGAATCATAGAGGTTGGAATAGGTCCCTAAGGTCATTCAGTCCAATCAACCACATATCACCAATATTTCCCACCAAACCACATCCCTCAGTACGACATCTAAACATTTCTTGAACACCATTTTTTTTAATGGACTTTTTTTCATGGAAATGCTGATTTACTCAGAGGTAACTGCTTTTTCTCAACTGAATGTAACTTGTGATGAGTTCAGCCTAAATTATCACCTGTGAGCCAGGGAATTGCTCTGTTCAGCACACTGCCAACTTTTCCCTAGTGATGGGTGCTTCATTGCCTGCTGCAGATCTACAGTGCACATCACATTGAATCTCAGTCTCTGTACTTTATGTTGCTTGTGCTCTTTGTGCTTTTTCTGCAGTGGGAGTGGGAAGAACGTATCGTGGACTATGAAAAGTGACAAGCTGCTATTTCATCACTGCGATAGCAGGGTTTTACAGTACCTTTTCATGATAGTATTAAATGTGGCTTCTTGCCAAATGATTGAGATCTGAGAGGGGAGGCATGGATCTTGGCACTGATTTCATTTGCTGGAGGGATGAGGACATTGTGTTATGGTCTTCTCATGGGGAAGTTTGTGGGACTGAGATGTTTCTTGACATCTCTTTTCTGTTTCCAAAAGAGTCATAACTTGTGTTCAACCAGTGGCTGGTGGAGAAAAGCAGGAGGGCAGAGGCATAGCACAGACAAGTTTTGCAGAGGGATTGGAATGAGCAGCACTTTCCAGGGCAGGAAAGAATAGTTTTGTCATGGATTTTGAAGAATCAATGTGTTCTGCAATTGTAGCTTATATGAGAGGTTAGGAAGAGATTTCCTGCCACAAAATACTAAATTGGGGGGGGTTCCTGAATTGTCTATGTTCCAATTTTTGATAGTAGTTTTGTTGTTAGGTTCCCTTCCCCACCAAAATGTGTTTCATACTCAATGGTATTTTTTGCTTGTTTGCTTTTCTTTAAAAGAATGGCACAAAAGAAGTATTTGATAGCAAAGCTGACAAGTTGCTTAAGAGAAGACAAAATTCAGCTGTGGAAACCACCGTATACAAATGATAAAAAAGAAGCTGGTGAAGAGATGAAGGTAAATATTCCATCTGAGCTGGTGTCGTGTGTCCAGTCGTATTACTGGTGCATTTCGCCAGATTTTTCTTGCTGTTTTCTTAGGAGCTTGTCCAAAAATATGCATCCAAGCTGAAAATCAATCAGAATGATGCAGAGAATATGCTGGAAGAAATACGGTGTAAAGCAATTGAGCGTGGAACAGGAAATGAAAATTATAAAGTGACTGGGATTGCAAGACTTGATATACATCTGCCTCGGAGGAAAGTAAGCGATGTTGGAGAAAAGCTGGGAGAAGTAACTTTACTTTATGGCCTTCTGAGTTCTAGTTATACATCCAGTGCAAACGTGTTCTTCCTCAACTTCTTTGGGTGCTTTGCATGATGAATCTGTGTTTGATATTAAAAAAATAATAATGCTGGGGGTGGGGAGGGAGAAGAAGTTATGTAGATATAGTTTTAGTTCCTCAGATATATGGGAATATCATGAAGAGGGGATATAGTGTTGGGTGACTAGTAATTGTCTTCCTTGTAGGATTTAATGAGAAATGATCTTTCAATTAAGAAAAGTAAATTAGATTTGAGTCTGTCTAGTTCAATTTAATTTCTTCTGACTTAACTGTTCATGCTAGTAATAAAGAGCAGATATTTTTTCAGTTGTAAAATACCTAAAGTTGCATTAGCAAATGAATATCACTTTATTACCACAGCTCTTGTTTCAATGACATCTTTAATTTTTTAAGAAGTCCCCTTTCTTTTTAATTGCAATGACCAAATTGAATGCTCTGTCATCTTAAGTGGTGTATGGCTGATAATATAAAATAGTCCTCCTGTAGCTTTTAACCATGGCACGTGGCAGTGCTCTTACAGTGATTTATATTGTAACTGTTCTAGACCTGGCAGCTAACTAAACCTCCAGTGTCTGAACTTGGAAAGGTATGATTTTCTGTTATGATGGTACTCATCTATTTTAAGTGAGGTTCCAAACAATTTGCCCCTTACATCCAGGCTTCAGCCTTTAGTTTCCTGCATAAAACATACCACAGTAATGAAATTGGTGTCACTCTGATTGCTGTGCTGGATTCTAAGGCTGCATCTACCCTGCTCAGCTGAACTTTAGTTAGCTAAAGCCCACTGGCTGTTCCGCAGTCACAGCTGTTTGCATCCTCTGAAGCAGCTCTGCCCAGTCCACCCACTGTTCTGCCAAGCAATGGTCAGGCACAAGGTGAGGGACTGATCTCCATCAGTGGTTTGGATACAGCTGTGCTGTTTTGAAGGCTGAGAGGATTCAATTCTATGGATGTGAGCTGCTTTACAGGACAGAGAACAGCTCTTGGTTAGGTTCTTACTAGTACAGACAAAGCCAGTCTCTGGCAAACACAATTGCCGTCTTAGATCACTTTCTAGTTTTGGTTCTGCTGAGTGAGAGCAGCATCTTCCCCAGAGCTGTGCATCTTGATCTGCTCAGGTAAAGAATTTCTTTGCTTAGGGGCACTTAAAGGTTGCATTCATCTTTGCAGCAGCAGCAGTGAGTGGTGACTCTGGAAGAGGATAATATATTTCTGCTGAAGATGGTGATCTTCAGAGATAACCTGTACTTCAGAAGGTTTCTTTTTCCACTGAATGCTTGAAAAAACACAATCATAGTTGTTCTCTCTCCTGCAGTGAAAATTAATTAGCAGGGAATGTGACAGGCTAAAGGCAGCAGTTGTTAAGTATTTGCCATGCAGTTAAAACAAACAAATAGTCTGCTAATTCCTTTCTTCTATGCTGCTGGGCACGAGGGAATTAATTCATTTCAAATCCCAGTTTATCTAATCTGGGACCAGGCACAGTAATAGGAATTAATCATAACTTCACCAGTCACAGGTGAGTGGCATAATTACAGAGCAGAGTTAAGATTGGAAGCACATAATTAAATTAGTTTAAATTGTTTGGGTCTGAATTTGGATTTATCTAACTATCAATCTTGTGCAGTAGTAATGCTTATTTTTAGCAGTGGATAGCAGTGTGTGCTCCCTGCCTGGAAATTAATAGTGTGTATGCCAAGTAGTAACCCTGTTAACATGATTCTTATTTGAAAAAGAAACTGCAGTTGTTAGAAAGCAGTTAATTTAAAAAAATGCCCAAAGTGCTATGATACATTCTTTTCCTTTCTTCCTCCATTCTTCCATCCAATATAATCACTACAGAGCAGAAAAGTCCCACTGGAAACTAGCCTGTTCATCACTGGCAAGGAGCTCAGATCACAGTAAGTGTAATCACCTTTGGTTCTTGTCTTAGTACTGTGTGACAGTGTGGTATTCACAGAAATGCAGGCAGTGCACTATTGTTGGGTTCTCTTAAGTTTTCCTTACTGTTTGTTGTGTCTGAGTAGGCTGTACAGCATTCCTGGATAGGGCAGTTCTTCATTTAAAAAGCGGCAGCTCAACACAGGAAAAAGGAAAGTTAGTAGAGGAAATGACTCCTTTGTAAGTCATCAGCAAGTACCAGAGGAGGCAGCAGTGATCAACACTGTTTGTAGTGAGGCAGGTCCTCTAAATAGTGAACCAGCTTCTCTTTTGTGGTTTGGTGTGTTGTTTGTTTGTTTGTTTTTAACCCAACTAAAATCAGATTCTTTTCTGCCTATTTTGCTTTTCCCTTTCTGTATCCCATCTTTTTCCTGTATGGCATAGAAAGCTTTCTGATGATGTTATTTTAACTTTTAGCAGCCTTTCATAGCCAAATGTTAAGCCAGTTATTAACATAGTTGTTTTCAAGTTTTACCACTGTTCTATTAGAAATGCTGTTTGTCCTTGTAAGTTTGTATTCATAAATGCAATGATTTATTTCACAGGATAGCACAAGAGCATGCATTACAAGAAAATGCTATCAAAATAATCATAAATAAGAAGCAGCTCGACCTGGGTATGTATTTCTAGTCAAGTAAACTGTCTCCAGTTGAGTGTACTTCTGTGTTTGTTTTTCAGTTTATTGCTTCTCAGAAGCAAACTTGTTTGCAATTTTTTTTTTAATGTGAAAAATCTCCAAGGAATTGCAGTTCTATTTGCCAGTCTCTGCTCTAAGGTAAAGGTAATAAATAGTAATGATCAAAGTACTCAGAACTATTGATTATAGGAATCCCTTAATAAACGTTGAAAACCTATTTTCTGAAGTGTTGAAATACCCAGAATGGATTTTAACAAAAATAAATAAATTTCCCCAATCCACACTACATAGCTGCACGTCCAGAAATTTGTTTGTCATGTGTTACACATGCTAATTCCCACAATGTGTTTGAAACACTGAACAACAACTACTTTCTTTTTTTGTTGGTTACCTGAGCAGCTGACATATTTCTTCCCTTGGAATAAGTCAGAGCTACTTAGAGCCATGAAATTGATAAGAACTTGGATTTAATTTCCATTTCCTCTGTCCTGGTATTGTTGTGATGTGTGATTCTGGATGCCTTGTTTAACCCCACATTATTCTAGTTTTTGCCTGGAGATCAATTAATTGAAATAGAAACACTTGTGTTTCTTGAGTGCTTAGGGGAAAAACCCATACCAGTCATTTTAAAAGCATTTCTTAAATGCAAATGTGCTTCTGATTTGAGTTTCTGTGGAAGATGTCAGTAATTTACAGTGATCATGACTGAATACTTGCATCTGGTACTGATTGTAGTTCACCACTATAATGCAAGCAAGGTAAGGGGCTGTTGAGATTGTTGTTTTGTTTTTTTTTTCCAGTAGCACTCCAATGTAAAATGGTTTCTTCACAAATAAAGTGTGAGAAATGTGATCCTAATACTGTGTTTTGCAGGAAAAACCCTTGAAGATCAAGGTGTAACACACAATGCAAAAGTGATGGTACTTCAACTGGAACAGAGTGATGAGGAAACTAAAAGAAAAGTTCACGAAGAAGAACTTCAGCGCAAGAAAGAAAAAGACATCAGTGAGAAGATGCAAAGAACTAAGAAGGGTTTGGAAATCCTAGCAGAGAGAGGTAGGGCAGGGTTGGTGTGGGAGTGGGGAGCTGTGCATCTTGCAGATCATCTCTGTAGCATTTCAGCATGGAGAATGCCTGCACTGTCACTTCAGTTTATACTCTTGTAGTTTTCTGCCAACTTGAAAACTGAGTTGATTAAAACTTCCTTTTCTAATTATTACACAAGTGGAATGCTAGAAAATATTTTCCACTTGCTGAAGGATATAATATGAATCAATTATTATGTAATTGGCACTTGACAGCTAAGGGACTGACAACTCTGAGAGCAGGCTTTAAACTTATTGTTCATGTAAGCACAGTGGAATAATGTATGATAAGTCTTACACACTTTTTTGTAGTTTACCTCAGATATGACTACGTGTAACCATGGTTACATTGTGCAGAACAGCTCACTTGTCATTCTGATCTATAACGTGGTTGTTCTTTTCTCGTTGTGTTTGATGTCAGCTGCCTGCAACTGTGGATTAAGTCAAAGGGATATGGTCAATTTAACAGTAATCTTTCAAAATGAGATTAAGTGTGTCTGTGAATTGCACTGCTAGATGATGAACTTAAATCACTTCTCTATTTTACTGTTTTAAAAATCCACAAACAAGAAGCTGAAATTGAGTATGCAATGAATTCCTGCCAAATGCATAAATAGTATGTGAACAAAGCTGCTTTCAGCCTACTGTAATACCAGATTTTGAACAAATAAAGGAAGTGAGTCTTTTTATTGACTTAAGGGGTAATTTAGACCCCAGCCTTTGAATCCTGCATAGGGCCTCTTTAAGATACTACTAGCTGTCATTTATAGCAAAATGCCAGAGTATGACAGAGTCTTTATATAGTGTCCTCAAAGGCTCAAGGCTCTGTGTGAAGCAACATGAAATACAAGAAGAATCTACCAAACCTTCTGTTTCACCTGAGGAAAATTGCAGGGCAGAAGCTTTTAGCCTCTGTAAACTCCTTCTTAATTGTCTTTTGTTTGGAAGAAAAGCATCCTTTTTAAATCTAATTTAAGTGAAAACAAAAAATTAATAGAACAGTCAAACTTCAAAGACATTGGGAAAGGATAGAATCATAGAATCACTGAGGTTGGAAAAGACCTCCAAGGTCATCTTGTCCAACCATGCACTTACCACCGGTATGTCCCCACTAAACTGTGTCTTGAGCACCTCCAGGGATGGTGACTCCACTTCCCTGGGCAGCCTCTGCCAGTGCCTGACCACTCTCTTGAAGAAATTTTTCTGAATGCCCAGCCTGAATCTCCTCTGGAGATTCAAAAAAATGGGCCCTAAAGTGCTTTGTGCTTGGCCAGCTGAGGCTGGTGGTGGTAGGTCTGTCTAAAAACAGACTTCATGTAATAGAATCATAGAATAGCTTAGAGTAGAAGGGACCTTGAAGGTCATCCAGTTCAGCCCCTGCCATGGACAGGGCTGCTGGGGCCCCATCCTACCTGGCCTTGAGCAACTCCTGGGATGGGCATCTGCAGCCTGCCTGGGCAGCAGTGCCAGTGTATCCCCCCCTCCGAGTACAAAATTTCTTCCTATCATCTAAGCTAAATTTCCCCTTTCAGTTTAAAGCCATTCCCCCTTGTTCTATCACTCTCAGACCATGTAAAAAGTTGGTCCCCTTCCTGCTTGTAAGCTCCCGACAAGTTTTGGAAGGCTGCAATGCGATCTCCCCGGAGCTTTCTCTTTTCCAGGCTGAACGAGCCCAACCCCCTCAGCCTTTCTTCATGGGTGAGGTGCTCCAGCCCTTTTGTAATTCACGTTTTCTGTTGTTGTTTGCTTTGTTGTTTGACTGTATACTTAATGACATAATCTTATGGCAACAATGGTATTCTTTTAGGAGGTGGTACTTACAACTTGCTTTTTCTTATGTTTCAGAGGAGTACTTGGATGCAGATACTGCTCCATACCTAGATATAGCTAATCAGACTGGGAGGTCAATCGAGATTCCTCCTCAAGCCAAAAAAGTAGGTAAAATTTATCTTACTGAGCTAATAAGACACTTGACAAATCAGGCTTTAAGAAGCTATTTCAAATACAGCATTGAAATACACTAGGGCTTTCTGGGGATATACACTGGGTCAGCTAGATATTTGCTTAATAAAAATAATTTTGAAATGGAAATGAAGTATAACTCTGCAGTTGAGGTACTTTAGCCATCTGAAGACAGCCCCCTAACTGCTGATCTAATTGCAGGTTTAATCTTGCATAGGCTCCAGTGTTGTCAATGTCTTTTTTTTTTTTTTCTTCAGTTTGTTTTTAAGATGGGTTTTAACTTTGTTTCCTAGCACCTGAATTTTGATTGCTGTAGGGCCACATGAAATGAGCTTGTTCATTAGGCTCAGTCAACTTCAGCTGGAGGCAAAATGAGTCTTGCAAAGTCAGACTTCTAAAAAGTAGTTTTGAGATGTTCTGCACTGTGACCCATCTCAGATTTAAATTTGCTCCCTGTTCAAACCTCACATTCCCAACTGAAAGTCTTTGGCCAGGTGCATGCAGTCATTACAGTAGGAGTGACACACCTGATGTTGGCTGCTGAAGCAGAAGAATGGCTGTAACACTGTCTTTTAAGATGTTGGATTTTTTTGAAGTAAGAAATGTTTACAAATATAACAAAATAAAAATAGGAAAAAAAATACAGGGGAGGGGAAGCAACAACAAGCAGACCCCCAACATGTTAACTGCTGCTCTAGCATCTGCTGAGGCACACTGTTTTGTGACTCATCTGGAGTTTCTGGATGATTGGAAAAAATAGCCGTCCTTTCTCAGAATGCAGATTGTTCTGATGAGAGCTAAAGAGCCTAAAAGTTAAAGCATCAGATGTATGGAACTTGGGTGAGAAGAACTACTGCAGGTTGTGACTGTCATTATTGCAATTGCCATCCTGCAGGAACTAGAGAGTTTTCCTGCCACGATCAAGATGTAATTATCAGTTCTGAGGCTTTACAGGAAGTGAATCACAAGAGTTATACAAGATAGTTCTAATAGTGAAGCAAAACAAGCTTGGTACTGTTAGAATGTGTGGGACTTGCAAAATGCTTAGCTTGTTATCTCTGGTTACTGAGAATCAATCTGTGGTTTTAGTTTTAGAATAAATTTGGTGCTTCACTTCATGTGTCAGTAACATTTGTTGCTTTTTTTTCCTAGACAATATATTATTAAATGAGATAAAAATATCAAGCAGTGTGAAATGATGACTCTTACTGAACTGATACAACGGTATTTTTGTAGGAAGAACAAGGAGTCTAATGGATTACCTACATCATTATTTTTAGTCATAAAAGAGAGCTGAGGGGAGTACAGAAATGACTTGATATATTTTTTTCTAGGCACTTCTGTTGGCAATGGGTTATCACGAAAAGGGCAGAGCATTAATGAAAAAGAAGGAATATGAAATAGCTCTGCCATATTTGTTAGATGCTGATAAACATTTCTGGTAAGAACCTTTTGAAGTATTTATATCTGGCTTTCCTGTACTGTCAGCCAAATATAGGAACACCATTAGCCCTGGCTACGTGTGTAAATCAGGGCCTCTTTTGCCCAGGATTATTTCTCACCCTCTCTGCAGTTGGGAAATAGCAGGAGAAGCCTCTGACTTTTGGTGACAGGTGGTTTCGTGTAGAACAGCTGAAACAGATACAGCCACTGGGCCATTTAGTCTGTCTTATTACATAAACAGAAACAGTCATTAATGTACGAGGCTATAAATTGCTGTAGCTTGGGAGGCAGATGCACGTACTCTTTTGCAATCACTCCTGTAAGGAATAATTTCCGAAAAAGGTGGAGCAGAACACAGAGGTCAGTAACCATATTGGAGTTTCTGCTGGTAATCTAGTTTGCTGTCAGCAGTCAGAACCCTAAGGTGCTAATGTTGAGGAACCCCCTCCCCAAAGTAATGCCCCTTTCTACTTCTCATCTGCACTCACAAATAAGGAGACTCACGCATATTCTAATGTATTCACTTGCAATGAAGCAGATGATTGATCTCTGTGGTCTTAAAGGTTATAGAGTGCTTAATTCTACCCTGCTTTTATATGGATGCTGTCTTTAAATAGTTAAAAAAAAAAATAATAATTGTGGCTATCATAGTCTTTTGGGAAGAAGTGTTATCAAGAATGTCCTGTGTATTAATGAAAGTGATGGACATCAGTGTTTTCTTAAAGTTCCACTGGCTTCAGTTTGCTGCCTCAAATATGAAGCACATGCTTCCTCAATGAATTGAGTGTATGTAAGTGAGTGTATGCATTTGAGTACATATGAGTATGTGTACTCCTAGCCTGTTATTTTGTTAGTGTTAAAAGGCAAACAACCACTCCCCTAAAAAAGCCAAATGTTTTGTTTTCCCAGTGAGTGCAGCACGGAGCTGCTGAACACAGTTGATAACTATGCAGTCCTGCAGCTGGATATAGTGTGGTGCTACTTCCGCCTGGAACAGCTGGATTGCCTGGATGATGCAGAAAAAAAGCTGACCACAGCCCACAGGTGCTTCCAGAGGTGCTATGGGGAGAACCATGAAAGACTTATTGATATCAAGGTATGCTGGTTTTATTAAACTAGGGTGGTTTTGTTGTGGTGTTTTGGTTTTGTTTTTTTATTTTTCTTGCATTGATTCACTTACTGTTCAAATATTCCAAGGCTCTCTTCTAGTTTAAAGCTTTCTTGTGCTTCCTTGCTGGTTATGTCATTGTGTCATTGTGAAAGCAATGGGTTTGACAACAAGGTCACAGCAAATATGTTTATATGTGTAGATTTTGCTGTGGCACTTCATTTACATACTGAGCTTTGCATATTAGTGACTAAAATTTCATTAAAGATGTATAATGTTCTGTTGATAATGAATGGATATTCTAACATATGCTTACCCCCCTCTCCCCTTTGTTTAACAATCCTTTAGGGAAGCTATGGCCGTGAGAAGGTTTTATTTCTACGGCTTTACCTTCTTCAGGGAATAGGACACTATCACAGTGGCAGAGAAAAGGAGGCTGCTGAGTACATCCAGAAGGTGAGGCACCATTAGGGAGAGCTTTCAAGTTGTTTGCACTAGGAACTTACTGAAGGAAATATGCTCCTGTGTTTGGACTGTGCCTTCTACCTGTTCACTGCTTACTCAGGAAAATGGGGAGATTTTGTTTTCCATTTGTATGTTAGCAGCAGTGTTAGTGATGTCACGTTGTTCACTTTACACACAGGCATCTCATTTGTATGAAGAACTGTACATAGATCCAGAAAAGGTTTATCAACTGTCATTCCTGGGCTTTTCTGAACAGGAAGCTCGCCTTGCCCTGCGAGCGTGCCATGGGAATGTGGAGCATGCTGCCAACCTTATTACCAACAGGAGAGAGGTATGGGGCAGTAAAAGCATTAAACCAAGGATTCTATTTGTTGGGGTGTCCCTAAGATCATGTTTTGCATAACTAGTACACCATAATGCTAAATTAAGGACTTAAATTATCATGCTTTGGCACTGTTAGTGTGACTAACAGCTTGACATCTGCTGCCACAAGTTTGAAACCACAACTTAATAGAAGTGTTTGGACTCGGAAAATTCAAGAGGGGAGAAGGCTGTGTTGTACTGAAGTATAAGTAGCCGACAGTGTTGGCCATACTTGAAGTGCCTGAAATTACATTTGGTAAGTAGAGGTGGTATTTTAAGACTTCAGACAGTGAAATGTGGATAGAAAAGTCAAATGGCTGTGAGATCTTGTTGGCTACATGCCCAGCCCTGACTGTGTGTCCTTGGCAGGTCTTGGTCCACAGACCCATCTGCCAAGCTGGTTTATCGCTTACTACAAGGGCCTATAATAGCTGTGATAGTGTAGGATTAGATCTGCTGAGACTTCAGAACAGAAGCATGGTTGCAGTGCTTGCTCATGGGAATACAAATCACTTTAGTGATCACTGTCTGGCAGTGAAATCTGTATTTAAAATACTAAGTTCTTTTTCCTCAAGAAATCCAAGTTCAAAAGAAGTAAATCCAAGAAACTCCTCATGCACAGGGGAAGGTGGAAGCAATCCCATGCACAGTTAGCTTTGTAATGGCTGTATTCTTGCAGGAAAAGGCACAGATAAGGAGGGAGGAGAGAGCTAAAAGAAGGCAGCGACTGGAAGACATAAACACCTTGAAAAGTATGGGCTACTCAGAGCGAGCTGCTCAAGTAGCCCTTCATCATGCACAAGGAAACCTGGACCAAGCTTTTAAGGTAAGATTTCCAGAAGTAGTGCTTTCATACAAAAAAAAAAAAAAGTATTCTTTTAGAATTGCTGAGCAGATTCTTATTTTCTGCTTTCTGTATTGGTGAGTTTGTACCCTTCTTTTGAACTGTAATGACCAAACTTCTACTTCCTGACCTGGTGAATCAGACACTAAGATGGTTGAGGTTTTGCTTGTATGCACTTCTCCATATTGAGGACTAATGTAACTATGTTGCCCTGTTCTGATCCCTCTCCATTTTTACTATAGTTTATTCTGGACAATCCAGAGTTACTGTTGGAAAACGATGATGATGATTCTGCAGCCTCAGACCAGTTTCAGGTTTCCCAAGAAAGTATTGACCAAGTAAGTCAAATCTTTTTCTTTCTGGGGAGTTGGTAGCCTTGTTTCTGAATTACACCTTCAACCACGCTGGATCTTTCTTACGCAAAGCTGTGGAAATTGTCCCATGTGCTTCATATGCTGTCACATTTCCATCGTCTTGCATCTGCTCTTCACAGCGAAGTCACACTTGGGCTGAAGTGTAATTCCTCTCTACTTCCTGCCCTTCACACCAATGTGTGGTGCACAGGTTCTGAAGGAAGTACAGGCATTCTAGTGCTCTTACTCTAAAAAAGACATCAGAGAAGAAACGTATTCAAGTATTTAAACATATTGCAGTGCACTTGGGAAAGAGTTGACATCTGTCTTTCTCATCAGGGGCCATCTGAAAAGCTCTTCAGTAGCTAGTGTGGCTCGATAGTTTAATGTCAGGCAGGAAAACTGTATTGCATAGAAAAGATAAATAATAAATGCACGCTCCTGGAATGCTGGAGTGCTTTGAAGTTCCCTTTGAAAACTGAAGAGCTTGCCTGATGTTAAACAAGAGGCTCTTGATTTTGCTCAGCGTTCCCATTCCTGTAATAGGTCACTGCCCTGTTGTTAGCTATTCCAGTAAACCACACTCAGTGTCCTGGAATTCCTGGTATGCAACGCTTTCCTCTGTGCAAGGGGAATGACTGTCAGATTCCTGTCAGTCACTGATGCTGACTGAGCTTGAATTTCTTTATTTCTGCCCCTTGTAGCTGATGTACATGGGATTCAGCCAGGAGTCAGCAAAGCAAGCTTTAAAGGTCTTTAAAGGCAACATCCACTTAGCTTCCCAGACGCTGGCTCATTATGGGGGAGTTCTGCCAGATTCACTTCAGCTATCTCCAGAGGGGTCCAGTCTGTCAGAGGAATCAACTTCATCTAAAGACTCACCCACAGAGTCTGCAAGTAAGAAATGCTGCATGCAACAACTAAGAGAGAGCAGGAGGCTATTCTGCTTCTTGTACAAATGGATGATCTGATTTCTGCTTACACTGTTTGCAGAGGACTTTGAGTCAGGCCTCAGACTGATTTCCTTGGTACCGTAGTTACTGACAAGGCAGACATTAGCCCTGGGTAAGCTACAGCCCCTACAATCAGTCCTGGCCATTTATGATCTATAAGGGGTGTAGTGTCAGCTGAAGGCACACAAGACAGATGTAGCCCAGAAGGAAAGGATAACCTTCAGAGGCGTCCTGGGAGAAGCTGAAAGGAGTGGCTGCTGACTTAGCCATGCCTTTAGCATGCACGGCTGGAGGCCTTGGGTATCTCCATCATATCACTGAGGAGGAACACGCTGCCCTTTGTAGCCCACAGATAATTCTAGCTTTTCCCATCTAACTGAATTCGCTCATACTAATTAAGTCTAAAAATGAATCAGCCTCTCCCTGCCTGTACTCTCAGAGAGTCTTAAGACTCTCTGGCTTCCTGGACTTAGTGCTGAAAATCTTTGGCTTGTTAATGCCTGATTTTTTTTTTTTTTTTTAATTATTTTTTATTGCCATGAAGTTTTATTCCAAATGTGTGATACAGAAGCTGATCTGACCACATGCCCTTTATCTTGATAGAGCTGTAACTGATACTTGCATTAGCAAAGAGGAAACTCATGCTTTGTCTCGTATTAGCTGCCAGAGCTCAAGCAATCCCTGTTGTACAACTAAGGGCTTTCCTGCAGCTTTAAGTAGAGGGAAAATTGGCCATCCTGCAATAACTGGTAGAGCAATTTTAAAATAAGAGGTAGTTTGTAGTAATTGGCTCTTGCAGAGAAATTCATGCTGCTGAAAGAGGGAAAGTATAAACTTCTTTCAGCAATGAAACCACTGCTGACTTTATTTCTTTTCTAATTGAAGGTTCTTCTAGTTCACCAACAGATGAAGACATGGAGACTGATGCAGTCAATGAAATCCTGGAGGATATTCCTGAACATGAGGAGGATTATCTGGATTTAACACTGGAGGAGGAGGAACAGATCATTCATGAATACTTATCCTACATAGAAGTACCACAGCATTAAATCTCATTATCTTGACTTCAGTTACACATTTTTTCCCTTGACAAATTGAGTCTGGATTCTAAATGCATCTTCAGCTTATTTCTTACTAAACGCCTTGAAGTCAGTTAAGCTGTAGGTGAAATACATAATTCCTGCTTATTTATAAATCTGCTTAAAGCCTACATCTGTGGTACACTGTAATTTATTGTCCTAGCAGAAAGATAGAAACATTTATTTTCAGAAGAAAATTTAATAGAACTTAACTATATTTTTATTGTGAAAAAGTGATTCACTTAGTATACAGGCAAATAAGCATTTCTACATCACTTAAAGATGTGAACTTTGATGCAATCTGTGTAAAGGAGAGACCTGGCTAATGAGGTTAGAGAGGTATCCACCTACGTACTGCTTTTTTTCCATCTGGAAGATTGCTGAGAGTCATTGATGTGTCTGTTATGCATGGATTTATACTGCATTCTGCTTCTTGCTTCATGCAGATGTTACACAGGCAATAAAGATAACCATGTGCTGCTTCAGCTTTTAGTAAGAAGTCTTCTGTCCTTTGCTCTTAAAAAGCACTAGGAGCTGCCACATCCCATAGCGTTCTGGAGAAATACCTGCATGGAAATAGCCGGTGCAACATCCAGCTTCCTGCGACAAGAGACTCCTCTCTGCCTGGCATGTGAGTTTCACCCAGCGTTGTTTTTCCATTTGCATTCAATACCTTCAGGCTCACGGTAGAGGGAGCTCAAGCCCTACCTGCTGCAGGGCCGGGGGGAAGGCAGCAGGGAGCAGGGATCTTTGCTGCTGGTGGCCCTGACAGGAGCTGCTCTGGAATGAGCCGTGTATGCGGTGACCATTTCTTCTTACCCAGCATTTATCAGGGGAAATGAAGGCTTGCACTTCTGCAGTACTGGGAGAATACACAATACTGGAAGTAGGACTATGGCCTGCAAAGTGACTGCAATAATCCTAAAGCTAATAGTTGGTGAGTCTTGTAGTGGTTTTTACTCTGGCTACCTTAGCCTGGGGCAGCAAAAGACAGGGAATAATTATATATATATATCACTAATGAGTTACTTGCTGTTTATTTCACGCTTGTGTGTCAAGACAAGCACTACAAAAACAGGGCAGTTTTGTATTTTAGAAATATGTTGGTCAATGGGGATAAAGCTAGAACTGCAAACTTGAGGCAAAAAGAAACCCAGCAACTGCTCTATCCCCACTGTCTCTCTGCAGGAGAGCACAGAGCACTGAACAACAGGCAAACCAAAAAATAGCTAGACAATGGAAACAACCAGCCGAGCCAGAAGCTGTACATAGCTTTAACAAGGAATAGGTGGGACTGCAGTGGCATTACCTTGGGGTAGTGCATGAGCATGCACAGAAGGCAGCAGCTCTCTGCTTTGGCACAGTTTGCATAGCCAAGTGGCAGTGACAACTCAAAAAGTGAACTCCTCAGGGTTTGTAAAATTAGCATCTTGACATGCAAAGCTTATAGGAGAAGCTGTTCCTCTGTGATGTAATTCTGCCAGTACTGTCCCCAGGAACTGTGTGTGCAGTTTTAAGTGATCAGCAGGGTGGGAGGATTTGCTGAAGGATTTAGTTAATTTTGAACGTGCATTTGAAGATGCCGATATCTTTAGCGACAGGCGCAAACAGTAATGACTCATTAATTCCCCTCTATGAGCTCTGTGCCTCTGAAATCCATTTGCAAACTTCAGGTGCAGCTGCCCTGTGCTGAGCTCTCACATCTCACACACTGTGGGCTGTTAGTTCAAAGTTTTAACCCAGCAGTCTCCTATGCTGCCTGTAGCAACTCTTCCATCTCTGCTGCTGGCTTCCTACAGGCATTGCCATCATATGCAAAACACAGCAGTAGAGGAAAGGGGCACACAGAGCCAACACCAGCCCTGCCCCAGGGGCAGCCCCAGCAGCAAGGCAAAAAGTTCCCAAAGTGTGTATATTGTTTTTCCCTATTCCATTCATCCTCTGCTGCTATGCACCTGCAGGCAAATTCCCTCTACCTGATAAGTAGATAAAAGCAAGACAGGCAGTTGTAGATGCCACATGTTTATTGGTCCATTCTAAGAAAGAATTACAGCATTGCTATCTTGCTGTAGTACAGAATAAATAAAGCCATAAAAATAAAAACATGTGGTTAGATATTTTCATACTGGTTCTACAAAGGGTTATATCTGCAAATAGAAAAATAGAAGAACCTTCATTTACTCAGGGCTCAGTGGTTATCAGAAAGGGATGAACCTGGAAAAAGATGGGGAGAAATACTCTTGAATTCAACTGCTTAGCCATTGCTGCTAGCAAGCCAAGGCCAGGCATAACCACATAAGGAAGAGACAACACCTTCCCAGCAACTCTTCCCCTATAATTCACACCCACCCCCTGTGAAGCACAACTGGAACTCCCACATGGATACAAGGACCAGGCAGAACCGAGCACTGAGCCCAGGGGCATTGCGTAGCCACTATCCCAGATGTGGTGCCACAGCCTCCTTGCTCCTGCCATGCTCAGGCATTCAACCAAACTCAGGGCCTGTGAGAGGGCAGTGGGGATAGGCAGAAACAGTCCTTGTCAGATTCCAGCCAAGTACAAGTGTGCAACACCTCGATGCCAGGGAGAACTGAAAAAAAGCAGCTGTAAATGAAGTTCTTAATGACACAGCCACACTGCTGATACATCACCCCAACCACACTCAGTCCCTCCTGCCCCCAGTATGGCTCAGCTGAGTCACCCTGAGCAGCAACATGACTGGAGTCCATCTTACTGCCACAGAGAGCTTGGGCTCTTTAAACAGAGTTTCAAGCAAAGCCATCTCCCGTCTCTTTCCAAGTTCTGGCTTGCATGAAGACAGTGGTGCAGAAAACAGAAGGTTCAGCTTTGGTCACTCACAGACAGTCTGTTGTGGTCAGTCACATTAGTTCAACAGTCTCATGTTCCCCATTTTCTTGCTGTACCATACAGCCGACCTTATTGTTGAAGAGACGAGACAGACTTCCCTTCTGCGAGCTCCTGCCCTGGACACACCTCTCCTTCTTCAAACGCCGCTTATTTCTCTTGCATATTCCCCGGATGTCCCAGATCCTCAGTGTTCCATCGTGGGAGGCTGTGTACAGCAGCTCGTTGTGGATCTGGAACAACAGGGTCACACAATGCCAAGCTACAGCTCAGAACGTGCATAATCAAACTCCAGAATCAGAGCAAACACAGCTTGAATTGACACTTAGGACCTGATAGCACATACCAAAAGCTGCTATAAATTATCACAAAAGCTGCTCAAGTGCTATGAGACATTCCCAAGTCAGGCCTCATTTCTTAGCCATTTCACAGAGCCATAAAATATACACAGCAAGGGTTATTTATAATTTACTTCCACCAGAAAAGCAATGGGGAACTAATTCCTAACTGTCATAGCAGGCTGTAGCCAGGCATTTCTGTGCCAGTTTCAGACTCCTGGTTTTGAAGACAAAGACTGAGGCACCATCAAAATGTGAATCACTGAGCAGTGGATGGGGACAGGAATGCTCTCCTTACCACTTCACCTTCTCCCTTTTTAGCATTAAACATCAGTGCCCATTGAGTCAAGACAGTGAACGAGTCCTTTTTAAGGACCTGGATTAGTTTTCAGAAAAATGTTAACCCTGTAGCAGAGACTCTTCCATTTATCTGGTGGGAGGTACAGCAGACAGCAAGATAGAGCTTCTCTGGCATCGTTACAGCTACAGAAAAAATTGTATGCTGGAGGCAACACTTCATAGAGTAGTTTAAATAAAGGGTAGAACATGGTAATCAGCACTAGCACCTCACTAAGATTGGAAAGGACAGTAAACAGTTGCTAGACTCTCTGTGAAGGGATGCCATATCATGGGGACAGGGTTGAATGCTGTATTTGTTCTGTTTGGATAAGGAAGAAACTTGCACTCTGCACAAAGCACTGCAAATCCCTGCATTGTGAAGCCTCCTGCTGGAAGGGCTCTCTGAGTCCATCCCCTGCCCCTACATGTCTCTGTCATTGCATTTCTTATGAATGCTTCTCTAACCTGACATGAAAAGCCTCCCCTCACTGACACAGGACTGCCTCTGGGGGTTCATTCTGTGGCTTTGCTTACCCTTCTCAGTGGGGATACTTGCATCTATTACATTTCATCTTATCCCACAACAGCACTCAACTGCTGCACGGTTCCCATGAAACACAAGAGAGCGAGCACAAGTGACAAATTCCCCACCTGGATGCAATTGATGATGAACTTGTGTCCTCGGAAGATCTTCTGCAGGACACCACTCCTGGAATTGAAGGCTCGTGCGCAGGCATCACCACTCCCAGTAAACACTGCAAGGCAAGCACACAGCTCAGCACGCAGCCTGACAGGAGCAGCCACAAAAGAACAGCTCATGCCAAGTCAGAAACACGCCAAGAATGGTCTTAAACTGAGACAGGAGAGGTTTAGGTTGGATATTAGGAGGAAGTTTTTCACTCAGAGGGTGGTGAGGCACTGGAACAGGTTGCCCAAGGAGGCTGTGGATGCATTCAAGGCATGTAGCAGGGGGGTTAAAACTAGATGAGCACTGTGATCCTTTTCAACCCAGGCCATTCTATGACTCTCCCCTATGATTCTATGATTTAGGCCATACCTTTGCAGTGTTCCCCCAAAGGGGAACAGCCGTGTTCTTTAAGGGTTAGAAACTGCTTCCAGGAACACCCACTTTCTTTCACGTGCCTCAAATTCCTCAAGTTTATCTACAGATAAAAATGTCGGAACAGCACAAAGCATTCACTGCTTCGTATTCACTGCTCTCTGCACTTCATGTCTTTGCAGAAAGACAGCTACAAAACTGCAGTGCCTGAAGACAACAGATCCCTCATCCTTTGGGAGAAACAGGGCACTGGATTCCTGAACAGATGTAAAGAAATGTACACAGTAGCAAATGGAGGGCTACAAGAAGAGACAAGAACAGGCTGCCTCCTGCTACCAGCTTCCCAACCCAAGTTAAAGAGCAGGAGGCTAGCTGCCTCCTGGGTACACCTTTAAGGAACACCTGGATATGGACAAACCAGACTCATTTTATATGGGCCTGCATGCACTCTGTGGCCAACACAATTCTGAAAAAGCACTCATCCCATTCTGCAGAACAGTACCAGTAACACAAAGCACAGCACAGTCTTTTCCAGTTAACAGAAGTACCTTCCTATATTACACGCATGCAGAGAATAAGCAATTAAGAGCTGCTTTCACCACGCTGCTGTCAGTTCATTCCAGCTATCAGGATTTTGCTCTTGACAGACATCTCCTCCACCTTTTGAACTGTCACTCCAGATTTAGGAAGCCCCCCTGCAGCCCTGAGTTGTAAGGGAGAGCTGCTGACATAACCCAGATTCAGCATTTAGATTATATAGACACCTCTCTGAAGCAAACAAGCAAATATGTCAGCAATTCTTTTATTTTTTATTTTTTTTTTTACTTAAATTTCACAGCATCTTGGGAGAGTGGGCTGGTTTGGAACATTCCCTTGGAGATTTGGAACAGGAAAAAAAAAAATATATATATATATATATACTAAATGAGCATTGTGGTCCTTTTCAACCCAGGCCGTTCTGATGATTCTATGACCAACATGTAACACCAAATGAATGGTTGCTATTGGGGCCTTACCATCTCTTGTGGTAGATGATGGGTATAATGGTGATAAATGGCTGACAAATGTGAGATAATACGCATTAGAAAGATACAAAACCAAACATTGTCATCAAGCAAGATGACATAAATATATTAAATATATATAAATATATTAAATATAAACTAAATTAAATGACCACGTATATATAGTAGGAGAGAAATAACCATGATAAGACCATTAAGTAAATGGAACTGAGAACAGCTGGAACATTCCCCATGCTTGTAATTACACACACATACTGAGCAAGGCCAACAGAAACACATTCTGATCATTTGATGGCAATAGAATCAGAATATATCTAAATTATGTTCAGACACATCCCTAGCATTCTTCCATGACACGTATCTTTAAGTGCAATAAATTCTCCTTGTTTGACACACTTAGCATTTTTGCTTTAGATTGAAAAGTGAGATCTTAAATAACACCATGAGCACTTCTATCACACTATCAGGATGTTGCAGATCTGACTAAATGCAGTAATACTAAATGCATTTTAAGAAAGAGAACTATGAAAAAGTAATGCATCTGCATGGCAGAGACATTGCAGAGGGATGAAGGGGAGGGAAATGGCGTCAAATAATGAAACTTCTGTTTGAGCCTAACCTTCTTCACAGTGACTTTAGAGACTCTGGTCAAGCCTGTACAAATAGCCTGAAAAGAAGCTCTGAGCATCTCATTAATGAAGGACGCAGCCTGCTGTCTGCTCAGCACAGATTCCTCACTGGATCAGGCCAGCATTCGCTTAGCGCAGTCATCTTGCTTGGTGACAATGTTTGGTTTTATATCTTTCTAATGCGTATTATCTCACATTTGTCAGCCATTTATCACCATCATACCCATCATCTACCACAAGAGATGGTAAGGCCCCAATAGCAACCATTCATTTGGTGTTACATGTTGGTCATAGAATCATCAGAACAGCGTGGGTTGAAAAGGACCACAGTGCTCATCCAGTTCCAACCCCCTGCTATGTACAGGGTCACCAACCAGCAGACCAGCCTGGCCTTGAATGCCTGCAGGGATGGGGCATCCACAGCCTCCTTGGGCAACCTGTTCCAGTGCCTCACCACCCAGCCAAAAGTACAGAAACTGAGATCAGAAAAGCGCTGCAGCTTTCTAGATTAGTTTAAGACTATCCACCCCAGTTACCCAGAGGAGAGAAATACTTGGTTGGGAAGTGAATGAAGGCACATCGAGTCTAACAATAGTGTCAGAATGAGACAGAGATGATGCACTGAGAGGTTTGGACTGACTAAAGCAGAGATGCAGCCTTGCAACCCAAATGTGGAAGAGCAGAGATTGACATGCAGAAGGAAAGCCAGCCAAGAGAGGGATTTAAAGAGCAGTTCCTTGGCTGAAATATGTTATGTCAACAAGAGAAAGCTATGCAAAGATAACTCTATTAATAGGAGTATTGACAGCAGTGAAGCTGAGTCCCAAGCTTTTGTAAGTAATGCTCAGCCGCAGCAGAAAGGTGATTTTGGGAACAACTAGATGCAGAAAGACATAAAAAAGGAAAAGAATTTGTGCAAAATGAGTCTTTGAGACAGTCAGTCCAAACAGAAACCCTGTTGGAAAGAGCAGCAAGGATTTGAGAAGTGATTCTGGTTTGGGACAGTCTGTTAACAGTACAGACAAAGCAGCAGAGGGTGGCACGGGGCAGCGTATCCAGCAGCAGCACTTGCTGTCAGCAAGAGCAGCAGGCTGACAGACATTAGGCTGGTGAGGCAAACAAAGCACAGAAAGCTCTGGATTTCAGCCACTTCCCCTCATAACATAAATAAAGCAAGTATTACAAAGCTAGAAGAAGGAGGTCAAAATGGAGGGAAGATCTGAGCTTCTCACACGGAACAGTGCAGCAAATTTGATACTGAACATAAAAAAAAAGCTGGAGCTGAATAAAGTGACACGTTTTCAAGCCTTGTAATTACAGCATTCTCTATTAACAATCTTCGATCAAAGACAAACATCCAAAAGGAGACTAGGGATTGCTGAACATAAGAAAGGCAACTCACAGATCCCAGCGTGGTATTTCAAAGTGCTAACGCTGTGTTTGTGAGCCTTGTACGTTTGGATTCGCTCCCCAGTGTCCACTAACCAGCACTTCACTGTCCTGTCCGCGCTTCCTGAATACAAGTGCCGATTCACCAGCTGAAGGGAAGAGGAAAAAAAAGCATTAGCAACAGTCTCTTAGCCATGTTGGTGTGAGCTCTGCACTGAGCTGACTCATCTGAAGTCGCAGTTTCTGTCTGAACGGCCTCAAAAAAGCCCAACAAGTGGTAGCTCTGCGAGGTACAGACTGGGTTTTAACCAGTGGTTGGCAACCCCCCCTGTGGCAGAGGGTTGGAACCTGATGATCCTTGAGGTCCCTTCCAACCCAAGCCATTCTGTGATTCTGTGATAAACAGAGTATTACTCTGCTTGAGGTCACTATGTGGAAACACTAGCTCTTCATCAATGGTAGAGGGGGGTTTTTCCTTTCCACACAGACACAGCGAAGAATTGCAAAGGGAATGATTGCAGAAGGGAAAGAGAGACAGGAAGAATGTAACAGACCTGTGTAGTACTATAAAACTTGCCAGGATACAGCAATAGACCATCTGAAGCGCACTGAGCCTGGCAGCTTTGCAGGGGAAACCCTCCACAGTGCAAAGAAATCCTGCATTCATGCTCATCTAGGGCAAGCAGTTATGGTCTCTGAGCAGGCACCATTCTGCACGGCTCTGTATACTTCTCCAAGCAGAGAGCTGGCCTGGCAGATGCCATCTGAAGGCAGTATGATGGTGTCAGCCAGTGAAGCACACACTCTCTCAGCAATCATGAGTCAAATGGACCTGGGTGTTGCTCTTGGGTCACTTTCAGGGGACACCTTGCACTATAAACCCCCAAACCCTCCTCCTGGCACTCTGTTTCTGTAAGCTTTAAATGTATTTTCCATTCTTTCCCATCCCCACTCCACTTTGAGAAGGTGTCATTTGTGAAAGGCATCATAAACGAGCAGAACTTGGCCCACGGGGCAGTTTTCACAGCTGAACGTCAAGAGGTTGTAAAACACATCAGCTGCTAAAAGTCAGCAGTACTTTGAAATGTCACATCCCATTACTTTTAAGCTGCATTAGCCATGGCATTAATACTACATCTCTTTGAGGAAAGAGAAGGAATGGCCAGCAGCACTAACGAAAAGCGAGAGCCGTAACAGTCAGCCTGAGGAAGGAAACCTGACCTTTCATTTCCGGGCTCAACTTGAATGGGCACGACAAACATTGTCACATGGCCCCTGCTCAATGCCAGAGTTGTTTTGAATTGAGAGCCTGCTGGGCTTTTCCTGGCCAAGTCATCACATTTCTGGTTCAGACATCTCACACCGACACACTGAGCGAAGAAGGGGAAAACATGGAGTTATAACCTCCTGCAGGTAGGTGCCACTCAGCATTACTGGAACATTAGGTTAAACTGCTTGAGTTCCACATCTAAGTGGGTGTGCAGATGCTGAAATGGAACAGAACAGCAGCACTTGCCTGGATTTTCTTCCTTGCTAGATTTAAAAATATGTTAAATGACCTGGGCTACACAGATAATTTATGCCATAGGAAGCATAAGAACCATAAAAGCTTTCAATGCATGGAGACCTGCAGAGTCAGCAGCGTGGCAGCTCTCTTCATTAAGCCCCAAGTCTCTGTGCCACCCATGCTGCCCTCTAATACACCTGTTTATTTCCCCTCCTCCCACTCCCCAGTTTAAGCAGGGGAGCAAAGGATTCTCAGCAATGCTTAGAAACAGAAACATGAGCATGTTAAACCATCTATTGGATGTCACAGACTAAGCTTGCAGCAAAGCCAATAGCAATCTGCTACGTGTTCAAACTGTCACACTGCCTCTCATTTCCACGGGATTTTTAAAATGCAGAACACAGAATAGCTATTAGCAGGGAAATCCAATGAAAGTCATCAGATCAAGTGGAAGTTGCAAATCAGATCTACCGCTGGTGGTACGATGCAGGCATTGCCTCATCTGAATTGCTGTAATTATCTACATCTAAAATAGCCCCTTACAGCCACTGAGGTCTGCCCCTAAAGGAGATGTCTGAAGATAATCACACCTTAAAAGTGGCTCTTTGTCCCTCAGACAAGGGTGGCTGTCTCAGCTGCAGCCATCGCTATCAGTTTTGATGAACTGCTTTTTGATCCTGCTTCATTTGATCAGATCTTAACAGATCTAGGTTACAGCTGCAACCTAAGCTACAGCACTTCAGATACCTGTTATTTAGTCACAATCATCGTCGTGACAGGCAGTGCCCCCAGCCCAAGCACCCGATGCGCAGGCACTCG
The DNA here is from genome assembly GCF_951394365.1 of Tetrao urogallus. Classification (NCBI taxonomy): domain Eukaryota; kingdom Metazoa; phylum Chordata; class Aves; order Galliformes; family Phasianidae; genus Tetrao; species Tetrao urogallus. Next base: position 45,313,722 of record NC_136820.1, on the reverse strand, counting down.
CATTGTATGGCATAAAATAAAATATAAATAAATGCCTTCCCTGATTCACAGGTGGGGAACTGTGATACAGTGCATCTCAAGTCCCTGCTTAAAAAAAATGTCCTGAAATTTGCAGCACTGTAACTTCTGACTGCCAGGATCTCAGAGCACAGGATGCATTACATGCCTCAGGGAAGCTGTGATGAGTACCAGTGCACTGAGCCCAGGAGGGTATATGAAAACCAACAGGGATTCTTACTGACAAGAGCAAGACAGAGGCACCAATCCAATCCAACCCACGTCAAATCAGCAGTTTGACTCCACAGCTTTCTGCCAGCATTGGCATCCAAAAGATGCATTTACCTCCCAGTGCAGACACAGCAGGCCTGGCTCTCAACTCCCCAGGGCTGCACGCAGTGCACAAATACCCCCATGTTGGCTGGGCACAGCAGGTTGCCAAAGCCCCATCCAGCCTGGCCCTGAGCACCTCCAAGGAGGGGGCAGCCACAGCTCTGGGCAGAAGTGCCAGTGCCTCACCAGGAGGAACTTCTTTCTAATACTCAATCCAAACCTACCCTTTCTTAATTTAAAGCCATTTCTCTTCGTCCTATCACTAGGAAGCATCCACAGTTGCTGTTCCTTGGCTTAAATACCCCTGCTAACACATTAGGCTCAGCAGATCAGCTCCTAGGACAACTTCTTCACCAGAATGCAAGACCAAGCTTTACCTTTGGTGGGAGCAAGGCATCCCCAGTGCCGAGACCAGCACCCATTTTTGTGCATGGGCATTCAGATGCAGTCATTTTCAGCCAATACTTGTGTGCTTACAAACTCTCCATCCCTAACTACCAGGCCTTTTTTCCCCTTCCAAAGCTCCAAAACTCACACTCAATTCTCTAACCCCAGTCTTAATCTTATTATTTAACTTTCATATAATTTAGAAGGAAAATGGTGAAATTTCACCCAACAGATTTTCCAAATATACCCAAGCCTGTCAAATCCTGGTTTAAAAACCATCAGTAGAAACAGTTACATATTTTAATCTGCAAATGCCTGGAGAACTGGTGGTATTTCCAGAGCTGTATTTTCCTTGGCTGGCTCCTGAGTGCTTTGTTCACTTTGGATCACTGCCCAACAAAGTTCCTGACAAGGAAAAGCATGGCAATGCAAGGACACCTGGAGCAGGGCAGACAACAAACAACAGATCTGCAGCTTGGGAACTAATGAGCTGTGCGGATACTTCAAACCCGAGGAGCTTCAAAAGAATAAAGAAAGCTGATGACAATCAGATGCCCAGTTTTAAAGCCTCAGCCAGATGGGGGGGAAAGAAATCACCGCATTGATAGCTTTAATTCTGGACTATTCGTTTTTCTCATTGTGCTGAGGAACTTTGCTTTTTACCAGATGAAACACTGAGACATGAGAATGAGGCACATTTGTCTCAGTTCCTCCAGCAATGTACTCAAAAATGTACTATTCCACAACAAAGTTTGGTCAGACTGGCTTTTAACAGCCAAGTTACAGCACTAGGAAAACAAAAGTTGCAGACACTGAAGTAGTTACAAGTTTCACCATAAAAAAATTGCCTGTTTTATTTAACCCTGATGTTGGTCACAGCCCCTAGACGTGCCACAGTTCACATAAAGAAGCATAGCTAGCATTGGCTTCTCCTGACAGTCACAACCCTACTGCTCTGTGAGCTTGGCTGAGCTGAACACGTGCAGCAGCTTAAGACAATTTCCACCTGCACGAATGCCAAAAAAGCCAGCAAAAGAGTTGTGTAGCAGGTTATTCAACCTGCAGTTTATAGAAGTGGACTTTGCTCTCCAATTAACATTTGCTATAAGGCAATTTAACTTTCGTCCAAGGAGAGGCCACTGGTTCAGCAATCGGAACAGGCACGTCATCTTGCTGCAGATCACTGTGCTCAAGCAGGCTCTCAAGCAGGCAAGTTCCCATCAGCACACTTCCAATTGCCAGCTTTCTCTCTACAAGAGGTCAGTGCTCCTGCAACCTGTCAGCTGGGTCTTCTGTTCACAGCTGCTCCCAAGCTAGAAATCACCAACTTGGAGCAATCTCAAGTTACATCCATGCGAGCCTTCCGCTGAGTTAGACCTTCAGGATCCCATTCAAACCACAGTCATTTTAGCAAGCTAAATAACTCCCTGTGAGCAAGAAATTATTTTGTTTTTTGGTTTTGTTTTGTTTTTTTTTTATACTGAGAATCCATCTAGAGTGTGCTCTGGCTGCTAGAGAACATTTTTCAGCTTCTTCACTGCAGTGTAATGGCCCTAAAACACGCTCCTTTTCTAAAGGCGCTGAACAGGTTCAGATTTCCCCAACCCATCCTGTGATGAACGATGCAACAAACAAATTGCCCAAAAGTGCACACCATTTCATTGGTGCCATGAGAAAAAAATATCCTTCCCCACGATCACAATAGCTAAGTGGATAAATGGAGCTCAAGCAGCGGGTTTGCTCAAAGCATTCTTTTCTTCCAGCCAGCCTTAAAAGACAACGAAGGGGAATGTTCCCAACAAAGGATCTTTTGCAGGAAAACCAGAAGCAAGTCCTTGCCCACTCATGTTCATTTAAAACTCATTTTGCAGTTCTCATCCTTGTAAGAATGTTCGCTATAGAATCCAAGCTAAATACCAGACTGGATCATTTCTTTCTGCCAGCCTTTGGCAGCACAAGTTCGATAAATACTCGGTTTGAACAATCAGCAAAGGACAAAGCAATCCTTGTAAACAGTTTGCAAAACCACTTTGGAGACGTTTAGAATAACACACACTAGTAAATATTTGGGCCAGGGTTATTCAGCCTGGTGCAGGCAGTGGTGTTCAGGGGAATCATCGGTCTGATTACAAATTACAAACCTTGGTCTTTAGCTGGGCCTGAAATGCTTTAGCAGAAGAAATAGAATGAGCTGGTGTGATTACACTCAGCCCACCCTTGCTTTTTTCCCATTGCTTCCTGTAAAATCACATCATTGGCTCTTACACGAAGAGAGCACTCAGAGCAGCTGCTGGCCCTCGCTTGCCAATCTAGCAACGCAGTGCAGAAGAAGCATGGGAGAAGAGTTGTGGCTGCTGCACCAATGGTTACCTTGCCTGACAACGTGAGGGAAGGAGTAAAGGCTGCCAAGGCACCTCGCATGCAGAAAGTCTACTGGCAAAGCTTCTGTCAGCTGAATTGGGATGGTGGAAGGAGGAATGGCGTTACAAAAAGCAGGCACCTGCAGCTGTTGTGAGAGCAGGCCACACGCCGTGCTTCAGCCCTGGGACAGCAGGACACATCACACAGATCAGAACTGCTCACTCTCCTCACTGCTGTCTGTGATCACCAAGGACAGGGGAAAAGGGAAAGCAAAAGCCAAACAGTGTTCCTTGGCCTTCCGTGCCAGATTAGAGTATTCAGGCTCCTCTAATGTATGCTGGATGGCAACAGTACCTAGAAGATCTTGGAGCAAATGAGGAGCATTCCAAGTCAGAACATGACTGTGCCATCATCTCTTTGCTCTCCATTCACCAGCCATGCAGGAAGGGAAATCATGGGTGCATCTATGGATACCTACCCTGAAAGGATCTCCTAAGCTCCATTCACTGCTACAGAAATGCTATTGGTATTTACTGGAAAGTCATGGAAGCTGGCCAGACCAGCCCAGACCTTACCTGCAGCAGTTCAGAACATCCTGAGGCACTCCTGCTAATACAGTACATTTTAAAGCTGGGGAAGATACAGTCTTAATAGTCACACTTTTCGTGTCCTGTCTGGGAAAAGATACCACGTTGAACTCCAATTCTCAAATGTTCTGAAAGGCCAACCTCCCTTAGGAACCTTTATTTGCATACATACACTAGAAATTAGTACTTCTTTTTGTACCCCTTTAGTCTCTCCACATAAGCAGTACAGCAGCTGGTGAATGGTAACAACTACCTTTAAATGCTGGTACCAGCTCAGCTCCTCCAGGACAAAGGAGTAAAAATGTGGTGTAATTAGAAGCTCACTCTCATGCTCTGAAGAAACTGAGCTACTGCCAACAATTAAAGCTGTCTGCTGGCTACTGTTAGTGACTCACAACCACCTCCAAGTCCTCCCGGACACAGGGTTTGAAAAATACTACACTAAACTCACTGACACGGATTGCAACACTGCCACAAAGGAGCCCTGGGCAAAGAAGGCTCCAAAGGTTCCTGGAGAGAAAAAAAAAAAAAAAAAAAAAAAAAAAAAAAAAAAAAAATTATTAAAGTCAAAAGCAAAATAAAGGAACATAAAGCAAAAAAAATAAAAATAGAAAATAAAAATAAAGACAGCAACCAAGCAAACAAAAACCAGAACACAAGAAAACTGCACACACCTCAGCTCAGGAAGTTTCCTTTCTGTTGCAACATCTTTGTATGGATTCTTGTGATTGACCCCTTTCTAGAAGAACGAAAATACCATGTGGGCTGTGCTGAGAGGCAGCCAAGAGGAACAGAAGGGCTAGTGTTGAACCAATAAGGAAGAGCTAGGAATTAGGAAAGACTGACAGGCTAAAGCTATTCAACAGCATTACAGCAAGTGATTAAGCTGGGGTAAGTTTTAGGGCAGCGTGTACCCAGCTGGACTCCTCTAGCTTCAGCCATCAACTGATGACTGGAGAAGCAAATGGCTACCAGTTACTCACAGCTACGGGCTGAGGGTTTGGCCAGGATCATTGCCAGCACAGCCTTGGCAGCAGCAGACTTGTCTACTTTGAATTGTTCAGATTTTCCAAAGAGACATGTTGGTTTTGCTTTTCTTCTCTCCTACAAGAAGTTCTGTTTGTTTAAAACCATTGTTTAATGCTGTGCTCGCAAGGAGGGAAGCATTGCTCATTCTGGAGCATTCAAAGAGTGTAATTGAATTTCCCAGGCTTCTGGGAGAGGGTCAAGCCAGTTTTGTGTAACAATTTTAGCAAGAACCCAATTAAATTAAAGCAAGCTCTGTTGTTGCCAATCTGTGTTTTGAGAAAAGGTTACAATTAAACTGTAAGACATAGTGTGACACTAAGAACAACAACATATTTACTTGAGCATCCTCAAAATGCATTACCACAATCTGAGAATGTACCCAGGCAAGACAAACATTACTCCAGGGAAACACGACTTAGTTCTTTTTCCTTTCTAAAAGGGAAGGAAAATAGAATGCCTTCAGTACTATTGGGTCTTCAGCCTGCTAGTGTCAGCTGTAAGTATCTTCTTTAGAAACAGAGGCAACATTTATTAAACAGCTATTAAAAATACACACTGTAGCCTCTGCAAAGGAAGTTACATAAACAAGAATAGTGGGGAAAAAAAAATAAAACAAACACAACTTGTGTAAGTTAATACAACACATCTAATTAGAAGCACTTAGGTTTACTAACCTGAAATTAACTTACACAGCATCACACACCTTCTTTAAATATTCCATTAATATTGTCTGGTGAATGGACAAGTACTTATGCCATAGTTCCCTTTTGTCTTCATCTCCCCAAATCCATTCCCTCCCTTGCAATGTTAATAAACTTGGCAATGTTCACCAGAAAAATACCACAAACAGAAAAACAAGGTACAGTTCTTCAAGTCACATTAAATTTTTTCCCCTCTCCTTCACTGTTTCCCAATTCTCTCCCCCAGGCTCTGTTTCTCTTTTCCATTTTCCTTGCCTGTTCTCTCATTTGGCCGTCTCTTTCTCCCTTTCTTTCCTCATCTTACGTCTGTGTGTGTGTGGTTTTAACAGCAGGATTTCTTCCAGCTTTATGCTATCATCTCTTGTTCACAATTTTGTGTTGGATATCTGATTTACTCTGAATTTTACTCCTCCCATTTTAAGATACTCATCCCTATGTCAGCTCTGTTGCACCAACAGCTCAGGTTATTTCTCTTCAAAGTCTGGTGGGCCATCATGCACAATCCTACTCAGAAGAGCAGCACGCCAACACACCCCACACATAAACTTCAAGACCAAGGGGTACCTAAATAAATACTGAGCTAGAAGTTAGACCAGGACAGCCACTGGAATCCAAGAGGATACCATGACATATTTTAGAGAAAGGTCGTTCCGAGATCATAGGGCACAATTATTATGTTATTATATGAATGGTTAAGAATATCATTTACAACACATCTCAGAAGAGCATCTCTGAGTGAGTCAAAAGACAGTTGAGACTCACACAGATTAGAAGACAGATACCTCCTTAGAATGGCTCTTGGTTGCACCAGTGAAGATTTAGGTTGGAGTCAGGGAAAACTTCTTTACAGAAAGGTTTGTTAAGCACTGGAAAAGGCACCCCAGGGAGGCGGTTGAGCCACCATCCCTGGATGTGTTCGAAAGCCATTCAGATGTGCTGCCCAGGGACTTGATTTAGGGTTGTCAGAGTTAGGGTAGTTTGGTTGGGTCGCGGTTAGACTTGATCTTTGAGGTCTTTTCCAACTTGAGCAATCCTATGTTCTTACCTCTAGGCAAATTATTGATCCTTGGTGCTCTTTGAACACTTTCAGCTGCTCGCCAGTAACAATATTCCATGTTCGAATGGTATAGTCCGTGCTGCCAGAAAACAGCTCCCTCTTTGGTGCGTCAAGTATAAGGCATAAGACAGCCCCAGTGTGTCCCAGCAGAGTCTGGTAACAGCGCCCGCTGGACACCCACCAGACCTTTACAGTGCAGTCCGTGCTACCTGTCACCAGGAGGTCTCTGCTTACTCTCTCCTCCTCCTCCTCTTCCTCCTCCTCCTCCTCAAGGACGTCCTTGGAGGAATAGTGAGCTAGAGTCAGGACGCAGTTCCGATGGCCCCGGAATTCCTGGATTTGTTTCTCCTTGTCCACACTCCAGCAGCGGGCTGTCCTGTCATAGGAGCCACTAAAGAGATAGTCTTTGGCAACCAGGATCCTGCAAAAAAATAAAGAAAGAATTATACATTAACAGTACCATTCTTTTTACCTTTTATTTTTGTAATGATTTCAATGCTAAGCACACTGAAGCTAGAAACAGTAGCATGAACTCAACATACACACCTCTGATTCAGCCCCCCTGTTTAAAACACATTATTTATAACCACACTTTTTTCTTTTTCCCCCACACTAAACACATCTCTGTTTTACTTTTGAAAAGTAAGACTCTTTATTCAGGTACACCAGTGTGGATATTTTAGCACTGCAGCTTTGAGCACTGCAAAGGTACAGTGTAAATCATAGGAGATAATAAAATGGCCTGGATGGAAAAGGACCACAATGCTCATCTAGTTTCAACCCCCTGCTATGTGCAGGGTCGCCAACCACCACACCAGGCTGCCCAGATGCCTCCAGGGATGGGGCATCCACAGCCTCCTTGGGCAGCCTGTTCCACTGCGTGAAAAACTTTGTGAAAAACTTCCTCCTAATATCTAACCCTACTACAGAACTAAAAAGCAAATCAGAGACTATAGTTCAAGAATTCAGCTTGCTGGGCCTCCGTAATAATGAAGTGTAGCTGCACAAACACTTAAGAGATAACAGCACAGTCTCTGTGGACTGTGTTTCTAAACTGGAAACAGGGAACATCATAACCTATCTTCTTTATACACTGAGTTTGGCCCTCTGGAACCTTTCAAACTGGCAACAAAGACAGATGAATAGGGAACACATTTCCAACTTGCTGATTCAAGCAAAATCAGGCCAGTGCCAGAACACAGGCAGAGCCAGCCTTCCTAACTATTTACAGCATCCAGCTACACACCGTTTGTGCTCCGAGTTTGGTGATGAACAACAACAAAAAAATATTAAAATAAATCTTTGACTGATTGCTCCATTAAGTAAAGCCCTCCCAGCTATTAAGAGGCACTTCAAAAATCAACAAGCCAATCAGTTATGAACAATCAGATTAAGACAAACTTCGTTTGCACAAGGAGGAATTGTGATTCCAGAAACAGCCCTGACTTCACCCCCCTCAGTGACTCAAAGGTTTGACGTGATGTTTTTACATCCATTTATCAAAAGCATCTGTTATCAATTGAACAATTTCTTCTGGAATGTCATGGCTGGTGCTGGATTCAATTCCCCTGCCATGTGCCTTTCAGCCCTCTCCTATCTGCCGTCTATGGATATGTCAGCACTGTTGCTAGGAAAACCAATCATTACAGCACAGAACACGTGGAGCATGCACCCAAAGGCTTACACAACCCGTTTCGTTAGCGTAGTCACGGAAAATTGCAGCAAGATGACAACCTATGTGATAAGAGATTACAGGAACACCACGGAACTCCATGGAACCAACCTGTTCACAATGGATGTGTGCCCTCGGTAAATGGCCAGGCACTGGCCTGTCACCACGTCCCACTTTCGGATGGTATGATCTGCACTGCATGTGAAGGCAGCCTCGTTTTCTAAGTGGCAAAAGGTGATGTAACTCTCGTGTCCTAGGAACAAGAGCAGAAATAACAGCTCGAGCATCATGCCTGCAAGCAGGGAGGACTGGGTGAGCTCTTCAGCTGGACTAAGTGCACAGAAAACAGGCAGACTAATCTTAGATTTACAATCCCATTCTTCACACTGAAGGATTTGTGTAAAACAGCATTTTTATGACCAGGAGAAAATTCCACTTCATTGTCACACGGATTCAGTGGAAGAGTACAACAGTACTGCTTCTCTAGTCAGGCAGCTCAGCTGTATCAAAAGAAGATGAGCTGAACTATTGTCAGTATAACAACATCTGCACTACTGCAAAACTGGTAACAAGGGGAAGAAAAAAAAAAAGGTTTGTTAATCCATTTTGTATACAGAAATGTGTTTGCTTCCTTCTAAAGTCAGAAAAAAGGCTGCATTTCAATACAGCCCACTGACTGTCAGGACACAAACAGTCCTAAGCTGAAGCACGTAACTATGAAACAAGGAAGAGACGTGAACCTCACCAGCAAGCTTAGTTTCATTGTCCAAGCAGAATGAAATGCAAACAAAAAAAGCATAATTGGTAAAAAGTCAGCCAGCGTTTTCCCCATTGTGCCTAATAACATGAGTGAAAAGTTTTCGGGATATCAGTATACCTTTAGGAAATGACCCAGAAAGAAGGAGTAAGATTCATTTATACAGTCACCCATCAGGGTAACAGATGAGGCAGAACATTCTTACACTCCTTTGGATTTAGATATCTAGACTTAAAGATTTCAAGACCAAAACTGATCCTTCTGAAGTGTCCCAAGAGACTCTGGCTGAAGCCAGTAGGCCTGAATGTGATTTAAATGCTTGCATATAGAAAGGACAAATGTAATTAAAAAGAGAGAGAAACAGTGATGCTAGGAAAACAGAATGTTGTACAACAGAGATGTTAAAGTACTGAGGGAAAGCAGGCTGCCCAGTAAACCACTTATGTTCACTGACATCAAAAAAGTGATTTTATTGCAACTCTTATGATTGAAAACCCTTTCAGTGTTCAGCAAATCAGAATCCACGCTCCAAGCACACACGACCTTCATTTTTCTTTTAATTAAACTCATCAGATATAAAAAAAATAGGCTGTATGTAAACTCTACCCAGCCTCACACGTTTGTGACAACGTTTTTCAAAGCAGCTTATCTAGGGGCAGGTTTCAACCTCCAGCTTTTCTCTTGCAGCAGCATCCAACCCCACTCTTACAAGACCAAAACAGCACTTTGGTCACTGCAGTACAGCCTGTCAGAGTTTAACCATTGGTAACAGTTACACAGAGCTTGTCCAAATCCCTCATGGCAGGTAAGGTGCAGCTGATGGTCTGGTGATGGTCTGCCACCACACAAGTCTGCTGGTTATGCTGTGGTACAAGCTGGAAACTGTTCTAGGTAAGGGTTTATCATAATTACAGCTTTTCAGTGTGAATTTACACAAGAGTAGCATAAGAACATAAACATAATATACACAGAGTTCGCTGATGGATTGGTAGTTCACAAACCATTCAGCCAACCTTCTTTAAAGCTTTCCCCAAACACCAGCAGTTCATAAGCCACGTACTGAATACTGCCCAGCACACTTATCTTCCCAGTTTAAAGTTAATTGTTGCTTTGAGTGGATTTCTAATCCCTAAGCAAATGCAGCGAATCTTCCAGGAGACACAGGATGTGGGGGCACAGACAATACAAAGTAAATAAATAATAATAAAAAGACAAACTAACAAAAAAAATCCCAACAACGTTAATCTTTGAAAGAAGAGAGGATGAGAAATTCCAAATGTAAGAGTCGGGTGGTTGGTTTTCTGCGTTTTCTAAGAGAGAAAGAACACGAGTGAATGAGAATACAACCAATCTTTGGCCCCCAGCGTGGTTCCTGCACGGCTGTGCTTTCTGCAAAGCTTTTCTCTCAGGTATACAAACGTTAGCCTAAGGACATCAGATTCTGTTACAAATGCAAAACCAATTTAGAAGTCAAAACTCCAGCGCCTGACACATCCGTGTGTCAGAGCTCTGAGGAAAAGAGAAAAGGTTCTATTCAACAAGCTTTCCTCCCAGAGCTCAGGGCCAAGAGGTTCTGTGTAAAAACCACCTGGAAAGCGAGACGATTAACGGGACACAAGTAATGTGGAGAGCGAGAGAGGCGATAAGGAGGAGCTTAGGATGCCTACCCTGGAAGTGGCCGTGGCACTGGCTGTCGGCCGTGCTCCAGAGCCGCGCCGTGCCGTCCTCGCTGCCCGTCAGCAGTCGCTGCCCGTCGGGGCTGAGGCTCAGCCAGTTGATGCCTCCCTGGTGATCGGCGCACACTTTCACGGCCGAGCCGCCGTTCCCCATCGCCGGCGCTGCCCACGAAGGCTGCGGGTCAGCAGGTCGCCTCGCGGCCCCTCGCTCCGGGCCTCATCTCCCACCGACCGCCTTCAGCCACGCACCTCACAGAGGGAAAGGCGGCTGGGGGACACAGAGCAGGGGACGGGGTCTCGTTGAGTCATTGCGCCTCCTCGGCGGACACACCGCTTTTCTCAGTGGGGACGCGTGCGTGCTCCGGAGCGCTTCTTTCACCGCATAAAAGCCCTACGGCGGAAGACCGCGCGGCCTCCCGTCGCCTTCCATCGCACCGCCAGCACAAGGGCACGTCCGATCGCCAGGACGGCACCGAGCCCTCCCGGCCACCCGCCGCCCCGCACTGCGGCACTCGGGCACGCTCCTTCTCCTTCAGCTCCTCCACTCCGAGCAGCTCAGGCACCCCCGGCTCCCGCCCGCGCCCCCCGCGGTCAGCCCGCAGCGCCCCGCAGCGCCCCGCAGCCCCCCGGCCCCGCCGCCATCCCTCGTCCTCCCGCCCGGCCCGCGGCATCCCCGCCCTCGCCGCTCGCTCACCGCCCCGGACGCGGCTCCGGGCTGCGGCGGGACGGAGGAGCCGCCCCCAGCCGGGGCTGCGCGGGGAGGGCCGAGGCGGACGCCGCGCTCCCCTCGGGCCACCCCGGGGTGGGTCCCCGACGCCGGCTCTCCTCCCTCCATGTTAGAGCCGCTTCCCCGGGGCGGGACGCCGCGGCCTCCCCTCTCCCCAACCCGTGCCGCTCCCTCCCTTTGTGCCCCCTCGCCTCTCCTTTTTTTTTTTTTTTTTTTCTTTTCAGGGAAGAGGCGCCCCCAGCCCGCCTGCCTCCCTTACCGCCGTTCAGTTCCCCGGCTTTCCTTCCTCGGGGAGGCTCCAGCCCTCAGCTCTCAGCCCCGTGCTCCCCGGGAGAGGAGGGAGGGGGCGAGCTGGGGGCTGGCTTTGAGGGAAGCCATCGCCTTTTGTTCCTCCTCTCGCCCTCATCCCTGAGGATGAGCTGCGGCTGAGCTTCTCCTCAGGAGGACGCCAAAAATTCTGCTCGCTGCCAAAACGTTGAGGGCTGTTGCTCGTTAGTGCGGTCCCTCGCTCCCGTGGGCAAGCCAGACTGGCAGCAGAGCCCCTCCTTCCATAACATCACAGAATGATCAATGTTGAAAAAGACCGCTAAGATCATCAGGTCCGACCCATCCCACAGCGCCCACTGACCGTGTGCCACATCTCTGCAGGTCTGAAACACCTCCAGGGACGGTGACTGCACCACCTCCCTGGGCAGCCTGTGCCGGTGCAGCACCACTCCTTCTGAGAAGAAGCTTTTCCACCCTGAACCTTCCCTGGCACAGCTCTCTCAGGCCATTCTCTCTCATCCTGTTGCTATTATGTGGAAGCAAAAGCCAACCCCCACCTCACCACAATCCCCTCTCAGGCATTTACAGAGAGCACTAAGATCTCCCCTGAGCCTTCTCCTCTCCACACTGAACAACCCCAGCTCCCTCAGCTGCTCCCCATCATGCTTGTTCTCCAGACCTCTCACAGCTCAGTTGCCCTTGTCTGCACATCCTCATGTCTTCTTATAGTGAGGGGTCCAACATTGAACACTGTATTCAGGATGCATCCTCACCAGGGCCAAGTATTGAGGGATGATACCTCCCTACTCCTGCCAGCTACACTTAGTCAGGCCACAAATCCACACTTTGGCTGTAGTCATGCAAGCCCTGGGCTATGGGGTGATGGCATGCTGCTTCTCCAAAATGAGGCTCTGCTGTTCTAGGAGCAGAATGAAACACAAGTGGGATGAATCCTGTCCCAGCACGTGTAATTCATCATACAAAAGATAACCTGGCAGACAGAGAATCCACAGCAAGCCCATGGCAGGGTCTGATGCAGATCCCATTGCCCTAAGTTGACAACTAACAAATGGGCAGCACCTGTACTGCTAAAAACACACCTGCTGAGTAGGGTACATGGCAAAGCCCACTTTCCCTATTCCCCACTCAATTTAATCAGAGAAGCGCCTTTTTGCATCAAGTCTCCTTGGGCCTGCTGGCTCCATTTCAGGCTGTCACATTCAGCCCTGAGGTTTAGTAAACACTGAACAAGGCAGCAGGCTCGTTCCTGGATGATGTATTTCAGTGTGTGGGTTGTACAGAAACGCAGCCTTTAAATGTATGCTTAATGGGATACTTTATTTTGCACCGCGCATTCTGGCAGACGTGGAACTGAGCTGCTACATCCCGGCCAACACCACCACCACGAGATGGTCCTGGTTCTGCTGCCCGCTGTAAGCACACGTCCTGCATGGCACGTTGTCTCCAGCCAGCTCTTTTCTGAAGGGAAGCATATCTGCATTTCTGCACCATCCCCAGCCTTGACACTGCGTGCTCCATGACTTTCAATGTGAGACACGAGCACTGGATTTCTTTCCTCTGAAAATCACGTTATCCTTGGAAGACATTCTTTTGAACGTGTTGGCCTGGGAATCAGCTGTGCTCAGGGAGTGTCCTTCACCATCTTCCTGTACATCTATCAAATCCACTCACAAACCACTGCACAGAGTGAGGGAAACTGGAGGATAGATAAGCACTCCTTATTTTTCCTGCACTGCAGTGAAGTGAACACAGGGGAAATTTGGATTTCATCTTCTATTCTAGTTAGAAAGGTGAGGCAAATGCCACCCAAATAAAGGATTTGGAGTTCAGATAGTTTGTATTGTCTTTTGGAAGGGGAGGGTTACCTCCGTCCTTCACCTGGGGTCTGACATTTGCAGGTTCTTTTCCACTGAGAGAGAGGCTGTGGATGCTCCATCCCTAGAGGTGTTCAAGGCCAGGTTGGATGGGGCCCTGGGCAGCCTGGTCTAGTATTAAATGTGGAGATTGGCAGCCCTGCATGCGGTAGGGGGGTTGGAGCTTAAGAATCCCTGAGGTCCCTTCCAACCCAAGCCATTCTGTGGTTCTATGGTTCTATGAAGTGAGTGAAGTGGGACCTTTGTCTTTAAAACACACTTTCTTTGCACCATAGCTTGTTCTCACAGCTCTGATCCACTAACAAGACAGTATGGGGAGACTCCTCAAATCACTCCAAGACACGGTCAGGTGGAAAAGTCTCTATCAGGCAACTTCATCCAAATTATTGGTGTTCAGGGTCCCCCTCAGGGAAGTCCCCAGGGTCCCCTTCAGACATATTGCGCTGGCTGCATTTTATGTGTGGCTGCACAATGAGAATGCTGAAGATCCTGACCCTGGGTAAGATTTGAGTAACGATGCAAATGATTTCAAAATGTTATGGATGTCATTTGTGGCAGAGGAAGCGCAGGCAGCTCTTCCAGCTCCCCATGCCCAGGCTTTGGTGATGTGGATGGAATTGCAATGGTGTTCAGAAGACTACAGAGGCACTTTGTTGTGTCAAAGAAGTGGGGCCCATAATGCCCCAAAGAAGTCAGCACCAGAGCTCCACTCACTCCGAAAACAAAAGAATGAAGTGTACAACAATGCAATCTCCCTTAGAGAATTCACTCCTCCCAGCATCCAAACCCCTCCACATTCCCACAGAAGGACTGCCATGGCTGCTAGCCTGTTTCACGGCTATATGGCTTTGCTTCAGGCTATCAACCCCAATCACCATCAGATTTGCTGATAATTAAGTATTGCTTCCTCTTTCTTTACCTCAGAAAATCACAAAAGCCAACTAACTCTCCTGGAACTACTGTCAGGGTCTGGAAAATTGATACTGGCATATCCTGCACTGCTTTTTCATTTTAACATCAACCACATCATTAGAATGAATGAGAACTGTTGACCTCAAAGGGCTGTGTGGTATCTCCAGTAGCACAGTTCCCCACAGAGGAAACCTAATCTGTGCTAAGAATATTTCTCTACTAGGGTTCAATTTGATTTAAAATTGATCTAGTTACACAAGTACAGTGTAAATAAAATTCAACCTTAAGTAGATTCCAATGTAGCTTCTACTGATTTGATTTAATTCAAAATGTTCTCAATGTCTGAACAGCTTTGCTTTCATGAAGAGCTGGCGTTGGTGAAGGCAGATTGATTTTTACATGGATTTAATTATCAGAGCTTGTGCAGATGTAGCTTTACTCTGAAGTGAGGATGGGGGAGTAGGTCAGCATGGCTTCTTCATTAGTCCAAGGCCACATATTGCTCCACAGCCCCATCCAGTGCTACTGTTGCAAGGGAAGGGTGAGCTACGCTCTCCTTCTCTGCCCTTCATCCTTTAGAAGGTCCAATAACAGCAACTTTCAACTTTTCCTGGCAGAGCTACTCTGCAGCTTAAAGACGGGCACAGAGCTCAGTGTTAGAATGCAGCAGCATAGCACCGTCGGATAAAATGTCTTCATTTCCCAGCCCGATGCCACAAGTATGGGGGCAAGTCAATGGAAGCTGGACAGTTCACAATTCTGAAAGGAAATGCCTTTTAGGCAACATGCAATCAGTCTGCGGAACTCATTGCCACAGGACGCTGTTATGGCCAAGAGAGAAAAGAAATTCCCGAACAGTTCATAGCAGTAGGACCCTGCCAGGCCTCAGGATTTATCCTAGACCACCACGTAGCTCTCGATCCACGGGAGGCCTTGTGCCCGGGTCATAGCACAGGGAAGGCTGTGATCATGCATTACATCTGGGCCGTGTGTGATATTGCTCAGGGCCTCTTGGAAAGCAAGGGTTGGTTTGATCCCCAGACCATCTGCAGCCTTCTTGCCATGGTGATGTCTACATGTGGGACTCTTTGGAGCACTCCTCTTACCACTCAGATTGGAAGAGCTGTTGGAGTGGGCTCTCTTCCCATGCAGGGAGCATAGGAGGGATGCTGCGTGCCTGCAGCTCTCACCTAACGGTGTGTAGGTGGAGCGCAGAGCCAGGCTTTACCCTGCAAAGCACCAGTGGTGTGTGAGGTATGGTTTGGGAAAAGGAGTGAAGAAACTCATGTGGAGGTACACAGATAAGTACAGTATTGGCAAACTGTATTAAGAAACACCAAAAAACATTTTGGAAAGTACATTGACCCTCCCCATTCTCCTGCTCTGGAATTCCTTGCATTTTCCCAGGGTCATCCAAAGGCCTTTGGAGGCTCTGGGCACAGAACTTGTATGTGCAGTTCTGCACACAGTCTGAATCTATTCTTTCAGACTCAGTGTTTGCTTCCTTCTGAACCCTCTGCAATTGGCCTCTGTGACAGGCAATGCTGTACATGCCTTTGAAAGTCCTCCCTTTCCCCATGTAAGTGCAGGTCCCTTGCAGTTGTGTCCCACAGTGCTCAGAAGTTTTGCATGGGTGTAAAGACTTAGCAAGTTGTCCCTACAGAATAAAAGATGGTTTCAAACTGTCACGTAGCCCAGGATTTCCTGTAAACATCTACAAAGTTCTTTCGCTTTTTAATCAGATCTGAAGCAATGGTTTCAAAACGGTTCTTTCAAAAAATGCTTGGTTTTCTAGGTTTTCTGTTACTGCTGTCTCATAAATGCCTGCCTGCTAAACTCGATGCAGCTCTGCTGTCCCCTGCTACTTTACCCAGGTGGGTGCATTACCCCTTATCAATGTTGAAAACCTGAGAGCTGGAAAATGAAGAGGTATTCAGAAATGGTGATGGTAATATTGCTGCCTGATACAAGTGGGTTCTTGGTAGCTCACCCCTGTCAGCAATGGGAGGTTAGCCATGAACTCTGAAGGGGGTTGAATTAACTTTTTGCTGTGATGAACTGATAGCTTAAAAACTGCTGCTGTGAAGGAATCTTATCTCTCTGGCTAGGAAAGCAGAAGTCATTTCCTAGATGTTTTTAAGATGCTGCATGCCAGGGGATGCAAGATCTTTACTGTAAACAGCCTTACTGTAAGCAGCTTTCCCCCCACATAGTCTATAGATGGCAAAGACCTTCCATCACGTCACTGTGTAGTGGGAACGTTACAAATATTTACAGAATTACAAAATAATAGCAAAAAGCTCATTTTCCCCTGCTCCCTACTTTGATGGGAGCCCTGCTGTTCCTTCCAGACAGTAAGCTGGCCTCTTGCCTAGACCGTATATCTCTTCTGACAGGCTCCTTAAGGACCACATCTCAATGGAAGCCAAAAGAAATATATCTTACTAAGTGACACGAGAGTTAACTTTCTGAGCCTTATTCCGAAGCCATTTTAACTGATTTTGCTCCGAAATAGCTCTGCTGGCTTTGACTGCACTAATCCAGAGTTGTACTCATGCAGGCAGAGACCCAGTGCCCCTGACATGGGTGCAGAAACGAGATTTAAAAAACGCAGAAGTTACAAGTAGTGACAGAATTACAGCAATTGCATTCTCATCTGGACTCTGAGAGATTGCTCAGTGTTTTTTTCTGCCTGAGCCAAATTGCTGTGCTACCTTAGGTAAGGACATCTCACATACCTCGTTGCTGTGAAGATCTGTACTAACAGCTGATACAAAAAGGAGGTTTAAGAGGGGCAGGAAATGGCTTAGCTGCATGTTGCTGTTGGTGGATGAAAACAGTACCATCCCAGGGGATGCCAAAGCATCACTGAATCACAGAATGTGTGAGGTTGGAAGGACCTCTGGTCCCTCTGATCCCACCCTTGCTCCAGCAGGGCCACCCAGGGCAGGGTGGGTGCCCAGGCCCATGTCCATGTGGATTTAGATCTCCAAGGAGGAGACTCCACAGCCCCTCTGGGCCTGTGCCAGAGCTCTGTTCTGTCTCTCTGCCTGTGCTTGTTTAGAGCCAACACTGCTTTTCACTGTTTCTCCTCACCAAATAACCCAGCAATCCTTGGTAGAGAGAAGGATACCAGGGTAATGCTGGTAATCCTACCATAAGAATTACTAGCATAAATGAAGCGTGAGAAGCTTGGATTCAGCATCTCGGGTTGGTTGTGTAGAGAATCTCCCTGATGAGGAAAGGCTGAGAGTCCTGGGGCTGTTCAGCCGGGAGACGGGAAGACTGAGAGGGGATCTTGTCAGTGGAGGACTGGATGGTGACTGGTGTTCTGCTGGGGAGACACAAAATGGCAGCTGTAGTGCAGTGCAAGGAAGCTCGATGCCATGCACTGATAGCAGCGTGACAGACAGGGCAGTGGGACATCAGTCTGCCTTCACTTCCTGCACGTACTCCGTGGCTTGTTTGGTGAACAAATCTTTCCTCATCACTGTTCTCCTTTTTCCCTCCCCCACCAAGTCTGCACAGGGGTTCATCCCAGCCCTCTTTTAAGAAGGCACCCCGCTGGAGTCCACTTCTGTCAGCAGGAGAGAGTGTAATTTAGCTGGTCTGCAGCCGTCTGTTTCCATTCATTCCTGAGGTTTTCCAGCTGCCCACGAAAACAATGCACTGATACACTCTGTGTGGACTTGAACCACATCCAGCACAAAGGGCGAGGTGGGGCTGGGAGATTTGGGGAGCGTTCTTTGTCCTGTAAAACAGAGCGGACAGGGGCACGACGTGGTCGGAAAGAGATGGCGGAGCTGCAGCCCACATGGCCCACAACCCGGGTAACACAGCCAGCATCTTCCCAGGCAAATGTCAGCAGTCCCAAACTTGAGCATCTAAGGGCTGGGAGGAAAAATAAACTGAATTTCAAGGGTGGTTGGTGTTGCTCGCACTTTCAAAGAGGTAAGGGAGACAGACTGCATCAGAAAGGATGTCGTATTCAGCTGTTTATTTCTGCTGAATTCCCTCTCTCTCATTTTATCATCCCTCTTTCGCATGGAGAGGCACAAAGTGCGTGATCAAAAATGCTAACAGCACAACTTCTTGATTTATACCGCCAGCAGATCCCAGGCAGAGCTCCCTGTTGAGTTTGAGGGAGCAGCCTGATTAAAAATTGATGCCACAATATGGTCTGTCTTAGCAACAGCACTTGCAAGTGCAATTCATCTCGGATATAAACCGTGGCATTTAAAACGCCGGTTGGGTGAAACTCGACCAACAGATAAATAAATAAATGAAACCATTGCATGCAGAGCTGTGGAATTAAGGCAATCTCTGTGCTGCTTCATGGAACATTGCGCATGGCTCATTGAAGCCGTTAAGTTTTCTGCTGCCTCCTTCCTGGCCTCGTGAGGGTAACATCTTCCCTGAGCCATACACTGAGGTGGGAGATTAAAACCGAGTCCATGTGCACAAGTGGGTATGGGGTGATCAGGGCTTCATGTTGTCTGCCTGCCAGGTCCCACGGAGGGAATAATCAAGGGGTTCAAGAGGAGAATGTCCTTTCTGTCAGAAGCGGTCTTTTAACCAGGCTTTTGCTTATTTGTTGGGGGAGATTACTCACAGGGTCACCTGGCAAAAGTGACTGAAAGTTATGAAAGAAAAGGCCTTCTGCCAACTACTCAAGAGAAAGAGGGAGAAAAGTGGAGAAGAAACAGGGGAAAGAGCAGTGAGTTGGCTGCAGGGCGAGGGACATTTTGTGATTTAGAGAAGAAGCCAAGAACCAAGGCTGTAAAGGGAGGGAGAGGACCCCAGGCTCCTTAGGAGGCTCTGTGCTATGTTCTGGTGCCATTCAAGCACAAATGGAAAGCTGAGGCAAAAGGAGAAAAGCACAGCCCTTATAGATGCCTTGAGGAGTCCCTACGGGAACTCTGCATGGACTGAAGGTGGAGCTCTTGGAAGGGGTGATCCCAAGAACGTGGGTTGCCCAAGGGCTGGGTGCTGGTTCTCCTCATCACACAGTCATACAGTCATAGAACGGCTGGGCTTGAAATGGACCTCAAAGATCATCCAGTTCCAATCCTAGGCTCCAGGCAGGGTTGGCAGCCACTAAGTCAGGTTGCACAGGGCCTCATTCATCCTGGTCCACAGGACGCAAGGACAACCAGGTCATTGGCAGGTTGCCCCTCATCACTGTGCCCAAAAAAGCTGCTTTGGAGAGTGCTGCTGTTACATTCTCATAGCTCTCGTCCCATGGCACTGTCAGCCCAGCAGGAATCAAGGCAAGGAGGGCAGCTGGAGAACCCAGCCTTGGGCATCGCAAGGATTGCTGTCGCAAGGCAGCAGATATGCACCCACTACAGTCCAAAGAAACAACGGGCTCAGCAAAGTCTCCCTGCAGCTTGCACCACATTGATGCAACATCTGCTTGTCTGAAACAAAATCCCTCCCTTATTCTTAGCAGATTCCGCTCCCCCTGCAAGCAATAGGAGCTGCTGCATCTGCTCACACCATGGCCAGGCTCCGGCCCCAGGAGGGTGAGGCCTTAGTTAAATCAGAGCTGCCTGCTCTAGCTGAATCTCTCCTGTGAATAACTTTTCCTATGACACCTCTCAGCTCAGGCGCCAAACCCCAAACAGGCAGGAAAGCCTTCCAAGATTCAGAAGAATTATGACAGAGGCTCAAGCATCACGGGGCTCTGGAAAGGTTATTCATTTAGCAAAGAAGCAAATGTGCAAATCAAGCTCTCTGGCAGTGTTTGTGTGTTGATAATCATGCTGATTAAGTGTTTGAGCCTCAGGATATGCTGGAACGGCGCTAGGACCCAGCAAACAACTGCTGCACGCTTTTGGAAGACAGCTGCAGGCTCTTCCTGTTCTGCTCTGTAAGTGATCCATCTCCTTTCACAGATCTGTTCATTTTGGATGCAATTGCTCAAAATATGCATTGCTTATGGCCATAAGGATAAATACAAAGGAGAACAGCAGTCGTGCTGTTAACCCTTCGGATCCCTGTTAGTCCTGGATGTACAACGAGGAAGCTGAAGAGTGAGAGCCCAGTTCGACCTTGGATAAAACCAAGCCAGTTACATTAGCTAAGGGTATTAACCCTAGGGAACATACCCTGCTTCTCTCCTCTCTGAATTTGGCTGTGGTTTCCATGACCTTTTGCTAATGGGGGAGGTGCTCATTCTCTGGATTTCCATGGTGGTGAAGGAAAGAAGAAACTGAACAAACCACTGTCCTTGATTCACATTCAACCTTCATTCTGATGTAGCATTTTCATCAAATCAGAACTCTGCATGGGTGTAAATGAATGTTTGCAGCATGGAGCTGGTTTCCCAGGGACTTGCAGTGACATAGGATTGGCAGGAGGACAGGATGAAGATGGAGGAGATGCTGGTTGGCATGGCATGGTTACTTTGGCTGCTCCGGGACTTTCCTCCCCCCTCCTCAAGCATAGATTTCACAAGCAAACCACTGAAATAAAAGAAACAATAAGTACTTTTCAGTGGCACTGCAGAGCTATGCAGCCTTGGAGCTCTTGACAGGAATGGAAATGTGAAGAATGATCTTTAACCATATAGGAAGAGATACAGAGCGCAGGCCAGCTATTTGGCAGCAATAGATCAGTGCAGTTGAGCAAAGCAAACTCAGCTGAGGTACTTGGCTTGCTTGATGAGCTGCTCTGCACCAGAACCCTATGGCAGCCTGTGTCTCTGGGAGCAGCACACAGCTCCAAGGCAGCCCTAACTCATGTTCATTGGCACTGCTGGCCTTCAGCGTTGGGTGATCACACTTGGTGACTGGGAAAGGAGGGCTTCCCCACCATCCCTACACCCAGCAGAAGTCAGGCTTCAGGAATCTGGTAACCTGCACCCTTCCCCTTGATCTTCCATCATCTTGACAGCAAGTTTGTCTTGAAGGTTCAAATGCCGATTTAAAAGAAAAAAAAGAAAAGGAGGAAAATAATAGTCCAAGAGCTGAACGAGGAAAACACTGTCTGGTACTTCATTCCAACCAAAGAGCTCTTTAATAGCAAACTATTAGACAAATCCCAGGCCTGGGGGTCTGTTACAGAGGTTTTGGATTCCTACCAGAATGTTTTGTTTCCAAACCTAAGTTGCCTGAGTGCAGCTGAAAAGAAGAATCATTCCATGCAGGCAGGAGGCTTTCCAGCATCATGGAACTCTATTTCTGCTGGGGAGTGTGATCCTTTGTTGTCAAAGGATCTGACTGTTAGTATCATTTACTAATAAACGATAGAGAAAGAGGTCTGAAGCTTTTGAAATGCAGATTGTCAGCTCTGTAAGAAGATCCGAACTGAAATGATAAACTCCAGAAGTCGGAATGGTGTTTGCCTGCTTTTATTTCCTCTCTCTCTTTTAAATAGGTGGAAGATAAATGAAGCTGACCCCAGCCCCCAGTCCAAAAAAGAAGCTCTATTATTCCCAGAAAAATAATTTCAAAGGGCAAGTCAATAATAGCAGGGTACACACAAAATAAAACCTTTGGAATCCTGTTATTATTATTATTACTATTGTAGCTTCAGATGACTCAAGTGTTATTATTCTCTGCTCGCATTACCAGCCAAGAAAACCAATGACAACCGCATAAAGCTCTGCAAATCTCAGCAGTTTTGGTTCCCACTTACATTGCTGGAACAGCTGTTGCTCTCACAGAGTTGAGCAGGTCAGCCCTGCGTGCAGACCGGACCACACGGTGCTTTCTCACCATAAAGCCTGAGCGTGATTTACGAACGGGATTCATGAGCTCCTACCCTGCAAAGCAGAGCTAAGCCTACAGAATTGTATAATAGAATTATAGAATCATAGAATCATAGAATGGCCTGGGTTGAAAAGGACCACAGTGATCATCTAATTTCAACCCCCCTGCTGTGTGCAGGGTCGCCAACCAGCAGACCAGGCTGCCCAGAGCCACATCCAGCCTGGTCCTGAATGCCTGCAGGGATGGGGCATCCACAGCCTCCTTGGACATTAGACTTGCTATGGTGTCGGAAGGGCTCAGCTGTGTGCTAGCACTTTATGGCACATATAGCACGTAGCACTGGTTCTTGTGAAGAGAAAAGACTCGTTTTGGTGGTGGCTCCACCAGCTGCTCTCTCTAAGCCGTTGCTTTTCATCAGAACAAAGAAAGCGATGGACAGCCAGCTAAAACCACCGAGTCTTGCCCATCTATGAGTCAGGATCATTCACCAGCCTTCCCAACACCCTGACCATGGGGCAGCAGCATCAAAGCTTGGGAGCACCTCTCCCCAGACATGAACAAACCTGTGCTGACCGCAGGTGATTGCCTTGCCTGGGTCGGCTTGTGGGGAAGGAGCTGTGCAGCTTGTGTGGCTCTCATGCCCCATCCCAGCCCATGAGCAACACTAAGAGCTGCTCGCATGAGAAAGCAGTTATCTCAGTGTCTGTCATCGGGCTAAACAAAGCGACTAGCAGCATTGCACAGCAGCTGCAAGGAGTTAAACTACATGGAAAAAAAATGCAGTATTCCCATGAAACAGCAGAGGCTGATCCTCCACTAAGCCAGCCCCTGCGCTCCCCTAGCAGGAGTGCATAAAGCTCTTCCTTGTGCCTGGGAAGAAGCTCTCCGTGCATTTTGGACTGTGTGAGCACAGGTGTGAGTGCCTACACAAAGTGCAGGCTTACTGCAACCCACTGGAGACCATCGTATGGAGAGAAGGAATTTACACTAACAATTACAATACGATTTTGCGTTTGCTTCCTGCACAATTTGACTGCAAACACTGCTACATTCCTCTGTGCTGAAGCTGGGACAGCCTGATTTGATTACAAACAGGGCTATAAAAACCACATAAAGATGGTCAGGTGTCCCCAGAAAGCACCACGTATCCATTTGCTCCTCTGATGTTTCTGTTGCTCCATGGAAAATTAAAACAATTCTGTCCTTTCCCACTTTCTTCCATGCAAGCATCTTTGATTTCCTTCATTGTCACCAATGTAAGTATGAGAACAGTTCGAAACAGGTGATACGTTTGTTATTGCACCTCCTTTGCTGATTGAGTGGGTACTTTTGGAACAGGAGGCCATCAGACAACAAACCCTACGTGAGCCCCTATCACTGGATAGGAATCACTTGATTTAACCTCTCCAACAGACTGGATGGCTGAAAATGAAAAATCAAGGCAAAGTGCCATTTGTGATGCTGAGGATGCTGAGCACACCAGGCAGATGGATGTCCTCTGATTCAAGGACTTCACAGCTCATCTGTCACCATCCACGGGGGTGTTCCAGAACTGTGGAGATGTGGCACTCGGGGCCGTGGTCAGTGGACATGGTGGGATGGCTGAGGTTGGACCTGGTGATCTGAAGTTTTTTCTGACCTTAATGATTCTCTGATTCTTCCATTGGAGTTGGACAAGCAGCTCAAAAACCCCATTCAAAGACCCAATAAAACAGCTCCAGCCAGCATGGGGGAGTGAATTCACTGTTACCTGGTCCAGATGGGGCTGCTCTGGAGAAAGAAAGAAGAAAGCACAGGAGGGTTTCTGTGTGTACTGGGTAATGGAGCACAGCAAAAGTACTGTAGCTGTGCAGATGTTTTCCAAGGATTCGTTTGCAAGACATATTCCATCAAATTCCCATATTATCCAGCCAGAGAGAAAGGACATTTATGTATGCAGCCATTCTGGCAGGAGCTATTTGCTTTGGGGCCAGAGGTAATTCAAAGTTATTCTGAATATTACACTGCAGCAGCCTGGCCAAGCCCAGTAATGCTGATTATTAGGGCTTTCCTGGCTTTCCAGATGGAGCTGATTTCATTTAGTTCTCTCTCCTGTAATTAATAACTACATATAACTACAACAACTTTTTGAATCTTTGTTTTATTTCCAGCATTTTGTAGAGCAGTTTCCAATTTGGTGCACAGAGCAGAGCTCGTTCAGCCATAACATGGTGCAGTGCAGATCTCTGCTGCACCATCTCACATTCACTTCCCACCAAGCTGGCATTTTTGTCATTTATATTTTCTACACTGCAAACTCCATTTAGGAGTTCTGAGCCATTTAGGCTCAGATCAAGAAAACGAAGAGATGGGATTTCATTCCCCACCCTCAGTTTGTAGTGATATCAGACTTCAGTATCCAGAGGGTTTCTTTAAAGAAAGCGTTCATGAGATCAGCTGCTTGTCTTGGGAGTGTGCTTGTAAATGGGACAGCATGTATGAATAAACGGTGGGTTTGTGGTCTGGGAGTCTGAGACAGGCATGTGTAAGATGTGCTGTAGGTAGCCAAGTGCTGCCTGCTTGCAGACAGGCTCCCATGCAACCACACTGCTCACCAGGCTGTGGCTGCTGAGCGTGGGGAACCCAGGTGTGGGATTTCTGGTCTTACACTGCTGCTCCTGGGGGACTCAGGGTGCATGGCTCCCTTCCCTTCCCTTCCCTTCCCTTCCCTTCCCTTCCCTTCCCTTCCCTTCCCTTCCCTTCCCTTCCCTTCCCTTCCCTTCCCTTCCCTTCCCTTCCCTTCCCTTCCCTTCCCTTCCCTTCCCTTCCCTTCCCTTCCCTTCCCTTCCCTTCCCTTCCCTTCCCTTCCCTTCCCTTCCCTTCCCTTCCCTTCCCTTCCCTTCCCTTCCCTTCCCTTCCCTTCCCTTCCCTTCCCTTCCCTTCCCTTCCCTTCCCTTCCCTTCCCTTCCCTTCCCTTCCCTTCCCTTCCCCTCCATCTGGGATTCCAGTTAGGGTTTATTTTGAGCCCTTTGTTCCTTCATCCTTCATACTGTACTGACATTGAATGTGCTTTAAATGAATGAAACTCCTCCTTTAAAGCTACTCACAGCTCAATGCCTGCCTTTCTTTGGGACTACATTTGTGCTTATTTTTAACAGATTACTGTCCAGAAGGTCACAGCAGAGAGCAGTGCATGTGGCTGAATATTAACTTTATAGAGTGCATTGAATTCAGGAGCAGGTCAGAGTCTTCGTGAAGCAAAAGCAATGCTAATCCTGGAAGAACTCTTAAAATCTTTCATAAGCTGCATTTAATTAAAAGAAAATGAACTACGCAAGAGTTGATGCATGAATTGTACATTTGTGCATCCCACTCAATGAATGAATAATTTCCCTACCTTCTTTCCTGACCCAGAAATGCTTTGCAATCCATTAAGGATGCTTAAATATTGTTACAACTCCAGCAGACCACGTATCACCAGGAACTACCCAGGGCATGGCCATTGCAGCCCACAGTGCTTCAGAGTCAGCCAAAGGGCTTTTGAATCATAGGATCTCCGTAGAATCACAGCATGGTTTGGTTGGAAGGGACTTTAAAGGTCATCCAGTTCCATCCCCCTGCCATGGGCTGGCTGCCCCCCACCAGCTCAGTCTTCCCAGGGATCCAACCTGGCCCTGAGCACCTCCAGGGATGGGGCACCTACAGCTCTCTGGGCAGCAGTGCCAGTGCATCCCTACCTGCAATGAGAAGAACTCCTTCCTAATGCCCATCTCAGACTGGGAGGGCTGTTGGGAGCTTTCCCAGGTCTTTTTCTCACCACCAGCTACGGGAGAAGATGTGTCCCATCACTCCCTATGAATCATTGCACCATAGAAAAGCAAAATCACAGCACATAACCTTAGAAACACTGAGCATATCTATTCCCTCCTGAACTCATGCAATCGACGGAAACAAATTTACTTAGAGCCAAAATTTGACGTTGAACAGTTTATTCCACGGGTCAGTGAGGTGAAGGAGTGACGCCCAGCCCAGCAGCCCAGCAGCCCAGCAGCCCAGCAGCCCAGCTCCGATGGGCTGGTCTCAGCTAGAAGTAGTTGATGACCCTCCGGACGGACTGGACGTTTGCACTGAAGCCCTGCCATGCTCGGAAGTTGCTGAACTCGCCCCGCTCCACCACATACATGCGGCCGCGATAGTTGGGCTCCTCGTAAAGCACCCACCTGAGCAAGAAGGAAAGATTAATGGTGTTCCCACGGCTGGGTGATGCCAGCCCCAAAGCCCAGAGCAGAGGCTTCCCCCTTCATGTCGCTGTAAGGATGGTGTGTTTATGGTGGGACGTGACCTTGCTGATCTTCACAGCACGCAACAAAACAAATCCACAGCACTGGTGGCAGAGCAGTGGAACAGACTGCCCAGGAAAGCTGTGGAGTCTCCATCTCTGGAGATATTCAAGACCTGCCTGAGATGCTTTCCTGTGTAACCTACTGTAGGAAACCTGCTTTAGTGAGGAGTTGGACAGGATGATCTCCAGAGGTCCCTTCCAACCCCTATGATTCTGTGGTTCTGTGATTCTATGATTTGGTAGCGCTACAGAGGGATCTGAGTCCCCTCAGCCCCATTCTGGACTAAAAGCAGAAATGTCCTCGTTGCAACACATGAAATGCATTTTACCTCCTAGAAGTGAGAATTTAGTCATGAGGGGAACCATACCTTTATCTGCACTTAATACATCCTCTTTTTCCCAGCAATTCTCAGCAACCCTTCTGACATTTCCTAGCAGGCACAGATTTGGGTTCTGTTTTATTCCCCTTATCTCTTATCTCAGCAGCTCATGTTGTTGCTCTTCTTTCTCTTCACCTTAATATGCACTGTGCCATGGTCTCAGTGCAGCAACAGCCACCAGCTCTGTCCTCTGTTCACATCTCACCAGGCTTTGCCATTGCTCTGACACTTTCACATTCAGGTTTCACTGCTGAACTTTTCATCTCTGCCTCGTTCTTCTCTCCTCAAATCAGAGGTCACAGTTACTTGCCCCACCTATGGGCTCAGCAATGACAGCAGAGCATGACTTTAATCTCGCAAATCATCCCAAATCAGTTGGTTTTTGTGGCCCATCTCTCAACAGACATCCAGCAGTGACAATTTGGTTAGGACCTACTGCTTGTGGGAGGAATTCCTTTAAGCACAGCACGGGGCAGTGACTGCTGCAGGGTCAGCCAACAGCTGGCGAGTTCAGAGCAGCCTGACCCAGAGCAAAAAGCTGCGTCTGTAGGAAAAACATTCATTTGTAAAGCCAACCACCCGTGAGCACTGTAATACAAAAGCTGGGAGCATTCAGCTGAGCCACCCCAAGGACTGCTGGGTGTGTTTGGGCTGATGTGCACTATTGGGATGCCTCCAGGTGGGTCTCAGCTCCATCTGTCCGCACAGCACCGGCTGCCTGCCTGGTCCCACTGCACTGCTGGCACAGCTGCGGTCTGCAAGCATGCAGCATTGCCAAAGAGTGCTTGGCCAAACAGCTGGCTCTGGGGTGTTTGCTACAAATGAACAAGCTCGTCCTCCAGTACTTTTTGCAGCCAGTTTCTATCCAAAAGGAGATGACAAAGCCATGCACAGGCTTTCCTCCAGGCTCGCTTCACGGCGCTGCTCACACAGATGTAGGGCAGGGTGCCCCAGATCTCCGTGCCCTCGTCGTGTATCCCAATGTGCACTCTTGGAGAGGTTGCTGAGCTCTTCACGTTAATTAAGAGCGATGTATAACATCATTATCCTCCTCTGAACACACCCCAGCCTTGTGCATAATGCACACATGGATTTCTTCCTTTTCTACCCCATCCCATCAACTTATTTCTCTGCGTATGGAATGGAATCATAGGCCAAGTTGGAAGGGACCCGTCAGGATCGCTTGTTCCTCCACCTAGGGGAAGGCTGTGAAGAAAAGGGAGCACAAAGAACACCAGAAAGATGGGACTGAGGCATATTGGCCACACAAGGTGACGAGTGAGGACTTGTGTGCTTACTTAGCCCTTCCTTTATTTCATAGCATCGCAGAATCATTTGAGTTGGAAGGGATTTTTCAAGGTCATCTGCTCCAAATCCCCTGCAATGAACAAGGACAGCACCAGCCCTTCTGCTGCAGAAGGGCCATCATCATGGTGGGATGTGCTGTGTTGGTTCATCTGGTGACGGATCCTGAGGAAAGCTGGATGGCCAAAGACAGTTCCCATTGAGCAGGTGCAGCTAAAGGGACAGGGACACCTCAGAACTGCCCCACAACAGCACTTCCACTTGAGAACTGCTTCCACGGCTTCATCAGCACCATTTCTGTCTGCTTGTCCTCAATCCCAAAAGAAAAGCCCTATGACGTGCAATGCCAAAGGCATAGAAAGCCTTCAAAAAGTCCCATCACGTGAACATAAGCAGGCAAACACCTACACTCACATGTGAGGGAAAGAAAGCTTTGTGGCCCTTATTGGAAGAAGGGGGAAATCAATCTGAAAAATTCAAGTGCTTGAAAGTTTCTGGGCCGCATCCCAATTTCTCCGACTCCGGTCTCTGCTACAGGGACACGTATGGTGAATCATTGGTCCCAAAGCTCTCATGGGCTCTTGGCTTTATGGCACCGGTCCTCCCCATGGTGGAGGGCCCCTGCTGGGCTCTGGCTGCTCTTCCCTCCAGAGTTCCTGATGGTAACAAACCAACGCTGTGAGTGGGCAATGAAGACATCTGCTGTTCCAGAACCATGGAACTGTGGACGTGGTTATCGGGCATGGTGGGATGGAGTGGGAGTCGGTGATCTCAGGGTCTTTTCCAGCCATAACAATTCTGTGATTCTATGATTCTAAGCCTGGTTGGTTGGTTTTTTTCTTTTTCTTCTTTTTATGAAATGGG
Organism: Tetrao urogallus; assembly: GCF_951394365.1. NCBI lineage: Eukaryota > Metazoa > Chordata > Aves > Galliformes > Phasianidae > Tetrao > Tetrao urogallus. The sequence goes on along the minus strand of NC_136820.1, from coordinate 45,284,779 downwards.
AAGGTCTTCTGTTGAATCAAAACAAGCTCCACAGCACACCCAGTGTCGGGATGTTGCAGTCTTGGAGTGCAGCACAGTTCTTCCTGTTCTGCAATGCCCAGCATCTCATGAGATGTGCGAATATATACAGCAAGACAGGCGAAATGTAACGGCACTGGGGCACTGTGCCACCCAACAGATGGAAGAAGGCAGAGCTGCTGCCCTGCAGAAGTGTTTGGGAATTCCATGGGGCAGAAGGATGGGGCAATACATCCACAAAGCAGCTTCACAAGGCACTAAAGTCTCCACAGGGGGATCCCAGCATCCCACCTCCTCACCACAGCAGCTGCTGTTGTCTTTAAGAAAAAGGATTTAACGTGAAGGCGAGGTGTTGCTGCCTCACGTTTGCTGTCCAAGGAGGAGGTTTCTGGTGTCGTGGGAAGCCCTGGGGAAGCCACTTAGAAGGCGAAAGCCCTGACTGCAGTGCCCAGCAGGTTTCCCGTGGGTTTTAAAGAGGTGTTTGGAAAACACAAGGAAATGTGAAAGGAAAAGAGAAAAAGGGAAGGGATGGGCCAAGTGTTGGGTTGCACGCCCCTTGGATGCATCTCCAAGTTCGTGCAGCTTGTGCTTAGCTTCTACCCTCCTGAAATCATACCCTATGATTTCATACCCATACTAGAGCTGCTCTCATTCCGCCCTCAGTATCAGAAGCACCAAAATCCCCGGTGCTTCTGGCCACAGCCTTGGCCAGGCTTGTAGGCTCCCCAGTTCCCATTAGCTGTAGCACACTGTGGGTACTCACGCGCCATCACCGTACACCCTGACGGCGTTGACGTGGGGCTGCTCCCAGCCCCGGCCCTGCAGACAAGAGCAGTCCTCAGTGAGCTCCATGCTGCGGCCTCCAAAGCAGCTCCCTTCGAACAGCTGGATGCGGTAGTGCTGCCCGTGCTGGGGACAACGGGGCCGAGTCAGTAACAACACCAAAAACAAAAGCCACAGAGAATTACATCCCCCAGAGCACTCGCTGATATCCCCTGGGGAAGTGAGAAGGCGTGAGGAGCTGCGGGCTGAGCACTCGGGAAGCATCCCATAGCAGAGGGATCAGCACCAGGAGACCAGTGTGCTGCAACCCAGCTGAAGAGCCCTCAGTCCAACCCTGGCACCCCCTGGGATGCATGCTCCCGTCCCCCCACGAGCATCCCCTGCCTCTTGAAAACCACTGCAATAACCCCGTTCCCATCAGTGCCATTGTGTTTTACGCCCGGATTCGTATCTCCACCCCCTGGGGCAATCAGAGCTGCTCACCATGCCCACAGGTCTGCAGGAGCCCATGCGGTCGCCGCGGCCGTTCCAGCGCTGCCAGTGCGGGTACTCGCCGTGCTCCAGCACGAACTGCTGCCCGTGCAGCTCAGGGTGGTCAAAGCAGACCCAGGCCCCGCTCTGCACGCGGATGGAGTTGACACGGTTGGGGAAACCTCGCTGCTGGAAGCTGCTGCAGGTGCTGCACACCTCCAGCTTCCTGCCTGAGAAGCATTTCCCTTCGTAGAAAGTGATCTGGGGTGGGGAGGAGAGGGGGATGGAGGTGAGGATCTCAGTTGCAAGCCAATGGGAACCTCTCACCACTGCTTCATTTTGGGGTCAGCTTGGTTTTCGGTCTCTTTCCTAGCATGCAACCATCCCCTCACAAGCGTTCTGGTGCGGCATTGGCACAGGTTGCACAGAGAGGCAGTGGGTGCCCCATCCTTGGAGACACCCGAGGTCAGGCTGGACGGGGCTCTGAACACCTGATGGAGCTGTGGGTGTCCGTGTTCACTACAGGGGGGTTTGACCAGATGGCCTTTAAGAGTCCCATCCAACTCAAATCATTCTATCGTTTCCAACACGAAGATTCAAACACAAAGCCCTGCTCCCAAATGCACTCCCATCCCCACACCCTCCCCATCCCTGCTGTACTGAATCTGCACCTGAGTGGAACATCACCCAACCCTCACCCCTCTGCAGCCCGTCCCAGCGTGAGGCCATACTTACTTTTCCTGAGTACTGAGACATTTCCTGATGGCTGCTCTCCAGGACTGTAAATCAGAAGCTGACCCAACCCCACAGCACGCGAGGCTGCCCCGCTATATATGGGCCAGGCAGTGGGGCTGCTGCCACGGGGCTTTTGGGACAAAGCAGTGGGAGCTGGGGCTTTGCACAGCTGTGCTTAGTTGGCAGAATGGAGCCCAGGGCTGCTGAGCACAGGGTTTTGACTGGGGACAGGCAGTGAAACAATAGATTTGCTTGGCAGGGTTTTGGATGATTAGTGGTGCACATTTGCTGCTTCTTTTGGAAGGATTTCTTTTTAACATCACTATTTGGAACAGACAGCAATAAGAAGGCAGACTGGCAGCCTCAAAGCCCACCCAGTTACCATCCCTGCCGTGGGCTGCCTGCCCATCACCACCTCAGGCTGCCCAGGGCCCCATCCAACCTGGCCCTGAGCACCTCCAGGGATGGGGCACCCACAGCTCTCTGGGCAGCAATGCCAGCATTGCTGATGCTCAGTCGTGTGTTCCATTCCATTCTCATGGATTGAAGACACCTCTGCAAGGGTCTCTGCCTCTCCCCAGCTGTGAGAGAGAGAGAGAGATGCTGACCTCATTAAGAAGAGGTTGTGAGGTTTACCCAGCATTAGCAGCACGCTCAGAGGATGAGCAGTGCTGATTGCATAAGGACTAATTAGACCCTGCTGATTTCTCCTTGCAAAGCCAGAGCCCAGTGGCATTAATTAGCAGCATGAGCCCAGCAGGTCCTCGTGGATCAGTGCCTGCAGCACCTGCACGGGGCACAGTGACACAGGTGGGATCTCAGCCAACCCAGAGAACTTTCCTTCCTGATTTCCCTTACAAGCTGTGCATCACTTAGCACAGCTCTTGGGAACCCCTGGTGGGATCAAGGCAGCTGCCACACAGTGCTCCCTGAATTCCAGGCAAGCTAGACAGAGTTCTTGCTTCTATATACATAACATTGGGCTACCAAGAGCACCAACCCATTTAGGGCTCTCATGCTGAAGAGCCAAACCCACGGAACACCTCAGTAAGCACAAAGGAGTGAGGCTACCCAGGATCCTCACTGCTGGAAGGTGCCTTCCACACACTTATTGTCCTTGGGTTCCACTGAAGGTCAGGTTCTGAATCCCGAAAGTAAAGTTTTTCTACAAATGCTAATTGTTCAGACAATTAACAGCCTGAGGACAACCCACAGAGATGAGACTTGTCACATCTGCAGCATTTAGCACAGACTGAAAACCAAAAGCCAAGTCTAGCTGCAGAACCGCTGCAAGTATCCCTTCCATTTTATTCCTGCCAAGAATTAAAACTTTTCAATGGACTCAAATGTATGAGAAAATGTTTAATAAACAATTAATAAAATAAAATATAATATAAATAAAAAACAATTTAATAAACCTCTCCCTAAATCAGCATCTTCTACACAAAGTAGGCCAACTGCACTTGTTTTTCCTCAAATACCAAGTTCAAGTAGCTTGCCTCCAGACTGAAGAAGCTGCCCAAGACAGCACTGGGAACAGGCCTTGGTGAAAGGCCAGGTGCTGGGAGCCCACATTCGCTGGATGCACGAGTACAGAAATGCATGATAAGCAACTCACATCTATTTGTTCGACGTGCAATTTATTTTAAACAACAGTTTTGTTTTCTTAGCAAGTTTAACTTGGCCAAATCCATTCCAACCCGAGTGCACAGCTGCATATCAGCCTGTTCCTTGGAACAGATGCGTGCCCTCCAGCCTGCAGCTCTCACGGTCACACAGAGGAACAAGCAGTGCTGTTTGACAAAATCCAGCTGCTCCTTCCACACCTTGCCCTGACACCCTTACAAAGGTGTCCCTTGCATCTCCTTTCTATAACCAGCACAAAATCCAGCTGAGTTATCCAGGCACCTTGCAGTGTACTTGTACTACCAGCAGTAGAAGTGGTTGGGATTTCCTCCTAAGCCACTGCACGCTCCTCTTAAGGCCAACAGGTGAACACCTCACACAGAAACTGCCATGGGGCAACCACCACAAAGTTAAGGAGAACATGAAGGTTTGCAGCTATTTTATTTACAAGTATACATTTAACACAAAGAAACACTGATATCCAAGCCTAGTTAATAGTAGTGTAACAATATGCATCATTTTGATGATTATTCTAACCAACAAACTACACTGAAAAATTAATGCCAGTAAAATTCTTGGTCATAATATTAAGAAATACAATATATAAATTGAAAATATGATTGCTTAAAATTTGAAAATGGAAGTGAAGCCATTTGCACAGGAGTCAGAGTTTAACATAATCTGAAGGGAAAGGCTCCAAACCAACTGTGTATCTCTCAGGTTAACAGAAGAAAAAAAAACCCCACAAAATTAAAAAATTAAAAAAAAAAAAAAAAAAAAAAAAAAAGAAGCATAGTTTATCCTTGAAGATAAAGGGCAGTTTTGCTTCTTCAGGTAGAATGTATTCCCATTGTTTTCAGGCTTTGCAGTGGAATTACATTACTGAGCATGAAGACTTCCCTTGTGAAGCTGCCCCATCGATTTTTTCTGCCTCCAAAATTATCCTCTTAAAAACGTCAACGGCGGTCTGCAAAGAGAGAGCACACGGTGAGCAGCAGGCAGGGCCAGCCAACAGGCAGCAGTGCTCAGCACTTTCACCCCCTGCACCAACACAGAATGCACCCCTGCACAGGGAAGCAGCAGACGCTGTCAGGCTGGGAGTCGCCTGCTGACGACGGCCCTCCACAATCCAAACAGGACCTGGAGGACGAGGCTCATCTGCCCTGTGCAGCACAACGCAAATGGGCAAATGAGATGGAAGGCAAAGCATGGGCAGGACCACAGCTGCCAGCAAACTGCTTCCACTAATGAAGAGTCACCCTTAGTCACAAATGGGTGGTATACTGATTGACAAATAGGTGATGCACTGATTTACAAGTACGCTGTACTGATATTTCATTGCTTACAGCTGACATTTGAATGCACCAAGTCTTTCTATTCCTGCTTGAAAGCACCTACTATAAAAACCCACGCTTTATTCCAACAACCAAGCAGCTATATATTCACTGTCAAAGCCACGCTGCTGGGAACACTGAGATGTAGGAGTTCACAGGGCTGCTAATTCATTTCACAGGGAACATACATTCAGTGAGAAGCTTTAATCAGTGCCCTGCAGTTAACCCGTAGGAACTTGTAATTCAGCCCAAATATGCTGAAGGATTTTAGAATGAGATTTTAAGCGATGCAGGAAACTGTTTTGCAACAAGGAATAAAGAACGCAGCCAGACTTTGTATGCATCTGTCTGCATATGGTGCAGTTACAGGATGTGGGTCACATCTAGCCTACAGAAAGCCATCTGCCTCCCTTCTACCTCCTTCCCTTGAGGAAGTGAAAGAGATGCCAGGCATGGCAATGGGTGCTGCTGTGTGCGAGGCACCAGGAGGCTCAGTGCTCCTGCACACACACCCGTGGATGCCAAAGGAACAGAGCCCAGGAGGTGCACAAATGGGAAGGTCTGAAGCCCTAAACCCAGCCCACAGCTGCTGCTCAGCTCCGTGCTGCTTTTGGTGATTTTGGAGAGGAAATTCTCTGCTGCTGCTACTGGTTGTTCTTGGCACACACTGGGCAAAGGAACTCAAACAATAGTCAGGTAAGGAAGAGCATTTCCCCTCCCCCCAAATGCTCTCCCAGGGAAAGCACTCCCAAATCCCTAAGGGAGGAGAGGCGGGGGAAGACTCCGAGCCCCTCTCAGCATCCTCACACACTGCACCTTTCAGGCTTGGATATGAAACTACTCTTGAAAAAGCAGCAACGTCCCAGAACTCATTTTCAGGAGAGTTGTTTTGGTGAGCAGTGGATTTTTTAAATTGTTTTTATTTTTACTACTTCCTTCCCCCTTCTAAAATAAACCCTTCTAATGAATTCTGTGTAAGTGGATGGGCACATGAATGCTCATTACTCTCTGCCTTCAAGCAGGTTTAGGGACCAATCTGGGTTCTGGCTGTATTTCACACCATTAGCAATTTACTGTGCTGGGATTAAAGACAAAGCACTGCGCTGTGGCTTAGGGGAACGAAGCAACAAATTCCCCAAGAAAAGCCTGAATGAAGCTCTTGAAGTTAGCCCCATAGATACACAGCACTTCAACACATCCAGAAATCAAGCAGCTTGAGAAAACACAACAAGCACATCTAGGGCCCAGAGAAGGGATTTAATACCTGAACTCAGCTCCAGGTCAGAGCTCAGAAAGATGCGATCCTGTGTGCCTCGCATTTTGCTTACAAGATACACGATGTCCTTAAACACTTCCAGCTTGAAGTCGACTTTTAGAATGAACCAAAAACGCCCCAAAATACCCCAAATTCTTCTTGTAGGAAGCATTCACCCAATCTGGCCGATGATCTCCAACCAAGACTTAATTTAACCTGCATCTTTTCCTGGGCCCAGGATTGCCCTCTCAAAGTCCAGGGATCTCCCCAGGTGCCCAGTATGATGCACAAGCTCCAAAGCCTTAGCAGGCCACCAAAATCTAGAAGAGAGGACACAAAGCCTAAAGGAGATCAGACACGAGGTACCCTTACCAGCCCCTACCACTTACCCTCATGTCAGCTTAGATCTCCAAATAGATGGGAAGTAGGAGAGCCAAAGCCATGCCATTTCATCAGTATGGTGTCTTCTGACAACTCCCAGCAGAACAGGCCTGGTTGGATTAAGTTCATCTGCACAACCATTTGAGTTGCCTGCTGCAGCAGGGATTTGTTCCTAGGACTCCCACAGATGCTCCAAATAGTTTTCGGGTTTTTTTTGGGCAAAGCAGGAAGGGAGATGAGTCAATGCTTTCCCACCTCCTTTCACAGAGAGAGAGAGAAGCCTCTGCTAGAACTTCTAACAGGGAATGCCTCCTCTCCTTTTAGAGTTTAATTGAATTCCTTGCTAAGAGCTGCTATGAAGGACAGACCATGTAGGTCAAACTGGAATCAGCCTACAGTCTCTCTGTAGGCTGCCCCACGTACCAAACCAATTTCAGACCAGCACACCACAGACTGTCATACTCCAGCTCCACATCCACCAAAAGCAGATAGATTTCAGAGAAGAGACTTCTTTTATCCCTAGAACCTCACAGCTTCAGGCCTTTTACTTTATACAAGCTCAATCATCCACCTCCTTCAGCAACTGTCTGCAGGAACATGAAGAGAGCTGCCCCCCTCTGGGCTCCATTATGCTTTCTCACATACATCCCACACATCCATGGAGCCCATCAGATGCCCACAGAGCAACACACCACCTCCTGAACATCTCAGGTCAGCCAGTTTCTAGGTGCATTAAACACAAGACATGACCTTACTGCTGTACTGTAATGTCCACAGCAAGGAGGAGTTCTACCCCAGCACCAGTTGCCCATACGAATTTCAGCTAGCAGCTAACTTAATGCAGATACTCTGAGACCAAGGGACAGGCACAAATACATGGCAGTCAATGGGACTTTGTTAACACAGCAATTTAATATGCAAGGCATGCCAAGCATCATATAAAGCTTGTAGCTTCTTTGCATAAATATACACAGCTTTCTTTTTTTTCTTTGAACCAAGACAATACACAATACAAACTTCACAAGAGTTATTAGTAAGATATTCTCTAAGATATGAATTACTACACTGTTACACACTGTGAACCACGTCCAAAAAAAGGACAAACAGTGGCTCTGCCTATTCCAGAAGTACTGAGTTGTTTGCAAATAAATAATCTCATTCTTTTAACTGCTTTATTCCTCAGGCTGGCAATTTAGTTTCTGCAGGTATGCATCTGAGGCTCTCCAGAAGTAAAGATACAAAGAAACTGCATGCTTTCATCACAGCCCGTTCTGACACGGTTAGTGCAACTCTTAGCCAGACACAGAAGTACTTAGAAACTAATTCCATACGTGGAGAAAAAAAACTGCCAGTTTCCCTCCAGGGAAAATCCAACCTTACCCAAGTGTCTGCTACCAGCAGAGCCACAAGTTATCAGTCAGCAGCTGCTTGTTTCGCAGCTGAAAAGTGGGAAAAGAAAGGCTGCTCATGCAGGTGCTGCCCTAGCTATGGGACTGCCCTTCTGACTGCTGCTGAGAACACCTAAGGATGTATTAGGTTAAATAGGAGGCAACGTAAGCAGTGTAAGCACTTGTGCATAAGGACAGATTTCTTAAACACAGCCTGCCAGTGCCCCTGTGACCCCACCATACATCCACATCTGCAAGAAGCAACAGTGCTGACTTTGGCAAGACCAACAACAACAAAAAAGCAACACAAAATAAGTTAGAGAGGCTGACACCTTCAACCTATAGTAGCTTTTAATTATTTCAAGCTCAAACCAGTAGGTTCTTGTAGCTTAAATACTCAAGTGTAGGGCATCAAATCAGTGACAAAGCGTTATGATAAGTCACAAGGACAAGTTCAAATGCCAGAATATGTTGAGAAGGTGTTTTGAAGGAAGTTAAAGCAACTTCAATACAGCTGTAACACATCAGTATCCGCCTGCCTCTGCTCTGATCAAACATTTTTCTCCTTAGTTCTGTGCCCATACAACTATCATTCCCCCCACCAGACAGACCAGCTCCTGCCTAAAACATGAGGGAATGAACCTCAAGAAGCAGCAAGGAGCTCCCTATTCAAGATCACAGGCCCTGCTCCACACACAGCAGAGATGCAAGTTTGAGTTTGCCACCAACTGTTTTGTTTTGTTCAGCAAAGCTCAACTTTCAGTTCTCCATTCCCGTTAACTTACGGTTGCATCAAAAAGCACATACATGTAAACCTGAATGCAGACACCCAGTTTGTTTCCAGCCATCTACACAAGCTATCTGTACACGACGTGCAGATATTTAGCTTCCTTTATTAAGTGAAACTACGAGACATTCCACAGCACTGCTATTCAAATAAGTGAATCTTAAATCTGTTACCTGATTTTCTTTAGCAGAAGATTCCAAGAAAGCTGCATTCCAGGATTCTGCTAAAGCTTTCCCTTCTTCATAGCTGATCACCCTGGCAAAAGAGAGGAAAGCATGTTTCTCTGTAACTCACAGAAGGACTGAAGCTTCAGGAACGTCCCCACAGTACTGAAGCACTGAAGGCAGTTATAACATTTTGAAAGGCCACACAATTGCTATTCCTTGCTGTCAAACTCACTGCTGGGCCAGGCAGAACTCCTGTGTGAGCCAGAAGAAAGCAACTGTCCCAAACACTGACTTGTCTGCCTAAGCTGCAGCATCATCTCACGTCTTAAAGTGGTAGAAAAGACACTTCCTTACTTGTCTTGAAAGAAATGTTCAGCTACTTTTTTTGGAAGCTTTTAGCAAGAATCAACACTACAACAGAAGCTGCTAGCACACATTCTGGACAAAATTCCTTGCTGGTACCTTTGTTGTAACCTATATTTTGATTTTAGTGATGGAAAGCCAAGAACAAAACTGGCCATGGCAGCCACAGGAATGCTGGCTGCTGCCCTGCATTTCCCACATACTGGAGTTCACATACCGTTCCATATGCAGGTCTTTTTTATTTCCAACCAGCATAATGGGTATTCTGTGAAAGAAAGTTCAGAACTTCAGAATAGTTATAGTATACTGAACAAAGTATTAGCAACATGCCTGCAGTGAAATGAGATGAAAGTGTCACTACTTACTGGACTTTTCCCACCATATCCAATAACTTGCCATGGATAACTTTTATCACTTCAAAACTGCAAAATAAAGGGATGAAGTCACACGTGCACTCCAATGCTTATCCTTAATACCCAATCAATACACAAGCAATTAAATGCATATGTAGATTGCTGTGTTAAAAATTACGTATAGTGATAGAACTACAAAGATGCTGAAGTGTTACTGGTTTGTGTACAACAGACAAAACGGTCCCAGAGGCAGCAGCAAACAGGACTTTGCACATCCTTCCAGCCCACCCAGTTCTGATGCTTTCAGAAATAAACAATGTTACCCAGGACAGGTGCAGCTAACACACAAAAAGCCCCCATGCCCCCCCCCCCCCCCCCCCCCCAAATCTGGTTTGCATTCACAGTAAGAAATTCAGCTACTAGAGTCCGACACACCTGGATGGACATGTCAAATTGAAGCAGAGTTTCAAAGGAATAGCATTCAATTAAGCACAATCCAACAAGAAGGAATACATAACTTCTAATAGATCTTGACTCATACAGAATTCTTTGAATTTTGTTTTGGCATTCTGTGAAAACCAAGAGAAGGCTGAGTTCTAATTTCTTTAGGATAGTGAGGAACCCGATGTGCAAGACAGCAGCAAAGCAGTGGTTGTTGAGGCACCTGACAGCTCACCTGCTGCCCATGTGATGTCTGCATGACTGGAGATAAGGAAAAGCACTGCACAACACTGTGAGGCCTGAAACCCCACGTCTGACACTTACCACTAGAGAACAAGCTATCAACAGAGTGAAAGAGCAGATGCTGTGCTCTTCTGATTACACTGGAAAAAAGATGCAGGTGCATGAAGTGCACACCTGAGCTTTAGGAGAGGTGAAGGTTCACAGACCCAACACACGGCTACACAAGAAAGGGGTCCTCACTTCTGTGCTTAAATTAGAATTGAAGCTCTCACAAATGGGGCAGCACTCCAATGTACATCCAAGCTCTGGTTCTCAAAGAACTGGTGTCTGAAAGCACTACTCAGGCTGTTGGGACTCCTTAGAGCTTCTCACTTCTGAGCAACAAACAGTACTGTGGTTCAGAAGGATTTTGTGTCAAGGAGGTCTGTTTGCATTACTTCAGCAACAGTTTTACAGACTGAACAAAACTCAACTTCCATGCTGAGCTAACAGATTTAGTATATCCTGTATAGTATATCCAGAAATTAATTGTGTACAAAAAGAAGTAACTCAGTCCAGCACATCTTGCTGTTACTGATTCAAATACAATAGTACAGAATACAGTAAATGTGGAATCAATGGAAGGAATTAAAGGCCATGAAAAACTTATGCTGAAAAGGTGTAAGAGAAATTCTGGGCTTGAGAACTGGTCTTGGGCTTTCAGCAGAGTATCTCAGAAGTAAGAGTCAAATGGTGTTGAGCTGTGACCAAGTGCAGAGGCAACACTACAGAGATAATCAGATGACCCTGAAAACTGAAGGAGAAATCATTCAAAGTAATTCTGATACAGACCACAGAACTGTTTCTCAGCCTGAAGCAAGAGGAGAGATGTAGCACACTAGCCACAGGATGACTGAGTCACCAATGTAACACAATCACTTTCTTTCTACTACTAGGTAAGCTGCTGCCAGTGTAGCCAGAAAAACACTGCACTACTGCACAGCACAGTGCATGCCCTCACCTGTGGTTCCACCTTGTGCTGCTCAGTTCTCAGTTTCTGCTCATCTAGAGCTCAATTTTTAGCAAAATAGACCAAAGATTAACAGCTGATCTTTATTAATAGATCAAGGTGAAAACCAAAGGGAAGGCTATTTAAATTCCCACGATTCTGGCACAGAAACAAGTTGGCAAGAACTATCCAGAATGAAACTGGACTGATTGGATCAATTTAATTAATTTGGAAAGCTTTCTCAAACTGGAAGGAGCAAAGGCACAAATCAGAACCCTTATCAACAAATCCCACCCCCCTCCAAAAAGGAAAACAAAACACCAAACCAACATCACACCGAGTCATGAAACACCAAGAGGTCTGCAGACCACAAGAGGTCCCTTCCAGTTCTGTTAAGCAAACAGGGTTACAGGAAACCAGTGTGAAACACAACCTGAAGGATTACCAGCTGTGCTATACAAGATCATGGAACATAGCATGATACATATTTGGAATTTAATTAAGCTGAACTAGAGCAAAAGCCTTCCAGTAACCTTGCAGCTGAGAGTCTGGGAATATTACAAATGTAGGGCATCAGCTTTCACTCGAGCCCCATTATAAACTTCCCAGTGGAGATCAGCAGGGAAGAAAATAATTTTAAGAGGACATTTCTATTTAGTTTGATGTCAAAGCTCCCACTCAGTTGGATCAGCACTCCGATCGATACCACGCTTCAACAGAAACTGACACATGTGCTTCCTGAGAAAGACATCCGAGTTACCAGAGCACAGTGGAAGATCTTTACTGCTGCCTTAACACCATCTTGATACTGAACTTAGATAAGAAACTGAACAAGAAAGGATCATCAATACTTTGAAATTTGGAACAAAAAAAAGCAAGAATTGGGATTAAGTTGATCAAGATTCAAATATTGAACAACATGGATTTCTTCTTATACTACTCCAACTTTATACAGGTCACTCAGCACCAACAACAGATCTCTGATTAAGGGAGGGAGAAAAAAAGAAGGAAAAAAAAAGTAGTTTCTTAAGACACACATGAAAGCCTCACATCTGCTGCAGTTCCCCCAAAACACAACGTGCTTTCTGTTCACTACTTCAAAACTACTGATGAAAACCAAGAATGAAGAACTCCAAGAATGAAGAACTGAAAATCTGCTCAACATTAAAGAGCTCAGAAGCAGCTAAAGTTGACAACCAGACCACATCCATTTTCTGAGAAGTACAGAAGAGCCAACAAGAAAGCTGTTTCACCTGCAGTTTATGAAGTTTACTGAAAGACACTCAAGATGACTTTTTCCTGCTTTAAAGGAAAAGACATAGAACGCCTCAGCACTTGCCAAAAGCTGGTCAGCTTACAAGTGAAGCAGTGCTTTTCTTCTATCTGAAGTGGAAGGCTTCAGGTCTTAACATCATTTTCAACAAATGAGAAAATAAAAGAGGATTATTTTGGCTGAAGATGCTGTGCAGTATTAGGAAACTAAGAGTGATTCAAGGTTAACCTGCACTTAAATCAAGTAGACTGAAGTGAAAGGATAAAGTAACAGAAGTCGACAATACCTTAAAAAAGGTTGAGACACTTCTAAGTGCTTCTCCAGCTATGATGGAGCCTGTCCTCATGTGAGAACTGACTACAGTTAGCAGTGAGGACCAGATAGAAACCCTGGAAAAATCTCAAAGAAGAGATTTGCTGTAGCATAGCAAGACTGAGCCTACAGGCCACAAGTCTCATATTGCTGCTTATGTCAAAGTTTTTGATGATTAACCAGAGTGAGTCAGGATGGGAAACCAAAGGAGTCTCAGTACTGCAACAAGCTGCTAGGCTGAGGGAAGATGAACACCTAGCTTGGCTCTTCACACAAACATGCAGTGCCCTTGTGGTTTGTGCTGGACTCCATCTTTGCCTCTTATGCTACAGCACAAAGCCTGCTTGTTCCTGGGACCAGTCTGTGTGCTTTCACTCACACTCAATCACTGGAGCTCAGCACTGCCCCATTTCTCACACAAGTACCTCCTGCTTTGGTACAAAGTGCTAGGGACATTTGGATCTGAGGGGAAAATTCTAAAAAAGCCATTCTTTTGTATTTCAATTACATTTCTAAAGCAAAGAGACTGAAGGGATTACACATACGTAAAGAAAAATAAAGCAGAGGCAGGAGCTGAGCTGATATGTATATGGCTAACACGTGAAGCAGGAGAACACAACAGACTTTGTTACCTTTTTATTGACGTGACTGAATAAACAAGAATGTAGCCATTGATGTCTATGGAGTATGTCTGAGGAAATATGGAGTATTCATCCTGTAGAAGGAATATTGCAATTGCATTATTTATTGCCAATGCTGAGCGCTGGATGCTAGCACATCAGCAGCAGCCATTGGTTACATCTGTAGAATATTTTTGTGTAATTCTAAGAATTAGGTTCATCATAATGCCTGGTGTGGAATCTTTACCCAATTAAGAGAAAGCAAAGCAAGCTTGGGGCACCAGCTTAGTTAGCCTGTTAGTCTGTATACTCTACAACTTAATCTACAGCTTTTTCTCTTTATTCCCTCTAAGACTACGGATCAGCTAAAGCTATCCCCAATCCTCTTACACTGCTCAGTTATCAGTTTACCCTAGCACAAAGCATCCACTCTGTCCTACCACTAATCAGCAGTTACACCTCTCACCTTGCTAGTGATACACTTCCATCAAATCCCAAATTTCAGCAGCTGAGACAGGATCTAGCAGTTCCACATTTCAAAGGGCACTGACCACAACTAACTTACCTATGGGGTCTGTAAGGCAGCTGTGGCACACCAAACTAACTAATGCTCATCACAGATGCAAGAACTGTAGGCATTAGTTGCTTTATGGCTACCAGAAGTTTGCATTGTATGGCAGTTGTTTAATAAAAAATAAAAAAGCACCAAAGCAATACCACCAGCAGCACTGAGCAACGTGAAAAACAAACCCAGGCAATAAATGTCTAAATTTACAATGCCTGTAAAAATGCAAATGAACAACTCAGTAACTGAAGCAGATTGACAGAATGCAGAAAACGCAACGCTAATACTAAGAATTTCACATTAAACACTGAAATAGAAACATTCTAATAGAAGTTCCCAGGTAACATTTGCATTTTGACAAGAGCCATACCTCTTACTGTATGAGCTCTCCATTTTTCAAGCTTGTGTTTCTTAGGATGTTAATTTTAGCTGAAGATTCATAACCTCCCTGTATATTGTCATGACTGAACAGATGGAGCGGTGCAATCATGCAGCTTAAATCTAGACAGCTAACAGAAAGCAAACTTCCTTAATAGGCAAATGCCAAAAAAACCCCACAACCTTTCATAAATCAACTTCCCAGATTCTGCCAAAAAAGTTTGAAAGAACGACACTTGCACACGATGCCCTTATTTGCCTTTAATGCTACACACTGAGGGCAGCCCTCCCCCACCTCTGCTTAAATGCCAAGCTGCCCTCTCTGCTGGCTGTGTAATCCCAGTGTCAACACAGAGAGATGTGAGCTGGCCTGCAAGTAAAACAGGTGAAAGTGCAGCTCTGCAGTTATTTGCCTTTATCTGCAATTACTGAGGATTGCCACAGTTTGAATTCAGGTTCAGATAAGATTTGTTGTTGCATCCTGTCCTGAGGTCCCACAGGGAGCCTCCTCTTAACTCCACCATGTAAACCTGAACATGTAACTGTGAGAGGCAGAGGCACAAGACAGAAAATAAGTACCAAGAAAACTATTTTTTAGCTTGTCAGGAAAGGAAAAAAAAAGACCATTAAGCTTCCTGGAACTCAGGGATCAAATTGAGAGCTTTGCTAAGTGACAAAACGAGCAGAGCTGTAACTTTTCACACTACAGCCAAGTTTTCAAGTGCATGACATAAATCTGCAATATAATCTTTGCTATACTGCATACGTAAGGATGCTCTATGAATCATTAAGCAAGACTGAACTGAGAAATTTGTTCAAACCACACCTTCCATAACCCAACATTATCTCTCCCTCTAACCCTTGTGAGCCACAACTCAAAGTTCAAGTCATTCACAGAAGAATCAAGGCTGGAAATGACCAGACTGGGAAAAATACTAGCTGTGCAATTCTATCTAATTTCAATTTCCCAAGCAACGTATTTATGACCCCAGTATGTGTGGTCAATGCTGTTACTAAACTCTCTGACTGATCACTTGTGGATCTAGTGCTGCTGATTAGCACCACAAGCTGACAGCATGTAATTATGGCACACAGTTATTCTTACATCATGTAGCTCTCTTTGAAAGTGATCAAATAGTCCTAGAAGGTCACAGCCCTGAATACTCTTCCAGCTATGAGCAAATGTCCTGCAGCTTTCATGCCTAAAGCATTGCCTGTGTACTATACTGGCTGCTTAACGCTAACAGTTTGGGAAAACCCAAAGGCACGATATCAGAACTCACTCAGAAAGTAAGAGCATGCAAACAGGAAGATGGTAAGGGACTTAGCAGTCCCTTTTTTAAGCACAGCCCTTCAAGAGACAGAGCACTCCTGTGTATGGAGCACACACTCACCTGCAGGTCCTGCCAAGCATCCCTGTGTAATTAGCACCTCTATTTTATGAAGCCACTGATCATGCCACAGACATTTGTTTACCATCTCCTTCTGCATTCCCCCTCATTACACTCAGAAGCATGCATGAACCTTCACTTACTTAGCAATGTAAACAAACTGCAGGAGTTTCTTTGCAGCCTGGTGAGCACTGCCCATGCGTGTTGCTGTCTACTCTGCCTGACTATTGCATGAACACAAACCAAGGTGCTGGAGCACAGAAACTAAAAAAAGTCAAGAAAAACTTCTGCGTGGCTTACTGAATTGGCATGTTCCAATTAATGAAGACTACCAGACCATAAGTATCATGCAGTTTACTTAAGAACTTTGATACACTGAAGTTAAGGGAGCTCTTTCTTTGCTTTTTTAGGCATGTGTACTTTAAGCACTAGCTACTGTTTCAATTTCAATAGAAAAAGTTACATAAACACTACACAAACACTGTTTTGGGGGAACAAAATAAAGTGGAATCATTGAAATTGAGCTTCAGCTTTGAAGACATGGTCACAATCAGGGTAGCTCTTCCCAAGCACCAACGTCTGTTGTGTTAACTCCAAAGATGCAAAGGGAGAAAGGTACTTACCTGGCCAGCAGTGTCCACCAGTTGAAGGTGATATTCTTGGCCATTTACAGTGATCAGTTTTGTAAAAGCTAGAATAAAAAACAGCAGGTACACATTTCAGAATGATGAACAAAGAAAAGACCAGAAGTCACTCATCTCTGCCACTGCTAGCTGACGGGTTAAGAACACATCAGTTACAGGCTTTAAACTAGAAGGCTGCATCAGGCTGCTGTGCTTTTAACTCGGTTGCTGTAGGTATTGAAACTTAGAAATTGACTTTAAAACCTCAAATTTCAGAAGATTCTTACAAAATGTTTTCGTTTTTTTCCTTTAGAGCTGCTTAGAAACAAAGAGTAGAAAGGCTCTACTGCTACATATCATTTCAAAGAGACTTGCAGGCATCTGTAATTTGTGGTTAACACGAGACACAAATGCAATTAACGTTAAAGCTAACTCTGAACTGCACACAGGTTATTTCCCCCAGTTTCCAAGCAGTTTAGCGAGATCG
Source organism: Tetrao urogallus (assembly GCF_951394365.1). NCBI lineage: Eukaryota > Metazoa > Chordata > Aves > Galliformes > Phasianidae > Tetrao > Tetrao urogallus. The sequence goes on along the minus strand of NC_136820.1, from coordinate 45,267,797 downwards.
ATTTCCTGGATACCAATACCACGAGGTGAATGATCTGGATTTACAAAAACCTCTTTGGGGCTAAGATACACACACAGGCTAACTGAAGAACATGCTAAACCTAAATAATGAGAATTTAGCTGAAGCTCCCCACAGTACTTGCACATTCGCCGCAGCTACCAGTCTGTTCAGTCCTTAGTCAGGAAGTACATTCGGTTCCTACGAGACGAGAACTGCTGCTCTTCCCAGGGTTTATGAAATGCCAACACACTGCAAGCTGAGGAACCTTTCTCAGTGTCTGCATTATGCAACTGCAAAAGCAAACCGTGTCAGAGCTCGTGGAGCACAACGTGCTGCTGAGTACCACGCATACCAACCAGAGCACGCAAGCTGAGCTCCAGGGCTTCATGTCGCCCTCAGCCTGAGATCATGGGGCAGCACACACATATTGGTTACGTGTGCGTTGTATACAGGTGAAGGCAGTTTTCCCAGCTGCTAATGGTCAGAGGAAGTCATTTCGTTCCTCACAATGATTACTGGGGAAATAGCCAGCAGTGCAGTGCTGTGCTGACCACAGAACGTTCATCCTCAAGCTGCAGGAGAGCTGACTCCTCTCCATCCAGCTGTGCAGTCCTCCTCCATCCAGCTGTGCCAGCTAGCTTCTGCTCACACCTCCTGACTCTTGCACAGCGTCTCCTTGAAGCTGAGCTCCACCAGCTTTCCTCCTGCCCCCAGTGCTTGCTGCTCTGTCACACACAACATGTTACCTCAAGTCACCGGGCTAGCTCCACATTGAAGACAGCCAAACCTCTTGGATTCAGCCTGCCTAAGTCACTCAAAGCATGCTCATGAAAAGGAGCAACTGAAACACAACAAAGCCACATTTTGCTGTTTGGAACAGGCTGCCCAGGGAGGTGGGGGAGTTGCTGTCCTTGAAGGTGTTCCAAAACCATGGAGATGTGGCACTGTGGGTACGGGCCAGCAGTTGAACATGGTGATCTTAGCTTGTCTTTTCCAACCTTAGTGATTTTAATGATTCTGTAAGGCAAGTGTCTACATGCACAGCACAGAGCAGCCACGCAGCTTCCATTACAGTATCAACACAAGCAGTGCGAATGAAGCTTCACAGAGAGCTCCTACCAACCATACCCCACCTGTCCCAGCACTACAGCTGTGTTAGCACCTGTGCCTGCACACTGCAGTCAGCGAGCTGCTGGAACCACGGCACAAGGTTGCAAGGTTATGAAGCAACAATGTATAATAGCTTTTTGGCTGATACAAATTGTTGTTTGAACAGATGTTAACATGCAGGGCTGCTGTATGCAGCATCAGTGCTTCAAACATGAAGGAGATACAGTGCATTACAGGTGCCAGGGCACAGCACCCTCCAGACTCCCAACAACTCCCATCCACATCAAAGCACTCTGCAATCAAAGTAGGTACAAGAGCATCATTAAGTTAATATTTAAAAAGGGACAGGGACAGATGGCAGCTCTTCTAGAAGCCCAGAATAGACCAAGCAGAAACACCATCACCATTGGTACCAAGCAATGGGTGGCAGAGCAGGGAAGGGAAGCCGTGGGGCAGTTACTGCAGGCTGGGCAAGGAGCTGCCAGCTCAGAGCAGGGACTCCCAGCGCCACGAAAGCCTCCTCCATTGGCACAAACCCACTCTGATGCAGATGTAATTGCACAGCACAGCCCCAGCAGCTGCTACAGCCAAGAAGCAGTGTGACTTGCACAGCAACTCCATGGGCTGCTGACTACTGCTTGCCTAAGATCAGTTATTTCACTGACACAAACATGAATGAGAAGATTTGCAAATGCTGCTCAAATGGCAGCTGTTGTGAAAACAAGCCACTGCGCTAAGGATTCAGAGCCAGGCACACAAACACAGACCTTCAGATCAGCAGTGCTGTTGAGCAGAGATAGGGGAGCAGTATAAAACCTTTCCCAGAGCTACTGAATGGTAAATATAACCTCCTCATGAGGGCACATCAGTTACCACCTTCCACAACCCTTTCTGACTGCCTTCAGTCCAAGTCAATGCCTATCACCAGGACAGCTTTTGCAGCAGGTGTGTAACACAGCAGAGCTACAGCCCCATGCCCAGCCCTGGAGAACACTGCTCAGCAGCAGCTTCCAAGCACAATGCTGTCACCCTTGCAAGGCTTCATGCACATGGCAGCTGAGCCTTAAGGATGCCTTTAGCCAACCATGTGAACCTATGCATTGCCTTCACAACCACTGGCGTGCCTTCAGCCCCCTTCCTTTTCTAACACCCTTTTAATGACAACTGTACCAAAAAATACTGGAGCTGTGTGCACATTCTCGTTTTCTATTCCTTCTGTCTTGAGTTCCAAATTAAGATTCTTGGCTTATCCCACTTTAAGAGTTCCAAATTCCTCTGTTTTTCCACAAAGAGCTGAGAAAGTCTGTGTCCATCCAGCTCAGTGTCCATACAGGCTCCTTCCATGTGCTCCTGCTCTGCAATGGCTTTGCTTCTCTTGCCACCATCTCCCATGTGATTGTCCCACTGGTTTCTCCACCCTGCTGCCTCACTAACAGCCACCCATCACAGCGTCACTCGTTAGGACATTAGGAAGAGGAAATTCTACTTTGTTAAGCAATTAACTCACCATCACTGCTGCCACAAAATGCTATGAGTTACCCTTCCTGATGCACAAGTTTACTGGAAGCAACTGAATTCAACGTGCTTATTAGCTTAGATAAACTAACTTTTCTGGTTCTAATGTAATAGAAGCAAAGGAAAATGCAGCACTGAAGAAGTGCTGACTTTTCTGTACATTGAGTGAAACTTGATGCAGCTCATTTTCCCTGTGCCCCTTCCAAAGGTAGAGGTTTTTTTCCACTGGAAAACAAAGCCACTAGAATACTCAGTCACATCCTTTTAGTTCAAGACTTACATTTTACACTTGTTCCTAAGAAAAAGCTTAGCTATAGTTTCCTTCCTATGCAATTTAAATTTAATTTTAAACTCCATTTTTCATGCAAGTTACAATATTTGAAGACAAAAACTGCAGACTAAGTTACCATTGGTACTACAGTTTTCTAGCCATTTATCAGTGCTGATAATATTTTGATGATTTGTCAGTTGCAATTTTCTGGAGATAAAACAGAGCTTACACAGGCCAGACCATCCTTTAGCCTACACTTAAAAAATAAGTGCTGTACCACTAGAGCACACCCAATCCCTATATCAAAGTTCAAAGTATGACAGCCCACTTTAAACCACTGCAAAAAGTCCTGGATGCCCAGGATGTGGCTCTGGTCTGGTGGTTGGCGACCCTGCACACAGGGGGCTGAAACCAGATGATCTTTGAGGTCCCTTTCAACCCAGGCCATTCTATCATTCTATGAAAAATGCAGCATTCTCAACAGACTCTTCTACAGGAACCTGGATTCTTGAACCCCCTTTGGCATCATTAACCAGATTCAAAATCACAAGTGAGTAAAACACTAAACGTTGGTTACACTGATTGTGTCTCACAACTCTGGACAGGCTCAGAAGCATACAGCTGGAGATGTCAAAAGACTTGACCCATCAAGAGTCTGCATTCATAAAAAGCACATAAAAGAAATGAAGAAAGACCATTCAGAAGAATGGTTTTATACTAGGCTTGCTGCTATTTTGATCCCCAGGGCATATCTTCTAGGTCTCACCCCTACTCCCCAGCAACAAATCTCCTGATAGAAGAAGGGCCCTTCAGTTCTACCTTTCAGAAAGCAACTTTCTCCAGCTATGCCACAGATCACAAGGCTTCCAGCAAAATAATAATGCTGCTTGTTTTCCATACAAAGGAGTCACACAAAATGATGACATTTTCAAGATGCCCCCTGCTCAGTTTTCATGGCCACAATACACTTCATATTAAGTGAGCAGTGCCAAGTAAGAGCCAAATACGTGCAGAATTCACCTACAAATGAATCATCCATCCATACATAATGAAATCCAGTGGAAAAACATAGACTCTAACCAAAACCAGGTAGAAAGTAAATCTGTATGAGGCATTTTAACATGAGTACACGTAGTTAAATGCTGCCAGTGACAGACGCACAGCTGGAGAGCACCAATTACAACCAATATATGTCTGTGGATAAGAGTTTGTAAGGAGTCAGTCTTGTAGCAATGTGCCAAAATCCTAAACCAAGACATGCAGGCACTCTCCACACTTTAGAGACAGCCTCTGACCCCCTGTCTCTTAAGTCACTCCCATACATCTACAGACATCTGCAAGTTTACTTTAAATACTTTGCATTTGTAAAGTGCAGACAATAAAAAGTTACCTGACCCAAGAGATGTTAAAATGGTGGCCCTGCATGTGGCAGGGGGGCTGGAGCTTGATGGCCCTTGAGGTCCCTTCCAACCCAAGCCATTCTATGATTCTATGGTAAGATTTAAAATAATGAAATCTAATGCATGAGACACCTTGTTTGATGCATCTCAAAACAAGCCTTGTTTACAATTCTAATAAAACACCTCATCATAATAGTGTTTGAACACTCATACATAGACTATCAGATCATTTAGGTCAAAGGAACACATTAACCAGTTTGATTTGCTAAAGCAAAGCAAGAGATTCTTCAAAAAGTAGTATCTGAGGTTCAGTTCTATCCAGTAAAATAATCCTGAGTAAAATGTGCTGATGGCCACTGACTGCTAATTACTATGATATAAATCAAAAACCTCGTTCTGCTGATTACTTTATTCCAACTTCCAGACAGGGGCTCAACATCCAGTGCATTTACCTGTTCAAGTAATGAGCTGGTATTATCACTGACATAGTAACATTACAACAAAGACTTCTGATACACTTAGTTACAGAAGAGCAGCTTATCAGTTATGTACTTACTGTTCTCTATGGTTGGATCATAGGAATCAACAAACTGTCCTTCCACAAACTGAATCGTCAGTGAAGATTTTCCTGCAAAGCAAGGAGAAGACAATTGGTACTAAAATAAGCCTTCAAGCTGTCACCCCCTTATACCTGGTAGCAGGCAGAACAACACTTTTAGATGAGGCAATATGAGCAGTGTGGTACATGTAAACTGCAGATGACAAGTGACCTATTTTAGAATTACATCCCTAAATTTAGCAACTGGGTCTCCTAAACTTTTATCAGAAATAGTGCAAAAGCTACTCAGAGTGCGTTCTGCTTCGGTTCTAATGCTGATCCAATAGCACTATTTAAATGCCTCCTCCAGTTTAAAACTAATTAAAAGCTGTAGAGCCAAACCCTCACAGAACTAAATTCAGTGAGTTGTTCTGCTCGGAAGGTTTGTCCACCCAGAAGCAAGGAAAACCAGACATCATTTTCAGTCACTGCACAGAAAACAAGGCCTTCAGACAGAACCAAATCAGTCTTGAAAGATTTTACAAGATGGTAAATGAAAGTGAGTCACATACATTGACCGTAAGAAGCAACTTTAAAGCTCTGGAAAGAAAAGACTTTTCAAAGCTTTACCATAACCTTAACACGATTTCCATTACAGCACATCTTCCACATTCGGGAACCTACCAGATCCTATTACATGCTGTTTACTGGATAAATATACCCTTATAAAGATTGCCGAGTGTGTTAGCTGCTTTTGGATGTGTACATGCTCTGTACTCCTTCATACTCCCATCAGCAAGAAACATAAACAAAGTATGACCTCAAGTTAGAATTCAGAATCGTGACCATCCTGCTCAGAAGGAGTACTTCAATGACATCATGAAGAACAGATATTTGGGACAAACTGGTTTATGGTAAAACTGCTTTCCCATATTTAACTGCTTTCGATACCGTTGTCCACTGGCAGTGCTCTGACAGTGCTCCGTTAATACACTGCAGTGGAAAAAGTTCATTCAAAAAACCAGCACACAACATTCTGAAAGTTGCTTTATTTAAAATCGAGTTCCTAGATACCTGGATATCTAGATACCTTAGATATATAGAACAGAAAACACAAGCTGACTGCCCAACACTTCTCCCCCTAAGAGAGATCCTGAACTGAAAGCCGTCGTCTGCTGCTGCGTGTGCTAAGTTTGGAAACAGAGCCCTGGGAAAGAGTCAGAGCCAACAGACAGTGCTGCATTTAACATCCAGCTGTATTAATTACTGCTTTCCTCCTAGCAGTGAAAAAGAAGGAAGCAAACAAACAAACAAGACTACAGCAATATTCCACCGCTCTCTTCCTACATCCCCAAGCTTTGTACCAAGGCTCCTCGTAACCCATCCACGTGTACCCCAGGACGATGCCTGCTGTCCTGCAGGAGCCACAGGGGAGCTCCCCAGACTTGGAGTCAGTCAAACCACATGGGTAAGAGCAGCAGCAGTGTCCTGCTAAGCCAGGGCTCCCTAAGTGGGCACCAGAAACATGAAACCCAGCTCAGTGTCGGTGCCATGTCTCAGCCCATGTCCAAGAAACACACAGGCCAATGTCAACAACAGCTTGGCTTGAACTTTGTCCCACAGGTTTTATTCCAAGCCTTTGAACTACAGAAAGAGAGGAGAATTAAGGTCACCACTGAACTCTTATCTCCTCTTTCCCCAGAAAGATCAGGCAACATTTTCAGAGAATTACAACATAAATACACGGTCTGCCAGGCATGGGCCAAGGAACTGCACGCAGCCGTGTTCTTACAGAAGGGCTGACTGCATCCCCGAGCTGCCGTGCAGGGAGGAGGGCACGGGCAGATGCTGCAATCCCACTGCACCAACACCGTAAGCATACTCCAGCATAGGATGGGCTTCCGATGTCAGGCTGCTCACACCAGCAGCAATGGCTCCATCGCTCACAGGTGCATGTCTCAGAAAAACCTCCACTCAAATATGCCCTCATTTGGAATAGACAGCAAATACTTTTCAGTTTGCTAAGCTTTTCCTCATATTATCCTCCACAATAGTACCTTTCCTGTCTTCAGGTTTTAGGGAAATAAACATCCGCTGAAACCAAAAGAAGTGCATTGAGCAGGAGCAAGGCAAAGTCCCCTGGGAGCAGCTCAAACTGACAGAGCTGTGATTTCCAGGTGAAAAAGCACTTGCTAAAATCTTACTGGAAGAAGGTTGTGGTTTAATCTTTTGAATCTCTGTTCAACACAAGAGAGTTTAAGCTTACTATGAAGAAATAAATGACAGAGACGTTAAGGTTGGAAAAGACCACTAAGACCACTAATCCAACAGTCAGCCCACCCACCATGCCCACGGACCTCAGTGCCACATCTCCATGGTTCTGGAGCACCTCCAGGGATGGTGACCCCACCACCTCCATGGGCAGCCTGTGCCACTGCAGCACCACTCTTTCCAAGAAGAAATTTTTTTTCTAATATCCAACCTGAATCTACATTGGTGCAACTAAAGACCATTACCTCTAACTCTGCACTGCATGAAGCAAAGGCAACACAGGGTGACTCTTCCAGCCACACTTGCTTACTGTAACTCAAAGCACTGGCTAGTCTGTGGCAAACAAGTGTAAGCAAAACCCTCCACACTTCCCACTTCTCCCATCCCTGAAGAAACAGGACAAAAGAGAAGAGTTTGAACTAATGGACTTACGTTACCTGGAATACAAGTCCCAGGGGACTCATAGCTCATCCAGAAGTATGGGAAGGGCTATCTACATAGATGATTCATTATTTATGATTTTATGTTAGAGTGGTAAAGAAAGGCATTTTCTACTGTCAAAACAGAAAAGCAGCAGTTTCCAGACAGAACACCATTTCAGAGAACAACCTGTCCTACTTCTGTTCACACAGCAGACCACTGGCTGAATAAAGTGAAGCACACCATGGACACTCTGATCAGTGCTATCAGAGCAAACAGCTACAAACACCATGGAATGGAATCACAGAATGGCCTGGGTTGAAAAGGACCACAGTGCTCATCCAGTTCCAACCCCCTGATGCATGCAGGGTTACCAACCAGCAGACCAGGCTGCCCAGAGCCACATCCAGCCTGGCCTTGAATGCCTGCAGGGATGGGGCATCCACAGCCTCCTTGGACAACCTGTTCCAGTGCCTCACCACCCTCTGGGGGAAAAACTTCCTCCTAATATCTACTCTAAACCTCCCCTGTCTCAGTTTAAAGCCATTCCCCCTTGTCCTATCACTATCCACCCTCATAAAAAGCTGTAACCATTGTAATTGTCAAGGCAAAACGATTGCCAGAGTTTTTCACTCATCCTTTTACTCCTTGGACAAGAACCGGGCTGTTGGGCCCACCCATAAAATCTGAGCTTTCTAACACCATGCAATTCGCCCACAACGTGAACAACTGAGTACATGTGGGCACTCAAAAGGGGACGCACCACCTCTGGGGTGCCTGCCCTCCCCTCCCCACATCCTCCTCTGTAAGACAGAAGGAAAGCCCAGCTGAAATCCTCCCAAGTGCCAGCTTCCCCCAGGAGACAGATGACGCAAGCGGCCCACCAGCAAGGCACGCAGCAGCTCCACAAGCAGGGCATTGTGCAAGCTGCAGCTGTCCCAAACTCAGCATCTCTGCGATGATGGCCATGGCGCACTCCTATCTCAGCAGGGTTTCTCAATGCAAGGCATGGGCTGCACAAGCAGTCAGAAAACAGCTGCTAGGGTTAAGAGCTGCCAACTAGCAGTTGTACTTCCCTGTTCTGGTGGGTTTTCAGATGTTTACAGATGCAGATGGTGTCTTTAACCCATCTTTTTTCACAGAAGAGCCTACTTACTTTGCTTCATTCTGAAAGACCCAGCAGCTGGCAGCACCTAATGCATCCATGCCACAAACCCAGCAATTTATGCAAGTTTGTCTCTGCGCAGAACTGCTCCTACCCACAGAGCAACCACTTGAGGTTTGATCAAAAAAAGGTTCAGTGAATTTCAGAATAAAATGCTGTCAGCCCTATCAGATTAGATAAACCCCACTACATACAAGAACTGTAGCATCTCCTGCACATTTACACTCAACTTTCTGAGCATGAGAAAGTCTTTGTGAAGCACAGGGAGGTGTTCAATTTAACTGTGAGAATTGGGATCTTCGTCTTTTTTCGAATTTGGAACACCAGTGCACAAAATGGAGACAGCAGCACTTCCCAGCTCAGCTCACAGACTTCTCAGAGCACAGTGAGGTGCAACCAGGCAGCAACAGGCACAGCAGCACTGCTCTTGGACAGAAGTCTTTTCACAAGATAGGAAGGATTGCAGAATTCATCACTAGCTCATCACTCATCTCAGACTCCATCATTAGCAGCTTTCTATGTTAATTAACATTTTATCCCCCCAGGTACTAATTATGCATAGCTGCTATTTTGCTGACCACGTCCACGCAGCTCAGTGAATCATCCTAATGACTACAGGAATGATACACCTGGGCCAGTGAAGAAGTTTCTAAACTTCTGGAGATGATACCACGAGCTGTGTTTTACTGAGACACAACTTAATTCTACTATTACTACCTTTAATCACAAAGGATTATCACTTAAACATAGCATATACATCTGCTTTGAGACATAGTTTCATTCACTTCATCATTATTTCCTTGTGACACCAACATTACAATGGGATTTTAAAATGACCCTCAGATGCTTGCAGAGAAGGATCCTGCTGGCACACGTCTCCACGGAAGTCAGAAACCTCAGGAAACATGTGTCACAAGATACAGTTTGGGTATTTTAGTGCAGTCTGGTTACCTCTGCTCCTTGCCTTTGCAGGCAGAAAAGCTGAGTGACAAATCAGGCCCAACTGTTTCAGTTTATGACACACTTAGAGAAGACTCAACTTCATACTGATTTTTTTTTTTTTTTCTTCCCCCACAAAATAAAGCTCAACTCACAGTGCTGGGCAGAAGCCAAGCCCTCCCCCTGCACACGCAGCTCAGACAGGTAATTGGGTAGCTGAATGAAGCTGACCTTTCCTTGGATCGCAGGGTACGTGTAATATGAAATGTCTTTCAAAGACACTTCCAGTACCTGTCATTGCTTCATCATTGAATCAGCTTTAAAATTCTGTCATTAGAAATGAAGACGTGTGTATCTTGCTGTAATGCATTCTCTGCATTCCTTTTTTTCCCAGCTTCAAAGTTGCAGCTTCAACACGAAGCAACTCTCAGCTCCCAGCCAGCTCTTCCTTGAAGCTCGAGGTCAGTATACTACTTCAATTACCTTTCCATACATCAGAACCATCAGGCTTAGCACTTATTAAAGAAGTGGAGCTCTAAGTCACAGCACCAGCCCTCCATCCACTGCACAGGCACCGCAGAGGCAATGACAGCACCTGTAACACAGCTGAATCCCATCAGAAGAGGGGTGGCCAACAGGGACAGGGAGGTGATTGTCCCCCTCTACTCTGCTCTTGTGAGGCCCCATCTGCAGTGCTGTGTCCAGGTCTGGAGCCCCCAGTACAAGAAAGACAGGGAGCTGTTGGAGAGGGTCCAGAGGAGAGCCACGACGATGATCAGGGGACTGGAGCACCCCTCCTATGAGGACAGGCTGACGGAGCTGGGCTTGTTCAGCATGGAGAAAAGAAGGCTGTGGGGTGACCTCATGGCAGCCTTTCAGTACCTAAAGGGAGCCTACAAATGGGAGGGGAATCAACTCTTGGAAAGGGTAGATAACAGCAGGACAAGGGGAAATGGTTTTAAGTTGAGGGAGGGGAGATTTAGGTTGGATGTCAGGGGGAAGTTCTTTACCGTGAGAGTGGTGAGGTGCTGGAACAGCTGCCCAGAGAGGCTGTGGATGCCCCGTCCCTGGAGGGGTTCAAGGCCAGGTTGGATGGGGCCCTGGGCAGCCTGGTTTAGCATTAAATGTGGAGGTTGGTGGCCCTGCATGTGGCAGGGAGATGGAGATTCCTGACCCTTGAGGTCCCTTCCAACCCAGGTCATTCTGTGATTCTGTGAATTCAGATGGAGCAGCAATGTGCTAAGTTCCATCCTTCACACCTATACAATATACCCTACCCCATAAAATATACAAAGTTGAATGAGAAAGGACTTTGTCTAGAAGGTCGACATAACAGAGCAGCCTCTATAAGCAAAGGAAAACCTGTTAACAGCAAGGAATGGTCTAAGTAATATTAGATGTTGATGTCCAGCACAGCCCCACAGGCCAGTGGGGTCACCCTGCAGCACTCCAGCACCAAGGCCACCTTCAGAGCAGAGGAGCACACATGTCCACCTTGTCAAGTCTTGCATCCCTACACAAATAACGTTCTCAAAGCATGGTGCTGGCTATTACTCCGCTATTAGCCAGTTAAATCTTAAGTTAATCCAGTTAATCATAAATTCAAGTCTAGTCTAAACAGTATCTAAGGAGCTAAGTACATGACATCCACTTGGCAGAAACGGGTAAAATCTGAACTGCTGCAGGCCAACGGGTCAAGGGCTGAGATTTCCTGTAGGTACAGCAAAGCCTCTCAGAAGCAGCTTACACCCTCAGCCTGCGTATTTGGAAAACAACCCGTCTTCACTGTTGGTTTCCACATGCTGAAAGAAGCTCCAAGTTCTCCCACGGCAGGCTGCCCTTAAAAGCCAGCTCCACAAACACTCATCCTGTGCTTTTCTCTATTCACCACCCTCCAGCTCGTACAGCCCACGCCCCAGTAAGCAGCTGAATGCCATAGCGGGATGCTCACATGATCATCTTCAGATTAAACAGAGGTATATCCAACAGTACCATCACTGTCTATAAATTATAAATGAGATAATGGCTTTTTCAGATCACAGTCTTTTTGCCCGGAAATCCTAAGAGAGAAGGCATCATCTAAGTTTTCTATAGGAACATTAAGTTGCACTTGTTCAAAGTGGTTTGCGTTGACCGAAGTCAAGCTAGCACGACATGCAGGAGCACCAGCAGCCAGCTGCACTGGGACTGCCCCACCACCACACAACTGCAGCTGAGGGAGGGCGAGCAGGAAAACACTTCATGTGTGAGACAAGCTGTATAAAGAACGTGGTTCTGAGATGGTCAGGGAGCTCAGCCTCTCTGCTCAGAGAAACAAACTTGCTTGTCTTGCATTTAAGCCATTTCTAGATTCAAGTTTACCAACCAACAACAGATTGACTAACTCCTTCCTCCAAACACAACACCTCTCTTTAGGATTCCTTCACCATGCTAAGCCACGTGGACGAAGCAAAGCACCATCACAAACACTCATCCCCCAAGGAAGCCGTGCAGAGAACAGTAGTGCCAAAAATGAAGCAGCAGTGTCAGCTGACATTCAAGCTTCCAAGCAGAAACTTCCAGACCTAATTCAAAACGATAATTCTGAAACACTATTTAGAACACCAAAACATTTGTTACTGACGGTAGACTTAAAGCAAAACATACCCCACTGCATTCACATCAAGAGCTGGACTGCTCTGTCAGTTTGCAGGACAGATTTCCTGGCATTCTCCTACATACTGTGCATCCCAGCTCTCCTTCATGTAGCAGGAGTACCTTTAGAGGAGGTCGGACATCTTGAAGGAAGTTCTGGCAATGCAATCTGACAAGCTGTTGAAGCCAGACAGATGTATCCCACTAACTCAGGAGACAATGTTGTCAAGGGACACATTAATAGCATCATTTCGTTTTGCACTGGCACATGTAGGCACCCACACACTGCAGACCACTCATGCGTTCCCGCTTTTTCCAAATTAACTTAAGGACAGTGATATAACCATTCCAGGAATATTAACCCCTCATGCATCAATGTTAGATTATAAAGATCTCACTGTTTAAAGCATTCCATAACGGGGATGAAGCATTTCTTCAGTTATCATCTATTTAAGATATGAGCACTGCAGCTCTTCTGGACGAGGCTTTTGAGCATCACACGATAGGGTGTTCTGCTCTTTAAAAGGCCTTCAGAAATCATTTATCTAGTCCTATGCCTTAAAAAAAGATTCATCTTTGGCCTTTAGCCACAAATTGTTAAGGATTTCATTCAAATTAAACAACAATAAATTTCCTCATCATGTTCTAATTCACGTAGGAATTCCCAGAAGTCCCAGCTTTCCCTGCTGCAGGACCTCCCAGCACCCACAAGCTGCTCTTCGCTTGTCCTCTCCTGGTCTTGACTGGCATTTTATGCTTAATAATCCACCACCTGCTCTGAGGAACTCACCACATCCATTTATCTACCCTTTTTCACCACCCTCATGCCACATCCTCCATGCGGCATCTACCATTTGCGTGTACACTGATGGAATTCCATATGGCGAGCTGAGGAAGAACCTGTGCATCCAAACAGGTTAAGGACTTCTGAGTCACTCCTATGCTGCCGGAGTGCTGAGCAACACCTACACCTAAATGAGGAGTCAACGGACATTTGCAGGCAATGGATATTCTGTAAAATACCCAAAGGTTTCTCTGCAAAGCAACAGAGCCTGTTGATTAGTTTCTGCAGGTTTTCAAATCAGAGAGGGAAGCGGTGATCCTGACTCCCTGGCACAGTCTGCACTTTCACCCTTGATCCACTGAGCATTTCCACAACTTCCAAGCAGACTGTATATCACTTGTAATCCTCAAATGCAGGAGATGCTTCCAGACTGAACACAACTATGAATGTTATTTTAACTGAAGGCAGCACTTGAGGTGTGGCCTCACCAGGGCTGAGTACAGAGGATGCTCACTTTCTGCTCCTGCTGGCTGCACTGTCTCTGACACAAGCCAGGATGCCATTGGTCTTCTTGGCCACCCGGGCACACTGCTGGCTCATACTTGGTCAAGCATCAGCCAACACCTCCAGGTCCATTTCTTCCACACAATCCAGCCACTCTGCCCCCAATGTTGCTTGGGGTTGTTGTGGCCAAAGTGCAGGACCCAGAACTTGGACATGATGAACTTCATCCCACTGGCCTCAGCCCAGCAAGCCAGCCTGTCCAGAAAGCCTGTCCCCATGCTTTACCTTGTTTAAGTCCTATATAAAGCATCCTTTGTTCAAACAACAATTCAGCTTCCACTGTACTTCAGAGGTCTGAAAACGAGAATTCAAACATCCCGCATTCCAGTGGGGGTCTTACAATCCAGTAAGATTAATAACCTGAGGCCCCATGCAGAGATCTGTTAGGTGACACAATGTGGACATCCTCCACATTCCTCCCACGTGCAGGACCTGCTCTATCTCTGAGAGCACCGTAACCAAAAGCCCATTTCCTGATCAGGATTGGAAGAGCAGCCACCCTTCCTCCTCCCCGCCTCCAGCTCAGGAGAGACCTTTCAGTTTCTCATGCTAGCACACTCACAACAAACTTGCTGCTCACTTCAATTACAGGCCCCAGAAAACCCAAAGTCCTCAAGCAGACAGATTTACGGCCAACAAGGGCAGCTCCGTGTTCCTACATACCGCACTGCAAGCTTGCAGCTTCTGATTTATAGTAATTTAGGCTGACAGCTGGACGGGTTCACTGGGACTCATGCAGCATTCACAACATTGGATGAAGATCCCACAGAGAAGCTGTTGAGATTTTGGACCAAACACAGAGTTAAATCGAACAGGTTCTGTAATAAATCCCTGAATGTCACCTTCAGGAGCAGCAGGAGGTTGACCACAGCCATTGGGTCACCCCGCTTTAGGCTGCTCTCCTCATTCTGGGTGTACGGTCACATCAGGCAGCACATACCGCGGAGGTGCGTGTCTCCCCAGAGCCTGTGCTTAGGGCAGTGTAATGGATCTAAAGGCAGGGCTTCGGCTTTTCATAGCTTAGAAATGGCAGGATCTACGTTTTGTTTGGTTTCCCCTGCCAACTGTAAGTCTCAGTTGAGTAATCAAGTGACAGAACGCTCCAATTGCCCAGCAAAGCCTGTGAGCGTTGCCATTACAAGAAAGCAGAGCAGGCAAGCAAAGAGTTAAGGCCAGAGCAGCGTCCTCACATAACCCCGCTGCTGCCGTTACCGCCGCTGCCATCAGATCACCGCAGAGTGCAGCAGCGCCCTGGAATGCAATGAGAGCTGCCGTGCCTGCTTCAGCCAGCAATGCTGTGCAGCTGTAAGGAGGGAAGCACTGGGAAGGTCTTCTGGCTGCTTGCTGCCTACGGCTCAGCACAAACTGCCACCGCCGGCTGCATCCCAACCCGCTCCATTTTCCTGCTCAGCCTCAACGATTCCCCACATCGCAGACATTGCTGATCCTGTAAACTCAACTGCACTGAGCCACAGTGCCCATTTCTTCGTTCCTTCTCACCTAACAGCCGTGTGCTGCCTCCCAGATCACCTCCTCCCTCTGCCCAGGAACAGAGGGACCCTCACAGGGCGCCATGCTAAGAGGCCATCTTCCACAGGAGACAGCAAAGCTTCAGCCCCATTTGACAATACAAGCCCAATATTCAAGTAACTCTTGCTCTCAAAGCCAGGAATCACTGTCAGTGATTACACGTCTGTATTAGAGATATGGCAGGTGATTCGGTTCAGCTCCAGTTTTTCTGCTACCTGCCTACAGCAAACACAGACCACGACTATTTCTGTCTGAGAAGTGCAGCACGGACCGCTTTTCACCTACACAACAGAGGAAGCTGAAAGTCACAAAGCGCTGCTTCACTGCAGAAAAGATGAAAGGTACGCAGCAGCCACCAGGAACCTGACTCCAAACTGAGCAGGGAGCACTCCCAGCTCACCTGTCTGCACCTATACAATGCAGGCTCCCAGACACCAGCAGCAATAGTCCTATCAGCTGCAAAAACACAAATGATAGCAGCCTGGCACTGAAGCAGACGATCCAAGCAGCGCCTCCCTGCTCACCTTACATCACAGAACGGTTGGGTTGGAAGGGACCTCAAAGCCCATCCAGTCTTAATGCCCACCATGGGCAGAGCTGCCCCCACCAGCTCAGGCTGTCCAGGACCCCATCCAGGTTCTAAGCCCTCAAGGATGTGGCATCCACACTTCAGCACAACACAGAGAATTCCAGCAATAAGCTCTAGTACAAAATGACCCAGGAAACCTCACTGACACAGACAGAATGCATCTTTTTCTATGAGCAAAAAAACCAGTGTGACTACAAAGCATTTTGGACAACTCCGTACTGCTTTTCAGAGTGGACAATGCTCTAAAGAAACAGTGACCATCCTGACATCAGTACCTCAGTCTTGGCTGAATCATTTCCACAGACCCCAAACATAAATAGAAATAACGAATTACGAGCAGGACACAATGAGGGCAACATGACGATTCCTTTTAGTGAAGGCTTTGTTTTATAACTTTATGAAATCATATGCTCCATCACACACAGGACAGCCTTCTTCTGGAATCAGATCTCCAGTAGCTGGTCCGCTCTGGTCCACTCTGGTCACTTCACTGACAGCAGCATTCAAAGGCAAACTCTTCCTATTAGCAAACAATCGAATTTTAAGCTAAAAATCCATCTGACTTCTATCAGAACCTTATACAGGACAAGCATGCTTACATAATGCAATGTAACTTTCTTTTTAGATCCATTCAAGCACCCAAAGTTAATGTTCCTGTGAGATTTCTGTCTAGCTTCATGCCACAACCAGTATGCTGTGTGCAAACAATTGGCCTTCCCCACCAACAGGTCCTGAAGTTCCTGGCAATGCTCCTCTGCATCTCCCTGCCCCAGGATGTAGGCTGCTGGGATCACTCCCACAGCAGAACACGCTGCTTTCACACAGGAAAGGCTGATGGCAGTGTTGAAAGATAAGGGAGTGGATTGGAACAAGCAGGCTCCTGAACCTTCCATACCAACAGCCATCAGAACAGCAGTCCCAACCTGCGCTGTCTGGCATTGCTGGGATAAGAGGATGGTTTCATACAAGGGAAAACCAAGGGCTGAGCATGAAGCCAGCGAACACTCAGAGTCGTGTCTCACAAAGCCTCGTGGGGCACGTGCCTGCCTGATGCCATGTGTGCTGCTCAGAGCCTGAGAGAGCCGCAAAGCTGTCGAATCATCAGCTGCAGGGAACAGCTCACGGCCTGAAACGTGTCAGCTCGGTTATTTCAGCACAGAACTGAACAGGGAGAAAAGGTCGCCATTTTCTAATCGTTCTCATCTCGTGCTCTATATGCAAATTACGAGATCACCCAACCCCACAGCACAGCTCACCTCAGCTTCACTCGAGCCATAGAGCTGGAAAGGTTGCACAGCGTAACAGAGCAGCAGGGTCAAAGCTAAGGTTAAGGTTAATGGCAGTTCCCTATTTATAAAAGGAAGCTCAGAAGCCTTCAGCAGCCCTTCGGATCTTGGAATTATTCCTCATCCTGATGAAAACTAGCTCTGTTCAAAGGGTGATTTTTCCCCACAAGTAATGGCCCTCATTTCCTCTTCTCTTAAAAAGAAATGGGATCCTCTCTTTTATGCAGAACTCAAGTGGTATTCCTGCCATACCAGGTCAAGACTTACTTGAAAGTCTATCTGAAGCCAAACCATACCTTTACTCTCCTGGACTTTACAAGGCATTCTCGGGTGGACAAAGGACCCAACCTTCATCTCACAGTCTATGTTTCTTGTTTTTCTGCCAGCCCTACATGATGGTACAACCAACAGCTCGTGTCTACTGCTGGAACATTTACGTAAATATTTGCCTAGAAATGTAATGCTCCCATACTTAAGAGGAGTAACTCTGCGGCTTTAACGTGTAAGATTTGTACCTAAGAACAAGCAAGGCAACAGACTTGTCAAGGTTAATAAAAGGCAAACTACTGCTTCTCTTTTCTTCCATGTGTCTACAACGACCAGCTGTCCTAATAGAACAGACCACGTCCCACAAGACCCCAAACCGCACCAGTCTCGGGAAGCTGCAGGTGAAAGAGCACAGCAGTACATCCTAACGGGCAAGAGGTAACTTTCTGCCCACCTCCATCCACATGAGCACCATCACATAAAGCATTCTGGGTCACACCAACAACGGCATTAACAGTGTCTATATGCTGTGCTGTCAGTCTCAGTGGTTTATCCGCCCCAGGACCATCCAATCTTCTGACAGCTGAAAGCCCAAAGCGCCAAATTTACAGCATTCCTCCCACCGACTCACACTGCCCATCGCTTTTCATCAGTGATCAAAGAAGAAAAGAGGAAAACGTAACAAGACAAACTCTGAGGCTGACTGTGACATGTCAGCCGCACCGTGCAAACTACAAACCTCCTGCTGGCTGCTCCCTTCCAGCACCATACAGACACAGCACCGTTTTTCCACCACCTCACCCTGAAGCCAGGCTGCCGCTATGCACACGGCATCTAAGAAACGCCGGCGCTCACGTAACTTTTTTTGATCTCGGGAAAAGAAAACGGCGTCGTTACAGGTCCTTCGTGCCGAGTGCGTGACCGCAGACAAATCACTCACTTACAGCCAAAACCCTCCTGCAGCTGAGCAGCATCTCCCTACAGCGGCTTCTTTTCCAGCCGCGCATTATCCTTAACATCGACCTACGCTTTTAAGCCCGATCGATGCCGAGAGCCGCACTACGCGGCCGCTCCGCTTCTGCCCCACGAAGCTGCAGCCGGCGGGGCCGTTCGGCAGCGCAGACTACAGGAGGAAGGCCGGCCGCTGCGGGATGCCGCAACGCTCCCGGCTTCGGACGGCACCGGGAAGTTCTCTCCTTCTCTGAGGAGAGCCGTACGCTCATCCTCCATCACCGTACGTCTACAGAGAGCGGAAAAGGGCAGAAATCGGAGCGAAGGGCACGCGGTGCGCCCTGGGCCGGGCCGTGACTGAGGGGACGCGGAACTTCACCCGCAGCCCGGAGCCCCGAGGACGCCCGGCAGCACCGAGCCAGCTCCCCGCCCCCGTCCCACCGCCCGCAGCCCCTCGCACCCCGCTCCCCCCGGCCCGTGCCGCCCCCTGGCCAATTAAGGGCAGAGGCGCACGGCGGCGCGGCCCCGGGCCCGCAGCGCTCTGCGGCGCCGCCATGGCGCCTCCCGGCCGCCTCCCGCCCGCAGCCCGGACCGCCCCGGCCCCGCACCTGCCGCCGCCGCCGCCGCCCGCTCCCCTCGGAGCCCCGCGCTCACCTACGCTCCGGTAGCCCAGGATCGCGATCTTGCGGGACTTGGACGGCGGCATCTTGTCCCCCGCCCGGCCCCGAACCACATCAAGGGCGGCGGCGGCGGATGAGGAGGAGGCGGCGGGCGGGCGGCTGTGGGAGCGCCGTCAGCCTCATGCGGCGAGGGGGAAGGGCGGCGGCGGCGACGGGCCGAGCGCGCGGGACCCGCGGCGCCTGGCGGCAACAGCGGCGGCAGCGCCCGCCCCACGTGACCGCCGGGCTCGCCGGCCCCTCACGTACCTGTGCGTCACGCGTCACAGGCCAGAGCGGCGACCTCGCCGCCGCCGCGCCGAGAGCCGGCGCCAAGCGCCGCGAGGAAAAACTCGCTGCGTCATGCCTGCCCCCTCCGCCCCGTCCCTCCGCGGCGCCGGCCGCCGATTGGGCCGCTCCGCGCGGTTAAGCGGCGGGGGTTGGCTGAGATCGGCGTTCAAAGGGAGGGGGCGGGGCTAGGGAGCTGCGCGGGAGGGGATTGGCTAGACGGGGCTTGAAAACCGCGCGTGCGTAGCAGCGCTCTTTCAGAGGGCGGTTGGGAGCGGCGCGGGGTGTGGAGTGCTTCGCGGGTCCCTGAGGGACTCGGTGCGCCTCTCGGGGCGGTGGGGTGAGGATTTCAGCTCTCTGGGGAGCCTGTACCACTGCTTGACTGCCCTCCCCGTGAAGAAGTTTTTCCTAACGTTCAACCTGAATCTCTCCAGGTGCAACTTGAGCCCTTCTCATAGAATCCCTTGGGTTGGAAGGGACCTGTGAGATCACCCAGCTGCGATGCCCTGCTGTGGGCGGTGTTGCCAAATGCTAATTCAGCTATTAGATCAGGCTGCCCACAGCCCCATCCAACCTGGCCTGTAATCCTATGGTTTACAGGATCTCCATGGCTAAGTACTGGTGACCTGGGAAACGTCACATAAGCATTGGAGAGAATGGTAGTTGGTCAGGGTGCTTTGAGCTGTGGGGTTGGATGTCGTTCCCCGATTATACAGCCAACCTGTTCCATTTCCACGCATCACGGAATAGGTTACCGCTTGCTTTTTCATCACCCTAGAGTATTCCCTTTAGGGAGAATGGTCAGGCTGAGGAAGGAAAACAGCATGTAGAAATCCTATCTTTGCATGCAGACAGGTTGTTCTGAGCTCTATGGGAGGTGTGGAGGGACAGTTCTGCCCAGGGCAGGTCACAGCATTCCCTCTGCATGGTGTGATATGTTGTGGTGCAGTAGCATCCACTGAACCTCTCTGCAGCTTTGCTGTCATCTTTGCATCTTCGCCCTCTAAACCGTGGCACTGCCTAATGTTTGTGCCATCTACCAAGCCAGCGGACTGGAAAGGCTGAGGGAGGAGCTGCAACAACATAAATGGGTCTGGAAACGTACATGAAGTTCATGGTAGCTGCACTTTCAACTTCATTATCCTTTCCTATTACTTGTCTGTAGTATTCAGGTATTCTGGCAAGCACCAATTTTTATTTTTTTTATTTCTCTGATTGTTTTTGCTTCTTCCTTGATACCCTACTTCTGTTGATTAGGCCTTTCCCCTTATTCTGTTCTCTCACTTTTTGGACCTTCGTGTATTCGTCTCATTCCTGTTAACTTCCACTTGTTCACTGCCTATAAGGAGAGCTCACTACTGCAGATTTTCTGCTCCCAACCAGCTGATGTACTTATTGCTTCTAACTGCAATGGAGATGTTCCATCCTAGGATAGTGTCCATGCTTGCTCAGCAAGTGGGGCAGGAACCCACGGCTCATCCCTTCTGGCGTGTTTTAAAATTAGGAAAAACCTACAACTTTCTTTTCTTCCACTGGTTCTTTGGAAGGAAGTGGCTATTCCCTGTGCCATCAGGAAAAACTTTGTCTTGTCTGGGCCACTTGAAATGGGCAAATGAGAAACTCTCAGACCGGCTTTGTCCTTTCTCCATGCACCGAGACTTGGTGCTATCACCAACTGGCCTTTGGGAGCAATCTGGGATGCTGCTGCTCAATCAGTAGCTTAAGCAGAGATGTTCTGGATCTGAGGAGGTATTGTTGCATTTCTCCTATTGGGAGATGAGCTGAAATGCTTCCTGTACTGCTCAGGTTGTGTCTTCCCTGCAGCAGGCTGGAGCAGCAGCATTAGCAGTAGGGCTTTTCCTTTGCCCTTCCCTAGCACTACTCCAGCATCTTCGTTCCTAGAGTGTTTGCAGGTTGTCCTGTGAACTACAAAGGAGTTCACAGAACACTGGAATGAGTTACTCACACCAGGCACCTATGCTCAGGGTGTGTTCCAAGCCAGTTCTGTACCAGATGCTCCTTCAAATCAAATGGTTGTACTGGTTATACAAAGAATACAATCATTGATAAGTTATATTCATTTTATTGTAAACATGTTACCAACAGACATGGTCAACAAATGCAACACATCAGGCATGGTCTAGGTTCCAAAACAAAAAGTGCCGGCACAAATAGAGCATGTATATGCAGCGAGATCAGGAACAGATGTTGAGGCTGAGAAACTGGAAAGCGTCTGTCTTTTGTTGCCTGTGTCTGCTTTGCTGCGATGGAGAAAAAGCTGCGATGAATTTCCTCTAGGAAACATAACCCAGCAGTTAAGTGTTTTTATGGCAATCCAGCACATACAAACCCACGAACACAGTGCTACTCAGGTTCCAAATGCAAAACACATCTGACTTGTACATTCAGTTCCTATAACAGCAATTACCAATTTAATTACCTGCTCAATCCTCTGGCAAATCAGCAGCTTCCCGAGGAGTTATTGGAACTGCACCCAATGTTAGCACTGGGTGTGCTCCTACATGTACGGCATATGCTTTGCTGCCCACTGAAGTTAGGAAGTACACGCAGTTCCATCCTGCACTTGTTCCTGGCCCCTCATGGATTTTGATAGAGATCAAATTCTCCAACATTTGTATAGAAATGCTGACAGAATAATAGTAGAAAAAACATTAAAAAGAAATAATTCTGCATTAAATGGTACCCGCAACTCCCATCACTGAGACTATTGATGTTATGGGCTTCTGCCATTCACTGCTGGCAGGGACACCCCAGGGATCAGCTTGCTGTATGTGTACCTGTCACCTCTCTGCATGCACCTCAGTGGGAATCAATGCAATCATCATGAGTGCCAATAAAGTAACACTCAAAACTGCCTTTAAATTTGGACCTGGAGTTAAGAGCAAAAAGCACTGTCTGCAGAACATTTTTTTTTTTGCATAATGCACGTGATGTGGATACAAGGGTACTATAAAACTATTCAGAATGACGTTTTCTCCTGGAGATTACCCCTAGTAAACATTTAATGTGGGAGCACATAAGGTATGAAGATTTTGAAGCAAACTGGCTGCTCCTGAGAGCTGAGCATGGAGAGCCTGCTGTTCAGCAGGATTAGGCACGCATGGTTTCACCTCTGCTTGGACCGAAACTGAATGACTCCAGCTTACCCTGAGCTCAACTGAAAGATGGCAAAGTGTGTTCTCAAAGCAGTTTTGGAACTGCTTCAGTCAGATTCCTCGCCTGCTGGGAGGACAAGAACTCGAGCCTTGGAAAGCAATGTTGGTTGTTTCTGCGTTACCCAAACATTCCCAGCAGAGCAGTATTCTGTAGGACTGGAGATGAATAGGCCTCAGACTCAACAGTTGCAATTCAGTTGCTAGTAAACAGCAAATACAGTCTGCAAGGCTTACAGACCTCAGACCTTTTAACTGAAAGGAGTCCAGAAGTAAAACAACATGAAAGTGTTTTTATCAGCCAAATGATCAATGTCAGCAAAGGACAATTTTCTGAAGTAATGAGCTCACAGCATCTCTAGATAGTGCAAAATACTGAGGGGCTGAGCTTAATTGAAAAAATAATGGCAAACATAGTTCTACAAAGACATTTCCTTATACTTAAACACATCCACAGCAGGTCAGTAGCAAACATCGTCTGATCCCTCGCAAGACCAAGAAGTACTTTAGAATAATTATCTTTTGCAGACATCTCTTGCTGGCAAGGAAACACATGGGGCAGCACAGGAATCAATCACATAGGCTTTCCCATCCGGCTGGCTGAATGGAATCCACTTCTTCAGCACCTCACCATACCTGGGAATGACAATCTATGCTATGGAATAGTCTATCAGAGCTGTAAGAGGAACTCCCTGAGATCTCCACCTGCAGCATCACCACATCTGTGTAAAGAAAGGGAATTCTGTGGTCTCAGCTCCATAGGTACCAACTGCTGTCTGGTTTTCCCTAGCGAGCTACGTGAAAGGGAAGTGTCCTACATGAAAGCTTTAGGTGCTCTGGCAACACAGCGTGGTACATGCTGCACTGCTGCCAAATCATCCCTCCTTTCTCTACCCCCATTAACTTCTATGCCTTCGTTAAGCTGATACAAGCAGTTTCCCAGCTCTGTAGTAAACCGATCTGCATTAAAATGACATGGTTGGTTTAGTTTGTGTAACAGGTACTTGTGCCAGGACAAGGAGCATGGTAAGGGAAAATGCCTTTTTGATGACACTTTTGTCACGCTTAAATTAATATTCAGAACTGAATTTCAGAAAGCAAGGGTAGAAATCCTCTGAATACAGTTTTGCATCACTGAGGAAACCAGCTTTCCATGATTCTGCTAGCTCAGTGTCCATAACACGTGCATGGCACTTGTAATAATGTTAAAACAGGGACTCTGTGCATGGCTGTTTGAAAACTGCAAATTCATTCTGCATGCTAATTTATGCAGACAGGCACAAAGCTGTCTGGATGGAATATGGCCAAAAGACTTTGTGCTAAATATAATGTAAGAAAAAAGCATCTATCAGTGGCTCAACCCTTCATTTTTTCCAGAACTACCCTAATGTAGGACTGAAAATGTTGTTCCTGCAGACTCGTGCTAGGCAGAGTGAGATAGAGTGCTGCACTTAGGCAATTCCATCCCATACCTTCTAAAGCTGTTTGTAATTCTGGTGCTGGAACAGCAAGCAGGCTTTCAAGAAGTCACACCTGTGCAGCTTGGATGGCATTTACAGGTAGTGATGACCACATGAAATTTCAATCTACCACCAATGATCCCTTTCCACACAGCTCACAAAGCACAAGAGCTGCTATTTCTGGTTTCTGTCACTCCTTTCCCCAGCAAAGACAAGCGAGCTGAGCTGCTGGTCTGTAACAGCAGCAGTGTGCAGCTGGCCCCACCAGGTGGCTGCTTTCTCAGTTTTGTGCCTCTCAGAAGCACAGGGAGCACAGCTGGCAGGTCATTAGTCAGAAAAGATGCTGGACAAGACAACGGTTTGCAATGAGAGTGTGAGAGAATAGTTTGTCCCTGTGTACAAGAATGTTTTTACACATGAAAAACATCAGTAGGAAGAAAACTTTCACACATTTTGTTCCAAAATCTCCTGCAGGAAGTGAGGTCTGAAGAAAGGGCTTTCCATTGCTCTTAAAAACCTCACACATGTCAGCAAACTGCAAATTGTTCACTTTTTGCTTCAGTGTTTATACATGGAAAAATAAAGGGTCAGCCTAGTGCCATTATTCTGGGGCCACATTCCCACTGGAAACACAGCACTGCCAGAAGCAGCACTACCTGCACCGTGCCATCAGCACAAGCTGCCTCATAAGCTGAAGGAAAATGGGAACATCGGTGTGGAGCTTACATCACCCAAAACACACATACATCATACGTGCAGAAAAACGTGGCGAGAGCCGCTAACACCAAACGGATGTTGGAGGGTTTAATTTCTTCCATCTACAATTATAAAAATCTCATCATCAAATGTTACAGTACATTTACATCAGCAAAACCCCACGGCCTTCCTCGTTCCTCGGCTTCTGTACAAATCACATACAATACAGAGTTGCATTTTAGTCGTACAGACATCATTTTACATCTTCAACACAGTGGAAAGTCTGGTTCTCTGGCACGTCCCTTCCCACACGGTGCCTGCACAGCACAGCACGGAGCACTGCTGGGATCTCCAACTCCACTCACGTGGACTGACCAACAGCCCTACAACTCCAACGTTGTAAATAATGAGAAAATCTGCCACTGGTTTGTATAACAATCAACAGTTTATTAATGGATATGGTGAAATTTTAGCTATCCACCAAAGATGTGTAAAAAATTGTCATGAAAGTAAAAATAAATAAAGCTGTTTTTAAAATCAGTCTCGTTTTACAACTCGGTTCAGAATGCGACATTTAACACAAAACTGTCATTAAAGTTTTAAAGAAGTCTACTGATATTCAAATTACAGCTTTTATGACAAGTCTAATGAGAACTGAAACTGATTTGGTTTAGGTTTAAAGACTTTCACATTCAAATACAGTGTCTCATTTAACACAATACTTCCTTTGACAGTGATGGGCAACAGTGATGACATATTGCTGTATTTTGACATAAGGCACTATGATATGAATATGCCATACACTTGCCTTATGTCACATATATCCATTGCTGACCAGTGACTTCTGTCAAATACAAAATGAAAAAGTTTCAGAATACAGTGCATTTTAATGAAGGACATCGTGTGAAGTCTTCCAGCAAATGTTCTGAAGACGTTTTGAAATACAAGCCTACATTGTAACATAAGCTTTTGTCATGCTGCTTTGTTTTTTTGCGACATCACTGGGGGGGAATAGACTCATCATCCATCACTAAGTCCCAAAACACATTCTCAACCATCCTGCTCTGTTCTATTGCAGTCACTGTTCTCCAGACAAACTTGACCCAGAAACTTTGTTCAAGTTCTCCTACAAACGTTTATACATTCACAGCAGTCATTCACTTTCATTCTCCTTTTGTTTGGCACCTGTTAACAGAAGAGGAAAGCACGTGTGATTTCCCAATGCATACAGCAGCTGCCTCACGGAACGGCACCGCTCGTTCTGAACGCTGCAAGTACTGTCTGACCACGTTACCAGAACCGTAGGACTGGACTCCATCCATAAGGAGCACGCTTCAGGACTGCTGAATGCTGACACAGGTTGAAGAAGGCCTGGAGGCCTGCCTCTAACTTCATTGGCAGGGTAATTCTCCAAGTCACAACTGCCTTTGAAGTACCGCTCCCCAAAAACGCCATGCTGCAAGCCTGTCCATCTGCCCAGGGAGCCAAGTTTAATCATCACAGTGCTCTTAAAAAGTGAGGTCATACTTGGGGAAAAAAAACCACAAGGTAGGAATTCAGTTTAACTACACTGCACTGAGTGATTTTTCTGGCTCAGGGGCAGATTCTGCTTACAGTAAGAATCCAACAGAGCTGTTCAGCAGAACCACGTAGTGCTGTGCCTCCTCTCCGAGCACTGCCTACACACTGGGCAATGAGTGACCCCTAAGGTGAGCTGGCTTCGACACCCAGCTCCAGTGAGCAGAAGCTCTTGCCAACAACTGTTTGTAATACGTCATCACAAACACTGAAAAATCCATTACATTCACCCACTTTTCACGTCACAACTGATTTCTCCTCCCCCCCCCCCCCTTCCTGCACACCTGTCAGTCAACACATTTTTCTTTCTGGTCAGTAACAGGAAAAGGGCATTTACAGGGCATGACTTACCTGGTTGTCCTCACACATCCACTGTAAGAGGTGAATCACATTCTGAACTCCACAAACTAGACCTACGTTGCAGACATCTTTACTTTGTCACCCCACATTGCTGGCAGCACAGCCCTGCCTGTGTGTTGTGCTACCTCCTGCTCTCTAGGGCTAGGCTCTTTTGTGACGCCTGATGAATCCACAGCTTTTTTGCTGGCCAAGTTTCCCATCAGATCAATGGGATACAGCAGCTCACAGAGGGATCTCATGAGAAGCTGCCACATGCTAAGCACCAGAAGCACATGACCTGGAGTATGGGAGTGGGAAACCCCCTTGTAACTCCCTCAAGGATATGCTCAGCTCTGTTTCCTCAACCTGGTATTTTGAAGGCAAAACTGTGACCTTCAGACATTTTCTGTCTGTCTTTCTCACAAAGCCAGAGGAGGACTTCGCTTTAGTCGTTGTGACACTGAAGTCATTTACACAACCAAAGTGAAGTTCCAGTTAAGAACACAGAGCAGATCAGTGACTTGGGCAAAACTAAAAAGCAACAAAACAATCCAACTAAAAGTAGCAGAAAAAATTAAATGTGCTGATAGGTTAAAGGGAACCTGATCAAGTTTAGTGATACATCAGAGTTCTACTGGAATAATTCACTCTGGTGTGACATCTCTAACACAGCAAAAAGTGACAAATACTGACAATTAAGCACTTTGTTAGCTATTACTTGCAGAGAAGTGAAACACTTATTTGAAGAGTATAATCAAACTTACACAACTTTTAAATCAGCAACGTATTTGTCATCATACCAGCTAAGACCAGCAAGCTGTATGCACTACTGAATGACTTACGGCAAACATCAGAATGCAACATCCATACCTGCTGGCGTGAGTACCAAAGCCTGTAGAATGTCAGAAAGGGAGATGATACCCACAATGCTATCTGCTTCATTCACTACCACCAAACGATGAACCTGCAAGCAGGGAAAACATTTTGAGAGATTTTCCTGATGCGAAGTAAGAGCTAAAGGCACACAGCTGCCTGACGGCAATAAAATCATACCTGAAATGGCAGACAAGCCAAGATCTATGCCTTGAAAATACTGCAGAATGGGAGAGTGCCCTCATCTCAGCACTGCAACCCAGCTCAAGCTGGGAGCTGTGCAACCAAAGGGTCATAGCTGAGCCACCTCATAAAGAAGTCATCCTCGGAAGGATGTCTGTTACAAGTAGAGACCTTGGTACTGCTTTACTTCTTACCCAGAATGAATTTGGGCTTCAAGTCTAACTAATCAAATGCAATTGTGAAGAAAGTGAAAAATATTTCTCATCTTTTCACAGAAGAGACAGCAAGAAAGCTGCAGTGTCTTGACTTCATACAGATGTGAGTTTATTGTGGAGGTCAACAACTTCGCCGCCAGTCAGATAAAGCAAAAAGAAAAAAAGAGGATCTCAGATGCATTTGCAGAGTCACACTCAGCTGACACTGTGAGGAAACACTGCGAGAGGGGGAAAGTGGGAGAATATGTTTTGCATTTTCTTTCTGACAAATCTGTGTTGGTGATATTTTCAGTGCACACACACACACACACACACACTCTTTCTTCTCTCAGTGTAATGAATTCAAGAAGAATGGACAGTGTAGTTGTTTCACATCCAGTGAGATCAAACATTTTGTCTGGCAGCTAAAAATAGCATCAATTAGTGCCTCCCTTGTGGCTTTGACTGACTCACTTTTGCATAGCCTCACTATGTTTAGACTGAGCCAAAGGGTAGGAGTTGTTCTGAAAACCCAAATGTCTAAAGCTTCTGAAGACATTAATTAGATCAGCCACATTTGGAATCTGTGCATCAGCAATGCTAAAATCACTGAGTTTCAGGAAGAAGCTCAAGCTGATGCAGGAAACTGTGTCAAAATCGCCTAATGGACATTCTGAGGGGTTTTTTTACAACATGGGAATTCTGCTCATATTAAGCAAATGTACAGTTATGGCCCCAAAGATGAAAAAAATGTTGTAAAATTGAAGAAGTCATTCATATCTGTGTGTAAGAAGGTTCCCAGAACTAAAATCAGAGGATAAACCACACAAGAAGCACAGGAAAAAAGCACTGAGTCATTTACAAGACAATTGGTGAACAAGTTCTTTGTAAGACTTTATTCCCTGGCTTTGTTTCACAGTTTGTATTCTTTTAAGTATATGTAAGTCAAGAAATCAAACTGATCCCTACATATGTAAACATGAACAAAACATATTTTCTTCAAGTAACCAAAATAATTCCAGAAGGATAAATTTGTCCTATTTATTATAGTTTGGTCACACAACTTTTACAGGGAGGGGAAATAAAAAAAAACAGTGGCAAACTCACCTCAGCCTTCACTATCCTATCAACAATGGTCTCCAGTGTTTCCAGCATACTACACTTTACAACACCTTCAAAATACTGAGAACGGTGCTGTAGGGCTTGTGTCACCGTGATATCTAGGTTATTATAGGTTTTTTCAGCAGCAAGGTTCTGAAAAACAAGGCACACTGCTCACTACTTAGTGATAAAGTACTCAACAAAGCAAATATCTTGGCACCAAGTAGACACACATTTTGGGGGTACACTGAGTCTGTTCCAAGTCACATATTAAACAAAGCGGATGCTCTTCAGTTGCAGTTTTTAGGAACAGTTAAAGGTGCAACTAAATTACACATCATAGAAAGACTGGATTAATTGATAATAATGTTTTGTGGTTATGCATTAGGCCCATGAAAGTCTCCTTACTTCGTTATCTAATATCTGGCTTGATGTCACTCATCCTGCTTCTGCCACAAGGAAAAAAGGAAAGATGATGTTCTATAGATTTCAGAATATACTAGAAGAACAAACCATTTGTTTTGATTTTCAAAGGCCAGGTGAGGACAATATTTTGGCTAGTCTGAACTCTACCCATTAAGTAGATCCTACTACAGAGATCCAAGTGGAAAACAAACGGTAAGTCTTCTTCAACCTTTCTATCTGCAGGCTCGAACTCCCTCTCCTGGACTGTGCTGGAACTACCACTCGACATACATTGCATCTATTTTATTAAGTACAATAAAAACTTATATATTAGCACATTAATTTCCAATTGCTCACTACATAAAAAACACAATAGAATTTAAAAGGCATACTTACTATTACATCAAATTTGGAATAAATATCTACAACTTTTCCTAGAAAGAAAAACATGTATTAATAAAGTGCTTGCAATAGAAAGAAAGTTTTCTTGTGTCCTGTTTTCATTTGTTATTTTGTAATGATACAGAGAGATCAAGAAGGAAAGATAGGAAACCAAACAAAAAAACCAAATCAAAACTGGCCACCCATGATGAATCTTCCACGTCTGTCAGCCTCTATCTTGCATAATCATTCTACATATTCTAATCATATATATATATATATAAATTACATATATACACACAATGTTATATATATACAAAATCAATCCAGGCTTCAACAGCACTTATCTTACCACACTTGTGTACAGCAGAATCAACACACACCTGACTCATCCACAACAGGTAAAGCCGATATCCTTCTCTCTACAAATATATTCAAGGCTTTAATGATAGGAGTGTCTGGATGTATGAAGGCAATGTTGTGGTAAGTTCCTATTCCAAGTTCATCCAGATTCTTCTTCATAAAGGCAGGCTTTGGCATTTCTGACATCTAGGAAGGGCAGATGAATGTATTTACACAATGCAGTTTTCTGCATGACACACCACAGTTACCGAGTTTTCAATACATAATTAGGAAACATATTCACTCATCCATCCTGAGACTCCAAACAATTGTACAGATCATTACGATAATCTGTTACTAGATTTAGATAAAGCCAAAACAAGCTTAGATCTAGAAGCATTAGTACTGTTCCAACAAGATTTAAATCGAGACTACACATCTAAGCTGTTTTGCTTGTCAGTTTTTGTAACGGCCCATCACTAAAATCTTTGGATCCTAAACTACGTCATCCCCATTGATCTGAAAAGAGAAGGCAAAGACGTGAGATGCTGCATGCTTATTTTGACATTCTTTTGATTGCTTTGCCTCCTGTCCATTCCTGTGACCAACATACAGTACAGTAACTTGTGTTAAGCTTGGCTCTAGGAGATAAGTCATTATTCTACTCATGTAATCAAAACAGCTCTTGCAGCTGAGATCACCCAGAAGACGATACCAAGATACTCAAAAAGCCAAGACATATCCCTGGTGCTTTTTGTTTGGTGTTTGCTTCTTTGCCTTCAGTTGATTAAAACCAAATAAAGGTAATGTCTAGGCTACAGTGTATCACCTGAGCTTCTCTGTTAGCAGAAAAGATGCACAAAGAAACAACAGAGTGCCCAAACATGGAAGATTACCATGAAGTTTCTGAACACGTTGCTTAACATTGGAGAGGTCTACCTGGGCTGGAGGTGAATGGGTAGAGGGAAAATATCAGTTAAAGCAAAACAGAAGTACTTACAAAAAGCTGGAGGAACTTGAGG
The DNA here is from genome assembly GCF_951394365.1 of Tetrao urogallus. Classification (NCBI taxonomy): domain Eukaryota; kingdom Metazoa; phylum Chordata; class Aves; order Galliformes; family Phasianidae; genus Tetrao; species Tetrao urogallus. Next base: position 45,236,872 of record NC_136820.1, on the reverse strand, counting down.
ATTCTTTTATGGGTAAGTATATAAAGTGCATTTCCACTGACGGGATCTATAACTGGCAATCTGTGGATTTTGTTTTTGATCAATGAATATACAGCATCAAAAAGGCTGAGGAGAAAAGCATATTTTAAAATAAATGGTTGCCAAGAAAGAGTAACATCAAGTGATGCACGTACAGGTTTACAAACCCATAGAAAGGACACAGTTAACGGCATTACCTTTAAATGTTACAGAAGTTAATGCCTTTCAAATTATGTTTTCTAGGATATTCCATGCAAGCAGCTCCATTCAGACACAATCCTTATGACAAAACTGAATAACCTGTTCATGGCTTAACAGTAACAATACCACTGAGGATATTACATGCAATTACTTGGAGATAATCACTACAGCTTACTTTAAATGGTATAAGCAATCCTATTCCAGAAACTAAAAGCAAGAATCAGAAGTTCACTCTCCTGCTCTAGTTTACAATAGAAGCTGGTTCTCTGTGTGAAAGACGACTCAAATTCAGTGTTGAAATGGAGTTCGTTTCTTTCAAGTTAAGCAAAATGGAAAGGAAGATCCTACCTTGCATCTGGGGAGATGTTCACTAAAGGTTTAAACGTCTCTTGTAAATAAAGTTCTGTGCATAGAAAAGCAAACCATTACCATTTCTGTGGGAAAGCAGCAGCAGTTTTATAAAAGCACTTCATGAATTCCTTAGCACAAAATTAAACGAGCAGAGGAGACAATGACTATAGATACCCTACCACCTGTGCATGTTCATCTATGCCAACAACAAAGAGAGGCTGAAATTCCGACAGGATTAAGCTGATTACCACCAGGGGTCACTGCAACCACAGCAGACCATTTGCTGATCTCTTCTGAGCAGACTGGTTTGTGCAGAGGGCTGATCTATGTTACAACACAGCATGCAGTCCGTCTCCTCACAAAGATTCCTGGCTGCATTCAGCATTTCTGCTCACATCCCCCACATGCTATGAGCGTTGTAACCATACTGTGCAGCTCTCTCAGGCATGGCTTGCTGCTCAACTCTCACTTCACTCAATACCTACAGCCATCTATTCACTCTGCACCCCGGTTCAGTTACATTCCCATTCCAGGTACAGACATCACTCTGAGGCCAGTACACCCCCTGGTGTGATTCCATTTCTTTTTAAGAAAATATCGAGATGGTACTGAACAGGGAAAAGTAGTGAAGCAATATATAGCATAATCCTTCTAGTTCATGTGCTGTTTCAGGTAGAAAAAAAAAAATGAGCCCCAGGAAGAAGCAGACAAGCTTTTATTATTCCTGCTTCTATTAAAAAGTATGTGGAGAAAAATATGTTATGATTAATTAAAAATCCACTGTACTTAACATTAATGATAGACTTTTAACTAACAACTGAGCAGTAAATGAACTTACCCCTCCAGGTTTCTATTTTGTGCTCCTCCAATTCATAGATCTGAACCTACAACAGATGGAACGTATTAATTTTAAACCTAAAATAATTAACAATATTATTTATCTCTGAATTATTCCCTTATTTTTCATTGCAGGCAATTTAACAAGAATCCAACTAATTGCCCAGACCAGAATAATATTTCATGGCAATACTGAGACAAAAGCGTGCAATCCTGCTCGGTGCAGAATACCACACAGGACCACATCTCAGGGGACAGGAGAGATATTTCACTTGCCCAAGCTATAGCCCAGATCTCTTCTAGACTCACCTTGAAATAATCACCCAGAGGAAAGTCTCTGATAATCCCTCACACACCTGAACAAGAGCTTATCCTGATCACCTCTTAATGCTAAAAAGTGATTAATTTTACATTTGTTGAACTACAAACAAAAATGCAGTTAGTTTAGCTCCTTCCACACTGCTCATGGTTCTCTGAAAGGGCTTAAGATGCAGAAGCTGCTTTTCTCTTCAGGTACCAAGCTGCAAGCCAGCCACTCCCAACAGGTAAGAGTTGTGCCTGCCATAGCATAGGCCAAAGCAGCCTGCTGCCTTCTACACTGCTCCTCTCTGCCTGTACCTCTGTAAGCCCTGATGGAGCTGAAGAGTGAGCAGGTGAAGGGTAGGAGCCTCCACAAAACCTACTCCACTCTTCTGTGAGCCAATGGAGACCATTTTTGGATCACACTGGAACTGGCACCCTTCAAAGAGTGTAAGAGAATGTTAAATTACCACACTATAATTGGGCTACTCAATGTACTCTTTCTGGGTGGTATAAAAGATGTCCAGATGAGTAGTAAAGACTTCTTTCAGGGTATTTAAAAAACAACAAAAAAAAAAAGATTAAAAAAGAAGCCAGCTAAGCTTGTGGAGCACAGTTCAGTTTACCAAAGTGATGAGAAGAACAGGAGAACTCCTCAGCTGCTGAGAAGATGAGGCCAAGTTCAGCTCTGTGATGACACCATATGGATGAACGTACCTGAACTTTCCTGATCAATCATTCAAGAATATTATCTAGCTCATGAAGAGTAATATGCTTCACACTGTGAGGGATGTGGTGTGTTTAGGAGTGATTAAAATACTTAAAAACTGAATTTTCAGCACAATTGCACTTAGTAGAACTAGAGCATCCCCCAACAGAACATTTATTATTTCTTTTTCTTCTTCTACAGGAGACCCTGCATCAGTCACCCTTTGGTCAGATGTTGCCACTTCTCAGTTATTCACCCTTCCCCAGCCCAGAGGCTGTGTTTAGCACCACCTCTTCTATGGACTTCTGCACAACAGCATGTTAGATAGCACAAACAGGAATGGCACAAACATAAGTGAAACTGCACAGGAACACTGGTTATGTGACAAGATATATCACTGTAAATATCAAGAACAGACATGATCACCTAACTTTGAGAAGCCTGATATCACAGAATGGCCTGGGTTGAAAAGGACCATTTTATGATCACCTAGTTTTAACCCCGCTGCTATGTGCAGGGTTGCCACCCAGTAGATCAGGCTGCCCAGAGTCACATCCAGCCACATCCACATATATCAGAAGCCTGTTCCATCCAACTGCCAATTCTTTAGCTACTAAAACACAGTATGTATATTTTAATTCAGTGGGGAATTGGCATTGACAGGAACAAGAAAGGGATGTAAATGTTTGTATGAACATGTAAGCAAGAGAACCTCATCAACTGACTGCCAATGGGAATTTTTTAAATTACAGTTAATTGAAGTCAAGAGATCTTCAACTGATTGTGTAACTCAGCCACGCAACTAAAACCTCTGCGTTTGTTCAACTGGTTTAACTCATTCTTTCTAAAGCACCACTTCAAGATTTGAGTTACCTCTTAATTCCCCCACGGCTCCACAAGCCAGCTTTGTGCTCAGCTCCACATACTCCTCTCAGAATAACTCTCTATCAGTTATGAGACAACGCTGATTTATTTATAAAGGTATAAATTAATAAAAACACACCAGCCACTGTGCAGCCACATATTTGATTTTCAAATACAACTAACTTGTTCTTACAATTTCAAGCACTCTCCAGCCCTGAATACAATATTACAGAATCACAGAATCACAGAATCACAGAATCACCCGGGTTGGAAGGGACCTCAAGGATCATGTAGTTCCAACCCCCCTGCCTAGCAGGGCCACCAAACATACACATTTAGATCAGGTTGCCCAGGACCCCGTCCAACCTGGCCTTGAACACGTCCAAGGACGGGGCATCCACAACCTCCCTGGGCAGCCCGTTCCAGGGCTTAACCACTCTCCTCGTAAAGAACTTCCCCCTAACATCCAACCTAAATCTTCCCTCCTTCAACTTGGATCCATTTCCCCTAGTCCTGCTATTGTCAGCCCTTATGAAGAGTTTACTCCCCTCCTGGGTGTAGGTTCCCTTCAGGTATTGATAGGCTGCAATGAGGTCGCCCCGCAGCCTTCTCTTCTCCAGGCTGAACAAGCCCAACTCCCTCAGCCTGTCCTCATAGGGGAGGTGCTCCAGCCCCCTGATCATCTTAGTCGCCCTCCTCTGGACCCTTTCCAAAATCTCCATGTCTTTCTTGTACTGAGGGCTCCACACCTGGACACAGTACTCCAGATGGGGCCTCACAAGAGCCGAGTAGAGAGGGACAATCACTTCCCTGTCCCTGCTGACCACCCCTCTCCTGATGGAGCCCAGGATCCCATTTGCCTTTCGAGCTGCCAGAGCGCACTGCTGGCTCATGTTGAGTCTCTCGTCCATCAGGACCCCCAGGTCCTTCTCTGCCGAGCTGCTCTCAAGGACCACTCCTCCCAGCTTGTACGGGTGCCTGGGGTTCTTCCGGCCCAAATGCAAAACCTTGCACTTTGCCGTGTTGAACCTCATTAGGTTCACCCGAGCCCAGCTTTCCAGCCTGTCGAGGTCCCTCTGAATGGCATCCCTTCCTTCCACCGTATCAACCGCACCACTCAGCTTGGTGTCGTCAGCAAACTTGCTGAGGGTGCACTCAATTCCCTCATCGATGTCATTGATAAAGATGTTAAAGAGCACCGGTCCCAAGACAGACCCTTGGGGGACACCACTTGTTACCGGCCTCCACCTGGACATAGAGCCATTGAATATTGTTTGATTGAATATTGTTTGATTGAATATTGAATATTGTTTGATACTGTCCATTTACATGGAGTTCTGATTAATGTTAATTCATGTGTTTTGAAACAATCTGGACAAAAACACATACAGTGATCAATAATCAAGTATTTCACCTTCATACATTTATACTCTGCCTAGTTTTTAATAAATAGGTTATTGCAGGTCCTTCATTCCAAGAGCGCTAGACAATAGCTGCAATTCCAAATGGAGCTTGTACCCAACCCCAAGGCTCTCATGGTGAAGCACCACACAAAACACAATACATGGCAGTGCTCATTAAGGAAATTCCTCATGTTTACACATGTCTAACAGAAGCAGAAAATTATTTTACCTGCCCAAGCTCATAGGACCTTAATGGTTAAATGGTTATAGCCAGGAATTGAATAGATGTATCCATACACCATTCTACTTCCTTGAGCAAAGCATTTTCTCTCAAAAAAATTCTGAGTGTACTCATGACACGTCTAAGCTTCCAGACACTTAAAATAACTACAGTCCATCCTTCAAGCAGTTTGATATTTCACTTTCTGTACTGTATGACAACCGATAGAGGCTTAACATCATACTCACCATTGGAGATTTATAGTATCTATGCAGTATGTTAATGAAATCTGTAATTGTTAACATTCCTACAAAAAGTGACACAGAAAGAAAGTTCTTCAGACATACACTTCAAACACAGAACTTCAGTTATTTTCTCAATTTACAGTCACGCTCTATAATGTAATTAACAATAAATCTGTGCAACACACTGCCTATTTGCTACGTATGTAAATGTTCCCATTGATACAAAACTTCACAATAAAAATATACAACTGTGAATTAATATTCAAAGCCACAACCTATGTGCTTCTCCTCTTCTTTCAGTCTCACAAAAGAAAATCTATTTCTTCCACTGTGGGATATAATATCCATGGCATTCCAAGTTAGTTCTGGCACTCAGTGATTTCACAGTGCACCTTACTGAGAACACACAGAGAACCACAAGCACATCGGTGTTGTATTTTTCTTTCCATAGTTCTTATTTTCACAGTTCTTTTTTTGTGACCATTACGGTTATTTTTAAGTGCACAGGGAAAAGCATAACACTGGATAACAAATTTCAGAAGCTCAGGACCTCGAAGAGTCACTGTGATTGTCAAAGAACAGCAGAACTATGCAAGCTAACAACATTTCGTGCCTCACAAGAGAAAACAAAGAAACCCAGCAGCATCGCTTAGGATGTCAGACCATGGCTAAACCCAGAGCACCTCCCACAACAGTGCAGAGTGCAGCACGCTGAAAATTCAAATACAGCTCAATTATGTTAGAACAACTTACCTACAAAACTCTGTTTTTTACTCTCCCACAGTGGAGCTGCTCTCACACCATTTGCCACCAAGGCGAAAAAGGCCTTCTTTACCTGCAAAGAGAGTGAACAGCGACATAAATCTTTGCTCTTAACTTAGCACACCAGACAGCAGCAGAAGGATTTCCACAGTTACTAGGAAAAAACATGGTTATGAAGAGGTAGCTGATATTCAAAACAGAACAAAAACCACACGTGCTGCCAAACAAAAACCTTAAAGCCTTTTACTTACATAGAAGGCTTAAAAAACTCAGCAAAACCAGACCTGTTTCGTTCTGTTATGTGAATGTGCCACGTGAGAACCTCTGATGAACGAGTATCTCTACATCCATGGCATTGCTCTTTGGTCCAAAGAGCACAGAAGTACCAGCTGCAATCGCCTGACGATCGCGAGCTGAACAGACAGCATTTACACACTGACACCTCAACACCCACTGACAGCTCTGTGCTCAGAGGCTCCTCTCCACAACAGCCAGGAATAAAAGGGCTTCACGTCAATGGAATTTGTACCCAAAAAAGCAGCAACAAACAAAAATACAGGTAGGCAAAGATACTTTGCTACTGTTCAGTGCAATCTACCCGGAGGAAGTTTGCAAAGCCCTCCAGGTGAAAGCCAGTGTAATACCACATTCAGCGTAACGCCTATTTAGACTTCACTTAGTTATAATTTATCAGCTTCAATTTCTAGAACTGAATAAGCCTCTCAGTCTGCAACAGAAAGCAACACCTCTTCCTGCAGCTCTGTAATTCACACTCAGTATTTTGCTACCTGGCGCTGCCCTACTTGCATGCAAACCCCAGCCTTTGAGGTGGGACTTCTGAAAGCAACCCGTATTTCTTGCAATCTCTCAACAGCCAGTCTGCCTTTGCCCTGCTCACAAGAAGCTCACCTGCTCCCCTGATTCAGCTCAGCTCTCAAAGCTGCCTTCAGAACTCACCGATCGTTCTGCCACACCATCCATGAGCAGGAATGATGATCCACACCCACCCCTAATCTGCACTGAAACTGAAGAAACCGTATGGAAAAAAATACCAAGCACCACAAATAAGACTGTAGCGCACACAGCATGCACTAATTTTCTAGAAAGTGGTTAAATAGAAAGGTGCCAGAGGTATTAAGGCACCCTACTGACACAGGGAGGTACTGAGTAAAACAAGCATTAGGAAATGCACCACAGGAGCACGCTAACTCAACAGGAATACTGAAACCACAATGAAACCCTGCAGGCAGATGCACCAAGTGCTCCCACACAGCAACATTACGCCTGCTGTTAGCACAGCAAAAGCTAACAGCAATATTTGGAGAGCACATAGGAGACAGAAGTGAGGTCACACAGACTGACTCCACCTTGGGGCAAATTAAGTCAGTTCTAATGAACCTTCATTAAAAAGAAAGAAAAAAAAAGAACACTCAGAGTGCCCAAAGCTGGGAACCTTCAGCTTCTGTATCTTTGCATAACACTATCACACATTTTAAGAGGTCACTGTCAACTCACATCCCAAGCCTTCCGCAAGATTCAGATGGTCAAGCTCTAGCACAACACTAAGATTAAGATGCTTCAGGCAATCTCCAAATTCATGCTATTACTACTCTTTCTCAGACAAAACAGCACCAAAGTACACCATCTAGAAAAGCGTCTGGCTTTAAGACTCTGCTCTCTTAAGAGAACAAGTCTCTTAAGACTTGGCTCTTGCATTAAAAATGCAAGATTAATTCTTGCCCTGGTTCTTTGATTTATTAGCAAGTGATTTGTGCCAAAGAAACCCAAATCTTCTGTTAGATGCCATCCCAACGAGTTTACAAGATGATTTTTGGAAAAACTGAGACCTGCTGCAATGATACAACTACTAAGATAGTGGAGTCAAAACTTTAAAAGCCAGTGAGTTCAGATTGGGACCAGCTGTATTAAACTATTAAAATAAGGTATCACCAAAATGCCCCATCCCTGGAGGCATTAAAAGCCAGGCTGGATGCGGCTCTGGGCAGCCTGGTCTGGGGTTGGTGACCCTGCCCATGGCAGGAGGGTTGAAACCAGATGATCTTTCAGGTCCTTTTCAACCCAGGCCATTCTATGATTCTACAATTCAATGAAAACTTAGTAGGAGATGCCTATATTATATTATATTGTATTATATTATATTATATTATATTTTCCTCCTAAACCACAGCTTAAGCAATGGCCCTACTGTTCTCTCCAGTTTTACACATGAAAGTGTTATACAGTTACCTTTCAAATAATGCCAACAATTAAAGTTACATTAATACTTGTCTCTTCTTTAAATAAGGTCGTAATGAAGCAAACACCAACTTCATTCTTATTTGCTAAAACCGCTTGCAAGCGCAAGCATCCAGTCCCCCACTCACACTTTCTGCGATTTCCCAATTTCAGCTGCCCAAAGCACTGCTGGGTGGGCAGCCAAGGCACTGGGCTGTGCAGCTGGGCTTCGATCCAACACACGCAGACATTTCAGTGATGTTGGTGCAGAAAATATCCACAAGCACCTTTACTTCAGATTACGTACAGTCTGCAGCCTTTGAACGTTTCCAGCACATGCCATCATTGGACCTCCAGCAGTACTGGTAATTCCCAGCTCCACCAGCACTGCTCGCTTGAGCCAGCTTTGTGCTGTGGTCCCCTGATCTCAAGTAGAATGCTGGAATGGCCCGACCTTCCCAAAGCCATTGTTCTGTAGCCAGGTCCCAAAGAGCACTGCTGTTCAATGCCATGTACAAACGTTTCAGAACAAAAGCACTTTCTTCCTTGTTAACCATGCAGTGGTTCTGAGAAGCACAGTGAACCGTTCTAAGATGGTCCTTGTCTGCTCAGATTTCAAGATGGACTTGATGCATGCTGACCTTATGTACCTCATTTCTTCATAATCAACAGGGGAAGCAGTTATTTCTGGGGCACGACTCACCAGCCTTAGACTGAGACAAGCTGCATCCCACAGACACCAACCTGCCTCACACATACACGTTTACATGTTGTTTTATCTAACTGCTCTCATAAGCGACCAATGGATTTCAAACTCACCCACCAAGCCTGCCCCATCATAAGGGTGACTGCTAACACTGCAATCATTTGTTTCATTCACCCAGCAGAAAGATTCTCATCCTGGAGAAAGGTTGTAATGGGAACCTGGAGGTGAAGGATAACGCAGAGCACAGCAGAGCACAAAGCCGTGCTGAAGGAGACATCTCAGCACTGTGGTCTCAGTGCCAATGTTAACTTGAAAAAGGTGGAAGATAAGAGAAGTAAGAAACACAGCAACTCCAAATCTGCCACTGTGAAGCATAGGAATGACAGGAAAGATTAGCAGCACGAGCAGCATTAAGAGATCTTCCAGGACCCTGTGGTATGGCTGTTATCCAAGGCCAAAGTGATTAACGCTGGTTGTGCTCCGGAAGGGCAGGCTGAAGAAAGAAGGTAAAGCCCAGGAGAGGCCCACGAATGAAAACACTGACCTCTGCAGCCTGTGGACACCATGAGGAGCACAGCTACATGTGCAGCCCATAGTGGAGCAGAAGGTCTGGGGAAACAACCCCCCCTGGGGCTCTGTGCTGGAGCAGTGACTGAAGGATGGGATCCGTGCTACAGAGCCATGTTGGAGCAGTGCTTGAAGAGCAGCAGCCTGTGGGAAGCCCACAGAGGGTCAGTTTGGGAAGGACAGCATCCCATGGGAGGGATCCCACATGGAACAGGAGCAGAGAGCGACCACAAAGGAACAAATAAGACGAAGCATTAAGGACTGACTACAGCTCTCATTCCCCTAGTTTGCTTCTAGTTCTCACTGCTCTGGCCCGTTATCAATAGGTAATAAATTACACTAATCTCCCTCATGCAGTCTGTTTTGCCTGTGACAGCAACTGACGAGCAATCTCCCTGTCCTTATCTCAACCCACAAGCTTTTCTCCAGTGTATTTTCTCCCCCATGCTCTTGAGGAGGAAGAGCGAGAGAGCAGCACAGTAGTGCTGAGCTGTCTATTAGCATTAGGCCTCCACAGTTCCTCACAAAAAGGAAAATAAATTCCACGTTTGAGTGATAAAAAGCATTTGTATATTTACAATGAGAAGTGCAGAGTGATTGACAGCCTCTGCTCTGCCCTCTCATTGCAGCCTCTCACTGTTTATAGGAGACTTATAAACAGGACAGAGACCAACCTATCTGATAGTGATAGGACAAAGGGGAACAGCTCAAGGACAGGCTGGATGGAGCCCTTAGTAACCTGGCCTGGTGGGTGTCACACCTGTTACAGCAGTGTAGAATGAGATTATCATTAAGTCCCTTCCAACCCAAGCTGTATAGTGATTCTATGATGATTTTATGACTGTCCTAGTTTTTTACATTTTGCACAGTCGCTGTAGAGTGAAGGCATAAAAGCTTTCCATATTTCTTTCCTTTCAGGGGCCAAAACACATTTATACTTCAACACTTCCTACTTGCTAAGCACATCAGAAGTAGAACAGTCAGTCTTCGCTGTACTAGGAAAACAGCAGGCCTCTGCTGTGATCCCTGTACTGCAAAAGAACCCCAAAACCTCAGCAGCCTACACTCCATTCCTTTGGTTTAGGTGTGTTTATGAGCTGATTGCCTTTCAACTTCTTTTGATGCAAATATCCAAAGAATGGAGCAAGATCTTTTCACCCAACATAATCTGAACTATATTTCTCAAAGCAGCACAGCTAGTCCTATGGATGCCCACGTCTTGGCACACCTGGGGAACAGGAAAAACACAACAAAACCCAAAAAACACCAAAACACTCAGAACCGATGTATGAGATGCAAGCCTGGTGCTGTCTAACTGCAAGAACATCTTCCCAGCAGAGGGAACTGCCCCTCTCTGCTCTGCTCTCTTGAGGGCCCACATGTGCACTGTGTTCAGCTCTAGGGACTGCCTCCCAAGGACATGGAGCTGCTGGAGAAGGTCCAGAGGAGGCCACAGGGATGCTCAGAGGCCTAGAGCACCTGAGCTATGGAGACAGGATGTGATTTAGAGAAGGCTTCAACAAGACTTTACAGCAACCTTCCAGTACCTACATGGCCTACAAAACAGCTGGGGAGGGACTCTTTATCATGGTGTATAATGACAGGACAAAGGGTAACAGCTTTAAACTAGAAAGGAGTAGATTTACATGAGATATTTGGAACAAATTCTTCACAGTTAGGGTAGTGAGGCTCTAGTGCAGGCTGCCCAGAGAAGCTGTGGATGCCCCATTCCAGAGATCTTCAAGACCAAGCTGGATGAGCCTTTGGGCAAGCTGATCTAGCAAGAGATGTCCCTGCCTGCAGCTGGGGCTGGAACAAGATGGTCCTCAAGGTCCCTTTCAACTCACACCATTACACGATTTTAAGTTTGAAAACAGTGTAACTTTCCCACAGAAGACTATATAGGAATCCCCCTCTTCCACAGTTATAATCTCCAAGTGATTTATTTCTAAAGCATGAACATTTTTGAGTGGTGAGGTTGCCCAGAGAGGCTGTGGATGCCCCGTCCCTGGAGGTGTTCAAGGTCAGGATGGATGGGGCCCTGGGCAGCCTGGTCTGGTATTGAATGTGGAGGTTGGTGGCCCTGCATGTGGCAGGGGGCTGGAGATTCCTGATCCTTGAGGTCCCTTCCAACCCTGGCCATTCTGTGATTCTGTGATAAACTAAACTGGAAAAAAGGACTTTAGAATTCATCTCCAGTGCCCACAAACATCCATCACCTTGAGAATCCAAGAGCAACATAAGACAGTAAATATCTCGTAATTCACACCAAGATGGCAACGACATTTAAAACACCTTTGAGGATGAAGTAATTCTCCCCAAAATCAATCTGAAGCAAAGACATTTCAGGGAGGTGAATCCTGGGAATCTCACCATTAGCTCTCCAAGCAGTCAGAAGGAAACTGAGAAAAGCATATCTTAATTTATAATCTAGGAATGACACCCACTACAGTAAACAGTTAATTTTCCACAGAAATACATATATTTTTAGGGTTTCTCTAATTGCTTTGTCTGAATGTTTCTCAAGAAGTGTCAAGCAAAACATTGTGGAGGACACTAAACAACGTAAAATTCCAATTTTTCTTCAAATTAAGTTTTAGTTGTCCAACTCACTTTATTTTTAATTATTTTTAAGTAATATAGAAATACAGTCCTGTAAAGGAGCTGTTTTCAAAAGCCAGATCCCTTTTTCATAATACAGATACAGTCCAGTACTTATTAACTGGCTTACTGGGGTTTGTATGCAAGACTACAACCATTAATCTCAGCATGATGACTGCTGCATTCATCTTTACTTTCTAGTTACTTTCTTCTTCACTCAATGTATTTAGTAGAAACATTTCCTCATTAGATGTACTAAGCCTTTAAAAAAAAGGAGCCTAATTAAGGAGTTAATAGCAAATTACGCCTAGGGCAAAGGCCAAGAAGGTCTTGAAGCAAGTTTCTTCTTCTACCTTTATCACACCTTCTGCTAAAGTAATGAAGAATTATACAGACCTGTTACTAACTTAAAGGCTATGTTTGCTCCCACACCTGAAAATCCCCAACCAACAAACATTTGTAAGCAGCTTCTCCAGTTCATCGAAGTTTGGAAAGGTTACACAAATACAAATCAGTTATCTTCTCCACTCACAGGGCATGGAATAGAAACACTCTTAGGGGATGTACTGAGGGTCATCGAGAGCTTACTAAAATGTAAGAGCTTCATTAGATGATTCAAGCTTAAAGTCATGGGAAAGACAGGTAGGGTTTCATTCTCAGTTACAGGATGCAGGTACACGTTCTACATTTTTACCCAATTAGTCTGCCAACATAGATATCCTCCCCTATCTCACATATGCACCAAGAAGGTCTAATCCAACTACAGACACCAAACCAAAGCCCTAACTGACACTGAATATCAGTATGCCCACAGCCTTTAATAGCTGGTTACACTATCTTCGCTCTAACACTACATACAGCTCCATCAAGACTTCTCTGAGACAGCCAATGGTGCATGATTAGTCAACTCCACTATTCCACCTTAGTGAAGTACTTTGCAGATACTTATTTCCATGCTATTTGAGGGGAGACTGAGCCTTCTAGTCTGTAGTACAGGTATGGGAACCATTAGGTCATGGCTTGAACCAGTGGAAGGAATACACCTGTGTGACCAGAAGGGGCCAACCCTGGGTCCACCCCTCCCTAACCTCATTCAAGGGCTAGCAGCCACAAGGGGAACATCTCCACTCAGAGATCACCTCCTTTGGAGTGTTTGGTGAGCCCTGTTCCTTGGGAAAGGGGAAGAGATTCCTTCTTTATTACCGGATTGTGATCTCTCCCTTTCTTGGGTGATCCAAAACTGGTTTAAAGCAGCTGTATCTGTATCACCTATCTATACAGTACTCAATAACTGAAAGCCATCAGTTTGCTTTCTAAGAAAGCAATCACTTCAAGCTAGAATTTTTGTTACTATATGCCACACTAGTGGGCTAGGAGTCAGAAAGAAAGTAAGCCTCACAGGCAGAGCCACTGGGCCAGCTGCATTGGAAAGGGCACAGAAATTCTTTCACAGATTAAGAACCTGCCACTCCTGGCAGGAGTGGTGCAGGGAGAGCAAGAACAATGCATGACTTTCACTGAGCCAAGCACAAGTGTTCCAGCTACACCCTGTCTTGACTAAGACATTTCCATTTAATTGGTACAGAAGAACTTGCAATATCTTTCCCCAAGATCAAAGAGTGAATACTTCCTATTGGTCCTGAGAGCTGCAGGCATCGACCTCTGATGCTTGTTCTGTACAGGAGCAACTCTATAGAAAAACAGCCTCCCAGTATTATGCTACTGATTCTGGCCTGATCTCAAGGGTGCTTTTTTGTGGCCTGTCTCAGCCCACATGCCAGCGAGAAACTAATGCATTGCTCTTTTTACAGCTCTGTGGAATGAGTAAGCAAGGAGGGATGCAAAAATGCAGACAGTTTAAACTTAGGAAACTCAAAGGGAAAAAAACCTGGAAGCCGATTAAGGCACAGACAGTCCCCTTGTAAAGCTGTGAGAACTCTTGTTATGACAGCAGACCCTGAGACTGCTGCATGCTTCTGGAAGCAAAAGATTCTAGAGCATTCCTTCTGGAAGCCTGCTGTCTCATCACCTTGGAGAGAGGGAACACCCCAGTCAAGAATGACCTGGAGGGAACAAGAATAATGAACCCCATTTACTTCAAGTCAGCACAAGAAAGAGAAATACAAAGCCCCTTGTGCTGTTCTAGTGTGGAATCCCTTGCTCTGCAGAAGTTATACTTACTTTCAGCTTGTTAAAACAAATAAGTTTCCAGAAGATTATTCCAAATACTTTTCTAGTTATGCAGAAGAAAAATAAGTACTTGAGTTCTTCAAAGTATGTGATAGTTACCAACAAAAGCCGAGACACAGCCAGCAAGCGTGCTATTATGCCACTCCTGGAACTGTGAATTACTGCTTGACACATAGCAAGGAAGCCACGGAATCCTAGAATGGCCTGGGTTGAAAAGGACCTCAAAGACCATCTGGTTTCAACCCCCTGCCATGGGCAGGGTCACCAACCACCAGCCCAGGCTGCCCAGAGCCACATCCAGCCTGAAAATGCCTGCCTTGCAACTTAGTTTTTACCCTTCTTATAGACGGTCAATTAGTCTGTGTTACAAAACAAGCTAATCCTTCTCAAAGACAAAAAACGTTTAAATAATGAATTTGTTTGAAGGCCGAGCAAAAATCTGGCCTTAAATAAGATTAGAGAGCTAAGCTGCAGAGACTGCTATATGCTATGCTGAGAGTCATTTCCTTTCAAAATGGAAATAGAGCTCACAGTAGGATGAAGAAATAAATTTTTCTGTTGGAAAGAAGGTATAACAAAGTCAAGCTTAGGCAATAACACTGAAAAATGAAATCACATCAGTATATGATGGTAGTACCAACAGAGAAAAACTCATCTGACTGACAGAATGTGAAGAAGTGCTACATTTTGTTGACACTTAACTACAATACAGGAATTACTGAAACAGGTATTTTCCTTTCAGAGCACTTTTGTGAGTTTCAAAGAAGTCAAATTGCTTTAAGCATCAGTATATGCACCCATTGTCAGTTAAAACCATCAAATAAAAAGCACATGCAGATCTGGATGATGCTACTTCCCCAGAATATTGCCACATTAAATGCATTAACACACAGAGTACCCAGATACTGTGCTGAAAACACATGCAGGTAACCAGCCAGACTGCATCCAGCTCAGTGTTCTCTGAGATGTGGATCACTTTTCATTTACTGAAGTAAAAAGGAACAGCAAGGTCCTTCACTGACAGCAGAGTAGCCCTTCAAGGGACAGCCCTCCTGCCCCTCCCAAAGGGGCTGGGAAGATTTTGTTCTATTGTTTGCATCCTGGGAGATGTGCAAGAATTTCAAAGGGCAGTTTATCACAGAGAGCTGCATACTGCTGCAGCTTGCCTCGTTTCCTCTCAGTTCACAAAGCTGAACTGGCAAACTTCACGGGGTAGCACGTAGCATCTCATGGTCTCTCAACTCCAGCTCTTCATGCTCAGATCAGACTTTTAAAAGTTTCTTTTCTCTGGGAAAAGCAAAGGCAGGGATTTCTCTTGAGTAGTCAGGGGTGTCAGGCAGGGGAGAGCTGTAGCAAGGAGGCATAGCTCAATACATTTGAGGAGCAACTGCTTACAGGCTACAATTGCACTGTGGTAGAAAACAGTAAAAGAACAGATCACCTGTTAGCACCTTCCCAGCTACAGTCACCATTTCTCAAGGTTAGTACAGGCTATGGGTCATTTCAGGTAGGCAGTGAAGTTTAGGAAGAAATATAAGCTGCTATACTGGGGCAAACGGAGCTGTGCCAGTTGGCCTCAGGCTGGTCAGCAGACCACAGTTCTGTCTACTACTTATTTAACATATCTACTCTTCAACTTTGCAGCACACAGCACGTTCTCCTGGTGAAGCACGCCTAACTGAAGTGTACAAGCTATTGCTGCTTTCACAACAGTGCAACAAAGGTGCCAGCGGCACAGGCTCACTCCTGACAAGACGGAGTGCTGTGCTAGGAGAAGTGAGATGTTTGGTAGCTGCTGGAATCAAGAGGCCCCCAAGCATTCTGCCCAATACCAGGACTGAAGAGATTGTCAGCCCATTCCCAATTAGCTACTAATACTGCTATTTAAGGCCTCCTGTCAGCTTTGCTCCTTACCACGTCCTTTTATTCAGGGATAAAGGAAGATTCCTTACAAATCTTCACGTTAAACCCCTCCAAAAATACCGAGACTTAACACTTCTTGATGTTGCTTCACTGGTATTGCTTATGTCACGTGATAAAACAGCTCCAGTTTTCCCTACAGTTAACAACAGTTTTGAAATACTTTGTATAATATCTCATGTACAAATCTGCAGGGTAAATGCTGTGATTTCTGCCCAGTAGAGGGAGACAGGGTACTGCAGCCAGATATAAACCCAATGACAGTCTTCCAAAGGATAGCATGAGAAAACGATGCAGCTCCACTGTTTCATTCTTCCATCAATTGCTGGTAGCTTATCTTTCTGCCTCATTTAGTGTAATCCCATGTACTGTTTAAGCATTCTCACTGTTAGAAATTAAAATTTCGAGAGACCTGGGAACTTTAAGGCACCAGGCTTTTTTTTGTTTGATCTTAAATTAGGAGAAACACTCACGTGGGTAGGAGTGAAACATCCAGGGAAGACACATCTACAAGATCACCTCCCTTTGTCAAGACTCACGGACACTGTTGTTTCAGAGGACTGCTGTAAGCTACTAAAAGAGAAACTGATTTTCTATTACCGAGAATGACCCCATAATCATAGGCCAAGGCATGTCCTTTGTTCTTTGCCAGCTGCAATCCACAGTCACTATTAGGCAACCCAAAGACAGGGGTTTGGTAGAGAGTAGATAAAATGTTTCTCATTGAGTCACCTATTTTCCTATAGGATTAAGATTCACTACTTTCTTCACTAGAACTATTTCTCTAAGCGTTACCTTACACTGGCTCACTAAATGGAGATTAAACCACTTCTTTACATTAATAGCATTACTCAACACAGCTCCACTGAGAATGGTTGGTATCTAAAAACACTTCCTGCAATTCACCAGGAGATTCGGGGAACCCAAAAGGAATGAGTGACTCACCCCACTGGCTCCAGCACCAACTGGTTTTCATAATAAAGAGGAAAAGTTCATCTTTCTAACTGCAACGATGATGCAGCTCAAGCCTTTGGCCCAGGTGACCACTGACAGCTGAGAAGTCAATGTGTGCAATGTTCTCAAGTATCACATTATTTTCTGTTGTTGTGCAAGTAGGCTTTCCATCTTTTAGCCCACAATACTAAGGATCTTGCACTACGTTATTATCTGATACACAAGATGGTTCTGGGAACATTTTGAGATCAAGGATCTATTAAATGTTCTTACTGACAGTGGAAGGCTGTAGTCTGAGCGGTACATTCCATGCCCAAGAATACTTCATGTGCTTATTTAAGCCAGAACTGGAACATCATTAAAAGGAGAGCAAAAAAAATCCACCTCAAAAAACACTGATTGCAAAAATCAAGGAAATAAAGAAAGCCACAGCATCCCACCACAGTGCAAAACAGATTACCCATCTCTACAGCAGGCAGCTATTGCCATCTTTTGGCAAATAAGCTCTTCCCACAGAGCCAAGAGCCTAGCAGATGATGATTTACTGATTAAAACCAAAAAGAAAAGCTGAAAACAAAAATTTTCTGGAGAATGCAGTAATTTGCATCATTAAGCCACCCATTTTTAGTCCTAACTTATCTCAACAATATAGCAGGAACAGGCTCAGAGCACCTGGAAATTTAATTCTTGGACGTGGAGCTCTATGTAAGATATCTTTCCACAAATTGACAGATATGAATTATATAAATTTGGGGTTTTCAGAATCTCATCAGTGATCACAATTGCCAATTATATCTTCTCACTCTGTTCAGCTAGAATTCCCCCTCCCCTCCACCCTCCAAGATCCTCCACCACCACAATGTGAAAGACATGGCTGAAACAACATGGGGTTCTCATATTCAAAGTACAGCATTATAGGAGACAATACTTCATTTAACACTCAGGAAACACACCCCATTTCAAAAAGTGAACTGCAAGGAAGGGCAGACCGAAAGAAGAATACTCACTTGTAGCGTAGTGTCGAAAACAACAAGCTTAGAGCTCGTTGGAACAATGTCATAACACTTGTGTGACCTCATGAATCGCACATAAATGTCACTTTCCGATTCTTCAAGTGCTGTAAGTAAAAACATTTTGTTTTATTTAAAGAACCTTAAAAAAAAGAAGTTAAAAGCATGCCAAATCAACTCAACACCGTTGCAGAAGGACATCCCTCAAGCAAAACTCAAATTCACACTTTCCAATCTAGACAGACAGTTCATAGTTCTGCACTTTGCATTTTGTTCATCTTTCCTTGCAAATTAAACAGCACAAAGTGCATTTTTCTCCCTTGCTGAGAAGGGATTTCAGTATAGAGCAGTTACAATTCAGGCATTTGGTTTTTAATAAATACTGAATATGCATACTGAGTACTTGAATTGCAATTACGTACAGACAAAGCCAGTTTGAAATTAAAATAGTGTCAGGCTTAACTAATTCAAGCTCCTTATATTAGAAAGGCTCTGATTTCATTTCTGTCCAGCCTACTTTTTGGAGCCCTCCATCTCCTGAAGAGGCAGCAGGCAGGTTACACAATCACATCGCTCTACCCAAACTACCTTACAAACCACATCACAAACATCACACCATCAGTCATGAAGTCAGGATCCATTTGGTCTGATTGCTTTTTTCCCCTGTTAAACGTGTATGTCTGTAGCCAGGAGTCAGCATCCAGCCTACATAAACTTAAATCAGCTTTGCCTTTGTCTGAGTTTAGATGTATACACATGCAATCTCTACACTTGCTGCAGTATGTTGTTAACTGTATTATTATTATTAATTATGCTCTCAAAGCAATTCAGCCCTCCGTTATTCACAGCAGGTACCCAGAACTCAGACAAAGTTAACATCTCTACCAGACAGCCTTTAAGCCCTGTAATAAATGTGCAGGAAGAACTTGGGCATACACTATGCTTTTTCAGAGTGAAAAAACCCCACAAACTGGAAATAACTACTAACCAAGGAACTTTGCATTAGGAAGCAATCAGCTCCAAAACTCCTTGTTTGATGTATTTGCTCAAACATAATTATCTACTGTTAGAGAAAATACTGCCAGAGTAGCTCAGCACAGTTTCTTGAATCCAGTTCTATAGAATCAAAGCTGAACCTCCCCCTTAAGCAGCTCCTCTAATACACAGATGGTCTCTTCTACATACTAACCAAGCTCTTCATCTCCAGCTTCCACTACTCTTGGCAGGGGTGGGGAAAGAGTCCATTCCCAGCTGAAACCCAAACAGTACGAAAAAGCACTTCCAGAGGAATACAGAAGAATTTAACTGTGAGGAAGCAGAAGAAACTCGTTTGTTGGATTCAGCAAATGACGTTGAACAAGGCTGAGTTTGACAAGGTTTGCCCTACAGTCACAAACGCAACTCTTACAGTCCTTATTTACTTTCAGGTCTTTTCCCACGGGATTGTACACAATGAGAACCAGGCTTGGAGTGGTAAGCAAGTAAGACTGGGTACTAACATGATCAGTAACCATCAGATAGACAGTCCACTACCATGCCTTTCCATAGCACCACAAGAGCTGCAACAGTCAGCAGTTCTACATAGCAGCAAACTCCCTTCTGCAACTTCTAGTCTCCTGCTTCTTTCATTATATACCTTCTAACAGCTGTGGCAAGCAAGGCTCCAGCAGTTGTGAAACCCACTGCAGACCAAGTCCTTTCCATGCTGATTGAAACAGAGGCTCTCCACAACTTTCACTGCGTACCCAGAAATGGCCATAGGCACAGGTGCCCAGGGAAATTCTGTTCTCATTCTGAAGCTCGACTTCCTACAGATCCTGTTGTCTTAACAACATTACTTTCTAGGCAAATAAGCACAGTGCAGGTAGTAACAAGCATAGGAAGACATCAGAAAATTGATGAACTGCAAAGCGATCAGCTATTTTTAGTTGAAGAAAATCTTAAGCAGAGCACATCTTTGCTCAATACAATTAAACCAACAGTTATGCAAATGTAATATATTCCTATAGCAAGTGCAGTAATTGCGCTTAGATTTGTAGTGACACGCTGCCAGGCTCAAACAGTTGAGGCTGCTAACGGCAGCAACATTAAGAACTCTGCATGGAGCAGCACTGTAAGGATCTGCCTATAAAAACTCCTCTCATATAGCACACACTCCTACTCTCCAAATACATGCTGTCTACCAGACCTCACATCACCATCACCCACTTAGCAGCACCTGCCCAGTGCCACGCACCCTGCCTTCCCGTTTTGCCTTCCAGTTCAGACATCTGCATTAGGCAAATCACTTCAGGCACCACAAAGAAATCAGTTCCCTCACTGAGGAGGGATGGTTAGTCAGAAGTCTTGAGACACACACAGCAGCTATGTGTGAGTGTTGTGTTTAAGACTCAAAAATAGCTAGGGAACCAGAATCTCAACAAGGATCCAATTGTCCAGCTAGAACTGAGGTTTACTTCTACAGAAGACCCTTATACTATAGTAGAGTATAATGCCCTGCTGTGTTAGCTACCAACACACAGAACATAAGCAGCACAGATCCACCTCATATGTTCTAAATTGGTCCATCAAGTGTCTACTGGAAAATATATTCCAAGACCTTCCAAACACTTCAGCTAGCTGGGATTACTTACAGCTGCCTTAGGTCAATTCTTTTTACACACACTGGATGTGAGCTATCAGCCTGTGCAGCTGCTCAAAGGAGAGACGGTCTCAAGCTGAAGACCTGGTACACCTTGTGAGCTCACTTCCACACCCATCCTTCCTGCACAGCACAGGCAGCCCAGGCACAGCCTTCTCACAGTTCCTCTAACCTTCAAGAGGACAGACTTACAGTTTGTTTATATACAACCACCATCATGCTGCAAATGCAAATAATCAAATACAGATACCCTAATCTCCATTAAGATATTTCTAATCTATTACCTGTTTATCTTCTAGGTCTGGCTTAATTTGCTTTTTGTTAAATGCTCATTCTTTGCAGCTGTTAAGCTACTGCAGCCTTACCCCGTATCTGCAAAGCAGTACTCCCTTCAGACAGACGAGAACAAATGCTTTCCTACTTAGACTTAAAACATCACATCTTCTCTGCATGGAAGACCATCTGCCCAACAAGCAGCGCTAGCTGCATATGCTGGCTATTCTTCCCTTTCACCACAAATCAGTGCTGTGCTCAGAAGTAGATAGCACAGTGATGCATACTACATGTACAAGAGGCCATACAGAATCTCTGCTCCTGCCTGATGTGACTGAGGTATCCAGAATTAGATTTGCACAAGGAGCCTCGTTAGCAGAAGCACCGTTACAGTAATGGATGCCCCAAGTTGCACCACACCACAGAAGGACTACGTGCTACAGTAATTTTGAGAACAAGATCTTAAGCGCTTCTCCTTGGAAGCTGAACTAAACTGTAGCAGTGCCAAGCACACACTGTCTTTGCCGTCCCTTTCAATTTTCCTCCTCCTTCCTTGGTCAGATGGCCGACGTATGCCTCTCATGCTGATTCTGTAACAACTCCTGCATTAAGTGTGAAGATGGAATGGCACCAGACAATTACAGTTACCCTGGCACAGCAAAGGCACTTGGAGAGAAGCCTTGGGGAAATACATCTGTTGGAACTCAGCTTATGCTTATAGCACCAGTCGGGATGCTGCCTCCAGCCAAACAGCAGCTTCCTACAGTTCATTATCTGAACGTTCCTTGCTCACAGACAGCAGATTCCCAGCAGGAGCCATCTCAAACTAGAGCAGGGATTGGGAAAAGAGTGCACTATGATTGATCACGCATTTCCATCTTGGTGCTTCCACATGAAAGCCTATTTCTTGCAAGATAACTTTCTCATAAATCTTCAGGTGGACACTGTCCATGTGCACTCCTTCCCCAGAAGTCACAGGCAAAGGCAGAAGAGCCCAAATCCCCAACCCTCCCTTCTACAACTCCTGATAAGCAGAGCAGAAGTAGAAACCACCTGAAAGGAGACAGACTTTTGAAAATTAAAGCACCTGAGGTCAACTGATTGAGCCCTGCCATAAAGCTTCTTTTAAGTTCAAGTATCTCCGTATCATCGTTTCAGCTATTCTTACAGGTAAAGACCCTTTAAAGCATAAATGATCCATCCATGTATTTTTCCCAAACATACTCCCCAACCACAGGTACTTAAGCGCAAGTAATTTTTACTCCCTTCTTCTCTCCCACTCCACTACAACATCAGACGTGTTTGTTTGTTTTTTAAAGGCTGTTATTTAGAAAAACACGGATAAACTATTGAGCAACACTGACTCAGAGATTGCAGTGGAACCTGGTGCTAAGTTTAACCCTCTATTTAGAAGGAGAACGTAGAGCTAGCACCTGAACACCCATATATGAAAGGGAAACTTCCACAGCATTCCTAAAGCCATTCTTCAGGTCTTCTGTACAGATACCTTCAAATCTACTCACACCTTTATCACCACACTTTCCTCCTGCAGCTTCCCCCTCAGAATTCTTCTCTTTGGAATGCCTTGGAGAAGAAGTGCCTGCAGATGGAGAACAGGAACGTGCAGTAACACATATGGTCAGCACATACTGAAAAGCCTCCAAATGCTGTCACATAGAAACCTACAGGAAGTTTCTCGGAGGTGTTTACTGCAAACCATAGGGTGCCTTTTCCTGTGGTCCATCACGTCTGATTTGCCCAACAATGAGATCCTAGGCCACACGTGTCTTCCAGCTTCAACAATACAACATAACATCTTAAAACAAAACCAAACACCTACGTTATAGATATATTATGCTCTTTATTTCTGCATTGGTATCCAGTCACACCAAGTTTAACATGTGGTTTCAGGGAGCATCTGAAAGGAGGGCATGTGTCCCATGCAAACTGTTTCCTTTCATCTTTCAACCACATCTCTACAGCTGGAGGAGCACTCCCTGGAGCAGCCCTGCTCCTCACCATCAGGTGAAGTTTATCGATACAATTAAGCTGATAAGCTTTACTAAAAGGTGTTAACAAAGTCATCCTCCTATTCCTTAACCAGCTAAGGTAATTAGATACTTGGTTAACAGACGTTTACAGTAATCTGTATAAGAACAATATGTCTCACAGTGAAAACAGCAACTGGTTCGTGTACAACAAATGGATTTTGTAACAGAACAAAGCAGTAAGAGGGCATGGCTTCAGTCTGCTGAGCTGACTGCTCCAGAGCCAGGAGCCCCGAAAACAGCAGACAAGAAACAAGACACCAGAAGCAGAATCAATGTCAGACTCAGCAGGAAAAGAATACTGACTTCGCATAAGAATGAGGAGCACAGAACAAGAAGTGGTGTTGGACTGCATCATTTGATTTATGCTCGTTCATGAGGAAGCTATTCTCAGAATAAAACCAAAACAAAACCCACAACAACCAAACACTGCCAAAAGATCATCTGACTGAGGACGTGGGTGTTAAAACCTAGTGGTAACAAAGAATGGAAAAGGTGGAAAGAGATGATTACAAAGATGCCTATTGTAAGTGGCAGGAGATAAATCACTACATTTTTAGAACAGGCTTGGAACTGCTTTGCTGCTAACAGAGCAAGAAAGGCTAGCAAAGGACTAGCTGTGACTGTAGAAGTGATTTAGTCTGATATGCAGAAAGCAATGGATTGTTCTATGATAAGCCAAAAGGATTTCATACACAAAGAAACAGAAGAAGAGGATGCAAAGAAAGAAACAAGAAGTGTTTTCTTTTTGAAAGCTGCAGAGAAACTGAAGATACCCTGGCAGACCACACAGCAAACTTCCAGAGCAGCATTATTCATGCAGCCACAGGCTACACGACACACAAGCTGCAGATTGGATGCTTCCCATCCCAGTGTAAAAGAATGCATGAGCTGGCAGCTAAGGAAAGATCACATTAAGTTCACAGATGTAAGACACCCAGATACAACGCGATAGGAAGTGCATCTACAGATCAGTATCAGCAGTTTCAGTGATTCAAGATGAATTCTTTATTGCAATGAGAATACAGAACTTCTGACAGGAGGAGGATTTGAGAAAGCAGGAGCACACACAGGCACTATTAGAAAGCCTAAACTGTGCCCTCTTAGCATAGGTCATCCCACAAATGGAGGTTCTGGAAATACATGAAACAAGAGGAAAAGAATAGGTACACGGACAGGTTAAGAACTACATGTAGAATAGCAAGCTTTCCACATCTTGAGACAAAGACTTCTCTTATGGCACTTGAAAAAGAATTAGGATTTCCTGCATCTACTCCTTTTGGCACATCAGCCTGCCTTTTAAATTCCAGAATGGCCTGGGTTGAAAAGGACCACGATGCTCATCCAGTTTCAACCCCCTGCTGTGTGCAGGGTCACCAACCAGCAGACCAGGCTGCCCAGAGCCACATCCAGCCTGGCCTTGAATGCCTGCAGGGATGGGGCATCCACAGCCTCCTTGGGCAACCTGTGCCAGTGCATCACCACCCTCTGGGGGAAAAACTTCCTCCTAATATCTCACCTAAACCTCCCCTGTCTCAGTTTAAAACCATTCCCAACTCTAGTTTGCGCAACTCCTGCATCACTCCAGATCACTAAGGTAATTCTGATGCTGTCTCCCCTTGTCACAAGGGGCTGCTCAATGCAGAGGCAAGGTTATCACATATGTAGACAGGAGAAACCCTAACTACAGAGCTAGTTGCTATACTGCTTTAGTCTCTAAGTTAGTAACAAAGGGCTTTTACCAGTAGTTTGATGCTTCACAGGGAAAACATTGCAAAAAGACTCAGAGAATCAAGGTTTCCTTTAATTCAAGGTTCTAATTAGCAATCTCGGAAACAGAACTAGGAGATGCTTCCAGGAGTTTGCAAGAAGATTTAGAAATGGTGACCAGAATTTAAAGTTTATCTTCAAAATGAATTCACAAATGGCTTAGAGTTAATGGTATCTTTCAAAGAATACCAGAACTGAAAAAAAAAAAATGCTCGGTCAGATGAGCACAAATCAGGTAAGTGACCAAATAACAGATCCACTCAGAAAGAACTATCCTACTGCTATTCGTTTCATATATGAAACTGTAAGTAGGGAAAAGGCACCGTGTGCTTAACCAGAACAAACCAAACAAAAACAAACAGAAACTCACTGCAGCTGTCACAGAACCATTAACTCCAGAAGCAGGTTAAACAGAACAAAGCAACCCTGGGATTTTGTATAGTCCCCTCTTCCTAAGATCCTAAACATAGAATGAGACAAATATCAGCAGCTGCCTTAGTGCAGAACAGAAGGGTTATCAGTCCCTGAGACAGCTTCGCTTTTCTGGTTCTGAGGCTTAAGTATCTCTGCTTCTCCAAACCTAGTAAGAGCTAAGACATCTAAGAGAAAAGTCATGCAAATAACTGCCTGAAAAAAATGCAAGATTCAGAGCTTGGTTTCAGCCTACCTTGCTGTTATCACTCACTTCAAAACCCTGCACTGAGTTCTGTTTCTGAGCTTTGGAGTGAAGGATGTCCAAGTAAGCAGTCAACACTTCCTTTATCCCGCTGCTCTCTGCTGGCAGGCTGCATAAGCAAATAATGTGAGATCTGAGGCAGACAGAAAGCAACAAGCAGCTTAAGACACTCCACATTCCGGAGCTAATCATAGCAGCTCTGAAGCTTCTTGTCCAGGCAGGCAGAGAAACTTACTCGTTTACAAGCAAAAGCTGCATTGTTTGTGAGCCCCCTGAAGTTTAACTGTGCATCTCTGGAATAGCCCAGCATCACTTAGGCCAAGGCCAGGTTTGTACCTCAATTACAGCCAAATCACTGCGCTTCTGTGAACAGAGGCAGCAACATCAGCCTACAGCCTCATAATTCATTTCTTTCCTTGACAACAGGTAGTATGGTTTTTCCCTGAGCATCCCAAACAAGGATCTAATTTTAAGCATTGCCAGTTTGGAATGCAAACACGCTCCTTGTGATTGAGAGATGCCAGCTACAACCCAAGAAACCAAAGATGGTATTAAGCCTCTGAATGTTAACATCAGGAAACATAACGCTGGAGAGCAGAATTCAAGCCAGGTTCAAGGCATGGACAGATGACAGATGAAGGAATAAAGCAGCCTGTATCCTGAGAAATGCTATCTATACAGGAAGACTGGTTAAAAAAAAAAAACCAACAAAAAAACAACCTTGACTTCATGGCAGTTTCTTTAAAGCAAGCACTAATCCTACTACACACAGTCTGCAGGCACTTTAGAACAGACACCCATTTACTGTTAAGAGTTAAAGGTCACAACCTAACCAAAGCATTGTCCACAAGATAAACATCTTCAAAATGCATCCATCACCCTCACAAGAGACAACTATATATTCTTACTGAGTACAGCTACGATCTAATCTGCAGGAGACCTTTCACTGAAGACTAACCATGTAAACTGAAAGCATAAAATGCTTTAAAGGAAGAAAAAAAACTTCCATGTGCAAAGCCTAAGGACTTCAGGCCATATCTGCTATAGAAACAGCTTTGTCAGGTCTAATAGAATGTGTTGAAAGGAAGCACTTCAGGTATTTCCCCCCTTAGCTTTTTGACTTCTGGTCCCAAATCTAGAATGACTACTGACAAGACCCACTACTGGCAAGACCCTAGCTTGAAGCTTTGAGTCATTCAGCACTAAGATTCTCATTTCTCTGTAGTTTCTCCTTACACATTTCTTCTCATTCCCTCCCTATGCACAACAACCTTTTCTGAATTCTTTTCTACCTTTTCTAAATAGCTATTATTGCTATATCTTCTGATTTAACAATCTGCATGCACACTTCAATAGTTTATGAAGTCTTCTGGCTTCAGCACATCACTTCAGAGACTCACCTAACAGCACATACAGACTGGAGCTATGCAGAGAACTGAAGATCCAACACACATCAATATGGCACACTCAAGGAAGCTTTCTGGAACCTGATTCAGACATTGTACTGATTGTTCTCTTCATCACATATTACTGCAAAGAGACCCAAAGCTGATCTTTCTCTGAACTCAAGTGACGGCCATACGTTGCAAAGCTTTTTGTTCAATTGGTTGTTTATTATCATTAAAAATACCCAGTATCTGAACTAAATCACAGAGAAAAGCACAGTAATCTTGTCCAAAAACAAATAAAAGCAAACACGCCTCTGAAAAAAACTGTAATAAGTGTCGGAAAGCTGCCTTAAGGCAAAATTGAGGATTGCCATCTAATCTCTGCTACAGCTAAACTTCTGTGAATTCTGACTCCCAGTAGAATTCTTCACCAAATTGCTTTACGTTAAACAGCAAAAACCACGTGAAGTTCAGCATCTAAAAAACAAGTCAGGCTGATCTGAACAGCAGTCAGAACTACCATGAGAATAACCACACCACGGTCAGAAACACGTCAGACGTGAGCGACTCCTAAAAGGATGGAGTTATTTAGGCTTCCTAAAGCTCTGTCTTGATGCCAAACTAGACTAGATGCCAAATGCCAAATCCAGCTCTGCCCTAACATAGTTCTGTTTGTACTCCATTGACTGGACGATACATTAATATCACACACTGGGGTAACTCCTCCATGGGCAGATTTTCTCCTAACCTCCCTGCCTGTCCTTTGTTAGTCTTCATACTTCAAGCAGGGCCCCACTAAAGCCCACCACTGCATGCATCTATAGCCCAACAGCCTCAGTACAGACAGGCATGCTTTGTTTGAAGGAGCAAGAGCTGTTAAGAAAAACAGTACCTCAAGTGCTGTATTTCCTCTGCAAATAGTGCATATTTTGGACTTTCCTACTTCCCAACACCCTGCTAAGTTCTGGAAGCATTCAGATCAGTGCAGTAGATGTAAATAGCTTGCAGCAAGGTCCTAACACAACTTCTGCTGCTTTGAGCGACCTCACTTAAAGTCAAGCCCCACAAACAAACAAATACTCGTGAACATACAGCCTCAAGGTACCCAAAACACAGTGTGCTTTATAGCCAATCCTATCTTAAATAGGCAGTCATACCTGCTGCAGGTGATTCGAAAGCAGAAGCATCTCAGGATTATTCAGCAATAATTACACTGAGCCAATTCATGCAGATATTCCACTGTCCCTCCTACCACACTGGCATTATTTCAGTTTAAATCAAGTCCCATTCATTCAATACCCAGCTCTGCCCAAAGGCACTAAGTTTTCCAAGGGCACTGACCTGACCACGAAAATCAAATTTAGCAGCTGAGGTTACTGGACTATCAACACAACAACATGATTTCACCTATGCTGTCATCCCTTCACAGATTCAGGTATTTCAGACCACCTCCTGAGATGTTTATGAAGGAAAAGGCAACAGTCACCTTGCTCCACCACACTGCTGCATGCCCAAGCAGACTCAAGCAAGAGACACCATCTTGTAGTCATCTCTAAGGCAACACTGATATGTCATATCTGCTATTTCTACCATTACTTACTGAATTAGCCAACTGCCAACTCAGCATCTGCAAATCAACATGCTAGGGTGTTCTCAGGGCACCTGGAAGGAAGCGGAGATTATGCTGTTCAAAGTCTTGGACCTTACACATAGCAGCAGTTTACCAACCTGCTGGCAGCTAATCGTGGCATTCCCTAGGAAGATTATCCCTGCACATCGTGCAGGTGCAATAATACCAAGACAAATAAGCTCCAACACTTCCTATAAAGTTCTGTTCTCAGCTGCTTGCATCTTGGCTAAACAATTATAAGGACTCACTGCTGCCACGATAGGCCTTTTTTCTACCACTGTTTCTAGGAAGTCCCAGACAGAACAGTTCCACTGTTTCCAGGAATGGATGAGGGGAAAAAAATAAGTGTTTTGGCAGGCTTAATTTTTATGCAAGCTTTTTCTCCTCTACTCTCAAGGCCAGAAGCAGAGGTTTTAAAAGCATCTTCTGTATAACAAGGCTGCATCTTCTGCTGTACTCAAACATCTTTTGCAAAGGTAATAGCACTTGACATGTTTGTTTCCTGACAAAGACTGGTTACGACTTCACATGCTGCTATGAATTGGTTATTTCCTACTCACCTCTAAGTGGGGCTTTCCTCACTGTGAAACTAACCAGTACAATCAGAGCTGCATCTTTTATAGGAGCAGAAAGAATTCTGTCTAGATGAGCTGGCGAGCACTGGGCTGATAGAAAGAGCCACATACAGTACTTGCACAAGGTGAAAGATCCTCCTCTAAGACAACAAAACTCCCAAAAGTTTATTTTATGCTTTTCCAAGTGAGGCTTCCTGCATAAAATTATAGGTAAAAAAAAAGAAGTAGAATTTCTATCCTTGAACTCTGAAGATGAATATTTCTTTGGGAATACTTCTATGCTGTCACTACACAGCAAAGTGGCAGACAAAGGACAC
Source organism: Tetrao urogallus (assembly GCF_951394365.1). Lineage (NCBI taxonomy): Eukaryota > Metazoa > Chordata > Aves > Galliformes > Phasianidae > Tetrao > Tetrao urogallus. Next base: position 45,207,461 of record NC_136820.1, on the reverse strand, counting down.
GAGGTTGCCTAGCACAGCACAGCACTTGATCGTAACTTCCTGCATGAACTACTGAAGCTAACTTCTCTGGAATATTCAAAAGTTCATTCTGTAACCCCTCTTGACAGTTTTGTCACAGGAAAGCTCAAAATCCTCTCCAATTCTTTGCTGCAAAGTGACAAAAAAAAAAAAAAAGCTGAGTAAATTCAGTAGGAACAGATGCAAGTATTCAGTATTACATCAAATCAGACATCCAGAGGAAAAAAGGCACCAAATAACACAATTTTTCTCCCTCCTCACTTGCTGTTATGCCTTAGATATTATAACACAAATGAATTCTAACGCAGAAGTAGAAAATAATTCTCATTTAGGACCATATAGAGTCCATTAATCCCAATTATCCTCTCTACATAATAATTTCTTGTTATGCCCACCCATTGGTGTAACAGGCTGTGAAGGATGCGATGCACAACACCCCCTAACATTATCACTACGTACCCCAGTATTGTATGGCACAGCTCACAAGCAAAATACCATTTCTCAGCTCTCAGCAACAACAGCTCTAACAACCACATGATTATCATTTATTAGAAGCAAATCACAGCTGCAAAAGAACACAGCATCTCTGATATTTTGCTAGTAATATGAAATAGTAATACTAAATACCATAAAGCTGTGGAGTAATTATCTTTAGTATTTCCTAAACTGATTTGCTAACCAGATTCTGATTCTCAAACAAAATCTAGCATGCACACTCGTGCATTTTCTTACCAACTTCTTGCAACTATTTTTGGCACACAGTGACATACTGTCATACCTTGGTTCAGATACACGCTTGCCAGTGGGAGGCTGGCAGATAGGAAGGGCTCAGCAAGGAACCAATTCCCAGAAAATGTGCAGAGCGGGGAAGAAACGACTCCAGACACAACAATTAGTTGAGAGGGGATGCAATTAGTGGTGAAAGTTTACTTCATGAGATAGCCAATAACAAGCACATGACACAAGAGATGAAGAAAGTGAGATGAACACCAGGGCATCACTATGAGCAATTCCTCTCACTCTAACACAAACTGCTCATCAAACAACTAAGTGCTACTTTGTGCAAGGGAGAGAGCATTCAAGAATGAGCACACAGTTCCACGACACTGAAGCTAGGACTGCTGCCTGCAGTTTGCAGAATTCTTTTTTCCAGACTAGGAATTAAGCACACGTACAAGAGAGCCACGCAATAAACTTCTGCCTTTGCAAAGACTCACTGAGTTAATCATGCATTTTTCTGGCATCTGCTAAGTTCTGCTTTATCAGCAGCTGCTGGAGAAGAAAAACGAGAACATGGAGATGTGCGAAGCGTTGCACCTAGGGAGAAACAACCCCAGGTATGAGGACAAGCTGGGAGATACCCAGCTGGAAAGCTGCTGGACAGCAAAGGGCCTGAGGTTCTGGCAGACATCAGCAGAACACGAGCCAGCCATGCGCCCTTGCCACCAGGAAAGCCAACATCATCCTGGGCTGCATTAGGCAAAGTAACAGCAGCAGCACAAGGAGGTGTGTCCTTACCAACCCTGAGCAGAGAGAAGGATACACCTGGAGTAAGGTGTTCTGGGCCCCTCAAATACAAGAGACGTGGACATACTGGAGAGTCAGAAGAAGGGCCACAGAGGTGATGGAGGAACTGGAGCTTCACTGAGGAGAGCCAAGAGAGCAGGGACTGCTCAGCCCAGAGACAAGGAGGCTCAGCAGAACCTGAAAGGAAGATCTGAAGAAGATGGAGCTAAGCTTGGTGCCAGGACAGGAGGCAATGAACGTGAACTGCAAAACAGGAGGTTCCCTTTGAACATCAAGAGCTGCTTATTTTAGCAACTAAGCACTGGCCCAGAACAAGCAAACCCACAGCATGGGTAACAGACTCATGAAAGGTCTCGCAGCACTAACCTATTCCAGGCTACAACAAGGAACTCCACTGCCTCCCACAGATAACTTCAATACCTCTTGAGAAACACAGGTAGGTCACCCCCACCCAAGGAACACTGAGCAGAATGAGTTCAGAGCATCTCATGCATTAGTGAAGTTTTATATTTGAACAGAAAGATTTTCCAGTTCAAAGGTACTCTGGGCTTCTTACACAAGTTATTTTGGGGAAAAAGCCCTTTATGGAGTTCCAAATAAGTCAAATATTCACTAGCCTATCTTGTCCTTCTCCTCAGCACCTGTCCCATCTCAGCTGTAATGCAGCTGCTCTGTTAACCACCATCTCAGAGATGGGAATTTGCTCTTCTACATCCCATAAGAGAAGTATTATTATTTAGCCAATACTGATAATAAGCAAGGTAGTGTTCAGCCAGTAAGTCACAGTGATCCCATGGAGTCCTGTCACATACATTAACCAAACATGCTTTACACACAAAGAAAAAGACAACGATCAGCACTGATTTCAGGGACAAAAGCATCATGTGTAGCACTGCCCACATTAATTAGGTATGAAATGTGGAGGAGAGAAAAAATCCCCCTTTATTTAGAAGCCATCTCATCACGCTGGACTCCACATTTCCTTACATTACAACTTATGCTATAAATCTTCCCTGTATCACTTTTTCCAATGTAACTCTCTTAATTAGAATCCAAATTAAATGAATGCCTTCTGTGCTTTCACATCCTCATTTGTGTAACCTCCAAGGGGAATGACAAGCAGGAATCCATTCCCAGCATACTGGATGGCATTCAGTGAACAGATTGAGCCTCACTTTGCAGCTTTTTTTTTTTTTTTAATTAACCTCCATGTTTCAAGAGAGCTGTAGCATAATTTGATACACGAGATAATGATCAACTGACACAAACTGGAAAGAGGAAATACTCAAAAGCAAAGGCAAAACAAGTTCCATGTTTCTAGTTCACCTTTCAATGTAGGTATTGCTGGAGAAAGTTCACTAGGAGTTGGACAAAAGATCAAACTGTGGTTGCATACACTTAATTAAATCTTATCAAGATTTCAAAGCTGTTTCTCAACTTCTGAGCACTACTTGTCATCCAGCAAGAAGAAATTATCACTATCAGATGCCACTGTACTCCCCCACCCCCAATATTAGCACAAGCTGCAGCAACTAGTGCAAAAATTTAGGTCATAACACACGCACTGCAAGTAAGCCGCTGCATTTCCGCCTGCATCTCAATGCGCTGCGACTCTTCTTCTTCAGGCCTCCTCGTGTAGAGCCATCCTGCACAGTTCAGTTCCACATACATCTTGCCTTCCATTCCCTCTTCAGGCACAGAATGAGGTCTGTACTGACGCCAGCTGACAGCTACCTTTCCAAGTTCCCACACTATCTGAAGTGGACACAGGGTGCCATCAGGCACTGCCTCTTCACAGATCCCCAACATCTCTCGCTCCCCCACCTCAAATGCCCCCAGACAAAGCCCTCCTTTGGAAGCCAACTGAATTCCCAAAGCAAGTCAGCAGCAGCCACCAAACTCCCTCACGTTACCTCACTGTTCTCAGAGATGTACGGACACCCACCCTGACCCCATCCCTCACAGTAACACACGCTTACATTGAAGAGGTGAAAGTGTTTCAAAACTTTGTTTTTTCGGTTATTTCTTCCTGCCTGACATGTTTTGCAGACACGCAGACATCTGAAGGGCTTACAATGGTTTAACTGTTAGTGAGTCAGCAGCTTTTAAGAGCCACTATTTACGGTAACCAGGTTAAAAATACACATTGAAAAATAAAATCAGTAACTTGAGTTCTTTCTAAGCACAAAAGGAAAGTCCAGCTGCAAGTATGCAATCAGTGCCACAAGGGAGCTACAGGTTAGCAACAAATGCTCACACTGAATCACACTCAGGACTCAGTATTTCGTTACAGATCCAACTTTGCAACGACTCCTAAAGAAAAGAACAAGGAGGAAAAATCCCCAAACTCTCATAGAATTCAACTGCCAGGAGTTTCCTTCCTCCATGCACAGGAAGTCCAGGATCGAGGTGTTACCTCTCCACAACGCTGCTAACCACCAAGGCGGCTTATTAGCATAGCAGCCCGGCTATTTACCTCTACAGCGTGACTCAGCCTACTATTTTCAAAGTTTTCCTTAAATATTCGTCCTACATTCCGTAACGGCAGTCAGCAGCTAGAGGAGAACGCATTCCTATCAAGTTCGGGCCGCCTCGCAGCTCTGAGCGTTCAGACGGGCTCCGAGCTCGCCGAAAGACGAAAAGCTGGGGACACTCGACGCTTCGCTGGATGCGATAAGAAGGGGAAGGCGGGCAGCGCTCCGGCCGGGATCCGCAGCCAGGAGCAGCAGGAAGAGCCGGCGCGCAGCTTCACCGAGCTGGGCCACGGCTGGCAGCGCCTATATTTGGTATCGCGGAGATGGGGCACGGCGGGGAGGCTGCACCCCCTAAAGCGGCGCCGGGGCCGCAGGTGAAGGCGGCCGGCCCGTCGCTACGGAGCTCTCCGGGCTGGAACAGCCCCGCCGCCCCGGCCCGGCCCCGCCGCACGCGTGCCGCCCCGGGGACAAAAGGCTGCGGCCCCGCGGACCGTTCGGCGGCGTTCGCCCCTTCCCTCCTCCCCCACCACCCCGGCCGTCCGCCGCTCGCGGTTTTTTTTTTTTTTTTCTTTTTTTTTTTTACCTTCATCTTCGAGCTCGAGTTTCTCCAGCATCCCTTCGGAGGCGGCCGGGAGCTGAGAGGGAGCCGGAGCCGCTGCCGCCGCCTGCGGGAGGGAAGAGAGGAGAAGGGGACGTGATGAGCATCCAGGCGCCGACTCAGCGGCCCCGCGGCGGCATCGGGGAGCGGCGGCGGCGAGAGCGAGCGGGGCACAGCTGCCCCTCGGCCTCCCGCACACGCCCGGCTCGCTGCGCGCCGCTCTTACACACACACCCAGGGGGAGGAACCGGGACTCGCCCTTCCTTCCCCCACCTCCCTCCCCTCTCCCCTCGGCGGCCCATTAACCCCGCGACCGCCGGCCTCCCACCGGCAGAGCTGTCCGGAGGCGCCGGCGCGGCCCCGCGCGCAAGCAGCGGCGGTCGGACGCGCGAGGGAAGCGGGGGCTGCCCGTAGGGCCGCGCTGCCAGCCGCGGCTCTCGGCCGCGTCTCCCCCGCACCCCGCTTCCCCTCCCGTGGGGGAATGGTACGTTCCGTTTTGCTGCAGTCGGAGCCGCCGGGCAGCGGCGAGAGGGGAAGGGAACTACCACTGCGGAGCGCGGCGGGGAGGGCGAGGCGGACGAGAGGGAGGTTTGGCCGCAACACCGATCTGAGCGCTCCTCTTGGCCAGCCGCATCCCGCAGCCCATCCCGCGGCTGGGACGCGCGGCCGGCTGCGCCGGCTGAGGGCGGTGCGAGAGCGGGCGGGGGGGGAGGACAGCCCTCGGTTCCCCCCGCGGGGCGGCGGTGGTACGGCCCCGCGCGCTCACCTGCGGGCAGGCGGGCGGCACCACCGCGCCACTGGGGGGGGGGGGGCAGGGGGTTCCCCCGGCGGGCGCTCCCCGAGCGGGGGCAGCCGCCGTCCCGCGCGCCGCCCTCTGTTCGCAGCTATGAGAAGGAGGCGGCGCCCAGCCCGGCCGTCAGTGTGCGAGGGGCGGGAGGCCGGCAGGGACTGTGTAAGGAGCGTTATTGTGCTAAAGGTCATGCGTTAAAACCGAACCGAACGTTTGGGGGTATTTCGTCAGATAGAATTTTAACTATAGTGCCGACCTGGTCTGCTTCTCTCTAAGGATATTCAGTGGACAGGCTGGGAAAGTGGCAATATCCCACTCTTTGCCATAGAGACCCTTTGGAAATAAAATCCTAAAGCATTTCGCTTCTACTCAGGTCACTCTGAAAGTAATTCCTCCTATTTATTTCCGTGGCAAACGGCAGCCGATACAAAGAGCACAGTAACACTGTTTGATAGGGCAAATTCTCAGCTGAAAAAAAACTATTTTTAAACATAGGCAGCACCATTAGCTATGCTTTTTTTGCCAGTGATGAGCAAGAGCCTGCATGCTGCACTCATACAAATCTGCATGGCCATCCAGAACACGGCTTGTATTCACATCACCCAGCACCTCACTGTGCTCACATCCCCTGCTTGGTCTCCATACCCATCAATGAATGCCAATGGCTGCCATTTTTTTCTGCATGGAGGAATTCAATGACATCCCTTCGCTTCGCAGGCACTCCCGTATCAAGCACCATTCTGTCAGGCTGCCCCTCTACTGCCGTCTGTCCCACAGCAACAAAATGGAATATTGGCAGAAAGGTTCAATCTCTACTGCCATCCCACCAATGTTCACCTCTGAGATCATAGGCCAGTATCATAAAATAGGAGGCATTACTTTCGGAGCAGCCCTTGTAGTTATGCTTTTAAAAGACATCCAGAATTTCAATCCGTATCCTATCTGACCGCTCACAGAAGGTCTGAAGGCACTTCCTATTAATCTGTAGCATTTTTAGTCTGTTTTGAGTGTTTTGGAAGCTTTTAATGATCTCTGGGAGCTATTTTTAGAGGCTCTAAATAATTATATTCCATGCCATTTGCCTTGACATTGATGAGTTTTGCTGAACACAAGAGAGGAATAAGATGATGCCTGTTTGGAAATCACTGTTCTAGTTTTGTTTCTTGTTTAAAATGACAGGTATTTCCTCCACATTATCATCTCCCAAGCACCAGACACGAGGAAATACAATTCCAAGGTTATTTGTAGGTGGAAGTGAACTGAGTCTTGAAAGGTACGCGGTGCATTTCACTGCTGTGAAACAGGGATATGTTTATAGTAAGCCAGGTAAGCTCATGTGATACAATGAGTCCCACTGCACTGGGAACCTCAGAGCTTAATGCAAGATCAGGGGTTTACAGTGGCTGAAACTACATCCAGATGATGAGTTTTATGAGAAACTCAAGATGACTTAAAGGTGGTCATTAAATATAGAACAGGGATTTGCAATGTAAACTTCATGCTGTTACGTCCATATTGCTCAAAAAAAAAAAAAACAAAAAACTAATTGCGAAGTAAATTGAGAAATAAAGGCTGAAATTCCATCCCCTATTCTGCCTCAATTTTACAATTTATTTGAACCAATCCTAAAACAAGCTGCTGTTAATGGTGTTCATTCTGCTCATTGCTTTGCATTCTAGTTCTTTTTGTACTTGTAGGCAACACAATGAGTCAGAACAGGAAACTGATGCAGCTGAAAAGCAAACAGACCAAGAGAAAAGACTGGGCTTTATCCAGATCAGTTCCTGATCCAGCTCTGCGTGCGGCAGCGCTGGCACAAGAAATGCCAAGGGCAGCAGTGGCAGTGGGACCATGCCTCTGGAAACAGCCTGCTTTAATATTCACTCAGATCAACGGTGAGAACAGTGTTGTTGACTGTGAATTGCTACAGCAGTATACAAACCGGCAGATGTTTTTGGCAATCCTGAGTAATACCTCTCTCTACAAACTCTACCTGCTGTTTTACAAAAGGATTACCAAGTGAAGGTAGGGAAAGTCTGTCTTTGAAAGCAGCTGTAATTCCCACCAAGATGATACTTCATGCTGTAACATTTCAGTATCTGTTTGTTATGGCTGCTCTGCTGCCACAGGAGGTTTCTATTAACTATATCCCAGGGATTTGTCTACATTAGTATTTGAATGTTTGGTACCAGAGTGTGTCAGGTAACCCATTTGAACTGTTTGCATTGCAGTGAGTATCTACTTTGTATGCTAAATATCACTAAGGAAAATAAACTTCGTATCAATCTAGAAGAAAAATTTATGCAAAGTCAAAATTGCCTGAAAGCATTTTTTCTTTGCCATGTTTCAGATTTTGTAGGCCCAAAAAGCGAGGACATGTGACATAACACTGGTAGAGAAGCTTAATTAAGAAGTGCCAGCAATCTTTGTGGAGGCAAAGAAAGGCAAGGTTAATACAGTGGAAAAAGCTACAGAAAGGCTGATGTGACAGAAGAGGTTTGGAGTTCTTGGTAGGAATGCATCCACCGGGATAGGGATCTACCAGTGGCAGTCATCAGATCAGAGTGGCTGGTTGAGCCTGTTTCCTCTCACCTGAGCTTGGACACACACAGAGTAGCTTTTCCTAGTGGATGAGTGACCCTAGGCTGCTGCTACTGCAACCAGTGGAGAAACGGTCCTTTGTAGGCCATCATTCATACGACCTCTTTTAGACAAGAGCTCAGTACACATGATTTGTGTGTTGGGCTCCAATTGCTGCACTGACTAGATCTCCATATCTCCAGTTAGTCAGGTTCATTCTGCTTGGAGTATCTGCCTCTAAGGGAAGGTGGGTGGAGGGAGCCAATAAACTGTAAACTAGTCACTAGAACTTCGATTCCAAAATGGATGGGAGAAAAAAACACACTGATTTTAAGTTATTAGAGGGAGGGAAGATCACCGGTTACAGCCAGCATGTATGAACAACACCAAGTCAATCTCACTCACCTTAATAACGAGTTAGAAGCCTTGCGGTAGGCAGATGCAGTGTGAGTTAGTGAGACTATTGACAATATCTCGCATGACACTCTCCTAAGCAAAGCAGAGAGTCCAGATGAAACTGCTGCTAAAGGTCAGAGCCATACTCACAAGGAAGGCAGTAACATTTCTTTATCTAACTGGGAGCGTTTAACAGAGGATTGCATGGAAGGCTGTGTTCTCTCTATTATTGTTCAATGTTTTCACTGGTGACTCAATGCAGGAATAATGAATAACCACATTTTCACGTGATCCAGTACTAAAAGAAGCTGTGCCTTTATGGCTAGCCTTACAACTTAGATAATCTAGAGAATTCCTGAAATGCTTTGAAAAGCAGGATGCACGTTGGTATGGGTAAGTTCAGAGCTATATGTAAGTGAGAATAACCAAAAATAAAATGAGAAAGGACTGGCTTTCAACAGTCATGCAAAGAAATGACTAAAGAATGAAACATGTCAGACAGCAATGTCAAATTCATGGGGAAAAAATCACACTATCTCTTAAAGTTTGATGGGTAAGGCATGGAAGTCTGTTCTACACATTTGTTGATCAGCTAGAGAATTGGATTCAGCTTTGGGCATTGAACTCAAGAATAAACGTAGAGAATCCAAAGAAAAGCAACAACAGTGACATAGGAGTTGAGAAATAATGATGTGTAAAGAAAGAGTTGAAAATCTCCTCAAAAGAAGAGGACCAAAGGGAAAAACAATCACAGGTTCCAAAATGTAATACGTTCCTGCAAGAAGGAAAGTGATAAACTATTATCTGGATCCACTGGTTATGGAATAAAAAATTCTCTACTGAGCCTTTAGCAAGGAAGTCTTTGCTTGGACTTTGGGAGAACTTTCTGAATATGACAGTAAAGGACCGTTATTTGATTGTGCTGGGAATGGGCTTTAGCACTGCCACAAACATATCTGTTCTCCAGTAAGAAATAGGTGTTTTCAGTTAAATTCAAGGCTGCCCATCTCCAAGCTCTGCCTGACCGTTCTCCATCATTCTGTTCTGATCACTGAAGGCAGCAGCACTGCTGAGACTGATCTATGCCTGGGTGCCACCTGTTCAGCTCATGGTTCAGCAGTAAAACAGAATGCCCTTCGAAGTACTTCAAAAGGAAAAAAAAAATGACTTACCTTATAAAACCTAATGGATTGAAGAGCAACAAGAAGGAATTCCCATCTAAATGCAAATCAAGACAAACCCATTTTGAATGCAAGAGTAAACTACAAATGGTAATTTTCCCACCGTTCCTAGTGCTGCTTACAATTACAGTTGTATCCAACTCAAGTAGTCAAACATCTCTTTTCCTGATGAGCTGTCAATGAGCAATTTAGATTTTTTTTCTAAATGTATGTCATAGATATACTTATTCTGTAGCAGTCTGTGCAAAGTTAATTTTAAAAACTTACTGCTTATTTTTGGTTTAATTTAGTCTGGTTTATGAAGTGGAAAGAGACAAAAAAATATCAGAAAAAAAAAAGGGTTTCATCTGCTGCTTGCTGTAAGTTAAGTTCCCACTTGTTTTCTGCTCAAGTGTGATAACTGATACCAGTGGTCTACAATACTGGAAAGGCTGGGATCATGGGGGCTGAGGTTCGGATCCCATCCTGGATCTGCGAACTGCATGGTGGAAAGCATGACTGTAGGATGTCTGAGTGCCCATGGTGTGATGAGAGAACAGAGTCAGTCCCAGTGTAGAGTTCTGGTCCTGGTTCTGATGTAGAGTCCTCCTTACCTCAAAGACCTTGGAGTAAACAGGGCAGCTGTGCAGGTAGTGTAGTTTCTACCATTTATTCTAAGGAATCTGTGTTCCAACACCAAACAAACTAGTAAGGAGGGGGATGTCTCATACAAAATGCTGGATTCAACTTTTTTCTTCCTGTACCTGGAAGAAATGCAATAAGATTTGCTCTAGTCTCAGAAGGCTTTTGAGATATTAGGTGCTGTAGTCATTCCAGTGTAGTATGTATAAATGAAGATAGTGACAACGCAGAAATTACAACATGTTTAGATCACAGTAATAAAATACCTACAATGCCTGGCACTAAAAATGCACTCAGCATTCTGACTTTTATCCTCCCCAATTGAATCCTGACTTGTGGCAGCTCAGTACTCTGTCCCTAATCTACAGGGCCCTAAATGAATTGAGATGCAGCAATCCTGCAGCACGTTTGAAAGTATGGGGCAAGTTGTGTCTGTTCTCTATGTCTTTCTGTTATTGTATAGTGACATTAAAGATGACTCTAGTGGCTTCTTTTTACAGCAGCCCTAACAGACTTTGCCACTCAAGCCAGAAAGGTTTTTTCCTTCATCCCAATGCCATCAGAATAGGAATCAATCAGTAGTCCTAACGAGGAGTCTGTTGGCATGGAATACAGATTAATGATGTATTGCTTTTACATTTCATAGGTAATTCCTAGCCTTTGAACTGAATCTGTGTCCTCACACGTACCAGAAGCTATAACATTAATTACTTCACAGAGTTAATTATTACTGATCTGCAGTCCCTGTTGGGGATCTTTAGCGGGTTGAACGGATAACATAATTGGAGCAACAATGAAATTTAGTCTTAAAAAAAGAAAGGAGCACAGAAGCACATTCAGCACCAGGAAAGATGTTGAAATAAACCCTGTGCATTTATAGCAAATCTTCACTGCAATTACAGCACGGAGTGTTGAAATGCTATTACCCCAAAGGCATACAAACTGAACGTGGAGAGTGATTTTGCATTTCTGGTGGAAAGCCCTACCTAAATATTTCTGTATGGGATGATCCCAGTGAGTTCTGTCACCGACCGGGTTGAGAAACAGGACGGGTTTACGAAACCTCTTTTGATCTAACACCAGAAACGAAGAACCTGTCCCATGTGAGAACGCTGCCCTACAACACTGTTGTTTTGTTTGAGAAGAAAAATTGTGTTCCAGTGGCACAAGAGTTAAGTGATTCTGAAAGCATAAACTTCAAAGGAAGTAAACAAGCAAAGTGAAAATCCAGATCGCCAGTTAACCTCTCAACGAGAAATGCAAGTGGAGAAGAGGCGGCCCCTCTTTGCTCAACCTCTGATCTCTGGGGGTATTTCTGTCTCACTCTGCAGCTCTGGTAGAGTCTTGAGTCTGGGATATCAAAGAAGCCTTCTCCAACCAAGGCTTTGCAGGCACCATTAATTCCTTAGCTCATTTCTGTAGAATATAGATGGAGACTGACTCAGTATTACTAGCATGAGGTGTTAGTGATCAAACAGCACGACAATTAACATTCTGCCCTTTTTAACACAAAATGAAAAGCAAAGAACGTCCCGTGCTTGGGAGGGGCTGACTAGAGCTTGGTTAGAATACTGATGTCCCAAATAGTGCTATTTCTGCAAACACAAAGATGCCACTTAGCAGCTTGAAGTATTCTGAAGTATTTTGTCTCAAATGTTTGCTATCATACATGCTTGAAAAGAAATACTTCTCTTTGAAATAGGACCTCTCTCTTACCTCACTGGCTGAGGGAAACGAGAAATTATTGCAGTAGTAATCAGGTAATAAGCATGATTAAAGTAGAAATATCTGGTTGTGACAAATGTACTGGTTTGGTTTTTTTTGTTTGATGAATAAAGCAGGTAAGCATTGACTGATATGAACTGGATGGAGGAATAAGTGTGAGCCTGCGTTTACCTGACGCTTCTTACACAGGATTAGTTGCGTTAGTTAAAGTGAAGCATTTAGGTAAGTACTGTTGTTGGATGGAGGCCAGAGTCCTGCATGATGTTCCACAGAGCACAGGCTGCTGAGGATAACAGATTTTTAAAAAAATACTAAGAGGTAAATCTGATTTGTATGAACATTTACTATACACCATTTCTTCATCTTAGTGTGGTGTTTCAAAGCCTTGCTCATGGGTGGTGGCTCTACTCTGCAAACACTTACTGCACCAGCTTTCAGGCATGGTGTTTTTTAAACCTAGAATTAAATAGTTTTTCCCTAATCAAGCCTGAAGAGAACTGATGCCGTACTTCGAGCTTGAGTAAGACCCACAGAATTCTAGTAGACCTTTAGTCACTGGCCTACTGTTAAAATGGCATTTCTGTGATCATCAGCAGGTCTCAAAGACTGGAAGCAGTGAGTCCAGATGGTGAAGAGATGCAGGTGAGAGCTGCTGCGATGGGTAACTGAAAGACAGAGGCAGATTTCAGCTCAGAGCTGACTCACCCACAGTCTTGACAAAACTTTTAGCTACTGACATGCAGCTGGGCTGACAAAGAATTGGCTCTGCGGCATGGGCTGCACTACGAAGTGGATAACTGCTGGCTAAACAAATGAGCTGTGCACTAGGCACTCGCTTTCTAAGAGCTTATCTTAACTGAGGATCTCAATCCTCTGAGTATTCAGAAGCTATCTCAGAGAGGCAGGCAAGGATAATAAAGTACATTTCAGCGCAGTTTGTAAACTTCCTTCAACACAAAGCCCATAGTTGCCTTGTAATCTTCAAATAGATCATTTCTGTGACAAAAAGCTATTCTTCAGATGGTGCTCAATCTGCATAGCTTGAGGAACCTGGCCTTCCTCTGAATTATTCTCAGATCTACTGCTGATCACTCCGGGCAAAATTGTTGTGTATTGCTTCTCTTTTTTTGTTCTGCTTAAAAGAAATCTGCCATGACAGCATGCCTTCTCTCATGCATGCTTTCCCTTTTGGCAGCCTATTAACTATATCGTTCCGTCACTTCAGGTACACTACAAGTGAAAACAGATCTTGCATGTACTGCTTCTGTGGTTTGATACCATCTGGAAGGGGCTGAAGTAAGGACTGTGTTGAGCAAGAAGCATATCAGGTGCTTCAGCTAAATGTTTTATGACTACAAACAATACCATAAAGAGATGTGGAAATACCAATAAGGCTTTTCCCTGCATTCCATGAACCAGAACTGAAAAAAAAATTAAATTAGTTCAATGTTAAGGACCTGAGATACACCTCAAGCTCAACACCATGCTTACATTACTGCAGAGTTTATGCAAACATGGATACAAAAGTGTGCTGATGGTCAGGAGATGCTCACAGTGTGGGTATGGTAAGCACTGGGTGTACATGTACATAAGTTTAGATGCAGATTCAGTATTCAGCAGTCTGTGTGAGGAGATTTATGTATTAACATAGTGTGGTATCTCCCAGCTATCAATATCATGAAAAAGGACCATTTAAATTGTCATTACAGGTAAGGAAACAGTTGGGCTATGAGCAAATCTAGCCTCTCTGAGGACAGTAGAACAACTGTCACTAACTTTAGTACAGTCAGAATTAAAATTAGAGAATTTAATATGTATATATATATATACACACTAAATTGTGCATAAGCTCACCAGAGGTGCTTCTTAATTTCAGAAGCACAGTTAAATAGCAGACTGGAAATTTAGTGTCAGTTTCAATTAAATGGAAAAAAATGAAGTTGAATACTAAATTAAATAATGCAGTCAAGTAGTTTGAGATGAAAGTGGTTGTTTCTGCCAGAGTGGTCATATTTCAAAGTCAATCAGCTGTAGGAACCAAAAGCATCATCTTTGGAGATGGAGTTTTCTGAGAGCTTTGGACCTTTGCATGAGGCACACAACTCTGTTGGTGCTGGATGTCCAACCAGAAAGTGCTCCTGGAGGAGTGATGGCGCTTCACAAGGGAAACTGCTGCTGGGTTGTGCCAAGAACACACTGACCCTGGCCATTTGAATGAAGCGTTGGAGTTTCAGCTGGGTTCTTCTGAGAAGATGTCCAAGTAAGGCTCTGTGGGTGAGAGACAGCACGGGACATTCCTGAAAGAAGGGGAGCTGATTTGGCTTTGACATTTCAGTGGTTGTTATATTCTTTTACAGTTTGTTTGGATGATATTTTGAGCTCTTGGGAAAAGCACGCCAAGTTCAGAACAGAAGCTTGGCTATAGATCTCTAGAACAGTAATTATTTATTTAAGGTTGTTCATCGACTCAGGCATTTCAGTGATTCACATTTTTAAAATAATTCTATGGGTAACTGTGATTAAAAAACAGTAAAAATAAGCAAATCCAGTGCACAACATCAAATTTGGAGCATATGTGTATGAATACTAGTCTGTATACAGTCTGCAGGACGTTATGTCCTATGGGGATGTCTGACCCATCCTAAACTAAGCTCTAAAATAAACATAGAAGTCGGAAAACCAGCCTGCTTTATGCTTTAATGATTTTTTGCATAAATTTTGATGTGCTCTGAAAACCTGATAGCTTTTTGTACATTGTAATACGTTATTATCGTCTGCAATGGAAAAGGCTGCTGCTAAAATCTTTAAATACAATGTGCTATCTATAGTTATCTTAAGCCACTTACGTCTACGGTTCTAAGAATATCTGCTTTCTGAAGAACTTCTTAATGTACTGTTTGACTTAAGGAGGTGTTGCACTGCAGCTTTTATAAATGGGAAACTGAGGCACCAGGGGAAAAAGGGACGCAGTGATAATCATGTAAGAGATCTCTGATGGGGTGAATATGTGCACCCACCTCCCTGAGCTCTATTACTGATGCTGTGTTTTTCTCTTCTTCAAACTCTTTGTTTTCTGTTACAACCATGTAACTGAAAAGAGAAGAAATCTCGAATTCAAAGAACTAAATCAGCAACAGCCATGTTTTGGGCCTTCAGGAAGAAAAGCAGGAGTGAGGAAACAACTCTTTTCTTCAGAACGTGACCTCTATATCGGTGAAATCTTGGGTAATGGAGGAATCTATTTGGTGCCCAGCTTGTATGATGTGCTTCTGTACTGCAGTGGTGCTCAGTGCATCTTGCCATCCCTTTCTGAAGACATCACTAGCTGCTTCTGCCTGCGTCAGGAGCTGGGTGCAGAGGTGGTGCACACCATGAATATTTCCATGTAAACATGGTCCAAATGCCCACAGCTGGAGAGGCCAAACATACACCAGCAGGCAGATAGCGATCTCACAGCTGCTGCTCTCCTTGCCACTTGGCGATCAGCTATTTCCTGTTGTCACCACGACCTTTCTTCTGTCCTGATCCTCATGCTCTTTCCATTATTTACTCTTTATTTAATCTCTCAGGTTTTTCCCCAATTCCTTTTCCATCCCCTGCCTGTCCATCAGCTTTCATCTTCACTTGTGCTAGTCGTTTGTAAGTGTTTTAATAGACAATGAAAACTGTACAAAGACCTTGACTGAGCAAAGTGGCCAACGTGTATATTGCTTTAAGTGCTCTGGTACTGCTGACTCCAGCCAGACCACCAATGTACTTAAAATTGACCGCACTTTTAAGTGCTTTCCTGGATCGAGGCCATCATTGCATTGACTTCAACCAAAACAGAATAGCACCTGAGATTCAGCAACATAAATACACAGCAACCTCAACCAAACTCAGCGCTGTAACCTTCAGATTACCTTTCTTCAATGCCTTCTGTCATCACTAGCTATGTTATGGCTACACTTAAACCCATTCTGCAAGTACATACTGGATGTAGTGCTTAGGAACCATCCTGTTTGAGTCAATGCTTATGGTTTTAGAATTTGCCCAGCCTGTTTGCTAGATCAGGCTCTCGGACAATGAAGTCCTCGGGGCAAGAGTCATGTTTATTTCTCTGCTGAAATCATCTGTGCTCACATTCCACGAAACAGCAATTAGTAACTTTCTGTTCAGAGGTACAAGGAAGAAGGATTTCTGTGTGCCACAGACAGACGCGTTGTGCAGCTATGGGCAAAAATTGTGCTAGAGAATAAGCTCAAACACCAGAGGTGCTGACCTCGGCACTGCCAATTGTCCACAACCTCACACATGCGAGAAGGCCAACCAAGTGTCTCCACTCTGTACCTCTGCTGCCTCCTCACCCTGCTGGCCTTGTGCCTCTCACCTTTTCTATGGTCTGTTCAGGAGTTAGGCTCTGTGATCCTCATGGATCCCTTCCACAGCAGGAGACGCAGTAATTCTGTCATCCTACACTCCATTACTTCACCTTTCTACACTTCAGCTTACTCGCCCCGTGCTGTAGGACTTCTGTTCTTTGTTAATCATAAAACACGATTATTCATACCTCGGGCACTGCACAAATCATTACTGTCTTCCTAAAAATGTCATCCACACGGCCCTGCCCTCAGTGCCCGCTAAGAATGCTGTTGGGAACGAGCTCAAGGAATAAATATTTTGCATTCATTTCGGGAGCACAATGGAAACATTTTTCCAAGCTGCTGCCAAGATGGTATCTGGTCCTCCTCTGAGTCAGCAGCCCATGCAGCTGACTTTCAAATGGCCAAACTTGGTTGATTGTTATCTTAAAAGAAAAAGAACCACAGACACGAGCTGTGTTTCTGCAGAGCCGTGTTGCTCTCCTTATGTACAGGCTGACAGCGACACTACCGTACAAATGGAAGGCAGGGTTACTCAAGATGTCCCCCTTTTATCTCCTAACTTCAGCATTTTGTTTCATCCAAACAGAGGAAGAGGTAAGGCTGTGGGGAGAAGAGAAAAGGATATCGCTGCTTTGTGTAATCTGTGACCTTTGGGTACTGGCTGGGGATTTACATTCTGTAAAGCTCTGCTGGCTGTTAAAGATTGTGTATCTAACAATACAATATGGACGAAACCGAGCTGAGAGAGATGGAGGTAGATGAGGAATTCATAGAGTTCCCTCTTAAGGATCCCGGCCTGTGTAGCATTTCTTCCTTCCTATAGCTGTATTTTCCACCCACCTGAATACATGAGAAGGAATGGTGCAACAGAGAAGTTTCAGAAGAGTGCATGCAGAGCTCTCTTCTAAAAGACTTTGGTTTATATTTTCTGCTGCTTTGTGCACAAGCACACGTGGTACATCATTGTTTTCCTGAGAAATACTTGGTAAGAAACTGGCAGCAATGCTCTATTACACTGAACCTGTGCCTTAAATCAGAAATTAGGTTTCAGGCTGTGATCACAAACAGAGCTCATTTTTAATAGAAGAGTAGTACTACCATGCATAGTGCAGGACATGGGGTGATAAAGGTAACTTTGCTTTCAACTTCTAACCAGAAACTCCCCATTCAGGATTCTGGGGTCATGAGTTTGGTACCAGGGTGTACCATAGAAGAAACACACAGTGCTCTGGTTTTAATTGTCTTAGCTACTTAGTCATACAAGCACTGCCAGAGCAGCTGGGAATTGATGGGACTCAGCATTTTGACTGCTCATCCTTTCATCCCGGTCTTTCTCCTTGGGCTCTAGGACTGGCAGGAACAGGAATCGGAGGAGTTTATGCTGTTAGGATAAATTCAGCACAAGGTGCACCCATAGGTAGCTGCATAAATCGCTCTGCCGAAAAAGCCACAAGCAGACAGACATGCATTTCCTCAGGGCAAAGAAATTACGCAATATAAATTCTCTACATCCTATGATTGATTGCCAAGAATCCGAATTCTGCGACCAGAATGCAATTACAATTACATCCGGAAACTGGCATTACAGCAGGTTGTAACTCTATTTTTTTCCTCCTAAAATAAGTAAGTAATTCTAGAAAAGGCAAATTAACCAATATAAAATTATTAGCAAGATGCCTGTTGCGTATTTTAAATAGGGATAAAAATGCCAAATGTGGTAAAAGAACAAGACTAATAGGGAGGAGGTAAAGGAACAGAACAGAATATTAGTAGAATGGGTCTCTTCATTTCCAAGCAAGTTTACTGGCTCATTTAGGTTTTACTTCCCACTGAATCTTACTATGGACTTTCAATGATGTGAAGTCTGTTCAGTGGAGCCATCCTGACACTCTGTCAAAGCAGATAAAACAAATCAGGTGGGCTCAGGACATTTTTTCTATTAATATGGTGTGTAATTGTTAAGTGATTGAATGATACATAATCACAAAGCTGTTGATTTACTAGGTTTGCAACTAATCACATACCAACTGTTGGACAAGTATGTTCCATTTTTACATTAAATGCACTTTTACACGGACAGCAGCAGCTGCATTAGGGAGAATGTTGCAACCCAGCTGGCTTGTTGGAGCCCAGAGGATCTATTAGAGAACATCTCCCAGAAGGAGTGCTGGTATTAAAGCACTTAGAACTAGTCAGGACACAGCAACACTGCCAGAGCTTTCTCACTGGTAAATGACAGCCTTGCTGGCTCTGGGTTCCGTGATCAGTTTACTGCGGTATAAATCAAAGCTGAATCAGAGTAATGCCTTGGCACTCATTTACTTCCTTAAACCACACGAATGCTGAAATAAAGAGTTCTTGCACATTTGCAGACTGGATTCCATTTCTCCCAGCCTGTGGTTTTTGTTGGTTTTCTTTTGTTTGTTTTGTTTTGTTGTTGTTTTTTTTTTTTAAGACAACATCAGAATCAAAGAGCATTTTCAGTTCTCTTTATCATATTTAAATCTCTTTTATCAGCCAGGCTGATCACGGCACTCTGATAGGTGCCATGGCTTTTTGGAGAGAGCCAGATGGGAGGACCTGCTGCACATATCCTGGTTCCCAGGCTGCCTGCCAGCAGCAGGGTGTGATGTAAGAGTCTTTCACGCCAAACAAGTTAACAGCCCTGTTTTTGAGTTTACTACATTCTGGCTGAGAAACAGCACGAATAGCCTCACAGGGAAATGCTGCTGCTGAACAAGCAGGTAGCTGCAGAAACCATTTTCTCTTTACCTCTGTGTTTCTGCCACTGGAAGGGAGAGGCCTGGCTGCAGACTGTACTTCTGTTCCAGGAGCTGAGTAACACTGACTGTGTAAAATGGATGCCAACTGATTCTTCCAGTTTCTCCTGTGTCCTACACGTGTGGCTTGAGGAGGATGTGCTGACACAAGCTCAGTGTATATGTCAGACTGTCTTCTGCATGAGATGCTCTCTTTGTAAGAAATTGCTGGGAAATTATTAGGCTCCTGTTAGAGAGCAGTGGTTCACCAGGTAGAAGAGGTTGTTTGTAAGTATGTTCTGCTTCTGTAAGTATGACTCCTCATGCAGAGAAAGAGGAAACTCATGAAGGCCAGGAAATGATGTACCACAAAAATGCACGTGTTTGCAGGAGGCAGAATACTGCTATTTTCATGGTGCCTTACGCGTCAGTGGAAGAAGAAAGGACAAAGTGAGAAGGATGCAAGCACACTGAGCTCAACGCACTGCATTCCTCTTCAAAACAGGGCAAAGCGGAAACAGGGAAACATGTTGGTTACTGAATTTGCAACCCCTCTGCATTCCTTTCATGGTTAGTAATGTTGCTTTAGAGGGGAGTTATCATTCACCACTTAACAGCCTGAAGGTTACACAGTCCAAACAACACAAGGCCGAAGTACAAAGTCATGAACTGTGCAGCAAAAAATCGAGTCGCTCCTTCCCTATTTCATGTGGGGCACACTAATCTTCTGGAGTAGCTTTGATCTCTTATCAGCTGATTTCTCATTCTGAGCTCCTAACTCAACCACCAGGAACACCTCCACAGCCATTGGACGCCCACGAGAGCTGCTGCCATGGCCTGACCCAGCCTCACACATCTGCTTTGGGCACCCAACAGAAACACCGTGGTCAGAAATGCAGCACCCGGAGTCCCTCAGTTGTGAGCGAGGCAGAGTGCTGACCAACCCTCTGAAGAACCCATTTATCCTCTCTGAGATACAGAGGCAACCAACGTAAGCAGCTCAGATAGGTTTCTAAAGTTAGGCAGGATAAATCCAGGCCTGAGTGATTACTGCAGGCACCCATTAGCATGGTGTTATCTGCTGAGGTACACACTGCATTGAGATGCTCCTTGTGGAAGCAGTGTCTCCCTCTGCCAGGGCCTGTCTCCTGCTTTTTATTCCCCTTATCTGAATAAAAGGGTTAAAAATCACAGCAAGATACACACTGAGTGCTACCAAAACACAAAAGTGATGGTTACATCTGCTGGGAAACAAATATCTTTATTCTTCTCTGTTTTTTAGCAGATTCTACCGTTCTGTGCCACAGCCTCAAGCGTATAAAAAGCAAGTACACAATCAGCTTCAAATGCAGGTGGATGTAAAAATGGGCTGAGTTCCAAGCCCTGGTGCTACACATTCCTATACTCATCCATTGGCTCATTTGTTGGGGTTTTTTCAGCAGTGCTTCCAGCTCTGGCTCCAAGAGTTCCTCTTTGCTGTTGCAGTGTATTCCACAGTCATGAATCATTGATAATAGTTTTAGGATCACACACATTATCATCACTAATTAAACAATGTAATGAGATTTGAATTGACAGAGCCCTTGTAGATAAGAGTCAACCTCTCCTTTCAATTGTCAACGTAAGAGCTGCTCTGTCATTAAAGTGAACATCTCACAGTGTCCACTGTGAAACCACTCATCCTATAATTTATAATGCTTTTAAGATTTTTGGAATCATTATGCCAAGAAAGAGCTATCTAAGTAAGCAAGAAATGGACCTCGATCTGTTTATGACATCTTCACTGGGAAAACAAATATTTAACCCATGACTCAGAATAACTGAAATGTCTAAAATGCAGTATTCAGGGTGTTGTCACATTTGTAAGGGAAATAACTTAGTGAAATGAAAACCTAATGATTCACTGCCACCCTGTGCACTCACTCTTATAAATGAGATAAATATAAAACAAAGAGAACAAAAGCAAAGTATACAGAACAAAGAAAGTCAGGTGTTGTACATCCTATGTGTCTTATATATGTTTTTCTGCATCTGTTGAATAGGAGATAATTGAGTACAATATATTGAGTTTCCATCCAGACTATCTTGTGCAGACACAGAACCACTACAGCTGATAAATACTTGCCAAGAATTCTGTTTCTTTATTGTCCCAAGCAGCAAATCATTAAAAACAAATAAAAAATTAGATCTGTGTTTCAGCCGCTGTTCTAGCAGATACAACAGACCCCTGGGTAGCAGCTGAATAGAAACCACATTCACACGCCAAGGATATGACCAACAGACTGAAGCCTACCACAAACATTCCTGTGTCCTGCAAGCCCCTGAATTTCGTAACTTGTGCATCCAAGCCTGCTCCTTACATGGAAAGGCAGCGAATGGTCTGGAGGAAGGTTACTGCTGGAGTTCCTAACTATGAGTGTAAGATTGGTATTATTCAGTATTTTTAATTCTTTACTTTCGCCTAGTGGCAGAATAGGAAGGTGTTTATTTTGAAAGGAGTCTGGCTTCCTTAGTCTAGAACAACAAAGCTGGCTTTGGATACAACAAGCCATAATGAGCAATGAGTGAAAATGTCTATTATTTATAAGACCAAATGGTCACAGCACCCAGACACACACAGTGTAATGGCTGCAGCCATTCCTGTGGAGGTGCAGGACTCAAAGGAGGAAATGTGGGACTGCTGGCTTAGCATATCCAGAAGGCAGAAGAGCACAGAAGAGAACAGTGGTTACTGTGAGGCTGAGGCTAGCCAGAGGAGGGGGGGAAGACAGAATCACAGAATCACAGAATGGCCAGGGCTGGAAAGGACCTCAAGGATCATGAATCTCCAAGTTCACCCAGGCCCACCTTTCTAGCCTCTCGAGGTCCTTCTGAATGGCATCCCTTCCTTCCACCGTGTCGACCGCACCACTCAGCTTGGTGTCATCAGCAAATATGCTGAGGGTTCACTCGATTCTGTCATCGATGTCATTGATAAAGATGTTAAAGAGCACCGGTCCCAAGACAGACCCCTGGGGGATGCCTCTCTCTGGCCTCCACCTGGACACAGAGCCATTGATGACCACCCTCTGAATGCGGCCTTTCAACCAGTTTCTTATCCATCGAGTGGTCCACTCATCAAATCCACATCCCTCCAATTTGGAGATAAGGATGTGGCGGGGGACCATGTCAAAGGCCTTGCTCAAGTCCAGGACAAAGACATGCAGTGCAGATGTTGCAGAGGAGAATATCAGAGGTTAGAATTCACGTTTTCCTGGAACTGCTGAGTTCCTGCGTTCCCAGGAGCTAAAGAAACCACTCCTACAAAGACGCTGCTACTACCTGGGGTCTGCTTAAATACCGGGGTAGTTCCACCCTTCTGTACTGTGAGCTGGGGCAGACAGAGTCACAGCAACCAGTGCCATTAGACTGCAGTTGTCCCAGTGATCTCAGACTTCTGAGGCAGCAGGAACTCAAAACCCTGCAGCTCACGCTGTGAATTTCTTTTTGATCTGCTCTCCTTGGCTGCTAGCCTTCTCATCTGCTCCTTTCAAGGGATATAAAAGACAATCCTAAATAAAATTGTATCCTTCTCTAAAGCGGCATCTCAGCAATGCGTGCAGAACTGTGCAGCCACTGCAAAGCTCAGTTGAGCTCAATGCAAGAACTGATTGCTATTTGGTTAACTCACAAGAAGAGCTCCCACCTCTGGATTCCTAATGCCTTGCCAGCTGAATGCTGAGAGCTGACACAAGCCTGGGGTGTAAGGCACATGAAATTGTTCTCATTCCATTCCACAGGATGGACGCACCAGTCCTAGCTCGTAGTACGAGAAACAATTTTACACACACCACTGTACATTTCCCGGTGGAGAAGTGGACACAAGCTCTACTTACTGGTTTTGAGGTAGCACAGAGAGATGGTGTCATTATAGGAGGCTTGGCTGCACTTTGGGATGGAGGCAAAGAAAATCTCTGCCCTGTGTCCGGAGGAGAAGAACAGTGAATCCGTGTTTCTAGTCTCTCAGGCTCATGCTTATAGGATTCAAGAGGAAACGTGGACTGCTTGGTCACTTGTGTTGGGGTAGATGGAGAAGAGGAGAGGCCAGAGGCTGTAAAAAAGAATAATTACTAACGATCAGAAAAGAAGCAGGCAGAAATCTCATCTTTACAGTAAACCTATATATATTTTTATCACCTTTCCCAGGCTAAAAGAATATATCTCACCCTTATTTATAATAGGGGATTAAAACTCTGTGAATTGTTTGGCTGCTTGAACTGTCTGAGCCATTGTCCAGGGAGGTGTATTTGCAAGATGAGACAGCTCTACGTTTCTGTTCTATTGGCCTCCCATCTGCTTCCTTACTTCTAAAGCAATCCTCAGCACTGGTGTCACTTTCTTGTTGCTATTTTAATGCTTCTGTGAATCTCAGGATTACCTCTATCTCATGGCAAATGGCTCAAGAGCTTGAACGCATACTTTTGCTTCATTTTGATGATTCTGTCTCAGCCAGCAGCTAGAACAAAATTAGGAGGAGAGGCAAAAAGAAACAGGGGGTATATCCTGTGAGCTTCAGCCCACGTTCTGTAGGGCTCCCAGCAATGCTTTCCTACAATCTAGATTTGTTTTCAGCAACCTTGGAGGGGAAAGATTATTTTTCTCTTGTGCTGAGAATCGGTATCAGCAGCAGATCATTTGTCTTGTGAGCATCCTGCTTCTGTTTGACACACATGTCTACCCCAGCTGTATTTTAGGCTGTGTTCTTAGGGCAGTTCTGAGCTGTGATCAAACAGATCATTTAAGCCGTATTTATTATCCATTTAAGAACAAGCATCCACATCCAATTAGAAAATTCATTACAACATCTGTGTTTCCTATGACATCTATGTGTTTGTCAGCAAACAAAGGAAGGTTCTTTTATACCAGCATAAATCAGAGCAGATTTAAAGGCGTAAAAACTGAAGCCGGACAGAGCTTCAGATTTTGAAGTGGGCTCTGGGCACCTATGTGGCCTCTAAGTTGGGTTCACTTTTTGTGCTCCCAGAGGTCTGTATGGATAACCAGTGAATCCACAGGGGACTCAAGTCCATCAAAAAGGAGCAGACGGGTAGCTTCTAATAAGCAGGAAACTCCAAGCCATCCAAACAAAACTTCAAAACATGATAAGGCATCTCCAAGGCAAATTCAGTTTGCCTTCTCAGTGTGAGCTTTCATGGTTCTACCAGAGATTTCTGCACACCTCTGTTCCAAGGCTTTGCACTGGTGCAAACACAGCCTCCACTGGTCCTCACTCACAACCCAGGCCAAAGGGTATTAGTACAACTCCCTTGGTACTCCAGCACTTCTGCAATCAAATGTCTGCAGAACCACGAGCACTGGTTGAATGAACCCTTGGGAAGGTTTATATCCTGTCTTGCATTGACCTCAAAGGGTATTCATTACCTCTCGGTGTCCCCATTCTGCCTCACAAACAGCATTTATAGAGAATACTTTGTATTTTAGGAATGTAAATGATAAAGCTGGGCAGTAACTGCTGGTCACAGAGCTGTCTTTTGGAATTGCAGTTGCCCACCGAGGATATGCGTTTCGTTAGAGCTCTGCCAACCATCACAAATGCAATGGAGATGGGTGTTTCCACAGGGAGGGGCAAGGAGAGTGGCCCCAGTGTTTGGGATGCCCTCAGCACTGCTGATTTTAGTGAGATTGGAGCATGTGCCATTTGCTGAAGGACTAAAAGGATTGTTTTTGCTTGCAGATAGAGATGAATTGTTTGGGGAAGATGCTCTGATCTTCTGTGTTTTTATGGGTGTACAAATGTTTCCTGAGCACTCAGACTGGTGTTTGTGGTGGATGGTAGCTGTAATTGATGCAAATATAAAACCACTAAAGGGGAGAAAAACACCATTAGATCTTAAATTCTTACTGCTGGAAAGTGTTCACTGTGTGCTAATGTATCAGCAAGTCTACAAACAATTTCCAGGATTAACAATCTTTGCCAAAAGTGTTATTACCAGGCATAAGGGAAGCTGACAGGGCTGCCATACAAGTGGAGAGGACAGCCAGAGGACACAGGAAGATGTGGATGAAAGGAGACCACGGAAGTAACATCACTCACATCCCATGAACACTACTGTAAATGTGTGACGGCACAGGCAGTAAAGTTCCTTGCAGACAGCATGCCTTCCATTTTATAAGAACAGCCTGTGATGGGGAGCCTCCTCTTGGGAAACGTGGCATGAGTTTTTATAGATGATGAGTGTCTGTCCAGAAACTTCACTGGGAGCACTTTGATCCCTAGAACAGTCTCTGCCTCCTGGGCTCTTAACACAGAAGAACTCAAGGCAAGGCACACCCTGACACACTTCATCTTCACTTTTTCTGTGACTATTTCCCATGGAGGTGGAGAGAAAATCATCATTGTTTTGGAAGGTATTGGATTAAATTCTGTGTTAGCCTTTTCAATGTTTGCTATTTAAAAGCTCACCTCGTAGCATTATTGTGGTACCTACGTTATTCATGTTTCTGTACTGCTGAGGTTGAAGGAAACAACTGTAATTTTATGGTAATTAAAACAAAAGCTCAATGTCTGAATCATAGAATCAAAGAATCATGGAATCACAGAATGGCCTGGGTTGAAAAGGACCACAATGCTCATCTAGTTTCAACCCCCTGCTATGTGCAGGGTCACCAACCACCAGCCCAGGCTGCCCAGAGCCACATCCAGCCTGATCCAAAACCCTATAAAGAATTTTATAAAAGTCTGTGACATTAAAGATGGAAAATCTCCAACACACCCCCAGGAGAAAATCACTTCAGGAGTAACAGAACTCTGTGTTAACAGAATCCTATTGAACTGCCATCTAAACAGATGGAATAGATGTAAATATACGGGTATGTGTGCATGCAGTCACTGTGCTGGTCTACTACAGAAGAAAGGGATCAAGGAGACAAGACACAGCTTATATCCCATGTTAGACAATATAGCATTAAAAAGCAGCCACCGTTTCTAGACTTCTCTGTAACAAGGCTGAAAAATTCAGTACAGATGAGGATTTCTGAGAAAAAAGAGTCTTTGAAGCTGCCTGCAAACTCAGCTGCTGCTGATAATGAGATGAACTGTTATGGCACGTAATTATCTCTAATGCTAATGTTGCTTTCATCAGACAATGAAATGCGTAATCAAGTGTGGTATTTTCATGTTGGCAAACTAAATAGCTCTTCTTTTTTTTTCCATTAGATTAATAAAAGAGTTCTAGACAGGAAAATAAAGAAGAAGGGAAAATTCTGGATTAGTTATTGTATCACTGGCCAACAGAAGGCTTTGTCCTGTATTTTCTGTTGATTGCCCTAGTACAGTTTTATCAAAGAATCACAGAGTATTCCCAGCTGGAAGGAACCCATAAGGATCACTGAGTATCTTTACTCATGTTCAACATCTATTTGTGAGACCGTAACAACTCTAAATAGCACCAGTTTTATGTTTGATCAAAATGGGGCAATTTCCAGTTGTCCTTTCCCTACCACAGGGTTGCCTGCAGCAATGGTCCAACATTGAGTTCTATGCCTGCATTTGCACAGCTCCAGCTTGGATCTCACCCACGTCACATGTTGCATAGAAGAGCCTCCCGAAAACACCACTGTAACAGCAGAGCCCACAGCTTTGGCCCAAGATAGCATTTGTTAGTCACACACATACAAAAATAACACTGCTACCACTTGTTTCGTTAGATATGTGCAACTATTTCCTTTAAATAAAGCCCTTATTTTGCATGGTGTTAAAATCTCCACCCACCTACTGGGTGCATTCTGATGCAAACCAGCCTTCCAGCAAGGTATAACAGCAAAGGATAAATGCTGAATGGCCGTTTGTGGACTCCTAAGAGAAGGGTGGCCATCCTCCTGTGTCCCTGAGTGAGGCCCACAGTTAGCACTGTCACCTGCACACCATGCCTGACCTGGCAGGATGCAGTTGATGGCTCCAGACAGGACGCTCACAGCCCAGGAGCTCTGCCAAAGCCTCCCTTTCATTTATCAGCTGTGCTATGCTTCGATCTGCCCAGAGCTCTGATCCACCCCTCTCCAGAAAGTAACACTGCCCATGGGGCTGCAGAGCCATCTGCCCACACACTGCACTGAAAAAAGTGGGCTGGAAGTCCTGCAGAGCTGCTCTCCCCTGTCCAGTGGCCAAAGAAAACAGCTAGAAACCAGCTGTCAAACATCCCATTTGCATTGATGTGTTTAAGGTGAAATTGTTAAAGCTGCTGAAAGTTATGGGCAGTGTCAAACAAAACACTCTGGCAGTGTAATCATCCTGATGGATGAAAAACTGAACATGAGCCAGCAGTGTGCTCTTGCAGCTCGGAAAGCAAATGGTATCCTGGGCTTCATCAGAAGAGGGGTCAGCAGGGACAGGGAGGTGATTGTCCCCCTCCACTCTGCTCTTGTGAGGCCCCATCTGCAGTGCTGTGTCCAGATCTGGAGCTCCCAGTACAAGAAAGACAGGGAGCTGTTGGAGAGGGTCCAGAGGAGGCCACGACGATGATCAGGGGACTGGAGCACCTCCCCTATGAGGACAGGCTGAGGGAGCTGGGCTTGTTCAGCATGGAGAAAAGAAGGCTGCGGGGTGACCTCATGGCAGCCTTTCAGTACCTAAAGGGAGCCTACAGATGGGAGGGGAATCAACTCTTGGAAAGGGTAGATAACAGCAGGACAAGGGGAAATGGTTTTAAGTTAAAGGAGGGAAGATTTAGGTTGGATGTCAGGAGGAAATTCTTTACAGAGAGAGTGGTGAGGTGCTGGAACAGCTGCCCAGAGAGGCTGTGGATGCCCCATCCCTGGAAGTGTTCAAGGGCAGATTGGATGGGGCCCTGGGCAGCCTGGTTTAGCATTAAATGTGGAGGTTGGTGGCCCTGCATGTGGCAGGGGGTTGGAGATTCATCATCCTTGAGGTCCCTTCCAACTCTGGCCATTCTGTGATTCTGTGATTTAAATCCTAGGGATCGCACTTCAGTTTTCTCGTGTCCTGTACCTGAGCAAGCAGATAAAGCAGATAACATTGCTGCTACAATAGCTTTCCAGGTTTATATGTAGGGTATATTCATGTATCACTTAGACTGAAACTTCTCAAGAAAAAAAAAAAAGAAAAAGAAAGAAAAAGGAAAAGGAAAAGGAAAAAACCAGGGGAGTTTCCATTTGCAGCAGCTCCAAGTGACACTTTCTGTCTGGTTCTTTCCCAGGACAGCACTGGCCTTCCATTTGCATTTCCCAGC
Source organism: Tetrao urogallus (assembly GCF_951394365.1). Classification (NCBI taxonomy): domain Eukaryota; kingdom Metazoa; phylum Chordata; class Aves; order Galliformes; family Phasianidae; genus Tetrao; species Tetrao urogallus. Next base: position 45,179,180 of record NC_136820.1, on the reverse strand, counting down.
TGGCAGCACCACAGAGAAGCAGGCAGACTCTGGCTGCTGAATTTTAACTAGCCAGAAGCTGCAGTGGATCTGCGCTGAGCCTGCTGCTCGTTAGGCTGATTCACTCTTCAGACACAATAGCACGTTAATTCTGACACATAAGCAAATTGATGCAAATTATGTGAAATGAAGTTTAATGCCACTTAGTGACAGTAAAACTAGGAAGCTCGAAGCAGGTAAGTAAGGTACTGGCTGTTCTCATTCATGTGGTGCTGGTGATATTGACTCCAAATGTTGTACAGCATGCTAGTTAATAGCAAAATAAAAGTGCTCTTAATAGTTAATGTATCCTGAAACATAACTGATAGCGCCCAGGAAGCTTTTCAGTTTCTTTTCTTGATCCAAACCAGATGACTTATGGGTGGCTGCCAACCCATGCAAATAAGCCACGTGCAACAGCTGACCCTTATCAGCACCGTGATAACACCGGAGGAAAGCCTGCACTGCCCTCCCAGCCGGTGTCAGAGCATCACATGGCAGGGATTCACATGGGCACTTGTCCTGTGTGCTGGTCACGGCTGGCTGCTGGGGAAACGATGCCCACTGCAGGGCTGCTTTATTTACTTAATGCACCACCTGGCATTTACACTCTCACAGAGTACCCTGTGTTCAGCATCACGGGCTTTAATTAAATAACTTCGGGTTTTATTTTAGGACGTCGGGCCCAGCTGCTACAGCAAACATCCAGCAGCTCTTTCCACATTAAACTTGGGTATCTCATCCCAGCCTTTCCTTGCTGTTTTGTTTCCAGTTAAGCTATTGTAGAAAGCTGTAACCTACAATTCCTGGGTGCTATTTCAGTGGCCAGCACTGTCTCCTCCATCACGTGGAAGGAGAGGCTATTGCCATTCCAGCTCTGCCCCAGCACAGCTACAGCCATCCCAGTTCTGCCCCAGCACTGCCACAATCATCCCAGCTTTGCCCCAGCCCTCTCCACGTAGCTGCTTTGCATGGCAGAGGTCCCAGACTGCGGGGTTACCATCACTGTGCTTGTTTTGTTGTTGGTGGCACGCATTGTGTGCAGCACAACAGGTAGCACAGGCCTTGGCCTGGAGGATTTATGTTTGGGCAGGTGAACGGAAATTAAGGGAGGAGAGAAGAGAAGGGGAATGCTGAACGTACAACATGTGAACACAAGTCGGGAAGTAACAGCTTGCTTATTCTGATACTTCATTTCATACTACAGGTTTCATACGCAGTCACTCCACTACATGTCAGCTTTCCAAGAGCAGTTGCTTGGGGAAGCACAGAACGGTGCGTGTTGTTGCTTCTGGGAAATGGAAAGAACAGATCCTGGCCTGCAGAGCCCTGCTGAAATCCCACTGGGTGCACAGTACAGCAGCTCTGTGTAACCAAGAGACAGAGGAGCAGTGCACATGAGGACACAGGGATATCTGCACACACCACTGCACACTGCAGCCCCAGCGCCGTGCTGGGGGAATACACTGCAGTGGTGCTCAGCATGAAGGAAGATGCTCAGAATGTGCCATGTGGGGAGGTCTGCAGCAGCAGAGCACACTCTTCAGGACTCAGGTCCTCGGATTTGTGCTCCACTGAATGGCTCCATTTGGATTACCTTCAGTTGTCTGCTCTCACAATGTGTGTGAGACTCCAGAGCTGTACTGAAGGCATCGGAGTTACTACTGGGTTGCAGCCTCACAGCACACTTTGCTGGTATTTGTTTTCTGCAGTGCTTACAGGGGAGCAGGGATGAGAGTGCTGCAGATCCTCAGGACAGCCATCGCTAAGAATAAAGCCAAAAAGTGCCATTTCTTTGCTTCTGAAGTTCATGTTTTTCAAAACCTCTGTTCTTCTCTAATTAAAAGAACAACAAAAGTCTCCCTCACTCCAGCTCCATTCAGAACTCAACAGGAACCTGAGGACGGCTGCAGCCTGTGACGTTCGCCTCTCCCCACTGCGCCTGACTCAGGCTTCTGTCTCATCACAGCTCTCATCTTGCTAACCTGGGAATTAATCTCTTTCTGCACATATGGTGCATAGGAGACAGCACGGTGCTCTCAAGCACACCTACCCGAGCCTTCTGGAGAAATGACAAATGACTTTGTGGCACTTGTCTGCTTGAAAATAGATTGCTACTGGCCTGCTTCTCTGCCTTATGCCACTTGGCAGCACAGTTGCCATTGCCTTCATTGGTACTGCAGCTGAGTTTCGGTGCAGAACACAGCACAGCCTGGAGAGTTCCAGCAGCGCACGCTCACAGTTTCCAGAGGACTGGCCAGGTGATTTTCCTCTCCAGGAAATCCTTCCCCTCCTGTGTCACCCAACCCCAGCTTCACCTCAGTTCACTACTACAGCGTGGCTCCAGCATATGACAGTAGTCACATTCCTGTCTTGTTTTACTGCTCAGAGCTGTCACCATGCTGCAAAGCATCCGAAAACACCAGCAGCCAAAAGCACTCAGCGTGTCCAGAGAGTGAGTACATAAGCAGCAAACTCTACAGAGCAGGGGACACCATAGAAGATCTCCCCCACACAGTGGGGCAATGCGATCTATTTGATATCAACCATTGCTCTTTCCCTCTGCCTTTCCTCCCATCACAAGTGTCCTCGTCCCCTTGCAGGTGTCTCCTTCCCTTCTCCCACTGCATTTCCCTCTTTCTAACAAATCTCCAGACTCATCAGTCCCATTCCTGCCCCACCAGCATCAGCTCTGCATGGGCAGCCCCTGTTGCCACTTCAGCCGGCTTCTGTTTGTGTTGGGGTTAATGCTCTACCCCAGGGCAGGGATTTCACAGATTCTCCTTTCCCAGGAGGCCCAAACCTGGTTCTTCACAGACAGAGAAGTGAGAAACCCAGAGGACCAGCACATTTTACACTGCAGAACATAGGCAAATCTGGCAGCCATGCAAATCTCACAAAGCAAACACCGTGTTTGGTGCTTTGATTGTATCAGGTCAAAACTCAGTGAGTAAACCTGCAGAGGCCCTTCCCTGAAGTTTGCTGCCGCTGTGACTTCAGGACTGAAGGCTCAGGAATCAAGGATGCATATGAAGGCTACAATATGAATGTCAATATTGTCAATAGATTTCAGGGGGAGAAAGCAGAACAGCTCCAACTGGCTGCTGTGCCAGACAAGAAAATCGTAGACAGGTCTTCAATACCTGATTTCATTATATCTTTCTACTGGGGATAAAAGCTACATCCTTTACTAAAAGAAGAGAACAGCTTATGGGCAGTGATGGCCTGCTCCGTGGTTTTCTTTAATTTAACGGTTAAGGAAAGTGGGTGTATAGAAGACACCTACAACCTTTTACTTAAGGCCTTAAACCCACCTGCACACAGGCAGACATGAAGAGGAGGGAACCATTGGCCTTCTTGCTATTCTGGGCTGCATTCCAAAGAGCATGGCCAGTAGGGTACCTCCTGGATAGGAGGGTGATCCTCCCCTCTGCTCTGCCCTGGTGAGGCCACATCTGGAGCACTGTGTCCAGTTCTGGGCTTCCTAGTTCAAGAAAGACAGAGAACTGCTGGAGAGAGTCCAGCATGGGGATACAAAGATAATGGGGGCTGTGAGCATCTCCCTTACAAGGAAAGGCTGGGAGACCTCGGGCTGTTCAGCCCGGAGAAGAGAAGGCTGAGGGGATCTTATCAATGCTTATAAATATCTAAAGGGTGAGAGTCACATGGATGGGGCCGGGCTCTTTTCAATGATGCCCAGTGACAGACAAGGGGCAGCAGCCACAAACTCAAAATAGGAAGTTATGTATGAACATGAGGAAAAGCCTCCGTTGTGAGGGTGACAGAGCCCTGTGAAGTTGTGTCCTTCTCTGCAGATATTCAGAACCCTCCTGAATGCTCTCCTATATGACCCACTGCAGGGAACAGCTTTAGGAGATTGGACTCAATGATTCACAGAGGTCTCCTCCAACCCTTACAGTTCTGTGATTCTGTGATCCTGAGGGCAGAACCAGACCTCCTAGAGAAAACAGAAAGTTTTCCTTCAGGGAAGAAAGAAGTTGTGTGCATCCCTGCTGCCCCCCCCCAGCCGGCACCATAGGGCTCAGGGGATGCACAGACAGCCCTGGGTGCTGGGTATGCAAGCACTGACTCAGATGTCACAGAGCAAAGCCATCACTGCAAAGGCCACGGTGAGCAACTGTCAGATGATAAAAGATTCAGACACTGCTGACCGAGGCTGGTTTTAAGCTAGAAGGGAAAAGCTTTGTATCTGATTACCAACCCACCGCAGCAGTCACTTCCCTCCCCGGCTGCACTATTTTGACCTCGTTTCTGAAAATACACCATGAGCTATTCTCTCCTCTTAACAAGTCATTGTTGTGCTGGAAACTGGGTTGTTTTTGGTTGTTACAGCCAGACAATGCTGCAGGCTGCTCCTCGAAGCACAGGCAGCTCAGGACAAGACCAGTTCTATCCTGATCTCTGCATATACCCCATGTAGCCAGGACTCTCTCTCAGAAAGTCACTCATATTGAATATGCATCTGAAAGTGAACTGTGACAAGTTTTCAGGCATGTCTGCAAGAAGCAAGCTGCTCTGTATTACTCCAGTTTCCCAAGCACTGGTGACATGGTGTTTGATGCTGAGATCCAGCTGCTGGTACCCAGTGCAAAACCAGTCATGGTTTGATTGGAAGGGAACTCAAAGATCATCCAGTTCAAACCCCCTGCTACAGGCAAGGCTGCCAACTACTACCTGAGGCACCAGCTCAAGGCCCAGGGCCCCATCCAGCCTGGCCTTGAGCACCTCCAAGGATGGGGCACCCAAAGTCTCTGGGCAGCAGTGCCAATGCCTCACCACCCTCTCAGTGCAAAATTCCCCCTGATATCCAATCTCCCCTCTTTTAGTTTAAAACTGTTCTCCCTTGTCCTAACATTTTCTACACAAGTAAAAAGTTGATTTTCCTCCCATTTATAAGCTCTTCTCAAGTACTGGAAAGCCACAATGAAGTCTCCCAGATTCCAGCTTTACCAAAACCAGTTCAGAAGGAGAACTGCTGCCGAGTGCTTCCAGCCCAGAATCAGGGGACATTAGACTAGGAGACACTGTCCTTGCCAAGAGAACCACAGCCTTTGCTTTCCTGCACCTCTGCTTTTACTGACAGCTGATTATGATCCTGACACCTCCGGAAAAATCAAAGATGACACTGCAGAGATGGTGCGAACATCTGATCCTTTACTCCTACCAGACCAGGACTTTACATGTTAGCTGACACGCTTCAGGAAGTTCTGCACCATTCTCCTTTCAACACCCCAAGGGAGGACAGAGAGCACAGAACGGTACTTGTGACCCTCCAGGTGTTCCCTTGAGATCTGCAGGCTCTCATCACAACAGGGAGCCACAGCAGTTTACTTGCATCACTCATACCATCACACTGTGGTGGAAGATAGCTGGTATTAAGCATTCTTCTTGATGCAAAAGAACATAAAGCCCCATCCTGGAGTTCTGCTGGACCTGAACATGACGCAGGTAGGAACAGCTGAGCTGAGCTGGATGTGGGGCACAAGCTGAGCTCTAGCCCAGGCAGCTGATGCCCAGAGCACCACGTGGCTGGCACTGGCCCTGCTGGTGCCTGAGGTATTCACACCGTGTGTGGAGCCAAGTGTAGGATGTCTGACAGCATTTGCCTTTCACTGACCATCATGATGATGCAAAAGGACTCAGCCTGACGGCGCGGTGTGGGCTGTGCCAGGTTTGCTCACCCCATGGAACCCTGGAGCTTGGGTGTGAGCAATTTCCTAGCACAGCCTTCAAATATTACAGAGCTAACAGAAGCAAATGTAGCTGTTAGAGGAGCTCTGCTGTCCATGTAACTGTGGCAGCAGCATGAAGAGAGAGGGGAGTGGATGTGCCAGCACTGGCCAGGGGGCAGAGCAGAAGGAATGAGAGGTTGGGAGCTTCATCAAAAAGAGAATTATTTGTCTTGCACTGAGTGCATTGCTTCATCAGGGATAAACAAAACTGTAGTGAAATTATAGGGCTCTGACAAAGCTATTGAGTGCGACGGAAAATAACCAGAGCTGAGCAGAGGGCTGGGGCACAGCTGAGTGCTGCAGAAACTAAAAGGGTCGGAACCAGAATGAGGTCAGCCACTAAACAGCCAAGATAAACGTGCAGGCTGTGGAGGCCCTCACGGTTGTGCAGTTAGGAAATAGGTCCCTGACAGACAGCGTTGAGTCACTGTGTCACTGCGCTGAGCTCTGACTTTGCTTCCCCATGCCCTGTGTCCTCCCCTGCTGCTAGGCTCCCGGCCACCAAGCTCCATCCTGCAGAGTGAGCAACACAAGGACAGAAATCAGTCTGTGCAGGAGCAACAGTGTACTACCAACTGTATTTTAGAACAATTGATCCAGCATGTAAAAAATCCCAAAGGTGACACCCCAATTCCTCTGCTCAAAGCAACAAAAATCATGCTGTTTTCGTTCACATCAGTATATTCTTTTCTATGTCTTGCTGGAGTTTCGATGACATTTTGCTCTGGCTCTGTTTTCAATCCCGCTGAAGATAAATACATGCCAGCAGCAACAGTTGCTGCAGATCCAGTGTCAGAGTGTGACAGGCATGCGGATGGCTGCTGGAGGTGGGGGACGCATGCTGGGGACCTGTGATTCCCGGTCACATGCCAGAATGTGATCCAGTAAAACCTTTCCCTCGATCTCCTTCCTATCCTCTGAGCTGTCAACTTTCCCCCTAGCACCTGGAGCCATGTGGTTTGATTGGCACAGGGGGTTTCTCTTAATTAAATAAAGCCTAGACAGGAGAAATGTAGATTGAAAGCAGGGGAGCTATCTGACAGCAGGGTATATGAAGCCAAGAGTGCAGGAAACACCTTTGAATGTTTATTTACAGGCAGTTGCAGCCACTTGGACCCTCCTTTATTCATCTCTGGACTCTCCTGTAAAACTTTCAGGCGGATCCAAAAGCTTTTTAAAATCCAAGATCCCTCTTTGTCATCTGTCAAACCCTCATCCTGATGATCAGAGACCAAATTCAAGGTTAAATCTGGAAAGAATCACCCAAATGCACTGCAGAAGACAAATGTTTTTACACCAGCAGCAGAAATGAGCTCCTTCCAGGGAGCCAGCTGCTGTTCTATGGGGATTAACCACTGTACAGATCCCTTCCAAGTGGCAGTTTTCTTGTTCTGTGGAGAGTTATTGCCAATACAACCACCTTAAAGCACCCAGTAATGCATGTTTATACTGCTCTGCCTCTTAAAAGTGCTAATCCATTTGCTCAGAACAACAGGCATTTTTCAAGACTGAAGGAGTTGGTAGTGGAGGATTTCTAAAGCAACGCAGAGTCATGACTAGGCACTGAGAAGTTCTTCCTAGATGCATTCTCTGGCCACAGAACTACTTAAAATGTCACTTTAATGCAATAGGGTTATTTATACCTGTGGTGCACTGCGTATCAATTGATCAAATTGCAACTTAAGAAGGGTCTGAAGTGCTTGGAAGCACAGTATGTTTAATTAATAATGTAAAACAAAGCCCAGCAGAGGACAGACCTCAGCAGGGCAGTATACGGGGCTCTGCAGAAATGAGCATCCATTAGACTTACCTAAAGCAGCTCCTTCCCCTGAGAACCCAGGTGCAATCTATCCTTTGAGCCACACATTGTCCTTTGGAGTCAACCAGCATTAACATCAATTATGTAAAGCATAACCTGTAATAAGATGTAGGCAAAAATAGCAGCCTACCCATCCTGGCTTATCAAGCTGTGCCTTATGTAGTCTGACTCAGAGGCTGGGTATAAAATATAGTTTGTAACGTGCTCTGATTTGTTCCTGCATGGACTTATTTCTGCCTCTGTTCCAGCAGTATGTCTCTAGTGTGTAATGTGGCTAATGGTGGCTTTGTTCTGCTTTTTCTTAAAGGCAAGCAGGTCCAGAGGAGGCCATGAGGATGCTCAGAGAGCTGGAACACCTCTCCTATGGATACAGGTTGAGAGAGCTGTGGTTGTACAGATTGAAGAAAAGAAGGCTCTGAGGAGACCTGATGGTGGCCTTCCAGCACCCAAAGAGAAAAAAAGGAAAGCTGTGTAGGGACTCTTTATCAGGGAATGTAATTATAGGATAAAGAGTAATTGCTTTAAACTAAAAAGGGGTAGATGTAGGTAAATATAAAGAAGAAATTCTTTGTGATGAAGGAGGTGACGCCCCAGCACTGCTGCCCAGAGAGCTGTGGGTGCCCCAGTCCTGGAGGTGCTCAGGGCCAGGCTGGATGGGGCCCTGGGCAGCCTGAGCTGGTGGAGGTGTCCCTGCCCAGGGCAGGAGGGGAACTGGATGAGCTTTAAGGGTCCCTTCCAACCAAACCATTCTGTGATTCAGAGCTTTCTCACAAATCTGAGCCTCTCTCCACCTACTGTAATTTCATTCCCCTCGGATGTGAAGCAGGCTCTTTCCAGGATCACTGCAGCTCCCCAATAGCAGCCCAGCCCTCCAGTTCTCGTGCAGGAGCAGAGAGCTGCCCTGCTCAGCTCTGCAGCACATAGATTGAATTGTGTTGAAATGCCACAAAACCTTTCTTCCGTATATTGGCATCTGTAAGACATCCCCATGTCAGAAATGAAGCATTTTTTTCTGAGGCCCAAGCTGTTTCTATTTCCCCTTCCTGCAAGCCACCCCCAGGGGATTTTCATGGCTGGCCATCATGCAGCCCCAGCTGTGCTGCTGGTGGCCGCTGGGCCTGTCCCCACCTCCGTGTGTGGGTCTGGAACTTGCAGACGGGGACTTCTGTAATTTCCAAACTGAGCCATTGCCTTTGTCCAACAGCTCTCTAAAATTTCCCCCTGGGGATGCACACGAGGTCATCTATATGTAAACAAGCCAAGGCTGCCAGAGAGGCCTACATGAGCTGCTCCTGGGCTCCCCGTGTTCTCAGGGTGTTTTACACTCTGATCCAATTTTAACTTAAACAGCAATTCATGCCCTGGCATCCCACAGAGCTCTGCTCCCTTTCCTGTGTGCTGCACAGTGAAGAACAGCAGCAGCACGCCCAAAGCTATGAGTGTAGAGTCAAAATAAAGTGAGTATACAGCTAAGTTCTGCTCTAAATGCTTGCTTTTTCATTGATGCAACTCAGGTGAAAATTTGGGATTAAGTTAACAAAATTATATTGTAATTACACAGCTATTGGGAAGGGAAGAAGGGAAAGGGAAATGTTAGAGGAAAAATACCATTTGATGCTTTGCAAGAAGAGAATTAAATTCAGCTCCTGTAGGATTCTACATGGGAAACAAATGCAATGGCAATCCCAGGCAAATGTGAGTATGGAGACTTTTCTATCTCCATCCTAGGACAGCAAAACTCCCTTTGTGCCTCACAGGACATTACAGACCCCTTCCCCTGCCAGCCCTGTCAGGCTCATGTGGCAACAGGCCAGCACATACAGTGCATGCTCCCTTATGGGCACTTTCATCATCTCCAAATCCAGCACTGAGGCTCCTGCTACAGTAAGAAATAGCCACACTCTTCTGCCCAGGGTCTCTCTGCTGATTGCCACCTTCCATAGCTGGCTCGTTTGCTCCTCACGCTTGGATTTCAGTGTTAATCTCAATAAAAGGCTGTAGTGTCAGTAGGACAGATACTCTGTTTTGTTCCTATGGAAGGGTTTATGCAAAATAAAATATGAATGCTTAGAGCTGATGGAAGCGCTCACTGCTACAAATAGTCAGCATGTTATTCATGTGAGGAAGTGTTCACAGCATTTGAAAAGCCATACACAAAAATTCTAATGTGGTTTTAATATAGTGAAAACATGTTTTCTTTAATAATACACGATGCAGGGTCACTCATTGATAAGTACAATGGCTCACATCACCAGGTGGTGTAGATCTGGTGTATCACTGCTGATGTGTGTACAGCCTCATTGGTTCAGAGCAGTCAAGACCACAAAACTCAGCAGCACTGTGTTACCACTGAAAGCACCATTTCTTGAATACTTGATGGAATCATAGAGTCACAGAACGGCTTGGGTTGGAAGTGATCAAAGATCATCTAGTTCCAGCCCCTCACCATGGGCAGGGCTCCAACCCCTAGAACAAACACTGGATCAGGCTGTTCACATTGCATTACTACTCGTGCTACCAACACCTTCCTGGAAATGTCAGCACACCTTTGATTTTGGGCTCTAAGCTGTGTTCTGCCTCTTGCTTTGCAGAATCTGCATCGGTAAAATAACGCCCATGAGCTCCTGCACAGCTCCTCCTGCCATGAAATACCTGCAGCAGATGATGTTTACAGAATCGATCCCAGAAAGAATCAGATCTCCCTTGAGATGATGTGGAAGAGCAAACAGCAGATTTCTGAAAACCTCGCAGTGCATCGACCAAAACGTTACATTCAGTCTCAAATGAGTGAATCTTTAAATCATCATCCTCTATTAATGTACATCAGACAGTGACAGTTTAGATAAATTAAATTTGGGAAGATTGGAGGTAATGCCCAATATGGTGACGTTCTTGAAAAAGGAGATTCTTCATCTAGATTTAGTGCTCACCCAACACAGCCCTGCTAGACTCCTGTGCAACAGGGAGCTCTTATTCCATGAGTTTTGCCAGTTAGGTGAACAGAGAGCTTAAGGGAAGAACCGTGTTAGCACCTGCACCCAAATCCATACCATTAATTGATAGATATATCTCAAGGCTGACCTCTATCAACCTTACTGAGGATTCCCCATACCACTGAAAATTGTTGTGGCATCTTTGCAGGACTTTAGGAAATTGGCTGCAAACACCTGAAGGTGAATGCTTTTATCTGATTTAATCAAGATCACTCAGCAAGCTCTGGTCAAAGAACAAAATCTTCAGTCTTCATTTCCCCTCTCTCCCTGTAAGCAGTACACAGTAAGGCCCAGACCAGACAGGGGAATCCTAACAGTCTGAAACCAAGAGCACATCTGTAGCACAACCAAGAGAGTTGAGACCACAGCCACTGAGCCTGCCAGCACCTGGGGGCGGTTAGGCAGGTTTGAAGGCTCCCTGCCCCAGTGGTACCTGATTTAACTCAATTAAAGCCTACTCTGTACACCTGCTAGGCAGCTATGTACAATTACAGTGTTGGAAGCAGGCACACTGACACAATCTACCCGTTTTTTTTTCTGCGTGGCCACCCAAGTGAATTGAAATGTGCTGCTCTCTTCTCTGTGTTCAGCAATATCTGTCCTCACAGTGAAATTAGAGATTGTTCCACGTGTCTGGCTGCTTTTCCCAAACATGTAACGCAATGTCATATTCAAAGGGATGCAGTTCCCACAAGAATCCCACTGCCTGAATTTCTCTGCTCTTGCTCACTTCTTTCCCTGCTGACACCGACGAAAACCAGTACAGAGAAGCAGGCTTTCACAGTCTGCTTCTTCTCGGCATTAAGCAAGACTGTTTACCTGTTTCCCAAACACAAGCCTGCTGGTTTTCCCCTTTGCTTCTGTGGCCTCAGAAAAAGAAAGAGCTTTAAAGTGGGAAAACTCCCCACAAAATTAACGTGGGAGAAACCACTGCAGAACCAGAGCCAGCTTTTGTGCCCTGGTGTTTGGACTCCAAGTTGCCCCTTTAACTGTGAAATACTCAAAGAACTGTGGGCTCATCTCTCCAGGATGGGCTGGACATGAAATCACGAGGGGTAGGTGAGCTTTTGCTGAAATTTCCTTCCTAGACAAATGTCCTTGTTGGCTAGATGAGTAGGGATGGTCTCTATGACTTAGCATTCAAAAGAGGATAAACAAGGGTGTGAGCTCATCATGGTGTTAGCAATCATTCCCATTTGAAGGGAACCCTCGTTGTTTTTCTGCCTTATCTTTCTCAATAACCCTAATGACAGCATTCTTCCACTCTGCTTCTCAAAAACTCCTCTTGATATAAAAAAGATGCCATATTAATAGCTATTACCAATGAGCTTTTAAGAGCAAGGAGGAGAGCTGGCTGAAGTTCTGCCTGGCCTCCATGAGGTGGTCCAGGTACTCCTCCTGGCCTCGTGGGGGGCAGCAGCCTCTGAGTGCCCCAGCAGCTTCTCAAAGGCTTCAGATCCCTCACAGAGTCTGTGGGATGTGGTTATTCACTGCTTGGGAAAATATTGAGCTCTCCAGTCCTTCCATATAGCCTCAGACAAGGTGTTACCTAAAGTTAGCCCTATGAAGCCCACAGCGCAACATGTCTGGGTGAGCAACTAGAACATCCAGATCATAGGGACATAGAATATCCCATGTTGGAAAGGACTCACAAAGAACACTGAGTCTGAAACTGGCAGGCTTGGAGTCATGGCCACTTCCTTGGGGAGCCCATTCCAGCAGCTTCAGTCATTTCAAAATGATGGTATATCTCTCCTCTGAAACAATCTAGGATGAACAGCTCAAGATGGGTCACAGTGTGAGGTGTATTGCAAAGCTGAACCCAAATAGCCTTGTTGGCAGACAAAAATAATCTGAATGAAATACGTGAATCTCCTGATATTCTGTTTGATGCTGTGGAAGTCATCATTTGAAACACGGCCCTATTCAGAACAGATAAAGCCAAGATGATTACTTATAAAAGAAGATGCTTATGAAGCAAGTAGTAAATTAAAAAATAAAAGGAATTCATTACCAAAGTATCACCGCAAGTAACTGAGCCACTGTTCAGCAGGAAGTCAGCCTTTGTCCCTCTACCTGTCATGAAACTATTTAAATTGGAGTAAAATATGCAAAACCCTCTGCAAATGCAGGTGGCCACGTGAAGTGTGTGCTGATGGGAGTCGTGTGGGTGGGGATAACTGAGCACAAAATGCTGCCTGTGGGTATGCAAACTGAAAACTGACACACGGCTGCGAGTGTCCTAGGGCAAACCAGCCCCTGTGTTACGTGTCTGTAAACCAAGCAGAAGCCGTGGCTTGTTCCTCGTGCATCTTAGCAGGGCAGGTGAACCAAGTGCAAATGTGCACAACAAAAGTAGATCAGCAATGCTGATGTAAGTAGAAGCATTTGTTCCGTATAAACCACACTGTCCAGCATGAGCCAGCCTGCAGTTACCATCCTCTCCACTTCAGCAGAGAAGTGCAGTTTGCAATAGCAGGTCTTGGGGTGAGCTTTTGGCAAGGAAATCAAATTTCACTTCTACTTCAATACTGACTCTTTAGAATGCTACAGTAAAATCTCCAAATTGAAATACTTAGGCAAAAGTTGTTCTGGGTAAGTAATGCTAAGAACATTACAGGCACATCCAATTAGTCTTCTTTAATCAGGGCTTTTTTTTAACTCCTGCTACAGTGTCCCAGAACATCCCCTTGTTACCCTCTCACTCCATGGAAAAAATGACTGTTTTGTGCTCCTTGTCCTTGCTGGTAGAATCATAAAATAAAGTCACAGAATCATAGAATCATTAAGGTTGGAAAAGACCACAAAGATCACCAAGTCCAACCAGCAACCAACCCATCCTCACCATGCGCACTGACCACATCTCACAGTGCCACATCTGGAACACCTCCAGGAACGGTGACTGCACCACCTCCCTGGGCAGCCTGTGCCACTGCATTAACACTTCAGAAGAAGAAATTCTTCCTAATATCCGCTCTGAACCTCCGCTGATGCAACTTGAGGCCATTCCCTTTTGTCCTATCACTGATACCTGGGAGCAGAGGCCGACCTGCACCTCAACACAACCTCCTTTCAGGCAGTTGTAGAGAGCAGTGAGGTGTCCCCGAGCCTCCTTTTCTCCAAGCTGAACCACCCCAGTTCCCTCAGCCTCTCCCCATAAGACTTGCCCTTGCTGGCAGCAGCTTACTTCACTACCACTGCGAGCCCAAATTCACCAGAGTTGATTTCTTCCCTGTGAATGGGTGCAGAAAGAAAATAAGAAGCAGCAAACCTCCTGACTTCAGCAGAAGCCCTGCAGGGGCTGAGCAGCCATCCCCCCCATTACAGCCCCAGTGCAAGCAGAGCTGCTCCCAGCCACAGAGCAGCCTCAAGGCATCTCAGAGCCTTGCCAGAAACTCCTTCATGTGAACAGGAGTCAGCTGGGGTGAAACACAATCCAGCAGTGCAGCCAAGACAGCCCCAATTTGTATCTGCTACAGTAACTCCTCTTCTTGTAACAACTCATTTTCCCGCACAGCCTCTCACAGCAGCTTTTAAAACCACGTCAGTCACATTTCTTTTGTCAAGCCTATGCAGAAGGTTCAAAAGAGGTCTTTGGAGACTGAGGGCATGAAGGGAAGCAGGGAATCATCCTATCGTTTCCCTGCAAATAATACATTTTAATATAATTCAGCTATTTCATTCTCAAATCCTTCAGAACACCAGAGCGCACACAGAGCTGGCACCCGTTCCTGCATCAGCGCGTTGCTGCGTTTCTCATCTCATCGTTCTGGTTAACAAGAAGGCATTTCCTCGGTGTCTTTGAGAAGGATATTACTGCAAAGTACATAATCAGCTTCCCCTGCATCTTCTTGTCCCTTTGCTGGTACATAATGGAATAAATCCAGGATTTCCATGAGTTCCCATTTCCTATCTGCCAGCCAGTGTCCTGTTCTTGCCTCCCCCTGTGTGCTCCTCAGACCCTAACACTCAGGGGGTTAAGCTCTTGTGTCTTAGATCCCTCTCTTCCAGCTGCCAGCTCAGCCTAGAGGAACTCCGGAACCTCAGAGCATGCAGGGCTCAGCTGGGGTAGGTTTGTGCTGTGTGAGCAGCCTGAATTTTAGAAGTGTTCTCTTCCCACAGGCATGAAGATGTGGGTGCCACCCATGGCTGTGAGTAAATTCAGGATCAGGTGTTGCAGAACTTGTCCTGCTCATCACTTCCAACCTCACTTGTATCTGATCTGCACATCACATCTCCCTTCTGCATCATCAGCCTCTTGCTTTCTCTCCTTGCACCTTGACAACTCTAGTCAGAATATGGGGAGATCAGAGTGAAGGAGGGCTTTGACAGAGGACACAGAGGCTGTGCATTCTCACAGAAGAATAACTAGGCAGCAGACAGGTTGCCAATTAGGGAGTTAATAACAATTTAGGATATTTGAGGCAGGGTGGGGATCACAAAGCAAGGCTCCCCAAAGTCACGTGTGTCATGGTTCTATGACCCTAACTTTGTTCCTAACCTACCACAACAAAACCGCGACCCTGAAAGAGTGAGGACAACGCCTGAGATATGGCAGAAACTCACTCACCTTTTAACAGCCCCATATGGCCAGTGCGTAAAGCCAGTGGAGAATGGAGGCTGACGGTGGACTACCGTGGCCTGAATGAAGTCACACCCCCACTGAGTGCTGCTGTGCCGGACATGTTAGAACTCCAATATGAACTGAAGTCAAAAGCGGCCAAATGGTATGCCACCATTGACATTGCTAATGCCTTCTTTTCCATTCCTTTGGCCAAAGAATGTAAGCCACAGTTTGCTTTTACCTGGAGGGGCGTTCAGTATACCTGGAACCGTTTGCCCCAGGGGTGGAAACACAGCCCAACCATTTGCCATGGGTTGATCCAAACTGTACTGGAACAGGGCAGTGCTCCTGAGCACCTGCAGTACATTGATGACATCATTGTGTGGGGCGATACAGCAGAAGAAGCCTTCATAAAAGGAGAGCGAATAATCCAAATTCTTCTGAGTGCTGGTTTTGCTATTAAGCGAAGCAAAGTGAAAGGACCTGCCCAGGAGATTCAGTTCCTAGGCATAAAGTGGCAAGATGGCCGTCGTCACATCCCGACAGATGTGATCGACAAAATCACTGCTATGTCTCCACCCACTAGCAAAAGAGAGACACAATCTTTTCTGGGTGCAGTGGGTTTTTGGAGAATGCATGTTCCAAACTACAGCCTCATTGTAAGCCCCCTTTATTATGTGACGCGAATGAGAAATGAGTTTACATGGGGCCCTGAGCAGCAGCAGGCTTTTGAACAGATTAAACAGGAGATAGCCCGTGCTGTGGCCCTGGGGCCAGTACGGACGGGACAGGGTATAAAGAACATCCTCTACACTGCTGCTGGAGAGAACGGTCCCACTTGGAGTTTGTGGCAAAGAGCATCAGGAGAGACCCGAGGCCGACCCCTGGGATTCTGGAGTCGGGCGTACAGGGGGTCGGAAGAGGGCTACACTCCAACTGAGAAGGAGATCTTAGCCGCGTATGAGGGGGTTCGGGCTGCTTCTGAAGTAGTCGGTACTGAAACACAGCTCCTTCTGGCACCTCGACTGCCAGTGCTGAACTGGATGTTTAAAGGAAAGGTTCCCTCCACCCATCGTGCCACTGATGCCACTTGGAGTAAGTGGATTGCACTGATTACACAACGAGCACGGATGGGGAACCTCAGCCGTCCAGGAATCCTAGAGGTCATCATGGACTGGCCTGAAGGTAAAAAGTTTGGAACACCACCAGGAGAAGAAGTAGCTCGTGCTAAAGAGGCCCCACCATACAATGAACTACCAGAGGATGAAAAGAAATATGCCCTGTTCACAGATGGATCGTGTCGTATTGTGGGGAAGCATCGCAGATGGAAATCTGCTGTGTGGAGCCCCACACGACAAGTTGCAGAGGCCACTGAAGGGAAAGGCGAATCAAGCCAATTTGCAGAGGTAAAGGCCGTCCAGCTGGCCTTAGATGTCGCTGAACGGGAGAGGTGGCCAATGCTCTATCTCTACACTGACTCATGGATGGTGGCAAATGCCTTATGGGGGTGGTTACAGCAATGGGAGCAAAATAACTGGCAAAGAAGGGGTAAACCTATTTGGGCTGCTGAACTGTGGAAAGACATTGCTGCCCGAACAAAGAATATGGTTGTGAAGGTGCGCCATGTAGATGCTCATGTGCCCAAGAGTCGGGCTACTGAAGAACAGCAAAACAACCATCAGGTAGACCGAGCTGCCAAAATTGAGGTGGCTCAAATAGACCTGGACTGGCAGAACAAGGGTGAATTATTTCTAGCTCGATGGGCCCATGAGGCCTCAGGTCATCAAGGGAGAGATGCAACATACAAATGGGCTAGAGACCGAGGGGTGGACTTAACTATGGATGCCATTGCACAGGTTATTCATAACTGTGAAACATGTGCCATCATCAAACAAGCCAGGAGGATGAAACCTCTCTGGGAGGAAGGGCGATGGCAAAAGTACAAATATGGGGAGGCATGGCAGGTTGATTATATCACCTTGCCACGATCTCGCAATGGTAAGCATTATGTGCTTACTATGGTGGAGGCAACCACTGGGTGGCTCGAAACATATGCAGTACCCCATGCTACCGCCCGAAACACCATACTGGGTCTCGAGAAACAAGTCCTGTGGCGACATGGCACCCCGGAAAGGATTGAGTCAGATAATGGGACTCATTTCAAAAATTCTCTTGTAAATACTTGGGCCAAAGATCATGGCATTGAGTGGATTTACCATATTCCCTATCATGCACCAGCCTCTGGCAAAATTGAACGATACAATGGGTTGTTAAAAACGATGCTAAAAGCACTGGGTGGCGGAACATTTAAGCACTGGGAGAAGCATTTGGCAGAAGCTACCTGGTTAGTCAATACCAGAGGGTCTGTCAATCGTGATGGTCCTAACCAATCCAGTTCCCTACATACCATAGAGGGAGATAAAGTCCCTGTTGTACATGTAAAGAACACGTTAGGAAAAGCGGTTTGGGTTCTTCCAGCTTCTGGAAAGGGCAAACCTCTCTGTGGTACAGTTTTTGCCCAGGGACCAGGATCCACTTGGTGGGTAATGCAGAAGAATGGGGATGTCCAATGTGTACCACAAGGAAACTTGATGCCGGGGGAGCGCAGTTAGTAATTCTATGTATATATGTATATCCATGTGTGTGTAATGCATTTTAATCATTTTTTGTTTGTTTGTATATATACATGTGTATATATTTTAAGCATGATGTAACGATGTAGAATAAGGGGTGGAATGTCATGGTTCTATGTTTTTGCTTTGTTTTTTTATGGTTTCAGTATTCCACATCAAAACATCATGTAGTGTACGGGGCATTAAAGTGTCACTGCCCCAATCCCAGGTACCTATCCCTGTACATTACAGCAGTCACGGGATCTGATCCTTCCGGGTGGAGGGGGGCGCTCTCTTGCTGCCTGGCAGTGGGTGCTGGAGGGTGCTTTCCTAGCCGTTCCAAGCTTTTCAGGTTTGAATCGGTCCCGGGAACTCTCTCTCTCATCTTGTCTGATTAATTAATCTCAATTTCAATTAAATTGTATTATACTGTGTTATTTTGTATTCCAATATTATAGTAAAATAAGTTTTCCTCCATAGATTGTTGGCGCTGCTCTTTTCCTCCCTTCCTTCCTTCCCATTTTTTGTGGGACTGGGGTGGGGGGGGAGGGCAGAGGCCTGTCGCCCCTGTCACGGACATAGATTGATCTGGTCAACTCCGTGACAACGTGGAATTGATTGATAACAAAAACAAAACCCAACTCATTTGTACATACAAGAGTTCTTTTCCTCAGCTAGAGGAATGCAAATGCTATGCAGTCATTACATTGTCTCACACGGTTTGGCTGATTATCACACCTCTAATTCCAGTTCACACACTCCACATGGCACTTTCTTATTATGGATGTGCTGCTGACATGTGCAAAGGCTGATTAGATAGTGAGACAAAAGCCAAGGAAATAATAAGGACACAACTCCGCTTTTTAGAGATTGACTTTACCGGGGCACTTGTGTGCGCAGCTGAACTTGTCTTCAGAGCTTGATCTCTGCCCTTTCTGAGCAAAAATGTTTCAGCTACTGAGTGAAATCTTCCAGATAGATACAACACATCACAGTACTTCCCAGGTTTATCATTCTTCCATCTGCCAGATAGCCAACTATTCCTCACTATCTTTATTACAGCCCTTACAAAGCTGCCTTCCTAATCCTATCAGTGGATGAGCAATGCTTTTGCCTTTATATGCTTATCTCACCCTGCACATGTACCCATTCTTTGTAGTCAGATCAGGAAAAACTACCCCGTGAAGACCAAGCACACAGTTTTTCAAGTGAGCAGCCACCTGGGTGGCCAAGACAAGTCTTCTGGTTATGTGCCACAGTGGACAGTCTACATAGGATGGGCCTTGTCCTGCTCAGTTGTGGGCTCTGCCCAAAGGAACCTTCATAACACAGAGATCCAGAAAGACTCCAGGCCATGCACTGCAATGGGTAACCATGGGTTTTTGTAGGATCAGCCTCAAAGTGGAATCCACAGAACTACAAAAGATGCAGAAAAGGCTGACAAGGTATATGAAAGTATGGGGTTACTTTTCAGATTAGGAAAGATGAGTGGAGGAATCAGGATTGGAATAAAGATGGCAGACAGGGAAGGGCACATAGGAGGAAAATGGCATATGGGAGGTTCATAAAAAAGGAAAGGGAATATTCCTGATGTGTCACGTTCTTCACCTGCAGAACATTATATGTACTACAAGTTTGGTTTTGAAAAGCAATTGCACATGGTCATGGAAGAAAAACTCATCAGGGCTGCAAAACACCAGCTCTAGCTCAGGACTTGAGCCACAAAGTGCAGGAGGCTGGGAAAGTGTGTCAAGAAAGCACCTCATATTCCTGTCCTGCTCTCATACTCCTCCATGTATTTGTGTTACAAAAAGAGACCCCCCCCTGCCCACAAATCCATAGTAAACACAAAAATGGAGGAGGCTCAGGATGCTGTTTTCAGAAGCACGAAGGGTCAAGTCCAAACCTACGTGGCCTGTTTATTGCAAGGTATTGCAACACCAGAGATGGGATCTAACCTGCTGGATGCCTGACTCTTACCAGGAAAGAAGGCGAAGAAACAAGCTCGAATTGCACTGCTTGCAGTGCTGTGCAGATGTATCCTCTCTGCAGAACATGCCTGGGAAGCAAGGAGAATCAGAAGCCCCATTACAGGGCAGCTGGGAGGCTGGAGCTGTTGGCATTAGATGCTAGCTGACTTAAAGTTTGCTCCTGTAGAGTTATCCTGCGCAGCAGTGGCTGCCATAGAGAGGCTTTCATGTCCCTTTTGCCTCCCAGGTCACAGCACCGCAAAGCCACCCCAGCAGATCTTCAGCAGCAAGGGGACTCCAGCTACTCTCCATCCCTGCATGGGGAATAAGCCTCCAATGCTGTGATTTCTTGTGTCCAGTTTTCCTCTTGCTCAGGGGGACTTTCCCTTCCATGCACACAGCCTCACAGGTCTCAGCTTTCAGCCGAGACCCATCCTCAGCTCCCTCCAATGGAGAGGCAGCATCCCTTGAGCTCCCAGGCAGTGCAGTAATTAAATTTTAATGAGCTGCTCACTCGTGTTCTTTGCAGCAGGCTTTCATTTCAGCTGGCAGCTCACAACTGTAGCCCAGGCATTTCTCTGCAGTCTCCTCAATCAGGAATGGTTTTGTCATTCTTGAGCATGACAGGGTTTCTGCGTTAGCCTCCATGTCTCAAGTTTAGTCTTGCTGCTGGGATTTCTTGCAGGGAGTTTGGTGCTTTGCTTCGTGCTTTTTACAGAAGCTTCCAGTGCTTATTTGGGGGAAAATCTGTAATGATTTACACTGCGGTCCTGTTTTACAACCCTTTGGTTTTGGGTTCACATGGATTCCATGCAGCCTCCAGGCACTAGTTTTCACATTGCTGCTGCCAGGAAGGATCTCCATAAAGCTTTAAAGAAGGATCTGGCTGATAGAAGGGAAAATCTGGTATCCTTTAGGAAGGAAGGAAACAAGCCCAAATCTGACAGCTAACCTCAGTTCATGTTCCTTGGAGACTTGGCCAGCTTGGGATGCACAGGTCCTTGAGGCAATGTGTGCACTGACCAGGATCCATTTGCTCTCACCTCCTTCAGCCGGACAAGGGGGATGCTCTGGGGATGCTCACTGTCCCCAGACAGTGGTGACAACAGGCACAGGGCAGCCTGTGAGCTTCACATTGCCAGTAAAATCAATAAATAATTTTACTCTGTTCTAAAGAATTACATTTCTATTTTCACACCTCTGTGCCTTCTGTTTGGGAATGCACTGAGTTTCTACTCACTTCACAGTGCCATTTCTTCATAGCCCCAAAACTGATTAAGAAGAGCACCCAGTGAAGAGATGTAGAATAGGGTAGAAATCCCCAGATGGTGTAAAAGCAGTGAATGTCCAGAATATGTCATAATAAATAATCTGACCTTTTTCCTTGCAATATGCATCAAGATTGAAGAGAATTGAGGACTGAGATTAGTACCCCCTCTCACCAGCATCCCTTTGCACAGGTGTTCCCTTGAGATGCTCTGTGCTACCATAGCAGACTGCTTATCTCAGTGCTAGGTGAAGATGAAGATGATAACAAACGCAATAAAAAAATATGAAATAAAAACAGTGCTCACAGAGCAGAGGGTAGGGGCAGCCTACAGATATCATATATCAGCCATGCTGACAAACCATCAGCCCAAACGGGTCATTAAAACAATCTGGCCTCTTATCAGGAGCAAACTCTCTCTGACAGTGCTGAACACCATGCTGGCTGCAGCCACCTCTGACAGCTCAGCTGAGTGCCACACACACTGGGTGGGATTTGTGAGCTGAGTAGATGCTGTTCTTCTCCCACCAAAGGCATTTTCAGTTGGTTCTGCGGCCCTTTGAGTGTGGAACAGGTCCCAAAACTCAGCTCCCACCAACTTCAACATGAAACAGCAGCCACTTTGGTTACTCGGAAGAAGAGATCTTTCATCCCCCTAAGCAGCACCCCTGTGTGCTTAGTGGCAATGGCAAACACTTCCCTCTGATAAAAATGCAATGCATGCCCTCTGCTAACGCCTCAAATTCTCTGATGCTGTGGAATGCCTGAATTAAATAGATTCCTCTCAGATATTTGCTTTACACAATAGATTATTTATAAGTAGTTTCAAATGCTCCATCCTTCCATTAATCGTTGGCTGTGCAGCTTCTGATATCACTGTCCCTTCTGACTTCCTTTGGTTTTCTCTACTGGAGACCAAAGCTATCTATTTTTAGTGTCATGGCAGGTTATGTGAGGAGCTGCTGTAGTGACAGGTTGCTAATACAGATGCAGTCCTGTTGTGGTTCCTCCAACTGATCAGTGGGGATGTCACCCCACGGGGCACTGCTCAGCTCAGGACTGCCTTAAGGATGTCCTGGACTCAACAGGCCATGCTTCATTTGTATCAACCATCCAGAAGGTAGCTTTTAATACTAGGTGCCATCTGCTTGAAACGCAATCATAGAATCATAGAATCATCACAGAATTGCTTGGGTTGGAAGGGACCTCACGGGTTATCAAGTTCCAACCCCCTGCCACAGGCAGGGCCACCAACCTCCAGATCTGGTACTAGAGCAGGCTGCCCAGGGCCCCATCAACCTGACCTTGAACACCTCCAGGGATGGAGCATCCACAACCTCTCTGAGCAGCCTGTTCCAGCACCTCATCACTCTCTCTGTGAAGAACAGATCTCACTCCTCACTGAAGCCCTGACACATGGGTAGAACAGACCTATGGGGCCCCTCCTCCAAGCTCCCCCTCCAAGCAGGCCTGTTACCAACTAGGAGTGAGTCAGCCATGGCTTCCTTGAGCTGATGCTACTATTGCAGCAAGAATCTTTCCTCTGCAAAGCTTTCATCTGCTTCATTTCTCCAGTTGTTGCATGCTCATTTCTCCATTGTATGAAATCCTTCAGTTGGTTTCTTGTCCTATTCTTTCTTGTTCAACATCTCTAATACACTATGGAGTAATTTTGAAGAGAGTTTATATTTTGTGTAGGATAAATAAAACTATACAAAAGCACTGAAATGGAACTGAACTATGCAACTAACCAGAAATCCACTAGATTCTACTCCTATAGACTATAGTCTATGGACATCATTCACTGCAGATGTCTCTTAGCTCCTCACCAGTCTGTGCATATACGTCCACTGATGTTCTCTGAAGGGAAACCCACTCCAGCTGCTCTCTGCTCTGAAATGTGTCCTCTTACTCCAACTGGATGCCAGAGGACAGACATCTCTTGAGGTTTGAATGCTGCTGGAGTTCAAGAAGCATTTGGACAACACTCTCAGACATAGGGTTTGAGTTTTGGGTGCTCCTGCTTGGAGCCAGGAGCTGGTCTTGGTGGTCCTTATTGTTCCCTTCCAACTTGGGATATTCTATGGTTCTGTGATTCATTACATCTTCCTCCCACTGCCTGTGATGCTCCAAGCCACAACAGCGTGATGCCAGCAGAAAGCAGCAGAGACCTCACATGTCCTCCACTCCTCCCAGCAACATCACCAGAGAGGCAGGACTTGTCCCGGGAGTCCCTTATGCTTCATGATGGATCTTGTATGGACTGAAATAAAGCCACAGGGCCAGACGGGCAGCGTCTGTTGAACAATCCAGCTACTGTAGTTCTGAGCGTTTCAAAAGGCCCCTTGTTCCCCTGCTGAGAACACAGCCTGGGGAAACAGCTGTTTTCCGATGCCTGGAACAAACTCTGAAGAATCAACAGGATGTTGTTAGTTAATATCAGCTAATCCTATCATCTCTCTTCAAGTTAAGTCACCCTAACTTTATCCAAGGAGGAGCAGAGAAAGGACAAGCTAAGAAGGGAACTCCTCAGTGCCAGTGTGCTGGGCTGTGTTCCTGAGCCAAGCACGGCTGCGTGACCTTTCCAGCCCAGCCAATTCCTGCCACCTGCACAAAGATTGCTCCTGGAGCAGTGTCTTGCTCTCAAGACCTAAGCCTTCACCTTTCAGCATGAATCTGACATGACATGAAATGACAATAAAACAGCTCCAACAATTTTGTGGTGTTAAATCACACCTCTCAGGGCATCTCTGAGTCCTTGAGCTGCTTTTAGGTTGGACAAGAATAAAGTTGAAAGTGGAGAACAGCCAAATCCCAGCAATTCCAGGGACCTGCTGATCCCATAAGCCCAGCAAACAAACTGCCTTAGCAGCATCTTTTAAATTGCACTCCTGCAACTGTAATTGCAGCAGAAGTCAGTCTAGGATAACAGCTTCTCGTGTAGTTATTCTTCTGAGAGTCAGAGCCATGAATAGCAAAGTAAAAGTAGGCAGAGGCAAAAGAGCACCATAGTTCTCCCAATGGAGGCAGAAAGGATGAGAGTGCAATTTTGATCATGTGTGGAAATCAGTAACTGCTGTGCATTCTCCTTCTCTGGAGATATTCAAGATCTGTCTGGACGCCTACCTGTGCAAACTACAGCAGGGAATCTGCTTCAGTGGGGGCTGGACTTGATCTCTTGAGGTCCTCTCCAAGCCCTGCAATTCTGTGATTCTGTGATTTGGGGATGTAAATAGAGCTCCTGCCCCATTTGGCATGCAGACACTTCAGGCTGCATTTGCTAAGCTGTGACATCATACATGCAAGTTCTATTTGCATTATTTTCTTTTCTCATAAAAATAAGATAAATTATTATATTGCAAAGTAATTAAGATGGTTTTCCAGACTCATGTACCTATAGATATCATCTGCTTTCAGCAAGGGTTAATGTTGCATCTGCTCTCACTCACAGTCAGTACCAGGCTGCCTTCTATCTCAATTTCTCCTCTTCCACCTCAGTGAATCTCCTTTCCTCTCACACTTGCATTCTGCAGTTCTACGCAGCATTAATCCCAACCTTTGCTGTTAATTTCTCTCCTTCAGAGAGAATGATGCCATTTGAATTGCAGCAGAATTAAAATATACCTAAGACAGGAAAGAAACAAAGTATGTATGGATCTGTGTGTGGGAGACAAAGCCCTGCACCAATAAGGACCACAGCCACAGATACTCCCAAAACAGGAGCTCTCTGCCAAAACCAGCTACAGATTTTAAGCCAGGCTGCCCAAAGGGAGCTTGGCTCCGCTGGTCTTGCAGACACAAATGCTTCAGAATGAGTATTTACAGAAAGCAGCAGCACAGAGACTGTAGGGGGGCAGAAACTGGTATTAAAAATAAGGTCTCAGGCATTTCACCACGCTTTGTCACTGCTTTTCTTCTTCCTGACAATCAACCACAGAAATTTCACAGCTTCCACATCCTGGAGCTCTCTGCAGTACAAGATTAATCGGCACTGATCAGCCAGGGCTGCACATTATCTAAAATCCCTGTCAGCTCAACAGAGCATGAAAACCAGGAGAGAAAATCATTAACAAAGCAAAGCAGTCTCAGTTTCTCATGCCTGATGGTTTTAGCTGCTTCTAAAGAGAAGCACGATTTTAGGTTTTTATCCAGTTCTTTTACAGCACTGCTGAGTGGCCGAGGAAATGGGCCCAAGCTGCACCAAGGGTGGTTTGGATTGGATATTGGGAAGAATTTCTTCATGGAGAGGGTGGGCAGGCATTCAGCAAGGGTTAATGTCGCATCTGCTCTCATTCACAGTCAGTACCAGGGAGGTGGTGGAGTCTCCATCGGTGGAGGTATTTGAAAGATGCATGGATGTGGCACTAGGGACCACGGTTTAGTGATGGGATCAGATAGGTCAGGTTCATGACTGGACTTGGTGATCTTGATGGCCTTTTCCAACCTAAATGATTCTGTGATTTCGGACCTAGAGGAGAAGACATTTCCACATGGGCTGAGCCTCAGAGCTGCTTTAAAGTTGTTCTAACCCACAGCAACTTGGGGATGCGCTCCAGCCCTTCTCACTGAGACAGACAGAGCGGGGTAGCAGGGATGCACATTTGCACTTGTATGTATGGGGCCTGAGACTGATTTCAGCAAGTTAACACTTAATTTAGCTCTAATTTGGACCCAAATACCTGTCCAGCACACATGATAGGAAAGGAGCCCTGTGCCTCAAGCCTTGGCACAGGCTCAGTGGGCCTCATCTCCATCTTCTACAGTGCAAATCTACACATCTTGAGAGAGGCAAGGCGCAGGCTGAGCAGCTCCTGGGCAGCTCAGTGAGGCCAAAAGCATCCAAAGGGAGTTTGAGGCACAACACCATTGCATGTAGCAGCTCTGGCGTCACTGCAGCTGCCTGTGAGGCGAAGGGGTTTCCGTGATGGACACAAGGAAGAAATGCTTTCAACACTGCACCTTTTGCATGTGTTATTCAATCTGTTGTGGAATGGATGGTGTCCTTTAAAGGGCAGAGCAATGAGCCTCACTGGGGTCAGAAAACTCTCCCCTTCAGAAATGCCAGGGAGCCTATCCATTACAGCACACCGCCCTGCAGCAGCCAACAGCCATCCTGCCCTACAGACAACAGTGGGGAGGAGGAAATTCTGCTGGGTCTGCTACAGTCCCCTGAAAAGCTGCTCAGAAAGCATTCTGCAAGGTGTAATAGCAGCAAGCTACATATTAAAACTAGTAAATAACACAAAGCTTTTCTTTGTGACATTTTCCTGCAAATAATTAAGGCCATTTGGGGTAAAAAACATTAATCATTTGTAAGTGTTAACCTGGTTCCCAAAAAGGAGTCCAGACCCTGTGGGGTTTCCATTTGCGAACACGGGGGGCAGAGCTGACCAGGCCTCACTGTGCAAGAGCAGTGAGGATGAGTAGTGCAAATGGTGTGCAGTGAACATTATGCCTTCCACCTATTTTTTTAGA
Source organism: Tetrao urogallus (assembly GCF_951394365.1). Lineage (NCBI taxonomy): Eukaryota > Metazoa > Chordata > Aves > Galliformes > Phasianidae > Tetrao > Tetrao urogallus. Next base: position 45,152,709 of record NC_136820.1, on the reverse strand, counting down.
GCTGTCACAGACATTGCAGTTTCACACAGACAGCGTTCTTGGGACAGGATGGACTATTGTCTATGGAGGAGGAGAAGCAACAGGTTTTGACTGCAGGAAGCAGACCTGCAGCTGTGACCATTGCTCCTTGCAGGGAATCCTTTTGCAGATGGCTATTCCTATCCCAGTGGTGAAACACGAGAAGAAGGGAAGCTCAAGGTGCCAACAGAAACCCTCAAGTTGCTTTAGGTCAACACAGAACAAGACACAGTATACCTTAGATTTAAAAATTTAGTTGCTCAAAACAGGAGAAAAAGAGAAGCATTTAGTAGGACATCTTACATACATCATGGTTAGCCATTAGATAAATCACAAAACATCAAATGATAGAAAAACCAGCTCTCTGGGTGGGCAGCCACTCCAACCATCAATACTATCTCCTAGTCACTACATCTGTATGCACCTCTCTACACCACCCATACGGTCCAGCACTGGTTGCTGGATTTAGTGTAGTGACTCCAGAGTGACTCAGGAGCCTTGCAGACTTGCTGAATGAGTCTGTCTCTCTAATCTCTGCCTGGTGCTGCTGACACTGTAACTCATTTTTAAACCTCTTGTTCACAGGGCAGAAACTTTCAAGCAGAACTCATGGTCTTCGGGGAACCACAGCGCCGTGAATCAGCTACCATTAATCAATATAGGAAATACATTGAACATCACCATTTCTCCACTGCCCTTTACTAATCCAGATCCTGTTGTGTCCCAGCAAAAGTATGATGTTCCCCAGCTCAGCCCCTGCACTGCAGTTACCTCTCCGTGCCCAGGAAAAGTTTTTGATTCATGGAAGTGCATCTCAAACACAAGTACACAGCAGACGGTGATATCAGAAAGATACGTTTTTAAACAAGTAACTTATTTATAAGTTATTTAAAATAAGATAAACTTATTTTAAACAAGTAACTTAGATTGATATGCATTTCTTTTTTACTTAAAATCCATCTTTGAATGTACAGTGTTGGCCCTAACTCAGCAGTTAGTCACTGTTTTCCAGTGAAAAGCACATTATTCACAGTCTCTTTTGAATGGATTTTGTAAGGTTTGCTGTAAAGCTGTCGTATTGGTCTTTTCCTATAGGTAAATTCTGTGTGTTAGAAGTGTCAGCTCAGGCGTCCACCCCTGGTGCAAAATAACATGCATATAACCCCCTGCAACAGCTGCACAGTTCAGTCAGTGGAATTAGGAACCACAAAATTGTTGCTCAATTACCCGATACCCCCACACACAAGGACCAACATCCCCACATCCTGATGGGAAGCATTGCTTATCCCTACCTAAGAGGCCATGAGGGTCAGACCAGCGTCTCTCCACATTTTTGTACTGCTCCTTCCTCTTCTTGCTCCCCCTGAAGCTCCCGAAACGCTTCATGAGCTGCAGCATACAGCCGTGCAGCAGCAGCTGTCGGTCATGCCCCGTCGCAAAAAGAAATCACAGTTGTAATCCAAAGGAGGCACAAGGGGCAGAAACGTGTCACCTGCACCCACACAGAACGGGCAAGAAGATAAAACTCCAGGAGGACCGTGCAGTCAGGAAAAGAGGGCAGCTTGCTGGAAATCCAGCCCCCAGGCACTTGGAAGTGGTCTTGGTAGGGAGAGGGTCCCCAGCAGGATGCCCAACCTGGCAGGTTTGTAATTCCGGCGTGCAGGAAGCAGCTGTGAGTAGTGGGATGGGATCAAAGTGAGCCCACGGCTGTCAGAAACCTCAGGGAGTGGAACATTTCCCAGCAGATCCACTCATGCAGAAAGGGTCAGTGAGTGCCCGGTAAGCTCCCCTGTTTAAAAACCACTAACCGTGCAGAGGCACCACGAGCCCTCTTGAAGGGGATAGTCATGTGCAGCGCAGCATGATGACTCTTTAAAAGGCTGTAAAAGGAAACCACCCCTGTACAGACAATTCCTGGCACCAGGCGACCCGGGCACGCTCGCACCGTGCCATGACATCACCCAACTATTTTGATTCATGAGCGCGAGGTCTTCGCAGGGACAGCCTGGCCCTGCTGCCTGTTGATGAGCTCAGACGTGCCCAGCCCTCCGCAGCAAATGACGAATGGCTGAATGGAAACAAGCATCTGCCAATTCATAACAAGAACTGAAACTGTTTCCAAAGCTACAGGCTGGACTTTCTCCAGCGACAAGCCCTCCTTGTGCTATGCATGTCTATATGCTTGGCATAGGTTGCCCTATTCAAATTTGCAAAGCAAAAAAGCGCCCGAGACAGCCGGCACAAATGTGCAGCACAAATCTGCTTTGTGGCCTTTCCAATGAGACAAGCACTCCTTGGGCTGTTGTTCTTCCCTACAGGCAGATGTGTATTATGGTAAGCTTTGTGCCTGCTTGTATTGTGCTGGTTTTTAGGGAAGGGATGAGCAGTGTGGGCTAGAGCTTGGGCAGGTGGGAGGGGATGCAGGCATTACCCAAGTCATAATCCAACTACCGGAGCCAGCCTTGCAACAGTTATCACAGAATCATAGAATATCTTGAGTTGGAAGGGATCCATAAGGATCACTGAGTCCAAAACCTGGCACCACACAGCACCACCCAAAAATCAGATCATAATCATGGCAAAAGTTGTGTTAAATAGAAAGCTTTTATCTCAAAGTCTCAGTGCCAGCCTTTCCTCCAGCCGTCACTGGAACCTGACGCTCAGATCTTTCAAAAATCAAATCCTACACTTCCAATCTAGACTAATAGAGTCTTATCTTTTTAATATCTAGGAAGAATTAAAGGCCTTACCACATTTTATTTCTACGAAGAAACATACTTTTCTCTTTGTGCCCATGATTGCTCATGGGTCTTAATATCCTTAGGAAGATAAAGTGGCCAGGAATAGCAGGGAAAAAGACTTTCATCAATGCAGATTGCTTGCAAGCTGTGGTCTCTCAGGGATATTGTTGCCACTGAGGAATCCACACAGGGGCATCCCGGGACTTCAGGGACCCAGAGGGACACTAAAGATGCCAGCAGGTCCCTCAGCCACCAGGGATTCCCTCCATCTCCCCTGTGGAGAACATGGAAGAAGCCAGTACAGATGGCGCCTTTGTCCTTCCACCTACCGAACAAAAGAACAGATGAAATTATCAACAAGTCAATCATCTTGTTTGTAAGGCTCTCTTTGATATCCAAGTGAAGAATCACAAAAATCATTTTAAGGCTTTTCCCAGTCTTTCCCTTCCTGACTTGTCCTCCTATTTGAGCACTATCTCTGTGGCTCTGGCCACGTGTTTCAGCTCTGCATGTGAAGATCCCCATTCTTCTCAACAGTTCTTTGCATAAAACAGCCCATCACCTCAGTGCTTTAAGGAAGCCCTTTCTGCAGCTCCTCCCCTGGGGCTCACTGTTCACCCACTGCAGAGGGGAAGCATGGGGAGCAATGAGAAGTGTTTAGGGACTGGGGAAAGAATGACTCACTGTTACCTAAATATGTATATATTTGTATACTTGCAGCAAGTGTCAAGCTCTTTGCACTCTGCTGGCCTTGTGAAGCCACCACATTTATCTCTGCAAGCAGACCCAGCGGGGCAGGCTTTGGCTGTCCCCAAACATGTGCCATGGGCCAGTTCTCGACCTCCTTCCATGAGAGTTGTGACCTTCACAGACATTCCTCTTTGAAAAACATCTCCCTTACAGCAAAACCGAATCTTCTTTGCTGCAGTTCAAGCCCACTGCTTCTTGTGTTGTTCACTGTGCACATGAAAAACATATTGTTCCCTTCTGGAACAGCCATCTACGTGTCTGAAGATAGTTATCAAGTTCTCTTTGAGTTTTCCCTTGCCCAAAGACACAAGTAATGCTCCCACAACACCAAAACAATCTGGACCTCAAGTTTCCCCTCCTTCAGAAAGCATTCCTTCCTCTTCAGTAGCCAAAAGACTGCTGAGAAGGACTTAATGTCATTGGAAACCGAAAAATTTAAATCCCTTTTTAATGAGATAAAAATTGGTATTGCTTCAGCGCAGAAACAGCCTCCTTTTCAGTAGAGGCCAAGGCTAAAGAGGAGCTGATGACCTCTTTGTACAGGGCCATTGCACTGGGAGGATTCATTCCCCCTTATTAAGGAAAGCAGCAAGACCCTAATGCTTCTGCACAGTTACCAGCAGATGAAACAACGGTGTTTAACTTGAAGAGCAATTTGTTAAAAAAATGCACTAAAGTGCTTTGAGTATAATGATTTTGTCTCCCACTGCCAATGGTCTTCTATAACATCAAGCAACCCAAGTGAATCACACAATCATAGAATGACCTGAGTTGAAATGGATCTCAAAGACCATCTAGTTTCAACTCCAACGCTGTGGGCAGGGTCACCAACCATTAGACCAGGCTGCCCAGAGCCACATCCAGCCTTGAAGCAGCACTGTGCTAACAGACTGTCCTTGCAGATCAAGATGCTGGATCAGCTTTTCACAGCAGATTTCCCTCACATTAATTCCTCCTGCTTCCCCTCTCCCCTCTCCATATCTCAGCCCCTTCCTAGTTCCCCATTTCTACTAAGCTGGGTTGACCTCACCAATCTGCATGCTGACCCGCTGCCCTTCTGCCACAAATCATCAGTTCCTCTGGCATGTCTACCTTGACACCCACAGTCAGGTCTACAACAGAGCCTTAAAAAAAGGCTCTGGAGCTAAAAAAAAAAGAGCCACTTCTCTTGCAGATCTCCCTTATACCACTTCTTACCTTTCTCTCATCAGCCACAGCAACCTGCCACGCAATGTCCTCCACTGTTCAGCCCAGCCTTCCACCCCCTTAAACCAGACGTATCCTTTTTAACAGAGAGGCTGGAGCACATAAAGTAGAAAAAACAAACCTCCTTTTCTATTTTTCCCCTAATGCATGAGGCCACATAAGGAAAGGAGTCATCTGCAATCCAACCCAACAAAGCCCCATCCACGGCCATGCTCCCTCTGCTCGATGCTTCCTGCATTTCAGTTTCCCTTCTCTCATGAGGAAAGCAGCCAGATAAATGATTTAATGAGACTCTTCAGGCACAAACATAGCTAAAACCTTTCTATCTCTAAACACAACGTGAAAACTTGTTCAATGAGGTACAACTGGAATTTCTGAAGATTTGGTCTCCCCCCGATAGGAAACAGGGGTGTCATGGTTTTATGGTTTTCCAACCGTATTCCATGATGGCACTGCATGAACTCATAGCAAGCAGCACGTGCTGTCTGACCACCCATTGGAGGCTTGAGACACAAACTAATTCAGCCCTCTCCCAGAGATGTAAATTCTGTGCTAGAAACACTTTAAATGCTGACATTCTGAACCATTTCTTGCCTGCCTTTTTAATGGAGACCCAACGCACAAATGCAGCAGCAGAGCATAGGGAAAGTGGTGGAAACCAGTGAGTCTTATCAGGGGTTTTTGCGGCGTGAAAATGAAGAAAAAAGCAATATTTTCTGCCTCCAAATGAAAGATCTTCACTGCTACCAAATGAGAAGGCTAAAAAGAAAGTGTATCCCCTTAGTGAAATTAAAGCTTCAGCAGGCTTCAAACTGCAAGTCAACAAACCCAGCCGTTTCCCTTTGCTGCTGAAACTTCCCACGTTCAAAAATCCCTCTGGTTTTGTCTTTGCTCATAGAAATCAAGGGAAGTTCAGATCTACCCTCAGAAAAGAGAGTGGTGAGGTGCTGGCACAGGCTGCCCAGAGAGGCTGTGGATGCTCCATTCCTGGAGGTGTTCAAGGACAGGTTGGATGGGGGTCTAGGCAGCCTGGTGTAGGATCAGATATGGAGGTTGGCGGCCCTGCATGTGGCAGGGGGTTGGAACTTGACGACCCTTGAGGTCCCTTCCAACCCAGGAGATTTTATGATTCTATGAAAAGTAAAACACAACATTTTGCAGTTCTATGTGCATCAAGTTTCTCTGCCTTGTTCTCCTTAAAATTTTCCCTAAACGGGAATGTTTCTGAATTTCTCTTCTCAGTTCTACAGGCAGATGTTTGCAGAGCTGTAATTACTGGCTATTGCCACTGGTACCCAGCCACAATTCTCAGAAGACCAGAATAGTTTTAACTGCAACTGTATTTCATCAGAATAGTGATCTTGGAAAGTATTTCAAAACAACTTATAGAGAAATGAGTAAAAGATATTTCTGCTATGTATATGCATATGTAAAATGATGCTCAAGACTGCAAGTGATGCAATGCACAATAATAAAATGTATGTTTGCCTAAGAACATTTGCACACCATTTGAGCAGACCATACAGCCACATTTCAAAGGGAAATACAAACTAGCACTTTCTCCATCTGGTCCAAGTCCAGCTCACACCCCATAAAAGGACTGCAAGTTTATGACTCCAAGCTGGGCTCAATTACTTTCCATAATCATAACCAAGTGTTTCAGTGTAATGAGTTTTTGCCTTTATCCCTGTTTTTTTTACAACACTTCATGTTGTTTTCACTGTGCATTAAGAAAGATTTCAATCTCGGAAGTTGTCAGGCTGGAACTAAATTGGTTTTGAAAAATCTGAAAGTGAAATTTTACTTCTCTTTCAAAGTCCTCAAGGTGCATTCTGGATTCCCCAGATCGCCTGATAAATTACTTATAAATTACATGCTGGCAGCTTTGTGGTGCTTTTCTAACCCTTCTTTCCAGAGCTTATAATACAAAGCAGCAGGAGCAGGAGGAATGGTGATGGGAGCGTTGGCATAGTGCTGATTCCAGAAATGCAAATACTGTATTTCAGGCTCAGCACCTACCCCAAAAGAGCAATAATTTGGGACTGATGAACGTGATCCTATCCAAATGATAATTTTACCATTTCCCCCATCCTTCTAATGTACCATGGTGCTATGTTTGCAGTGCTCACGTTTCTGGTGATTTCAGTTTGTGATGTGAAAAATGAAGCTGTTCTTACTACACACCACTATCTGGCTATGCTCAAAACAGCCAAACAGTCTTTGATCCAGTAAGCACAGGATGTCTGGTGCGATGAATGCAGATCCTAAAGTTTAGTAAGTTCTCAACAAAAGGAAAATATCTCAGCATTCACTTGTACAAGATAAGAACAGTAGAGGCAATGAAGTTCTACAGAAGTATTTTTCCACTCGTGCTTTTCTCGTCTCTTCTTGTCATTAAGTCTATCAATCACATCCACCCACAAAGCCTTGAGAAGGAGATGGGATTCACTGGAACTTGACGTATCTCTTCTTTGCCTTCTTCTTGCTCTTTTTCTTTCCCCCTTCCTCACTCTTCATGCAGGAGTGGAGCAGAATGAGTGACGTTGAAGTTGTGCTGGGCATTGTGGGGCTGAACAAAATATTCCCTTCACTTTAAATGACAGAAAAGGTCTTTCAGGCAGCACTAAATAGGCCATAAATTGAACAACAAATGGATAAATCACAGCATCATAGAATGGTTTGGGTTGGAAGGGACCTTTACTAGGGATGGCCAGCATCACAAGAGTGAAATGTGTACCAATATTCAAATGAATGCCCCAAAATACAAAAGGCTGAAAATCAGAGCACCACAGCTCCTCAGAAACATAGCCCTGCACTGAATTTACCTTAGGAGACATCTCCAAGCATCAGCCTTACACTGACACAGGTGGCACTCCTTCCCTGCACAGCCACAGCTCCAACATTTGCAATTCAAAAGCTGGTAAGAGCATCACTGAGAGAACAACTTCACACACATCTTACTGCAGTTTTAACATTTGTGCTGGCACAGTTGTCACAAAATACAACTCTCAGAAACAAACACGCACATTTGAAGCAACACCCTCATCCTAAAATCTAGACAGGGAGATGAGATTTCCAAGACATTTCAAATTCTGTATCCCTCTGGTCCCCACAATAAGCAGACAAATCTGACAGCAAAAGCCAAGAAATTTACTTACACATAAAATAAGATGACAGACAGACTCTTTCACTGGCTTGGTATTACTGTTATCTACTATTTTAAGTTGAAAATAATTTTAAGTGTTCCCTAACAATAAAAAATGCAGACAGTGTAATTTTGGGCTGACAGTCATCCCACAGATGACCCACTCCTCTGTCACAGTAAATATAATAGAGACTATATAAATGATAAACGCAAAAATAGAGACAGTGAACAGCATCCCAGTAGACACATGAGACAACATGGACAATGATGACTACAAAGAAAGTTGGACCACACCTTGAAAAGGAAAATGCAGCAAATCCTGGTGGGACAAACCTTCCTGAAGAGTTCCCAACCTCCAGCCTGAGGGGAGCAAAGCAGTTCCCAAAGCCTGCTTCTTCTGTTTTTCTTAGCTGCTATCCTGGTGCACAAGAGCCTGAGGACCATGCTCAGGTTCCTCTACTATGGTATTCATGCAGAATGGACATTTTCTGTTGACACTGAACTACTGACAACCCAGTTTTGTCAACAGAATAAGAGGGTCTTACAGCTTTAAAGCAGAGGCGATCTGAATTACTCACTAAACTCAAACTCAGTGCTCACAAAATCCCAGTGACCAGCTGGGGTACCTACAGGAAGGGTTTCATCTCCTTACTGCATAGCTACCAAGTGTGTACTTCAGTGAACCACTAAGGACATCACGCTGGCATGAATCCCAGTCTCGTGAACTAAACGCAGGCAGAACGCCAGGAGGTGAAATTCCTAACGGATCATCCAACCCTGCATTGTCATTGCAGAGGGATTGCTTGGGCTCCAGCCAGGGGATTAGAATAGAAAGAGGAATCCACCACGTGCAGGCAGGGACAGCACTGAAGTCCACCCCTGCGTGGCACCAGCTCCCTCAGTCTGCATGTTTAAGCCATCCCAAACAGATAGATCAGATCTTCATTTGCTGATTAACAAATAATACAAGTGGCTTTAAAAAACCAACAACTGCACAAAATCCAAAGATCTATTTTCACATTTCTACCCCTAGTTTTCCTACCCCGACATTTTTTTACAAATTAATGATTCCAAAGCATCATTATTTGTAAATAAGAGAATAAAACCAAGCGCATTGCATGCTTCAACATCAAGACTAACTGAACAGCTGGCAAACTGGCCCTGTTAACGTCCTGAGACTACATCTTAGGTGTAGGGGAACTGTTGGATCACTGCTTGATCACCTGAAGCAAGTACTGAGTGAGATATAGGAGCACAGGCGAAAGCAATTCAGCTGTGTGACCAGAAAGGGTGGCTGCACCTCTTCTAGACCCCATTTAAGGGCTGACTGCCACTGAGGAAGGATCTCTCTCTGGAGATTTTTCCTTGTGAAGTGTCTTGTGAGCCTACAACACCAGTGAGCACTTTCCATTTATCTCTGATTATCTTTTCCAACATGATAATCTGACTAGCCTAACTTCTCTGTATACTTACTGATCATCCAATACTTTACAACATCTGTATATTTATTGATCTTACACCAGGGAACACCACTACTAAGACCACCTCTCAAAGCACCTTTGGATCCCCAGCAGGATGAGGTGAGCACCGTATTTTGCACCTTTGCACAGCAGGGAGCAACTTTCCCAAAGTCCCACAGCAGGCTGGCATCAGGCTGGAAAGGAATAGAAGGTGATGGAGGTGTGCTGGGTATGGTGGCTCTGCCCCTTCCTGTGCAAGAACATAACATATTGCCTGGAACTGCAGTGTGAGATGTCTCACATCCCCAAGTTCCAAAGAGATTATTGCAATTAGTGGCCTAGATTACTGAAGATCTGCCTAAGCAGATGGAAGTATGGAAGAGGAAGTGCTCATAATCACATGCATGAGACCTGGAACATAAATCATTCAACATCTTTCTGCTTTTTCTTTCCAGTTTTATGGTGGGTTTTTTTATTATTTTTATTTTTAATTTTAATTTTTACACCCATGAAAAACACAGCAACTTTGTTGGCAAAAGAAACTTCACTGAATTCAAGAGAGATGAAAGCACAGTGAGAAAGACAGACCCTGCAGCTTACTGACATGGCAATCTAGGGAGCTCAGCAGTCTGCCATGGTACAGAAGGAAAAAAGCCTGAGATAGTGTGTGTATAATGGAAAGCTGGCATGGATTTGATGTCTGCAATGAGCAAGAAACAACCCAAACCCAAATTTCTTGATAATTCTACTGATCTGTGCAATTTGCAGAGACATAACTTGGAAAAAGCACCCAATGCACCCACGGCATCCAGTTTATAAGCTGCTGTGACTGCTGGAGCCACTCCTGTGATGGAAGTGAGTGAAGGAACAGCATGGGATGTCTTGGATCGTAAAAAGCTCCATATTTATTTACTTTGCAAGTGGAAAGACCAAGCAGTGTCAAGTTCAGAGATGCTATATTTAGGATTGTGTGAAAAATCTCAGTGGGCTGGCCAGGACCAATGCAGACACGAACTAGAGAAGGAGTTCTGAGTTCTTCTTTTTGCCTAAATGACAGGAGGGCTGGAAACTTAGAAGCTATGTGGTAGTAAGTAAATACTGCTGGAAAATCCAAGCCTGACACTCTGCACAGGCAGTACCTGGCAGGAGGAGAAAAAGAAAGTATGAAACCTTTCAACAAACATTCCCAATATTCCCAATAGAGAGAAAGAAAAAGCCATGGACCATGTCCTTGGGAGAGCATCCCAGAGATGGAACGGCAAGAAGCAACAGTAACTCCTTGTGTAATTCTTCCTTGGGTATTAGATTTTAAGACGCCCTCGTGAGTCAGAGGGCAGGTACCAGTGCTTGGGCTGACCCCAGCTTGACTCAGTTCCCAGACCAATGCTTTAGAAAAGAAACTTCTGGAACTGTGAAATCTCATTAAATAGTGAATTAGCTTAGCAGTGCTTTAGGCCAATTATACTCCTTTTTTTACCTTGTAAAGCTCTGTTGAAAATGATCTAAAGTAGTACCACAGATGACCAGAACTCATTGTATAGTGCCATCAGATTCCCAAATCTTGTCCAGGGACCGACTTTGTGCAGTGACTTGAGTGCTTAAAGCAGAAAGCACTCTATAAAGTAGCCCAAACATAATTAATCGGGTTAAATTCCAAGTTGGGAATCAAAGGAGAGACTCAACGTTATGGTTACAAAGATCTGGTTACCTACAACAACACAAAACCCTGTTGTTGCATTTCCTGCTCTGCCCTGAAAGCACCACGCATCCATAGTCCAGCATGGTGCAGGCTGCTCTGGTCCTGGCTCTCAGAGTCCAGCTTACCTTAAAAAAGCCTGGAAAACCCTACCAGACTGAATGCTTTTGTTGTTATTATTAATTAATACAGGTGCGGAAAAAAAAAAGCAAAACCAAACCACAACTCCCTGCCATGGTCTTTGTAACTAGCAATAAGGCCTGGCATGTCTGATAGTCATATTATTTGCATGCAACTGGAGCAAAATTATATTAGAACCTCTGTGCTAACAGACAGGAAAAGAAATTATGGCTCCAAGCAACATATTCCTGTAAACCAGGTAGGCTGTTTCCAGTCATAATAAAATACTGGCAGAGAGGGCAGAGGAGGTGAGCAAGGAATACTGAAATGGGACTGAGAGATGAGTTCAGAGACTCCAGTTTTATTCTCCTTTCTGTTCCTGAGCTGCTGCATGACCAGAGACAGAGTCATCCCTTGTCTCCAAGGGAGAGGACCAGGAATTGAGAAACAAAGTGCCTCAGGCACAGAGAAACAAAGCAACTCCTTCCCAGCCTCACATTCACCAAAGGCTTTTCTTCCCCTGCCTGACTCTGACTTTTTGCAAGACGCGCATGTGCTCTGTGCTGCCGAGCCTCGCATCTGTTGGATGGATGAGAAATTAATTTCTAAGAATTTCAGTGATGTCAGGCATTTTCTTTTTTAATGTGACCATAAAGTGGCAAGAGCCGTCAGCAGGAGTTTAGCAAAAAATTGTTGACGTTGCTTGGATACTGAGCTCTGCTCCACTCTAGGATTTGCTTGCATGTCTGCATTTGACAGCAATAACTCCTCAGGATTTGGGGTTTTCTTTAATATTCTGATAGCCGTGCAAATATCTGCCCTTATTCAGAGCTCTGCTCCTCTCTCCTCCTCCAGTTCTTGGCTTTGTAAAATACGAACTAATTCCTCAACCGTAGTAAAGCCATAAATAAGAAGTCATAAAAATATTTTTCTATCCTTCTTTCTCTAAGGTTAATCTTTTCAGTTATATAAGCACTTTACAAAATAGCACGGGGACAGTATATGAGAATCTGTTTATGTGATTAAGACTTGGCTCCTTCTTTAGTGTGTCCCAGTGACAGCACCGTATGCTTTGCAGTCATTGCCGAGGCTCCCACAGCCATCTCTCCATGACCTCCAGAGCAGCGACGTTTAACATTGCTTTTCAGAGTGCTTGCAGTAGATCATTATGTTGGGTACCCATACAGCCTTGGGAGAAAGAGCACTACCAAGAACCTGCTAATTTGTTCATTACAGTGGGTGGATTCCAGGTTTCGCTGATGGCAAAAATCCAGCTACCCCAAGGGGAAGTAAATTTTTCTCACTTTTTCTCTTTACTGCTGTCTTGCTCCAAATATACAGTGTGCACAAAAAGTCTCGATGCCATTTAGTGGAGTGCTGCAGTGTTTTATAATCTTTTATGGTAAAGAATTTGGAAGGATTTGAGAGAGGGCTTAGGGCAGAACAGAAACAGAACCGAAATGCAAGTACAAAATCACAAAGCCGCTCATCCTGGCAGCTAGCTGACAGAGAATCAAAAAATCCTCTGCAGATCATTTTCCAGTCTGGTCCCTGATGTTTCCTATGTGAGGAATGATGGAGTTATCCTCATGCTCTGCTGCAGCAGGTCTCAGCACCCTGTGGGGTTATTTTCCCAAGGAAATGACATGCTGCTTGGGCACTTCCATAGTGCAGTTTGTTTTATTTACTTAATAACTTTTCTGGATTCAAATATGCAAGCAGCTGGCAGCACCCATGATACCAGAGCATGCTTTCTAAGTCAAGACATGCAGCCTCAATAGTTTAACTCCTTCTGAGTGATGCCTACACGTCCCTATAAATATCACCTTGCTTATTTTCAAACTTTAAAATTGGAAAGGACAAAGCCACAGCAACACACAGCGGAAAGAATGATCGCTGCTGGAGCAGGCTTGTTTGGTGCCTCTGTCTCTTGTGCTGCCTTCACAAGCATTTCATGTTTGACTTTAAAGCGATTTAATTGCAGTAATTTGCCTTAATAATAAATCCCATGCCAAGAAACTGCAGATGGAGTAAGAGCTGACCCAGGGCCACTTTCCCAAGAATTTACGCAACCCCGTGCTCTAACGTACTGCCCCTGGTGCCACAGAAGAAGCTTTTCAGGATCTCCCAGGTGCCTGCAACCACTCTGACCGCCTGCACCTCCTGCTACAGCCATACATAACAAGGTGCTTTACCCTAAACTGCACTCCCAGAATGGCCACAATGTCTTCTTCTCGTAGTGAGGGGCCCAACACTGAACACAGCACTCGAGGTGCAGCCTCACCAGTGCCGGTACAGAGGGATGATCACCTCCTGCTCCTGCTGGCTGCCCTATCTCTGATCCTTGCCAGGATGCTGTTGGCCTTCTTGCACACCGCTATTAATTAACAGCAGTTCAGCCAGCTATTAACTAATACCCCCAGGTCCTTCTCCTCCACGCAGACTTGCAGCCACTCTGCCCCAAGCCTGTAGCACTGCATGGGATTGCTGTGGCCAAAGTGCAGGACCTGACACTTGGTCATGCTAAGCTCTCACTGCTGGCCTCAGTGCATTGATCAGCCTGCCCAGATGGCTCTGTAGGGCCATCTCACCCTCAGGCAGACCAACACTTCCTCCCAGCTTGGTGTCATCTGCAAATCCACTGAGAGTGTACTCAATCCTCTCATCCAGATCATCTTATTGATGATACATGTTACTGTGGCACATGGAGATGCTCGGCATAACTTGCAAAAGTGTGACAACCTGACTTTTTTTTTTTGCATTTTCATACTTTGATGATTTTTACACATTCTTCATCCCTATGGTCCAGATAATAATAGGGGAGCATAAATAACTGTGGTTAAACAAACATGTAGGAATTATGGCCCATCACTAGGGAATAGGAATAGGATGCTCAAGGAACATTTGGATGTTGTGTTGCGGGACATGGCTTAGTGAGAACTATTGGTGATAGGTGGATGGTTGGACTGGATGATCTTGAAGGTCTTTTCCAACCTTGGTGTTTCTGTGATTCTGATTCTGTGATGACTATTAATCACATACGTTGATGAAATTAAGAATGCTAAACCTCAGTTTCTTTCTTAGTCTTTGTTTCAACCACAAAAGAAACCAGGGAAAAAAGAAAAATATTCCTAACCAGTGCAACAGAGCCCTGAGCTGTTACCCCATAGCCCCGGCTTTGGTCATTTCTCTGAACTCAGAGCACTGATCTCTGCCTGTCATTGCTGAGCATTAGCAAGAACCTGCTGATAAGTCGTGTATTTTTCTGCAGACTGAGCTTCTGACTGAACGCAATCTGGACAGCTGTACAAACTGGTTTGCACTAATTGCCACCATTTGCTTGAAAGCTTTCTGCCAGTGAACATAGAAGATGCCAGGTAGGTGCTAAGCCTCATTATTACTATTTATGTTTTTAAGGTGGGAATGGTTGTTAACGAGGCTTTTGTCAGAGTGCCTTTGACTGTAAAGGAAGTAGGGCTTTCCTTTGGCTCTGATGGATTTAGACCAATGCTTAAGTGCTTGCACAGGAAACTGTTCCTTACTGCTCATGACCTTCATACAAGTGATGAGCAAATAACAGTGAAATTATGCAAAATATCTCCTCTCCATGTTTGCTTTATTGAATTTAAAAAGTTCTGTTGTTCCCTCCCTCCCTCCTTTCTCTCTTTCTCTCTTTCCCTCTCTCTTTCTTTCTCTCTCTCTCTCTCTTTCTTTCTTTCTTTCAAGTGAATCAACTTCCTAGCATGGGTGCCTCAGCAAAGAATTACACTGTTAACTTCAGACAGCCAAGTCTGGAGATTGTCAAACGCACAATATAGCAGAATTCAACATGCACGGGGATAGAAACCACATTTTACACAGCTTCAAGGAAGGAGAAATGCTTTCTTGTAAAAGATGAAAAAAAATCAGCTAACTGCTCATCTAAGCGCTTATGTTGAACCCTTTTTGAAGTTCATTTTCCCAAACAAGTTTAGGCCAGAGCTGCACTGGCACCATGTGCAGCTGAAAGAAGGCCCCATGCACTGCTGAGCCAAAACACCATTGCTATTACCTTGCTACGTGCTCTTTGTGATTTTTGCCTTTGAAAAATCCTTTGCAGTAAGGCAGCTGCTACCATAGAATAACAGAATGGTTTGCATTGGACCTCAAGGCCCATCCGATGGCACCCCATACCTCCCAGCAGCTCAGGCTGCCCAGCGCCCCATCCAACTCAGCATTGAGCACCTGCAGGGATGGGGCATCCACAGCTGTGCCTGCTCTCTGAGCAGCTGTGCCAGTGCCTCACCACCCTCTGAATAAAGAATTTCTTCCTAGCATCTAACCTAAATTTTCCCTCTTTCAGTTTCAAACTGTTCCTCTTTGCACCTATGTGCCTAATGCAGCCCTGTGCACCCTTTCTGCAGCAAACTCAAGGCAGCAGGTGCTTTGCATGGGTATTATTTGCCACGTGTAGATGCTCTCATTTCAGTACTACATATTCATGTGTGATTCTTTCCCCATCATCCATCATTCAAGCTCAGGGAGGGTAGATTCAAGCTGAAGGGGGGTAGATTTAAGTTAGATATAAGGAAAAAATCTTTCCCAGTGAAGGTGGTGAGGCACTGGAACAGATTACCTAGTGTTGTGGTTGATGCCCTGTCCCTGGAGACTTTCAAAGTGAGGCTGAATCAAGCCCCAGGCAGCTTGATCTAGCCATAGGGTCCCTGCTCATTGCAGGGGAGTTGGACTAAATGGCCTTCAGAGGTCCCTTCTACAATTGTATGATCCAAAAGTCCTGCCCTTGCAGCATTTAGATGTGAATTTTGGGCATGGGTTAAAACGTGGATTAAACACAGATTTGGCCTCTGATATGGAGGCAGCTAGGTGGAATTGGAGACAGAAACCTCCATGGGTTGGAGATGGAGGCTCTGCAAACAAGACCAAATAGCTGCAACCAGCAATGTCCTGCTGGAGTCATGAGTCAGGCTGCTATGTGCAATCCACTCCTCAATAAGCCAATCTGCAGTAAGACCGTGAACATTATGAGCTATGGAAACCTTATACCGAGAGTAAGCAAACAAATCTGACACCAAACCTTCTGCCCAACACATGCAGGTGGTTAAGCAGAAATATTCAGTCACCCTGAAATGAGATGCTCAGGCTTCCCAAATAATGCCAGTCGTTAAACAACATGTGATGAATGAATGGCTTACCTTCATATGGCTTCCCAAGAAGCAATTAATTGTGCCACAATGTCAGCACCATGAAATGTCCTTCATACTGAGAGCTACGTTCTGACCCCACTGTTGGCAATGACAAACCCTCCTGAGACTATGAAAACTTGGTTCCCTGAACAACTCCAGAAATTACTACTGCTACACATCTTGGATGGAGGGCTGCTTTTATCCCTCACTCTTTGAATGGGGTTAGAAGCAAAGCAAAAATAAGCATAAAAAAGGGCCCTTAGCTACACCTAAAGCAAAGCACCCACAGGTATGCGAAGCAATCCCGGCTCTCAGTACAGCAGAGGAGCAGCAGGATGCCCACAGAAGGGCACCTACGTTTCATGGTTGGGTATGAGCTCCAGGGAGATACAGCTGATGCTGACACACACACTTGTCACCACAGTGCTGTACCACACGCCTCCATGGGGCTCTCAGAGCTGCACTTACATTCAGTCTCAGAAAGATCCTATTTAGATTTCAGCAAACACTCTGTTCTCTGTTGGGAGGGGAGGGCCGCCAGCCTGCTGGCCCATCCCAGAGCACCCTGCTGGCTCTGTGTTTCTATGATTGCCATAAGACAGTTTTTGACATGTGAACCTTTCCAGCAGTGCTCTGTAGGGGTGCTGTTTGCTGGGCATTCCAGCATACTGAAAGTGGACCAAAGCAAAAGTAACCAGCAGAGAATATGAATTACGGATTGTTGCTCATAGTGTGCAGGTAACTACAGACTCAATACTTCCCTTCAGAAAGGTCACTCTGCAGGACACTGCTCTCTAAATTACAACAAGATAGTTTTTTGCTTATCACAGTTATAAATGAGGCTATAATTAATTCTCATCTTGTTGTCCCATCCTGTGCACTTTGTAGAACACCCACAGACACTCACTTTGCATATCCTGGCTGGAAATCCACTGATAGAGCTTCTGAGTGATGGATAAACTCCATCCTGACAACCCTCAGATGGTGCACGCAGCTCCAACTGATGTGCACATGCACCCCTATGACTATTAAAACACTTTTCTGGACCTGAAAGGAGGTCCTGGGTCCTCTGCACAGTGGTGCCCTTAATTCACTATGTCTGTCCCACACTGTGCCAGGGAAAACTGCCAGAAGTTGTGCTGGGTTATCAGAGCACCCACAGCAATGGTTACTGGCTCCAGTACAGACATTATCCTGCTTAGAGAATACATGAGTCAAACAAACTTCTTCAAAGGTCCTGACAGCTGGGACCCATTCATAGATTCAATGAGAAGACCCAAGCTCATATTCTGACATGGCTAGACCTTGCCTGTCCTCTTTTTATTTTAAGAACAAGTCTTCTAGCCTCCTCCAGCTGACATGTTGATTATTTTAAGAATAATAAAATCCAAATTGGTTAAATCAATTTAGGCTATTAATTAATTTTTATAAGTGGCACCATTGCTCTCTGCTTTGACAAAAGCAAATATGTAAGCTTACTTTAGTCAAATAATAAGCAGCATGGGAGGACTTACCTCCATTACACAGACACACAGAGAAATGAATTAGATCAGTGGCATTAACTTAACTTTGGTACTAGACAATTTCTGCGGCGTTTTCACCTCTGTAAACTTGCAAGTACAACACGACTTTACTCTAGGTCTCCTAATCCATTCTGACATTTGACTTAGTGTGGTGATAGGGAAAAAAAATTCAGAGCTTTATACTGAAAGAAAACTTCTGTGCTTCTCCACATCCTCTCGTCCCAGCGACAACCAACATGCATTTCATTTTTCTGTCTACACGAAATGGGCCAACAACTCCATAGCTGCAGAACAACTACACAAGCTGCTCTACAGTGCTCCAACTCCTGACCAAGTTAAAATGGGTGCTACAGCCTCACCTTGCCCAATTCACTTCTGCTGAAGCGAGTGCTGGGAGCTGACATGGTGGTTTGTACCAGCTCAGCTGCCAGTCTGTAGTGTCTGCCCATGCCTACTTCTCATGCAAGCAGCCTACTAGAAATCGGAGAAACATCTTCCCTGAAAGTCCATAGAAAATGTATAACTGACATTCATTGTACCAGCAGTCAAACTGAGTGTCCACAGCTCTCAGCCTGTGAAGTCGTGCATCTTGCTGTATTAAAGTCTCCTTCACCACCTTCACCAAGGGCACATTAGAAAATGACTGATGGTTGCCAGCCAACACCAAATGTCAGAGGTCATTCTCATGCCACTGGGCTACTATGCAAGATTAAGAAGGTCCTTAAAGGCATTGCACAATCAAAAGTCCTACCTCATCTTCCCAGGTTATTCATCCAGAACCAGATGTGGTGATAAACTGCAGGTTGCTGGACTGAGTCTGGGGTTTCTCTATGCTTCCTATACAACACACATTATATTCCCCAAACAATGTATTTTTTCTGCCCTGCGATTGGGTTCTTTCATTCCATATTTTTCCAGATCAGAAAACTGACTGATTCAACATTTATGTCACGGTTTTATGCTTTTTGTTTTTTGGGGTTTCAGTATTCCACAACAAAACATCATCTTTATTCATCATTTTTTGAGGCATTTTCCATGGCTTTTATCTAAGAAGAAAGGACTCTGTGAACCTATGATATACATCAAGTTTGGCTCTAATACTTTAAGAGAATGATAACACTCAGACTCAGACCGCATTTCAAAAGAGATTGAACACACAATGCAGCTTCCATGAGATCATGACTAGCATTCACTAAGCTTCAGGTGAAGCAGTGCACTTAATACTAAGGATGTGAACAAAGCTACTAAAATAAACACGCCTTCTTTATTACTTAAAACCAAGTATTTGCCTAGGAACCAAATTCTGAAATGGTTGATCTCTATGTAAATTAAATCCCCATATGTTTGAAAAGCTCCCCATACTTGTTTTCCTGGATTTTCAAACTGCAAATATTTTCAAAAAGAAAAAACCCAAACCAAACCAAGTCGCACTTTATTTCCAAATACTTTGCTGTCATTAGATACTTTGAGACTTTGAAACTCTCTCATTAGCTTTACTGCCAATGGGGAAACAAAGTCGCTTGCATGTGAGCACTGCCCTGCAGACCTCTCTTTCACAAGGACTTGAAAGAGACTGGCAGGGAAAGAGCACCAGGGTTCATCAACCTCTCGGGTGTTCAAAGTGTGTATTTTCTATTTGTACATTTGATATACAAATAAATAGGGAGAGCATCATTTTACCGAGTGAGGATTTCTCTTTCCCCTGCATGCCAGTAAGAGTCTCCACAAGAGTCAATATAGAACTAAGGTCACTGTCTTCTCATCTATACATTACAAGAAATAATACCTTGGTTAGTTAGCAAAAGCAATCATTTATAGCACGTTCCATAGTCCAAATCCCAGGAAAGACTGAAAGTGAGAATGACTCTGATCCCACGTCCATCCCATAACACTGATGAATGTCAGAGACTGAAAACTTACCCCCTTTTTTGCATCATTGCATCTGAATCACTAGCAGTTTGAAGATAGCCTGAGAAACTCTTATTTCCTAGAAAGATTGGTAAAGTATACAAAAGTACGCTGGCTGTACTCCATATATGCAAACTACAAATAACATTGACCATGGGAAACAAAGGTGAAATGGGAAATGCATTGAGAGATCCCTCCAAATTAAGTAAAGCCAATCACCACGGGCACATTCTAACCAGAAAAATCAGCTGCTGCTGACAGCTGATGTCAGTAACTGGCAGAGGAACCAGGGCTGAACATGGCTGGTCCGTGGCCATGCAAAGCTCCATGTGGCAGCAGTTCAAATGCAGCCATGCTGCTGACACATGTTGTCTGCAGAAAGTCATTTTTCCAGTGTAGATAAGATTGAAATGAATAGTGTTAAGCCTTCTGTCTGACTTGGTGGGCAAAGCAAGCTAGAGCAATCACAGTTAGATGTACTTGCACAGCAGTACTGGGAAGTGGAGGAAGACAGAAATGGCTCTGTACCTTCCCTAGGTTTTATGGGATGAAGTAGGAAAAGCCTTTGCCAGCATCCCAAGGTGAACTGCAGCCAAGCAGCCCCATCCTTCCACACCCCATCCCTTGCACCATCTAGTCAGATTTAAGGGCAGAGTCACAACCAGAAATCAGAGTTCTGGTTGACAACAGTTGGATCTGAATCAGCTGCCAGCAGGGCCAACCATGCCCTGCGTGCATCAGCCCAGCGCTGCCACCAAGTGGAGGGGTTGTCCTGCTCTGCTCTGAAGAGTGGGAGACTATGGGATGAATTTGTTGATTAGAAATCCAGATGTAGATTCCAGAAGCTGGTATGAGGGAGGACAGACCAACCTGTACAGCATGGGAAGGTTAAGAGCAGCAGTAGGCAAACAGCTTGATCCAATAGTACACAAGATGCCTGTGCCTGGCATCCCATGCCTGTGTCAAACTGAAAAACTGCTGCTTCACTGGAAATTATTACCTAAACATCAGGAATACGGAGCACAATCTGGCAGACATGAATTGCAATTGGAAGTTTGAAGAAAAGATTCAGTACAGATCTGCTACTGTGAGGAGGCCTACAAGGTTGCCCAGCTGGATGGCCTATGGGAAATGAAAGCTGCTGGCTCCATCTATGGGTAGAAACCAGTATAGTTATAACCTTTTCTTACAGCGAGCATATTCTTACCACAAAATGTTCTCTGAAAATATAAATTAATAGGACAAATACAATATCTGGCAGCCTTTCCTTTTTGCTTCTCGCATTCTTCTGAAAAAAAAAAAAAATCACCACCACCACCTATCTGGCCCTTTATTACTGGAGCACCAGGACTCCACCTTATGGATTTTGTGGGGCACCACAGTTAATAGCACTGAATGTCCAAAGCAGAAAAATTATTTACGATGAGAAAGCAGAAAATGAGCGTTTTATGTTGAAAAATACTTCCTTCCTCAAATACAGTACAAGTTCACCTTTACGCAAATCTGACCACCAGCTTCAAGGTGTTGGAAAGCTGTGTAATTTTAGATACAGCATTCGTTAAACAACCTTTAATCCTGAGCTAATTTATGTTTTGATTCTGTCCATCACAGCCCAAAGCTTTAGGTCAACGGAAACCTTTTAATTGATTTCCTTTGCTGGCAAAATTGGCAGCACCACTGATGTGTTGTGATTACTGCTATCACCTTGGTATTTTTGGAAGGGGAAACAGGTCTGGAAAATGCCCTGCTGCCTTTCAGAGACAGCGTTCAGCCCTTGGTAGAAAGTTCGATTTCTAATAACTTAAATTTCCTACAACCATGTGCTTTTAATAAAATGTTCACTGTACTTGACGTTAATATGTCTACAGGGATAGCTGCCTAGTTTTCACTCAGTGAAAGAATGCTCTCCTCTTTTATTTGTATGTCTTGTTTCTGATGTGAGAACATACTGTTTCCGAAGCAAAAACTCATGCAAAACCACAGAAAAATGAAATTTGAATTGTGTTTCCTTGCAGTGCAGATCATCCTCCCACATTTTCTTCAGATCACCATAGTTTGCACTACTGAGAGAAAACGTGTGCCATTTCTTGTTTCTCTGAGCTTTATACCTACTCGTGCAAACTCACCCAGAGACCAGATGCATTCTCTTTCAGGGTGTGCACTCACAGCTAGCAGAGCTTAAACAGCCAAGACTCAGTAATGCTTTGGAGCACGGGGCCCTGTTTGTCATAGAACGGCTTGGGTTGGAAGGGACACCAAGGATCACCAAGTTCCAACCCCCCACCACATGCAGGGCCACCAACCTCCATATTTAATGCTAGATCAGGCTGCCCAGCGCCCCATCCAACCTGGCCTTGAACACCTCCAGGGACGGGGCATCCACAGCCTCTCTGGGCAGCTGTTCCAGCACCTCACCATTCTCTCTGTAAAGAACTTCCCTCTGACATCCAATCTAGATCTCCCCTCCTTGAGCTTAAAACCATTCCTTGTCCTGTGAGCCAATAATGCAGCGTCCTCGCATCCATTTTGCTGGAAGGCATCTTTCCTTTCGAGGCAAATAGATTTTGAGGTCAGGGCAAGGGGTTATGGCTGGATGCTGAACTGGGGTAAATCAAAAGGAAAAGACCCAAAAGGTGAGCTTTAGGCTATCAACAAAACACAAAATAAAATATTAAAAACTGCATTAAACCCCTTACATCAAACTGGAAAATGTTTTAACTCATGTCTGCAGATCACTTTTTGGTTTAACTTTGCCCTACCCAAACAGTTCATGTAAACTGTGTATCTTCGAATGGCAAAATACCTTCACTGGGAAAAGAACAGCTACACGGGAAAGAAAACACTGCAAATGCTACACACAGTCTTTGAAATGAAAACAAGCTAGGAAGAGGTTGCTTCCAAGAAAAACAAGGAATACGCAGAGTAACAGGTTAGTGTGTGTTTTGAACAAGGCAGAGGAAAGATGGGGGATGTTATTTACAGCAGAGATGGCATACACTTCCCACACATACTGCTCCAAGATGACAGGCAAAAGGGGTGCAGAATGGATACAACTCAGGTAAAGCTGGGGAAAAAATCCTTACTAACCTTGTGGACTTCAGCCCGGTGCTTTTTTCAATTGTGGATTGCCTGGATAAAGTGCAGATTTGCTGTAAGGCATCTCTATGGTCCCCTGCTTTGATGCTATGTCACCCACCCCCCCCCAGAACATTTTTCTTAATGTCTGCCTGCAGCTGCCTCCTGTCCCTTCATTGTGAGCTCCTGAGATGCCCAGCTCTGCCATCTCCATAGCCTCTCATTAGTTAACTAATGAAAAGAAAATGTCTTCTTTTTCTCCTTAGCCCTGTGCTCCAGCCCCCAACCAACCCAGTGTCCTTCACTGGGCTCACTCCAGTACATCCCTGTCTCTCATACAGTGGAGCCAAGTGCTGGAGCCAGCACTGCAGCATTAAGCAAAAGGGAATCACCTCCATCAGCCAGCTGACAATGCTCCTGCTAATGCAGCCCAGCATGCAAGTAATTTTCATTTTAATAGTGCTAACACAGTGCCAAGAGCTGATCGGCTGCAAGGGCAGGCAAGAACAGCAAGCCCATGTGATTTCAGCACGCTGTCATTTTCCAAAGAAATAAAGCAGCCTAAGCCCCATTCACTTTTAACACAGCTATCCCAAGCTGCTTGAGAAAATGGGATTTTAATCACAAAGGATGTGACAATTTTGATCACAGAAGCATTCAAATACCTTGGGAAACATGTAGCCATGTGTTGCGTTAGCTCTTAGAGCTCTGCAGCACAGCATCTGCACAGATCTGAGGTCTCTGAGCTGAGGAGTCACTGAGAACTCCTGTCACTCAGAAAATGGTGGGAAGGATACAGAGACTCTGTTTTGAGTGGGACTTAACCAATTAAGCTAGTGCTTCATAATACATAGGGTTATTCTGTCTTTGCAAAGTAGCAGGATGTAAAAGTTTGGTCTGTGAAAAACTAAGCAATGCAACAGAAATGTTAACTTTCATACATTTTGTGAAGTCCTGAAAAGGTTTTGTTAAATACAATTAAAGACAAATCAATCAAATATGTAAATCCTAAGAGTGCAATTCATCACTAACCAGTGTTAAGCACAGTGTGAAAAAAACCTGCTTTAATGTGACAGTGAGGCACATGTGTCTGCACGAGCCTTGCCATTAGCGAGCTGAACTATGTGAAAGCACCTGGTATGAAACGCTGATCTTCAAAAAGCTGCAGAATGGGGCAAGTTATTGTTTTTATACACAGTTCAACCATCACACCCTCACAGGAGGCAGTTCCTTCTGCCTTAACAACAAAACCCAGCCAAACCCAGCACAGCTCCTGCGACCCTCCCTGGAGCAGCAGGGTCATGGGGATCTTCCACCAGCTCAAAAATAGCATGGCCCCATTCCAAGCCTGTTCCTGTGATGTGACCTTATCAAAAGGATTTTGCTGACTACTGAAAAGATTCCTTTATTTAACATTCCGATGTACCTAGCTAGGAAAAATTAAAATGGTGCTATTTGATGGGATTACTTTTTTAAGATGTCACAAGATGGCTTTGCTGTGCGCTGTGTCTCACTGCTATTCGTGCAGCACAGAGCTCTTCTTGGTGCATTGCATCAGCAGCTTATTGCCTGTGCAGCATTTAAGCCTATCTAGACTAGCAAAAAGAGCTCAAATGGACTTTAATTACTATGAGGCTTGAAACAGAGAGGTGCATAAAAGCAGGTTTGAACTTTTAATAGAGGAGAAAAAATGTCCTTGAGCAGAAATGATGCCTGCAGTCCACTCGGAGTCCTCCAGAAACACTGGCTCTTTCAGTCTGCTAATGGTGCTCCAGAGAGAGGCAAAGACTGGGACAGATGCAATCTCAACTAAGCTGCAGCAGAACTTCTGGTCAACTAAAAGAAAAATCCACTACAGGTTTGTATAGCTGTGTCAGTGCACACAAAAGTAATGAAAAAATGATTTGTTCTGATTAAAACCTACATTTTAAAGAGGAATTTTGCTGAAGAAAAAGGAAGTGCCTCTTCACAGTTTGTAAGTCACAGAAAGCTATCAATACATTGCAGTAAACAGTCAAACTTGGGTATGTGCATCATTAACTCTGTATCTATGTTGTTTCAGAAGGTTTGCCAAAAAATTACCTTTAAGCTATTTCTTCTGTTCCCAGGAAGGAAAACACACTGTGTTCTGACAAACCAACAACCTCAGTGGCACAGAGTCATTCCTCTCTTACCCCTATAACCAAATCCTCCTCCTACAGCTACTGTCCCCAAGGCAGAGCAACCACAACCCTTTGTAGATTGGCGCTGGGAATCTTCATTCAACAAGAAAGTATTGAAATCGAAGCCTTTTCTCAGCTCTCCTCATTTCTGAGTTGTAGAAATGTTGTATTAGCACACGAGCTGTTGAAGAAGCCAAATTTGTTCCTAATACAAAGCAGGAAGCAGGCAAATGCTCTGAACCAAGGAGGTCAGAGCAGTTTTCATATGATTTCACATTCTAGCAGAGCAGCCCGAACACTCTCTTAGTGGTCATTTGATTGTAAACGTATCATTTATAACCATCGAGTCAAGGCCTCTTTTTCACCCAAAAACGAGACAATTCTCTATGGAGTCTACCCAAGCAAACCTCCCTGAGCTCCCAAGGCAACATCCTGTCCGTGCCCATCTCCACCCCAAGCCCCATGACTGCTCCTGCTCCTCTTGAGCCTGGGAGCTGATGTCCAACCAGCCTCGATGAAACTGCGTGGACACTGCCTGTGCCACAGCAGCAGGATTTCTAAGCAACACTCTGATGCATGATTTCCCTCCTCAGCCGTTATGGGTGTCCTGGAAAAGTCATTCCCTACTTGCCAGACAAAACCCCCAAACACAGTGAAAGCGATAACGAACAATTAGCACATGCCTCTTCTGCACTTACTTCACTACCGCAGGTAAAGAATGGGCCAAGCCCAGAGGTACTGTGTATCTTCCTGAAATAACATGAGCAATTTCTTACTTTTTCTTGATCTGGAGAAAAACTTGATGCCCCCAGGAGAGGTAGACGGGTTAGAATTGGGGGAGGACTCTTTGGAGGAGGACCTGAAGATCCCACTGAAGCTCATTCGACGTGGGGAGCGTGGGGGAGACTCCTGGTAGGGGAAGGGGAAGACAGTTTTGGGTGAGCCAGGGCTGTGTTTGGATCTCACAGGGGCAGAAACAGGGCTGGAAGGTCGGTTCTGGAGCCCTTTTGAGAAAATGCCTTTTGAAGGACTGCCTGCAGAGTAGCTTTCGTCCACCTAAGGAGGAGAGAAAAAAGAAGAGAAAGAGAAATCACCATTAATTCAGTTCAGTTTGTGCCATTAAGATCGCAGAGCTTGTCTCAACATGGTCACTCCTGTTTATTCCAGCTGTGGGTTAGCCAGACCTTCCCACCCTCAGCCTGCACTGCTATGTAGATGTGTGTTTTGTGCCACCTCACTGGGCTCATTGCTGTTAAAGATGTCTTGAATTTCACAAAAATTTTAACCTATGTGCATGAACTTTATTATCACACATACACTGCGGGATATTTTTTACCAGATTTATTTGCTGCACATTCCCTTACCTTCCCTAGAAAACTGAAAGGTGGGTGGCAATAAATTTATTAAGAGCAATGAATGAGCTCCTTTAAGCTAACACAGCGCCCTGAAGCCTCCATTCTGCATTTAAGCACCCATCTGTAGTACTCTGTAGAAATCTCTACTGCACAATGAGGCTCAGCAGAGAGCATGAGTTCTCAGCGCCAGACACTGCCATGGGGGTTTAACTCTAGTCCCAAAATAGAGCAATCATTCTAGAGTGGCAATGTTACAGATAATTAGCCCAGCCTCCAGCTTGGGCACGACCTTTCTAACAGCTCTGTCTCTTCAGTGACCTGTGCTGGTTTTCC
Organism: Tetrao urogallus; assembly: GCF_951394365.1. Lineage (NCBI taxonomy): Eukaryota > Metazoa > Chordata > Aves > Galliformes > Phasianidae > Tetrao > Tetrao urogallus. The sequence continues at coordinate 45,126,034 of NC_136820.1, read as the reverse complement.
AGCTAGCATGAATATCTACACACAACACAGCACTGCACCGTGCAGGCTCATCTAGAGAGGTGAAGGGGAAAAGCCCAGAAAAACAAACCAATAAAAGAAGCAAAGATGAATTTCTTCCCATATACAATTAACAGAAGCCTACACAAACTGCTGTGTGCCCAGGCCTGAGCTATATGCAGAGTTTATTTCCTCCTGGATGCACAGAATACTTCTATGGGCACAAAGCTTTTTTTTTTTAGCTGGGGTCATTAATTAAGGGTCCTGTTCCTGGGGATCAGTGGGTTTCAGGTCTTAGTGAAAGTGGAATCAAAAGCCATGGGCACAGCACGCTGCCTTCTGCATGAGGTTGATGGGGTTTGAGTCTTTTGCATGCTTGCTCCTCGCTCCCAATATGCAAAGCAAAAGGGATGCATGTATGTATGGAGCATTAAACAACTGCTGTCTGCAAGGTGCACATTATATGTCAGTGAAGCTGGGTGTGTTGCTGCCATAGGAAGAATGGTAGGGAAAATAATATATTAGAATCACAGAATCATAGAATGCCTTAGGTTGGAAGACACCTCAAAGATCATCAAATTCCAAACTCCATGCGGTGGGTTGGCTGCCCTCCATGGGACCAGGCTGCCCAGTGCCCCATTTAACCTGGCCTTGAGCACCTCCAGGGATGGGACATCCACAGCTCTCTCAGCAGCCTGTGCCAGTGCTTCACCACTCTCTGAGTAAAATATTTCTTCCTTACATCTAACCAAAATGTTTCCTCTGTTAGTTTAATGCCACTCCCCTTTGTCCCATGTAAAAAGTCACCTCCTCCTGTCTGTAAGCTCCCCTCAAGCACAGGAAGGCTGCAATGAGGTCTCCCTAGAGCCTTCTTTTCTGCAAGCTAAACAAGCCCAGTTCCCTCAGCCTTTCCTTGTAGGAGAGGTGCTTCAGCCTCTTGATCATATTCGTGGCCCAAAGATGAAAGAAAAGATGAAAGCTGGGCTGGGTCTTGCTCTGTGGAAACCACAGAAGGGCCTGCAGTGGTTCCTCACTTGGGAAAATTTCCAACCTGAAAGGCTGGTGGCATTTGGTCCGAGAGATGGACACCAGCAGCCAGGGACAGCAGCTGGAGCGTGGAGATGTCTGGCAAGACACTCAACTGCTTTTCATCTCTGCACATTTATTTCTTTCTTTCTTTATTTACCTTTGCCTTTGCAGAAGAACTATAGGACTAGTCGCCCTTTTGGAAAGGATAAATCAATTCTAACTAAAGCACTGGGTACCAGAAACAACAACAGACTCTTGACAGTAGTCATCAGAGAAAAAAATACAGTGTCTCCTTTTCTTCTCTTTTCTTTTTCCACTCTCACTCTCCTGTCTTTTAATAAATAAAGACACCCTCTTGCTCAGTCAATGCCTTGACTCCATTCTGAGTCTTAATTTGCAGGGGTTGGGATCAATATAATGAAACACAGGTCACTTTGGCTTGCAAATCTCCTTCAGTGCCACTCCACGTCCTCTGGCACAGACACCATCTCACAGTGAGTCAAGAAGAATTGAGCACAGTCCCTCAAGTGAGACCTGGAATAATTAACAGACTATAAATAAATTAATAAACTCCACTTTTGTTATGGGTAAATAGCCCCCAAAAGATAACTTCTTCATGAAAGCTCATTAACTTTATTAAAACAGCATCTGTAGATCACCTGAGACCTACCTACACAGTGTTCTCTGCCCAGCTATGTAGTCCAGGAAACAACCATGCAGTGCAGCAGCATCTCCACTCACTGCAATGCAACCAGGTCTACTGCCAAATCTACTGCCTGAAAGTTGGGAGCAAGAAGTATGTTTTCAAGTTCATTTTAATTGCAATGTAAATCCGGTGCTACCTCTGTAATTTCAGACTGTTTCCAGGAATGTAATTTCATTATCATTTTTTCCTAAACTGACACGCCATGGAAGTTGTAAAGCTAAGAGAAGGACGTCCTTCTGGTGCCACCTTTAATATCTCATGCATCTTTTTTTGCATGCTTACTTGGTAATTACAAAACACCAGTAGGAGACCCTTCAAAAGTTCCATGCTATCCTCACATCCTCAAGAAACAATCTGCCAAATAACATCAGTGTTCTCCTGCACGCACAAGCCAGATATGGAGCAAATCGTTCTCCAATTCTGAGCAGAAGCAGCAGGATGTTTTCTTTTACTGCAATCACAACCCGCTACTTTCTCTCTATCGTGCCAGGCAGATGAATTAGTTAATTGCTAGAGCACCAGGGGCACGCTACTGAATACACATGTGCATGCTACTAAATTAAAGGAAATTACTACAACAAATTCTTCTCCAGCTGTTCCACACATTAATTACACACAGGTTACACCCGCCGACAAAGAGGATAAATACCTATGATTTTGCTTTGGGAATTATATCAGTATTTCTTTCTTGGAATCTTAATTGAAGCCAATGGTTGTGAGTTTTAAAAGATGATTGATGTCCATGCATCAGCTGGGAATGCAGAAGAATCTCTGCCGTGGAATAAACTGTAGCAACCCATGCAGCATCTGCACGATGACTCCTGCAGGAGTGCTGGAGGAAGGCTGCACAGCTGGATGGATCATCAGCCTGTTCTTCACGTGTTTTGGGTTCATTCCCTGAAGCTATCACAGGGAATGAGCACAAGGAAAAGTCAACTTCTGAGCACAGGTCTGCAGGGAATGGAGATGCTGGAATAAAGCTACATCAGCAGGAGTGTAATAAAAGAACACATGAGTGCAAGTGCAACCCTACCTATGTCAATCCGTTCCCCAGGGAGGCTGGGCAGCCAAGCAGACACCCACAGTACATTATATGAGCTGCTTTGGTTGTTCAAGGTTAACCCAGTTACCTTACATAGCGCTGAGTAAATATAGACAAAAATGCTGCAAGGCTGCCATCTCTGGAGCACAAAAGGATCCTCAGCTGCGGACCAGGGAGAAACTGCTCTGTTTTACAAACTGAATGATCTTCGTCAGGCTCCTAAAATGTATCTAGAACTGGCTGCTGTTGAAAATAAAGCAATAAAATGAGAGGTGCCTTAGACTCCTTTATATCTAGAAGACCTGCTTTCAATTTCCTGAGTAAAATGTAAAGTGATAGCTTGGCACCTGGCTGAGCTGGACAGCTCTGGAAGATTCCATCTCAGGAAGCAGCATCTTCATAGCTTCTTGGTCATCTCACCTGGGTGCACGGCTCTCTCCCTAACCTCCTCTTCATTTCTCACAGCAATGCACATCAATGGCTCAGAGCCTTCCACTGATGGACCGGCAGATCTGCATCTTCATTTCTCATTGTCTTTTTTCAATGTACTCCTCAATGACAAAATCCCAGCATAAGGCAGACTGCACATGGCCACTCTGCTTCAGTGGGTATGAGAATCTGACTCTACAGCAGGACTGTGCCTAAGCCCATCCTGGACCACAACCCTTAACCTCTCCTACATGCTGCTACTCTAGATGTATTCCAGGTGAACAACCACGTATCTTGTGCTGTTAAGAATTACCTGTCCTGAAGATCATCCAGATTTTCCTGTCCCTCCACCCAACAGTCTTCTTTTTGACAACAGCCTGGCATCTTTCCCTTCAAACTGTGAGAAAACTTCAACTGTTTTCTCACCTAACTTGCTTGCAAGATGAAGAATTGCAAGTTGCATCACGTTTAATCACAACCATATGATAATCCCCACTGCAGTGAACTGAGACCAAACTATTTACACTTCACTGCAAACCATTCTCTCGTCACCCACACAAAATCCATCTCAGTCCTGCCTCTTCTCACTCAAGCACACAAATCTTCTCCACACTGCCCTTTTCTTTCCCATGCTTTGTATGGAAAATCCAATCCCTTTTCTGTTTTGCAAAGTGTAGCCTTCTATAAGAAGGCATCTGTGCTGACAACTTAAAATTTAAGGACTTCTTAACTACAAGGAAGAGAAGAGTCCTGCCAAAGAGACATGGACAGAAAAATAAATGAGCTGTGCTGAGAAGACCAACCACAAATAGGTGGACTGGGCCAGAGCCAGGGAACCCTGCTTCTGTCCTTGTCCCTTGCAGCACCTCACTGCAGCCAGCTCCCCAGGCCTTTCCATAGACACACAGCCTTCTTCAGAGGATTCCTTCATTACCTGCTTCAGGCAACACGAAGATAAGGCACTTCCTTGGATTTCCACTTTTCTTCCAAATTTGGACAAATTCTCCTCTCCTTGGATGTGCCATCTTTCCTGTTTGTGCTGACCAACTCCTGCAGTGATCCCTTCCTGTCTGCCATGGGACTTACGCAGCTCAGGATCCCTGAAAAATCTCCATCTCTGATTCAGTTGCTGGGGAATTTAGATGCACTTTCAGAACAGACCAAATTAAAACCTGTCTGGAATGTGAATGGGCTCAAGCTAAACTGTCTGAAAGCTTCAAACTGTTTCTGAATTTATATGAAAGTTATTAAATGCTACTGAGCTCTGCTCCTTTTTCTCCAGCTCTAAGTAGTTAGGACACTTATGAAGCATTTGAGTTTTTTATGCTTTTACAGCAGTGATTTATTTCACATTAATTTTGCTTCTTTGCTTAGAAAAATCCAGAAAGCAAAAATCGCCTCCCACCTCCCTTGTCAGGGACAGTAAGCACAATTAAGGACGACACACGAGATAGATGTCTGCACTTATTTCTTGCCCTTGTGCTGAATCTCAACAAAGAAGCCCTTTAATAAACTTAATTGGATGATTCCCTTATTACGGTGGAATAAAAGAGCTCACAGAATCACAAGAGCTGACTTCGTTAGACCAAAAGGTAATGAAGGACTTACTCTCTTGGGCACCATGTGGTTACATTCACCCCCATTAGTTCCCTCGGATCTGCATGAGCAAAAACAATTGATATGACAACGTGTTTTACAGGATCAGAGATGTCACTTCCCAAAATTAAAGCCCAGTGACACTTCCCAAATTAAAATACAATGGGATGCGGCTGGCTGATCTGGCAGGCTCAGAGTGCCTGGCATGGCTGTAGGGTTGGGATTAGGTTTCCCACAGCAAGCAGGCCTGCTCAAAGGTAGGAGCAGGGCAGGGAGGGAAGAGCAGGTCTGGCTCCAGGTGAGAGCAGGATGGCTCCAGGCTCCATTTCCTAACACAAAGTGTTTGTGGCAAAGCAGTGAAGGGCCGTGCAGCAGTTGTCACTTATGTCCTCATTCTGAGCCTCACTGCATCCACTGCCGGTGCCCCATGTCCGCCTGGGACACGCTGCCTGTCCTTCCTGCTGAGGCCATCTCACTGATCACAAAGAAACGGATAATTAAAGGCTGAGAAAAAAGAGATCAAAAGGAGACTTGTTATCCAGCGAAGGAGAAAGGGGGTAAAAATGGGGTATTTTTTGCTTCTTCTCCCTGTTCCACCGTTTATGAGTCACTACACAAAACAAAAACAATGCTGGGAGCAGAACCAGGACAAAGTGCTCGCCTGAGCCCATCAGCATCGTCCTGCATTACCCCAGAACTGTGGGATGATGACAAATGCAGTCATAACAAAGCCTATGTTTTGCCCTATTCCTTTGTTTGCACATCCAAAAACCAAAGTAATCCTTCAGCCACTGTGTCACATCCAGAATCCATGTACAGCTGATTATCGACAGCTATTCTCAAAATCTAACCAAGCTTTGTGGCAGACTTTCCAAACAACCAGGTCTGCTCCCAGGTGCAACTGCTCCGTTTGAACCACTTGCAAAATGTGTTTTAGTGACTCAGGGCATTTTGCACTCAAGAGTTTCCTGCTCAGAATTTATTACTTACTCCCCCCTCGTTTTTGTAAGAACTGCACACTGTATCAGTAATGAGCCTGTATTTCTTTCAAGTCACTGATAAAGTATTATACAGTATAATAACAGTATGTTTTCCCTGTTTAGAAACAAGATTTTCCACTGATGAATCCCAACTCATTTAATCATCCAGGCTTTACTCAATTCATAGGCTCCCAGGTCTGTTCAGCATCATTCCACTTTCTTAAATCTAAATGTCTGTGCTTCTTTTTTATATACATGACACCAACATCATTACATTTTCCAACCAAATTTATAATCTCCTTGAAAACCCAAATTTGCTCACTAAGAACTGTTTGCCATTAATTCCAATCAAAATGAGTCTACTATAATAGCATCATTAACTATTCAACATTAGATATCTCACTGTTATACCCAGGAGTAATGTCACGCTGACAAATCTGCAAATTATCCTAATTGCAGATATTGTAAATATTAACAAAATAATTGCTTTTTTCCAGTCTTTTGCAACCTCATCTCTGCTCCAAAGTTTATTCAAAATTAGCACTGGTTGGTCACAGAAAGCTCTGCCAATCCCTTCAGAGCTGTTTTATCAGAGTTATTTGGGTTTAGCTGTAGCATGTTCCATCTTACACACACTTAAGTCATTTCATGAGATAGAGCTGCCATTATCACATAAGATAAACACCTCACCCACTTCTTCACATGCAGAGAACAGTCAATGCATATTTCTTTTTCAAGCTTCCATCTATAGCTTATGACAAACATCTTATAATGATCCCGTGAGGCCATTCCTCCTTCAATGATTCATGCCATTTCTGGAGAGTCTCAGTTTGAATACGGGGCAATCAGCAATACCAGTTATTCTAGACAAAGCCACCACAAGTATTAAAGCTCTTTGTGAGGCAACGAGAAGCGTCAGAGTACCTGCAGCTGACACAAGAGCTACTGTGCTGCATCACATTGTGCCAAACATTCCGTGCGAGAGCCTGCAGAGTATTACACCTTGCCTTCAACAGAGGAAGGTCAAAACCACCACTGCCCCCCTCCTTCCTTCAGGTCATAAAGGAAAGAAAAATACATCGGTTATAATAATAACCATGCCAGTGAGAAGTGATTAAGGCTGAGCTTCAGGAAATATGTGACACATTCCCACCTCTGTCAAAAAATTCCTATGTGAATCTGAACAAGTAATTCCGCACTTAAGTTTCCTGGCTGCAAAGTGAGGATTACTGTCACAGGATAATGATTGAGAGGCACTCACACACTGAAGTGCTGAGAATCCTTGTGAAAAATGTTAATATAATTTCTAAAAGGTTTTCACAAAGATCAGTGGTACTAAATTAATGGCAGATCAGAAAGGCAGGCTGTGAGCTACTCTTCTCTGACTTGACATACAGCACAGCTGACAGAAGAGTTCAGCGAAGGAAGAGAGATGTCCCTGATTAATTGCCAGTCTCCAACACTACTGGTGAATGGAAAAGCCATGCTGCTGATGAAATACTGACTTACGGTGTACAAAAGGTACACAACACTTTGTGATTTCAGACTTGGACAAAGGAAACCCATTTTACATGAAGGAGAACAGTAAAAATTGGGAACTTCTTTATATTGCACCAGCAGGACCTGGAAAACTTTGAGTTTAAATTAAATAAGATACTGCAATCTGATGGTGGCCATCAATTACTAACTACAAAGATCCCATCCTTCACATTAAGGAGAAAAATGCTATTTAGGATGAGCTGCAATACATTTTATTTGATGATTTGTTTCTGATTGGAAGTTGGGCACTGTCAGCTGGTCTGACAGTGAGTTCTATTCAACACATGCAACAAAATGGTGAAAGGCCTTACATGTCAGGTAAATAAACCATTTTGGATATAGAGCCTGGCTGCACTGTTATTCCAAAATCCACACTCCCACATGCAGAACTTGACCCAAGTTTTGGGGAAAAAAAAACAGTATTCATAAAAAACACTGAGGGAATGGTTTTAATCTCAAGATGGGAAGGTTTAGATTCAATGTCAAGGGGAAGTTCCTCACAAAGTGAGTGGAAAGGTGCTGGCACAGGTTGCCCAGAGAGGTTGTGGGTGCCCCATCCTTGGAGATGTTCAAGGCCAGGTTGGATGGGGCCCTGGGCAGCCTGGTCTAGCACTGGATATGGAGGTTGGTAGCCCTGCATATGGCAAGGGATTGGAGCTTGATGATCCTTGAGGTCCCTTCCAACCCAAGCCATTCTATGATTCTATGATTCTATGATTCTATGATTCTATGATTCTATGATTCTATGATTCTATGATTCTATGATTCTATGATTCTATGATTCTATGATTCTATGAAACTGCAAAAGGGGGTGACTAATCTAATGCTCTTCCAGTTTTTCCCAAGAAAACCGCTCATGAAAAAACTGTTCCAAGACTGGTAAGAGAAAAAACAAGGAGTTCATAAATGGTAAAACTGAACTTGTTTAACAATATCACAAAATATTACACATGAGCAACATCGGCTTTGATATATCTTCTTCTCTAGGATCAAGATTCATACAGCCTCTTCGCCTTTCCTTGGGAAAAATCAAGCTCCAGTTAGGAACACCAGCACTCTTTCAGCATGTCATCATATTGGCCACTTTATTCAGACCCATCAAACAAGAGCATTTTGGTAACACTGTATTTTAGCTTCCCTGGCATCTACAAGAATTGCTCTGTGTTTGTCAGTGACTCCTACATCACAGTCCTAAAAGGTCCAGCGCAGAAAAGGACAAGGCCAATGTTATAAACATATTCAGTTACTGATGGATTGCAGAAGTTTTTTTTAAACAACTGTCCTTTGCCATGAGGTGCAAAGGCATAGAGATGCATGCTGTCAGCAAAGTTAAATTATTATCATTCTAGATGCAGATTAGCTTCACTAAGGAGATATTTATCGTTTCACCTGCCTTGAACTATAACTGCAGACTCACTGACAAACGGCCTCCCTACAGAAAGGTCCATATCCTTGTAAATATTGCCACAAATCTGCTGTGTAGCTACAGATCAGCTTTTGAGATATCTACTGTTGTTCAGAAGGGACTCGTCACCAAGTCTGTAACTTGGTTGGCAGGAGGTCTACGTTTAGCAGATCAACTCATATGTCAAAGCTCTGTGAAAATTATGAGGCCAGGAAGACGAGGCACTGCACTTCTGTAGCAACACCACATATTTTGGCAGCTGTTTTCCTGAGAATACAGTAATCCAGTATCACTCCATCAAATTACAGTGTTATACAACACATCTGCAGTATCTAAAGGAACCGAGGTTACTGTTCTTTACAGGTGACAGCATTAAGCACTGTCATGATAAGGCCTACAGAAGTCACAGTGTTTGCCTGAGAGTATCGCTTTCAATGGGTAAATGGCAGGAAAGGTTAAAAGCCTGAGACTTCTCCAAGTCTAAGGAATTGTGGTTATCACCGATGGACTCAGCAACTACATGAAGGTGAAGGCTTGGAAATACCCTACCTTGCGAGAAGCATTTTTGTCTGCGTTCTCCACATCACCGTCCAAGAATGGCATGGCAAAAGAGCTGAGATCCTGATGGGAGAGAGAAGAAAAAATGACGTCCTGTAGCAATGTCTCCTTCCTTATATCAGAGCATCCCATGTCTGTAGCCCACAGTTCTACCTCCAAAGTGCCTGCTGCCTTACCCATAGCTACTGCTGGAAAGGATAACACGGGATCTGACATTTCTGCTTGCATGGCAAGGAGAACAGATTTAAGTAACTTGTGACTAGAGAGCCCTTAGAAGCACTCCTAGTACATCACTATCAAAAAGCACTCAGTATCTGCACAGCCACAGTGGAAGGTCCTGTGCTGAAACTTCCAAAGGGAGGAACCCAAATCCCACAGAAAAATACAGCAGGAAATTACAGTCTAACTGGAGCCCCTTGCTCAGCTAAAGACCAATGTGGCCTTTAGTGGGGACTGCAGTTTTCCTTCAAGGAGTATTTATGGCAATAAACAGAACCTGAATGAGAATATGTCGATGTTCTCAAATGCAGACGTGGTGTCTGAGGATGCAATAACCAACTCATTTTCACAAGGCAGAGAGGAGCCCCCTGTTCTGTGCTACTAACAAAAACAAAGCCATAAAAGAGGCACACATGCTCATCTTTAACTAACAAAAACAAGATGCAATTATGTTCTACCTCCTGCCGTCTGTTCTGTTTATGCTACCTCATGTCCTAGTCTTGGGATTTTTAGGGCTCCTAATGAAGTTTTCTGTGTTAGTGTCAAGTTTAGCATCTGTTTGATCAGAAAAGTAGATAATGAGTAACTGTATGAGCACAAGCACGGGTTGGCAGCACTGTATGCTGAAGAACTGAGGCTTGGATCCCAAACCTTGATCTCAATGTCAGGAAAACATGCCCAGCGCAGAACCTGCCTGGTGCAAAGCATCACCCTTTAAATGTAATGATTCAGTGCTTCTCTACCACCACATCTGCATCTCATTTAAAACTGTTCAAAACAAAAATAAATAGCAATTTCACGTAAACCTAATTTGAGATTAAATAGAGCTTAATTAAGAATTAGCACAGGCTGGGATGTCTGCAAGGTTTGCTTGCCAAAGGCCTGCAGAATTCAGAACAACCACAAGTGTAATCACATCACATTGTATAATCATACTAAATCCAAACTGCTCAAAAATGTGTATAATTCAGGCGTAATCCTTGCAAATGTTTGAAAATATTCTAGTTACATAACAAACAACAAAAATAAGGAACAAAATATTGAATTACTGGAAGCGAAGCATGTGGGAGTAAGTCATGCCAAGCTGGAAAGGGAAAAAGAAAAGCAACCCCACTTGGCCAAACTGGCCTTGAGTCCCTAGGCCACAAACCAAAGCATCCACGACATATCAGTGTGCTCTGAGCTCTACTCATGCAAATTCAAAGCACCAACTGAGCTATATAGTGTCACCCTCATCGCCACACTTCGACATGTGTTTCAGGTCATGTTCAGTGGAAATGGAAATGAAAGCAAATATCTCAAAACCAAAAGAAGAGTTGATCAATTTCAGCTTTTGTTTTCACTGTTGTCAAGATTTGACAGAGGCTAGCCCTGGCACCAGAGGATCTTAAGTACTTCTGTATTAATCTGCTAATTCCTACCATTAATTAAGAGCAAAATGACCTACATGCTCCAATAAAATTAATCAGCCATAAGCAGTGTTTATAAACATTGCCAATACATGAATTAGTATATTCATACTTAATATATTACTGCCAGACTTAAATAATACATCTCTGTGAAGAAGTTTAAGAGCCAAATGGAAAGTTACACAAAAACACATCCCTTTGTGTTTACTTTAATTTAGCCAAAGGATTTACCAACATTTTCCTCTATCCATCTTTGGTAGTGAAGAAGCTGGAATTTGATGTGTGCTAAGTAATTTTCCATGCAATAAATCAAGCAAATAATCTCTGAGCTCCACATGTTATTGTCCCTGTATTACTACCTTTTTTAATTTGCAGAGAGGAAACCTGCAGCTTGGGAAGGCTGAAGCCTGGGAGAAGAAAGTGGGTTTTGAAGGGACATATAGCTAGCAATTACAGTAGATAAAGCTGCCCAAGAAACCTGGAACAGCTGGGAATGAAACCAGAACTTCACTTCTGAGCAGAAGCTTTCAAAAACAGGAAGAGGTAGGCAGGCAGAATTATTTTCCAGTGAGCTAAATTTCAGCTGCCAGTTACAATTCCAAGCTTAAAAATGGATGCATGCTATGTTCTAGAGCCTAAACGTATCATGAAACCCACCTGATGACTTTATTCTAATTTGTAACTGTTAGATACCACGGAGGTGTGCTTTCTTCATCCGTTTTCAAATGCAGGAGATTTCTGACATAGGAGATCTCTACTTCTAAGCAGAAATTACTGGAGCTATACCAGAGCCCAGTGGGGCAGCACAAGACCCCTCTTAGTCTGCTGGAGAACATTTTAAACAGCGTGATAATTTTGAGTGCTCTGATAAAGCCTGTAATTGCAGCTGCTACTAACAGTTTCTTCGTCTTCTACTTCCTCATGGGACTGCAGTTACTGAAGGAAAGAATGGGTAGACGAAAAGCCGAGCTACAAACACTGCTCTCTCAGTTCCAACCACTTGGTTAAACAAGGAAATAACCGCGTGCTTGTTTGTTCTTTACGTGACTCTCTGTAGAAGACAGACCAGACATCTATTTCTTTCTTTTATTGCTCTTCATTCAGAAAAGTATGCAGCTACAAGGTTGATGATCCAACATCTCTTAAAAAAAAAAAAAAAAGAAAAAAGAAAAAGAAAAAAAAAAAAAAGAAAAAGATAGGAACAGTTTCAAATGTGTTCACAGACTCACAGAATGACTTGGGTTGGAAGGGACCTCAAGGATCATGAATCTCCAACCCCCTGCCACATGCAGGGCCACCAACCTCCATATCTAATGCTAGACCAGGCTGCCCAGGGCCCCATCCAACCTGGCCTTGAACATGTCCAGGGATGGGGCATCCACAACCTCTCTGGGCAGCCTGTGCCAGCACCTCATCACTCATTCTGTAAAGAACTTCCCTCTGATATCCAACCTATATCTTCCCTCCTACAACTTCAAACCATTTCCCCTTGTCCTGCTATTACCTACCCTTTCAAAGAGTTGAAAGTACTGAAAACTTTCAAAGTGTTGCAAAACACCTGTGGTTCTTTACAGGTCAGTGGTGTGGCCCTAGCTTTAGTGCTTATCTGTGTGCTCTGATCTGCTTCCAGCTGATGCACCTATTACACTTGCTCTGCCATTAACCCGGAATTTAAACCATTATTGGACAGCTTTCTCAGTCTTAGGAAAAGCTGGTGCGGATATTCTCCAATAGCCCTCTCCAGGGGCTCTCTGTGCTTTGCTTTATATAAGTGCCCTTGGAAATTACATGGTTCTGGGCAGATATTAAAAATCTTTTGCCAAAGAAATCCTTTGATGTGTTGGTAGGGGAAGAGACCTTCTCATTTGAAACTGCAAAACACTGTCTGAAGAACGAGTTGCATCACTCCCTGTATCCATCAGTTCTGCACCACGTCCTTGGATAGAAAACTTCTGTTGGGATCAAAGTCTATGGCTATCTTTGTAAGGAAGGAAGGCCACCAGCAGCTGCAGCTCCTAGTGATGCTAACCTGTAATAAAGGCAATGCAAAGCTTGTTTTGTACAATTCTGTTGGCTTTCCTGTCGTGCTCATGTTGCTCAGATCCTTCACACTGCCCAGTGCAGTCTGACTGTCAGACATCAATCCTGCCACCCCCTTAGAAAAGATGAACTCTTGAGCAGTTTAGATTGACTTTACATCCACAAGGCTGCTCCAGGTTAATATTCAGACACACACAGTGCTGCATCATTCCTTCCTGAGTCCCCTTTTTCCTGGGACAGCCCTCATATCACAATACTTGGAATGATGCGAAAAGAAGAATAAAAGTTTCGTTAATTGGTATCTTGGGAAAACAAACCAAAACAAAATCTTTTTCTCAGAAGTGCTCTGCAGAACAAGGAAGAAAACCACACTTTAGGATATGGAAAGCAAATACGTTGGCTGGCAAAACGTAGCCAAACAGCAACAGGAGCAAGATCTGGTTGGCTAAGCTATTTTTCACCTTTTCCAGTCAGTTTCCCTGTTTCTTTCCTTACCGGAGAGAATTCCTGCCAACAAAGCCTGCCCAAACACGCTGCTCTGGCTGCTGCTGCAGCTGGGGACCTCGGTGTCAGAAGAGTTTCCAGCAGTTCTGCTGCAGAGGCAGGAAGCTTAAGTAACAGACCACTAAAGCCTCGAATCCAGTAAACAACATAGAATAAAAAAGGATTCCTTTTTATTATGGTTTTGTTTCAAGGCTATTTTGGGAGCCAGGCTACTAAAGCTCCTCTGTAATAGCTGAAGCCAAGGAGCCAGCCAGGCACTCCGGGGTGTGCGGGGATTTACAAGTCACAGACCCATTTCCGAGGTGTTTTGGGTGGGAGTAAGACATTTTTATGGCCCCAACCAGCAGTCGTCTGGAATTTCAGGGGTGGGTATTAAAAGAGTATTTCACACACAGCTCCCTGCTGCCAGGCCTTCCAAACAACAGGCACGGCCACGCAACATGTCCGCTCACATCTGTGGTGGTGGGTCCCTGCCCCAAGGCCATGGCCAAGTCTTTGGCGTGGTTCAGAGGTGCCTCAGGTTGGGATGGATTCACGGCAACACCATTGGCTATTCCTGCTGGAAGGCTGAGCACCTCTGCTGAGCAGCTCCAGAATCCTGGTGTAGGTGTCAGCAGCACGCAGTTCTGATCACTGATGGTGTCGGCTGTGAGACATCGTTCTTCTGTTTCAATAACTGCTGTGTATGTGCTGGTGCTGCACTGAATTTAAGGATGCGACACGCCTGCCAGACATTACAGTCATTTTGTGCAATGTAAATCAAGCAGAAGGTGGCACTTTACTAAGCTTTCTAATATGGGGAGGCAGCTCCTTTGATAAAGTAAATAAAACAAGATATTGAGAAATTAAGCAAAGAGTGCTGGCGAGATCCCTGATCCCACAGAGTACGGCTAGAAATTTCACTCCTCAGCACCACGTGTTCACAGTGCTCTCAGGATCTCCCCCTCTGCTAATGTTACTGAGCCACGAGCCCGTCAGCTGTCCTACCAAGGACAAAGAAAGTCACAATATTTATTAATGTCAGTTGTGAACTGCTTCTTTCAGCTCAATCTGCGCACCAGCGGATTTTTTTAGATCAACCTTGGTTTGTACTTATTACAAGCCGATGTAGAACTCTGAATAGTAAATATACTGCATATGCTAATAGGCTGTGAATAGAATCCAAAGCTTGAACTCTATGGAATAGGGTATGTAGCTTGGCAGCACTGACTGAATTAAAAATTACCTTTTTCAGAACAATCCTGTGCAGAAGCCTTTGAGGATTTATATCAGATGACTCAATTATTGCACAAAGAATTATTCAAAACTGACATATACAGGAATTTCTGTCCTTTTGATTTTGTTGTTTTGATGTAATAGGCACAGTAGCATATAATAAGGCTTGCTACATGGCTTTATTCCTTTAAGAGTAGGTTGTTCATTGCTTTGCTTTTCTCCCTCCCCCATGCCATCAAGACTGCAGCATGTGTTTTGGAGAAAGAGACATAAATCGCACTGTGAGGCATAGGATGCTGGTGACTAAGTCTCAGTATGACTCAATGGGAGTGGGCAGTAACAGATGTACAAAGCTGGTTAGATTTGTGCAAGCCAGCTTTGTACTTCACAGGGCAATTGTAATTTATTTGTGTGCTATTCGTTTTAAGGCTGTTCATATTTAAAAAGAACAATCAAGCGGACCTGGACGGTTTGAGATGGTAGAAATGAAACACAGAGACTTGAGTTTGTGTGCAGCATGACGGTGCCAGAGGCAGCGTGGTCCAGGAGTCAGCTGGGTGATTGTGCAGGAGGAGTTGCACGTGCACCAAAGTGGATAGAGCACCAGGCTTGAAATAACAAAGCATAAATCACCCTACCTTTTTTAAATTAATCAAGATAAATAAGTGACCTGCCTGGGTGAAATGGAAATATTCAGTCCCAAAGAGACACGATCTAAAAAGTTAAGGATTTATTGCTGGCTGAACTCCAGCACAGAACCCAATAAGTGAAAATCGCCATCCATCTGGTAATTATTCAATGTCCTACATTAAAAAACTTGGCAGTTTCATGGGCGACAACAGACACGCCAAGAACTGAAGAGCTACTGGAGCTACTTTTCTCCATTTCTCACTCGTGAGTTGATGGTTCAAATTGTCGCTATTTGATCTGAAAGAGCTGCTGACACTGAGAATTTCCCAGGTATGGGAATAAAAAGACCAATGAAACCAATAATTCTGTCATAGTTCCCTCAAAAAAGCTGTCCAAGCTGGGTGGCAAACTGGCAGTCTGCAGCACACCCTTCTAAAGCTCTCAATGGTCATTAAGCTCCAGCAGCCTACAGCAAATGCACCTTTTCTTCTAAGGCTGTAGACAAGATTCATCTAAAAACACTGTCAAGAACCCATGGATGGTTTTTTGTTTGTCTCTCAGTGTCAGCTTCAATTGCAAGAGCACATTACTGTGCTGTTCATGGAAAAAAATTAAATTTTCTTTCAAGCCTGTGCTCTCCTGCCAGGATTCAGCCTTTGCAAAGCAGCCGAGTGTAGCCTGCAGTATGTGGACCTGGGGTGGGATGCAGCCACTTCTGCCTGGTGCCCCATCCTGTGCACAGCATGCACAGAGCTGGGAGGGTACACTGCTGTCCCCTGAGCAGTAAATCACAGCCCATAAAGAGACAGAGAAAGGCTGAGAGAAGAGCAGAGAAAGCAAGTCAACGGGGAAAAAGAAATTCTCAATGTTCTCTGTGACACCACAATCCACATACAATGCCTGCAGCAGTAAGCTCCCAAGTATTCCCAGCCTGTGGGAGAAAGTGGCTGCCTTTAAATACTGCAGCCTGATTTACATGTATGGAGCTGTGTACCAAGTGGGGAGTGGATTGACCATCACCACAGAGCTCTGCAGTCCCTGCTGGGTACAGGCTCTTTGTTAAGCCCCTTCCTGGGTGCTCAGGCAACTTTCTCTGTCGAGACATTTCCTCCAAGAAGAACAAGTTAAGACAGATAAAGTGAAAGCAGAAGATAAGGTACCTCAGACCTGGTGAACGTGATCAGATGAGTGATGAGGGAATTAAAAAACAACAAAATGAGACACCGCGATGGGGAGAGGCAGCAAGAGACTGCAAATGTTACCCTTCAGATGGCATGTACTCCGTGCCAACAGAGTTCCTTTCCAATACTTACATAAACACAACAAAGGATTCCAAGGTATTGCAGAGAAAAGCACACATTTTCTATAAAACAGAACATCAGCCACATTAAAATAGCAGAACCACAGCAAACAAAGGATGATTTTGCCGTAATGCAATGAAAACACTTGAGACACACTGTAGCACAGGGGCAATCTGAATGGATTCAGTGCAAGGACCATCAGGAGCCAGTAAATCATCTCTGCACTATACAAAAAGTCACTGCAGTTGAATGTTTTTCCCAATTTCTGTAGGCCAGATCTCTTAGAAAACCATGGAAGGAAGAGGGAAACAAAACAAAATCAGAAATAAAACCCTCCAGCTGATGGCCTTGTCTGAGCAGGGCTTGCTGGGTTCTCTCTTGCATGTATATGACTTTAAGAAGTGACATTCACGGCAGACAGAAAATCCCTGCCTTAAGTACTTGAACTGCAACTATTTTTTGCAGTGCATTTAGGAAGACAGGTGCCTACTGCTTCCTTTTGTTTTCAGTTAATAATTGTGGATACTCTTAACAAGAAGAAGAAAGCTTTTAGCAGGAAAGTCAGGTGAGGGAGGGATGTACTCTGAGCAAGCAGGCCTCAGCCAAAAAATAAAAAAAAGTAAAAAAGAAAAAAGGTAGAAGCAGAAAATGAGGAAAAGAAAGGAAGAACAGAATGGCTCCGTGTCTGGTGTACTGGAGACCAGAATGGGAGCTCAGAGGGGACAGTACCTGGAACCTATGGCGAGGGAAGATTCCCTGTTTGTTCTCCTGCTCTATTCTCCTTTGTAATTCTGCAGCAGAAAAAAACATTCCAATCTACAAAATATACAGTCGCTTTGCTACAGCTTTTGTTTTAGTTTTAGCACCACACGTATAAAGAGACCATTATATACAGGATGCTTAATTTCATAGGATAGACTATTTGTTTTCCTTTTCCCAAAAGAATGGATGACTTTATAGCTCCTTGTACAGTTTGCTGAAGCTGGCAACATAAAAAGCCCTCAAGGACAGAAGGAAGATCAAG
The DNA here is from genome assembly GCF_951394365.1 of Tetrao urogallus. NCBI lineage: Eukaryota > Metazoa > Chordata > Aves > Galliformes > Phasianidae > Tetrao > Tetrao urogallus. The sequence goes on along the minus strand of NC_136820.1, from coordinate 45,108,411 downwards.
TTCTCAGAGACAATACAGAAAAGATTGTCACAGTCACAGTGTGATACTCTGCCTTAAAATCAGCTTGTGTGTCCTTCAGTCCCACTGTATGCTTTGAGCTGAGAGCTGCAGACATAGAACTGGTACCTCTCTTATTTTTTCTGGTTAGCGGTGCCATTCAATAGCAACAAATGACATTAAATCATTCATTCTGTGAGAATCCAAACTTCATTACGGCCTGCATATCCAGTTCCAGACTTACACAACATCCTGAGCTGGATGGAACCTGAGCAAGAAGGAACCATAAGGATCACCAAGTCCAACCCCCAGCTCCACACAGCGGCACCCAAACCCAACCCTGTGTCTCAGAGTGGTGTCCCACGAGCTCTGGCATTGGGGCCATGCCCGCTGCCCTGGGCAGCCAGCTCCATGCCCACCACCTTCCGATGAGAAGCCTCACCACAGGAGCCCCGTCGTACTACAGGCATGTCTACACAGCAATCACAAGCGTGGCATCAGCCAGCTCGCTTTCACCCCGCTCCGACACAAGGGTAGCCATGACAACACCCAGTGAGCGTAGGCTGTAAAATCCCCGTGTGAGGCTGAGTAAATACTCCACAATTTAGCTCACTTGGAGCTCCTCGCTCCTGCTGCTGTATGGCTGTCAGGACTCAGCCGGGCTAATTTAAGGCAAGCTTCGATCACGTCTCTTCCCGCAGTCTAGACACACTGTAGGCATCCATATACAACAGGTAGCACGATGAGGTCCTACTCTCTGTTGGTATTTCTAAACGTTACTCAAAAGTGTATTTCTAATACTCTACATGCAATGCTAACATTTTAAACTGGATGTCTCCCCAAATAAACTGCGGGCTTCTTTCAAGGTCTATGGCTTCCCAGTGCAGGACAGACCTCTTAGAAGTGAGCTATATTCATTTTCGGCTCCTTTAAGAAGTCTTCCAATTTCAGCCATCTCAATCCTCATGCACCCATTAAGCACGATGGTTGCAATGGACCTGTCTGAATACGCTGTGGAGAAACGACCAGGAAACACTCTTATATGCCGGTGAATCAATCCAAAACTTAAGCATGATATTTACACACCTGTGTTCCCAGAAAGTTGTTTCTGCCCAATGTACTGTTTTCTAAACCCAGCAGACACTGGCCAGCCAAAACAGGCAAATTTGCATTTGGTTTGGCTGGCAGTTGGTACATGACCATGTTTCAGAAAGCATCTGCTCCTGCCTAGAGAGTGCAGGATACGTTTCCATGTTAGGAGGGCTCCCTGACCATGGCGACAGACGGACAGAGTGCCAGCCTGGCATGGCTGGGGCTGTTTGATACGCGGCTGTTGCTTCAAGATGTGTGACAGACAGTCCCAAAGCAGTTTTCACAACAAAATAAACCTCCTCCTGGGATCAGCGATCCAGGCTCTGCCAGGGGCACTGGGAGAGCTTCTGCCTGCAGCTCAGCCCATCTCAGCTACTCACTGTGCCACGGGGCTTCACCAAAATCCTCCCATAGAAGAGATAAGCAGTGGAGCAGGAAACAAAACTAAGCAAAGAGAAGTACACCATTTGCTTCTCAAGGTGAATTAAAACCACAAGCAGAAAACCTTGACTCAGAATAACATATATTATTTTTGGTTGGCTTTCTATTTTTATAGAGAGACAATACTAGCAAAAATTAAGTTAATGTGAGCAATATGGTCCTGAAAGTATATTGGTTATTTTTCTCATTAAAAACAATAATTTCTGTCTGTACATATTAAGTGGTTGCACTGCTATCAGTAAGCATTCAAATGCATGCTGCAGTTACACCTCTTTTGAGTTTCATTAGGATGGAAATTTTACTGCCCACAGTCATTATAAGCAGTTAAATACCAATTAGAAAAGCATCTCTTACATAGGAGCGAGAGGATACGTTTACCAAAACATATCAGTTCTACAAGCAAAAGCATTAGTTCCTACAGTGAGAAACAGGAGCAGACTGTCACTGCTGACTGTGGCCTCCAGGGACTGGAAGTGGCAGAGCTCACCTCATAGGGCATCTCTTCTTGTTTTACTCACATGTAGTGCATGCTCTCATATGTGAGAATATGTATGGTAAACACGTGTATAGTCATTTTCTGTGTGTGCATATGCATAACAAGCTCACTAACTGCTGGCTCTCTTAAATTCAGATGATTTATTATTTCTTGCCTTTTAAATCAGCTCACTGCTGGAGCGACTTGGGCGATGGAACGTGCCCAAATGGCACAGGGGTCTGCTCTTCCCAATGGAAAGCCCTGCTCTGCATACAGCCAGCAGCAAATTGTGCTTGCAGGTGGCTTCCACCAGCTCTGTGATTTACCTTTAAAGGTTTACAACAGTATTGCTTTGTATTCTCCTAATTTCTTCCTGATGGCTGTAAGACATCCTGGTACAGATTAATGGTTGCTTGTTTGTTTTTTTTTCTGTGGTTTTAGCCTGTATTTCAAATTGTGTCATTTTTCAGGATGAATACCCTTTCATTCCACCCTCAGTAACCCCACACAGAAAAGAGGAGCAGCACAGCCCTGTGGGCTGGCTTTCCTGCTGCCTTCCTTTCAATCCATCGGCACTTGAAACACAGTGGGCTGGCCCTGTGTCAGCAGGATCCATTTAATCCTCCTGCCAATCACTCTCTCTTTCCACTGATGCTCCAGGCCCCAACTCCCAACTTCAGATTTCTCTTCCAGATTCAGAGCAGCCTCTGCTGCCCCACCTCTCCTGGACTCCTGACTCCTTCCCATACAGGGATCGAGCTGAAATCTCTCCCCCAGAGCAGACACCCTAATCCATCCCACTCTGTGCAGCTGGAATGTGGTCCGTAAGAACAGCTACAACACAGGGACCAACAAGCACAGCAGAGAAGAGCTGGCAAAATCCCCTATATCTTATACCAGCATAAATTCCAATTACCCTTCGCTGAAACCCCCCCATCACCTTGCTAACAGGGCACCCAAAGCTTTGCATCTGATCCCAAAGAAGAGCCATCATCATTATTGGACATTCATTCATTCACAGGCCCATGAATTGCAGTGAGCTCAGCATTAAGTCTAGCAGCAGAAAGGGAAAAATGCAAAAGGAACATGTGAAGGCTGCAGTACGTATCTCTACCCTGACATCGAGTCAAATATCACATGAAAAGACAGGCAAACAGCAAATAGAAGCTCTAATCGACGAGCCTACCAAAAAGCTGCAATTTGGGGTTTGCAATGCCTAGCCACAGCAAGGGGTTGCACAGCAGTTCAGGCTGCTCTGTGATGATCAGGATGAGAAAACAGGCATTGCAGGATGCAGAGAGCAGATGGTTTCAGACTGAAATTAAATAAACACCCCAAAAAGATAATCTGTCTTTCCAAAACATTAAGGAAAAGTTATGCAAGGAAAAAACCCCGACTGCATTCTTTAACTGCATAAAAGAACATTTTGTTCAGCCTTGAAATATCTATTGTAACTAAATGCTGTAAAAACAGGACAGCAGCCCTGTGCCAGCCATGCATACAAAAGAGACAAAACAAGATGAAAAAAAAAAAACAAAATACCCGAGAACCACGCATCTCTTACACAGCCTGAAGAATGTCTCTCAGCTGAGTCCTGCAGCGCACTCAGGCTTCTCCACTTAAATGAATGCAAAAGCTATTCCCTTTTCGAGTCCGTCAGAACAAATAAACGAAAAGAAAATCGAACCTGAAGAAACCCACAGATGGGCAAGCCACATTCTGACTTACAGCTCTGAAAAATCCCGCAGTCTGGCTGGAAACGTCCATTGAAGAACTGCATGCAAGGCTTTTCCCTAAAGGCAAGCACATTTAAACATCTCAGGCTCTGCTACTGAAGCCGATGCTGCAACAGATGGGGAGCGGGGCTGGGTGTGTTCCTCCTTCCCATCGCAGCGCTGCGCGGGGACAGCGGGAGCGGAGGTAACTGAGGAGAAGGCAGGCGACGCGGGTTCCGTGCCAGGGATGCTCCGACCATCGCAGGATTCCATTACCCGGCTGCGGAGACCCGCCACGGTGGCTCCAGCAGCACCGCCTGCGCAGGAGGGTCATTAAGAGCCGCACCGGCTGCGTTAGCTGAACGCTGCGGGTCCAGCGGGGAAGTTTGCGAGTTCAAATAACCGCAGAGGTTTTTAGCGTGATCGGGAGAGAAGGGAGCCTATTTTTGGGAGCTGGAGCTTCACGTAACTGAGGCTGCATCTGCATCGGTGCACCGGGGAAGGCAGCGCAGAGCAGGGCTGGGTGCTGCGCTGGAGCCGTGGGCCCGCTCTGTGCCGGTACCAAAGGTGCCCCTGGGCTCCACTTCTCCCTTCCGCAACGTGAACAGAGGAAGATTTAATTTGCTTTGTAATTTGCTGTAAGGACCTCGCTGGGAAAACAAGTTGTCTGACTGCAGAGTATGACATTGGCATTAGAAATGAAGAGAACAACGCAGCTTTTGGAATTATATCATGTGAATTATGTGCAAACAGCAGTGCAAACCCTCCGACTGTGAGCTGAGCGATGGGGGACTTGAATTTTCTTTTTCAGCAACAGGTCTTTGAAAAATCTTTCTTTGTAATCACATCCAGCTCTGATAAAAAGGGGGCTGATAAACAGGAGGAAGACCGACATTTTGTGTAGGCAGTTAGTGATAGCTTTAAACTAAAAGAGGGAACATCCAGGTTAGATGCTGGGAAGAAATTCTTTACTCAGAGGGCATTGAGGCCCCAGCACTGCTGCACAGAGAGCTGTGGGTGCTCCATCCCTGCAGGTGCTCAAGGCCAGTTGGATGGGGCCCTGGGCAGCCTAAACTGGTGGAGGGCATCCAGCCCACAGCGGGGGGTTGGAACTGGATAGGCTTTGAACCAAAGCATTCTGTGGTTCTATGATCAATCCACCAAGCAATCTCATAAAGTGTCCTTTACTGGCAAAGCACCTCCAAGCCATGCGGCCCTGTCCTTGGCTGAGACACTGGTGAAGTCTGCCATGGATCAGGTCACCCCTGGGAGAACAACACCAACATTAGGGCAAAAAGCAGAAAGATCCTATTGCAGCATCCAGTGTTTTAACAAAAGGCATCAAAACATTCATGCAATGAACTGACACCTCTCTGGAGAAACAGGTGGCCAAATCCTGAGCCGTGAGGCTTTGCCAACCCTTTCTTGGCCCATTTCAGAATAACATTTGCCAGCATGGACTGAAACAGTTTTTAACATAGGGGGCTTGCTTTTAATTAATGGCTACTGGTTCCTACATCATTATAGTGTGAGCAGCGTGGCTCAGATACCACTCTCACACTATTCAGAACTCAGAACAACACATCACAGGAGCCTGCTCCCCTTTGCACTCAGGTGCAACCAGTGCTGTCCTTTATTCTGCCCAAACCAAATAACAAACATTACCAAAGCCAGGAAGGAACTTTTGTTCAGCAGCACCAGAGGCACGCTGGGTGTGCGTCCATCTGATAAAACGCAGACGTGGTGTTTGCTCACAAATGGCAGCTATTGCTTGGAGCACTTGGAGACAAGCTCAGCATCTGCCTCTTTCAATACAGAAATGAACAAATATTTAGTGTTTAGGAGGCTTTTCCCCAGCTTAATGAATATTTTATGCATGCAGAACATACAAATAGTTTGGGAAAATAAACAAGCTTCCTCTTATAATTCTGTTTCTGTGTTACCAGAGAAATCAGTCTACCAGCTGGGGCAAGAAAAACACATTTGTGCCTGTCCCACCGCAGCTGTAGGAGAAAGGACCCATCTGTGACTGTTCTTAGAAAGGGCAAAAAGGAAGATTGGTGCAGTCGCAGTCTTGGAGTAAAAGAGGCTCTCCTACCAACGAAGCCACAAGGCAAGGATCAGCTCAAACACTTCCGTGCATAGGCAGCTTAAAGGGATTATTCTGATTAAAGATCACATCAAATAAAATAGGTATTAAAGCCAGGAAACTGTCTCATATCCCTAAATCATTCCTTTCAAATCACTCGCAGTGCTCAGTTTGATACAGCCAATTTAAAGGAACACCAAGACCTATTAAAGGGTTTTTCTATTAATTCAATCTTCAAAATCAATTCTCATAGTCTGAAATGGCACAAATTCCTCCTTGAAAATATCCCCTTTCCTCCCCCACCTTTGGACAAGGAATAGAAGCAAGAGAAACACATTGCACAACCACAACTGAGATAAGCAGAACAGTTAATGGTTTAGAAACAATTTCATAAATATTTGCTGAAATAGTTGTTGGATTCCATCCAGCTTCTGACATCCACAAAAAAACATTTAGTAATTTGCCATTTTTCTTTCACCCTTCTGGGATGAAAAATAGGCAAGAATTTTTATCATTATTATTTTAAAGTTACTAAATGACTGCTTGCATTCATGTGGCACGCATCCTGCCCAAGAGCCCCAAGGTATTCCTAAACCCACAGGCCTGAGGTGTCAGTTGTGACTGCCCATGTCTGTGCTCTGGTGTAAGATGGTGAGGCTGTGTTTGCTCAGAAGTGAAATCCAGCAGCCTGAGTGACAAAGAGTAGGGCTGAGTTAATGCACATCATCTCACATGAGGTTGTACAATGTGAGAAGGCCACCAACGCATGTTTGCAAATATCCTTTTCTAACAAATTCTGGGAGTCTGTAAGGATACAGATCCAAAATTCCCTATGCTAGTGCACTAGCTTTTTCCTTATACACTAGGGACAATCCTATAAGTCTCCAGAAAATGTATTATATAATCAACTTTCCATGCAAGTAGATTTTTCAGTGTGATTTCTTTTTCTCTGAACCTACTTGTGCTTTCTAGGGTGAGTCAATCTCTCACCTGCAGTCCATAGATCAAAACAAGAGGAAATGCACGAGCACCTCGTTCTCACCAGCCTAGAGATACAAAGCTGGCTGCCTAACTGGAACAGTCACTGTTGTACCAGCTGTATCTTGTTTTTCCATTCAAAGAATTTAACAAAAAATTTCAGAGCCAGGCTTTCAATCAGCTTCAGATTCTGTTGTACACAATTCCTGCACAATTTGCTCACACTGTTCCAGAACACTGATCCTATTTCTTCTTTTTGGGCCAAGAACAAGCCTAAAATATCACGAATTTCCAACTGGCAGTACAGCAACCTTCCACCATGTCCCAGAGGAGACTGAAAGGCTTTGCCATTGGTTGGTGCTCTTTATATGCTATAATTTCCACAAAGATACAGTGGTTTTGTAAGTACCACATACATGAGTTTATAGGGCCTGATTCCATTAAAATTTTCTTGTCCTGACTTACTAAGCAAGTCTTAGTGAGTAAATCTATGGAGAAGCTCCTTAGAAAATGGAAACATACCGTTGAGCTGGAGGCCTGCAAGGTAGGGCAGAGCATTTGTTCATTGTGGGTCCTTTTTCAGACACCTATTTACGCGGAATACAGTCATCATATTTATGGCTGCCTTATTCCTGCAAAATGCTGCAGGGAGCAGCAACCAAAAGCAGCATGCAGCACAGATGTGCACCACAGCCTGCAGCCAAGGAGGCAGCACAGCTGGGAGAAGCTCCTTGAAGAGCATGAAAAACCACAGCAGTGGTTGGAAGGCAAGGAGAGCCCAAGTGGAAAATGAACCGGGGACTGAATACTGCCAATATGCACCATAAATGACACCAGTTCTTAGTAGGATGAGATTTCTCAGGAATAGATTCTCAGCAAAGGGCAGCTGTGATCTGCAAGGGCTCGAAAAGGGAATACAAGGAAAAAAGCAGGACACCCCAACAGTAAGAGGGAGCAATGAACTGTGGAGTTCATCACCAAAAATAATAAAAATTGGAAAATAAAGGTGATGGGGATGATATGAAAAGGAAAGAGAAGAGAGAAACATTCCATGCAAAACAAAATCCACAGTTCTTCTTTTATTCATCTCAAACAGTCAGTTTTTTCTTTGCAATTTTTCAGCATGATCTACCAAGCAATGAAACAAACAGTTGGAATTCGTGACTCACTGTTGACAAGCCAGAAGCAGAGCATCCATGTGAGAGCCACCAAAACCTGGTGAGTGAGCGCCCATCTCTTGGAGTCGGCTCCCCACACACCTCTGCAGCCAAGGCCCTGTGCCAGGGATGCCCTGAACCAAAAACAGGACAGATGCATACAGCTGATACCTCCTCGGGTTAATATGCCTAATTCTTCACTGTCTGTTTATCTTCTCTGTATTTACATGCATATCCAAACCACAGCCATATTGAAATGACTGAGTGCTCATACAGAAACAGCTTTGGAGGCTGAGAAATTGCAGCCCTGTGCCCTATGTTGTACTGACCTTTCCCCCTGCCTTTCACACCTCATCCTCATGTCTGGAGACAGACGCAGCCTGCTTCCTACGTGGCTGTGGCAGGAGGCACTGCAGGAGGTGTGTCAGAGTAGGGCTGTGGGGTCAGTGACGGTTTCTGAGTGATAGAGGAGAATTATGAGGGTTGGGCTGGGTTGTGGTGCCCAATAACTCATGAAGGACTGACATTTTGGACTCTAATCTTCTGTTACAGGGGTGAAGTCCTTCAGAAATATCCTGATCTCCATGGAAAAATAAATCAGAGAGCAAAATTAGTGTAGGAGACTCAGTGGTCCCTCAGTGGTTCCTTGCCTGAAATAGATGTACTGAGAGATTTTAAGTCAGAATTGTGCAGCACTCGACAGAAGCTATCGCTGAATCAGTACGTCCTGAATTACACCATGTAGAAAAGAACAGAAATAGTCCCACAAGAGAATAGATGAAGGACGACACTGTGGCATCTGGAAATGGGAGAAAACCACATGGGAGTAGGAACTGGTGGATCAACAAAAAGCTCAAACTGTGGGCTTCAGCACAAAGCCCTGTGCTTCTGTATGCACACTAAGGCTTTTAACTGGAATGTATGGAAACCTGTATCCTGCAGTGTCACTTTCTGGCTTCAACGGTCCTAAAGTGGGACCTCCAAGGATGAGTGCTCCATGAGGACATAGCGTGGATGCATCCAGGGGAGATGCCTCAGCTCTGCTGTTCCCTCTGTTCCAGGTGCTTCAGGTACCTCTCCCCACAAGGATGGGGGAATCAGTGCCCAAGAAGCCAGGGAATGCTTTGGGACAAAGATGATGGTCATCAGCTCCACCTAAAACCTGCCCCACCAGAACTCTCTGTAGTATTTTAAGCCTTTGGTTTAGAGTCTGAGGCTGAGAACATAAGAAGTTATAGCACACCTGCAGCTCTCTGAAGAGCACTAAAAGAAAATATCCCACTGCAGTAACATCATGGCAGCACCACCCAGGAATTAAGATGTTCCTGCAGGTTGCACAGCCTGTTTTCTTTTCTTTGAGCTTTATGACTCTTCATTACTCATCTGTGGGCTCAGCCATGCTGGGCACCGAACTATTTCACCTAAGTTGTCCCCATGACTCCAGGGCACAGGTAAATTGCTCATGTACTCCCATGTTTGCACAGCCTGCCTAGGGACAGAATGTTCTTCATATTAGGGATTCTGGGTTTTCTAAGGCACTACGTGCACATACCAACTTTGCTGCATGCTAGTTGGAAGTATGCAATAAATAGTAACCATTAACTTTGAATTGAAGCAAGAGCCCACCTAGAAAAGGATAAAGCTTACATATCATAATGAGCAGTTAAAATGGCATCAAAGGCTTAGAAGGTGAAGTACAAAGATCTCCACTGGTATCAACTGGCTGCTGAAAAAAAAAAAATGGAGGTAACACTGCCCTGCAGCACTTAAAGAAAGCACAGTCAGAAAATAAATGCTTTTAAATAAACGTATTCTGATGCAGACAGCTGGCAAAGAGTCAAAAACTCATCACAAAGAATGTGGTACACATATTTGTCATCTTAATGAAAGTAAAGTAAACCAGTTTATCTGCTCATTTTCATTTGCAGAGGCACAGTTTAGTGGGAGGCTGAATACCATGGGTACAAGCAACATGAACATTTGCAGACTGGCAGGAATGCTTGAGGAATAGTCTTAACCCTAATACCATAGCAGTTCATATCAGAAAAAGCAGTCAGACATTTTACACTGTAAAGAGAGGGATTACCTGCCTAAGAGCAAGGCTGCTTCATCGCCAGTGCAATACCTGCGAGTTGCCCAGTTCTAAGAGCAGTGATGCAGCAGCACAGGCTGCCCAGGGAGGCAGTGGGGTCACTGTCCCTGGAGGTGCTCCAGATCCACAGAGATGTGGCACTGAGGACGTGGTCAGTGGGCACGATGGGATGGGTTGACAGTTGGACTTGATGACCTGGGTGGTCTTTTCCAACCTTCCATGACTCCATGAGCTCTTGGAGAAGAATGCTCTACAGATGCTGATGAGTGGCCGGGCAATGCCAGGTGTGGGGGCCTCACACAGAGCCACGTTCCCTCCCCAGAGGGCAGCAGAAAGCCTGGAGGCAAAGCCCTGCTTTTTCATTGCAGCATCCACTGGCACAGCAGAACCCTGTGGTAAGGAGCTCTGAAATAGATGCCATTTGTGATAAGAGCCCAGTGTTTATTTAAGTTTGCAAAGAACAGTTTGGATATAGGAAGCATCCGGTGAGAGAGCAGTTATTTTAAGAAGAAATGTTTGATTTCCACTGCAGGGAATTATTAAAAAAAAAATATCAAAATAACAATTAAAAAAACTAACAAATGAAGTACTCAGAGTGCAAGCTTTACTTCCTATTTTTACCGTGTCAATAATAATTTAAAGCAATCTACCCCTATCAGAAAGAAAAACATGTTCTCCCAGTCTCTGACCACGGGCAACAGCTTTTTAAACACATCTTAGAAGTACGATTTGCCTAAAGAAAAGTGAATGTAATTTGGTTTTAAAGAACTCAACAAATAGCCAGCCGACAAAATAATGAGAATAATTTATAAGCACAAATACAACCACAAAGGATCGTTGCAGAAGAAAATGCTTACAGCATTTCTTTAGCATTCTTTTTTATGCTTTGTTAAAGAAGCGATGGGGCATTGCACACAAAACAGTCACTAAGGCCATCAAAAGGGATTTTCACTTGAGAGATTCATGAAATAAAGGAAAAGGTACAGCCTTATGGAGGGAGAAACCTACACACACAGCAAATAAGAGGATATAACTGAATTCACCTTACTCATAATCAGAGCCTGAGTAATAAGAGTAATAATGTGTATGAAGATATATACCTCCCTAGTAACACATACCCACGTAAAGCTATGGATACATATATAAAAGTTAGTGCTGCTCATGAATGCTTTCAAGCCATCCCATCTTTCCTAGTCCATACTCTCTGTTATATGTGCTCAATAAAGGAGTGAAAGGTGCATCCATAATAACAAATGTCCCATCAGTGTCTTCCTGGAAGGCTAAGCTGTGTGAGAAAAAGAAGGCTGACACTACAACCTCTCCCAGTGGTTGCAGGAGCAGAGTGGCAGCAGCGCTTCCAGCCAATTGGTTTCACAGCCTAGCTGTGAACCGTCCCTTTGAAATTCCCTTTTAGCATGCTTGTCCCAAATTTGGCAGAGCAAACAATAAACAGTAAATAAATAATGAACAACTTTACCCGTTTGCCTGAAGCAGCAAGCGACCTCTGGCCATTACCAAGCTGCCCAATCCTCACCAGCTCTTCTGTCTTTCAAGCTTTCAATTTTCTACACAACAGCTACTGCTCATTATCTACAGATGAAATCCAATCAGCCAATCTGATTGCTTTATGGGCATCTTCCTGGCACTTGTTTTAATGTTCCCAGGACAGTATTTGTAATTACAAGGTCTGCTGATATTAAAATCCCATCGAGAAAGTTTTCATTGGCTTTCTTAGTCATGGACACCTGAGATTCGTTCCCAGCTGCACCCCACTTTGCTAAAACCAAGCAGCACAGCTGAAGAAACAGCCCTGGAGAAAACCAGAAGTCAGCAGGGATGCCCCGATTTCATTTCAGTCATCACTTCTAACCAAAAACATAATTATGCTGAAAAAATACAGCGGTGACCAGAATACTCAACTCTGTCTTTAAAATTGGAGAGATATTTTGCTTAACCAGAATTAAACCCAAACTCCCATGAGGCACCCTGCAGCTACCAGTGCCAGGCGAGCTTCTGAGCAGGAATGAAGCCCTAGAACAGCAGCATCACCTGTTTGGAAGGTTGAAGAATTAAATCTTGTTTTTTTGGGGAGCATTCTGTAATTGAATGCATCGTTTTCTGCTTCTTTAGACTATGTGCTATTCAGTCACAGTGCTTTCTTACAGAACAGCATGTATCAGCATGCACCAGTTGGTGTGATTTGGATGCAGCGATGATAGCACAGCATTAAACAGGCAGCATTAGGAACCCTGGGGTGGCATTTGGTGGGACACCAGCGCTGAGTGTGACAAACAGCGCCGCTGGATCAACAAACAGCCACTGGCTGAGGGCTGTGCAAACCTCTCCAAGCCTTTCAACCTTGCCCTTTCTGTTGGATACCTCTGCAGTGCTTCCTGCCAAAGACAATCCGCCCCTACAGTTCATTAAAATACTCTGAGAACTGTATTTTAGAATACATTAATTGCTATGTGCACTTACTGTTGGCAACGCTCTTTTAGAGAACGCACGAGGTGGCAGCTGTTTTGGAAAAGAAGGAGTAACTGCAGCTCCAAAATACTCTTGGATTGCCCTCTCATAGCCCTCAGAGTTAAAACACTGCTAATGTGGCATAATACACCAGTTATAAAGTCCTGAAACAAAATAAACATTCTCAACCGCACAGGGCTTGAGGTATTTGTTTCTCCAGGACCACTGATTCTCATCTTGATTGCAAAGAAATGTGAAAAGCAAATTCCCCAGTCCCTTGGCCTTCCAGTCCCACACACCTGAAATACCAACATTTAACAGACTGCGGGGTCCGTGGGGACCTCCAGCTGTGGTGCTGCCAGCATGTTGGCTCGTGTAATAAGCTGCCTTCCACCCCAGCCATGGCTTTCGTGCAGAATTTTCTCTGCAGAATGTTCTCTTCGGTGTCAGAGCCCAATTGCTTCTCATCAGAGCCTCAGAACAGACTTCCACTGAAGTTTTATTGGCAGGCACAATTTCAAGGAAAAGGATATGGAAACATCTTAAACTTTGCAGCATAATGTTTCAATGCTTTTGGGAGTCAGATTTTTGTGTAGTGTGGTGACAGCACCTCAATCTGTGGTAGATACTGAGCTATTTTGCTCTATTTTCCCTAGAGCGGAAGGAAGGGATGCAAAAAGAAACCAGGAGATTAAAACAGAAGCCATAGAACTGCCTGCAGTATGCTATTTCAAATGACAGATTTCAAAGTCAAGGATGAAAGTGACCATTGACTACATTTAAAGTTAACATGGAGCTTAACACCCAAGGCAATAGCCTTTACCCACCTGCCTTTGATAATGCTAGCTGTGGTCTTCCAAGACAAAGCTGGCTCACACAGAGCCATCAGGAGAAACAGGACACCAGCATCATCTGTTATTACGTGGCTAACCTTCCTCTTGAACATATTACTCGCTTTAGTTTTGCAAAAATAAATAGGTTTATCTTGGTTAGTGCTAGAGTTTGAAGCTCTTGTACTGAAAGGATAAAAGTAATGCTCTTGCATGGGCTGTATGGAGGATCACTGGGAGAAGAAGAGGTGATTCACATGCTCAAGGTTAAAGCAGATGGAGAAATTTGGTCAAAACAAACGGAGAGCTTTGGGACAGGAAGAATTTCCTCTTCTGCCTTCCCTCCAGCTCCAGTGTGAAAGTGCTTTGTTTGGTTGTCTGCTTTTCATCTTTTGATGTGTGGTCCCTTTTCCAGGGCCACCTGGGAAATTTATCTAACTAATTCTTCCTGCCAGGAAAGTGTAGTTCAAAATAAAAAACTGGTAGCATACTTGATGACTCCAGCCCCTTTCCTGTGGCAGATCATGGTTGCAGCTTTTGGTTTTTGTGACAGGTCTAGGCTTTGTCATTAGATGCTGTGAAATATGTGGACCACTGTGTGCTTGTGGCTCGGTGTACAGGGTGTCATAAGTGTTCTCCTGATCCTTGTAGTGTGAAGCCTTTGAAGGCTGCTAGCACCAATGCTGGCAGGTGAACACCTCAAAGAAAGAAAGAACTGGAGACATTTCTATCCAAAAACACAAGCGCAGCACTGTGGGGCTATATCTCAATGTCTCTCTCTCTCAATGCACACATAAACAATATGCTCACTGGCAACAAGTGTCATTGCACACAATTTTAAGAAACTTAATTTGTTGTTGCAAGCAACCACCAAGCTCAGCTCGTTCCTCCAGATGTAACCACAAATATTCAGCTGCTTAAATGATGCTTTCAAGCCAAATTTGTTTCTTTTTTCATAGAGGAAATGAGGTAGCAGGACAATACAGAGCAGTCCACAGCGAGCCTTCCCCACTACTGAAGTTCTTTGGTTTATAAAAGTCATAAAGAGCAGTTCCTGTGTCAGCTGCCCAGAATGCTGCAGTGCAAGTCAGCAGCTCTCATACCTTACAAAACTAGTTTGAAGGTCATAAACTTGATATATGGCTTCAGCTACAGACACATATTCAAAACTGGAATTGCATCTGAATCAACTATTTGGCAATTTCTATTTTAACAACCTGTTTTAAGTTGCCTTTAAGCCTTGCCAAATAGTAATGAGAAAGAGCAGAAGTTTTTCAAAGCTGCATCTGCCCTAAACAGGAACTGACTGGGGAAACTTCAGCCAAAATATTTCAGCCATTTCTCAAAAACACTGCAGGAAAATGTCTTCTTTTTTTTTTTTTTTTTTTTTTTTTTTTTTTTTTTTTTAGTAGCAAAAACAATTTGATGGTGACTTCAAGTGGGAAATTTCTAGCTTGTTCTTGGTTTTAATCGGAGAGCTTCAATTCAGCAGGGCAAATTCTGCACCACACAAACATTTCTGTTCTTACAAAAAAACACCTAAATGCAGCTGCTTTACATGGGGATGCCGACACAAACACTGGGCAGGCACTGGCAGCACTGGTACTGGCACTGGGAGCTGAACAATTGGCATCATCAAGAGGAAAAAAAGGAGAAGGAGGATGGAAGAGTTTGACAAAACTAGCTAACAAGCAGCCACGCATCTGGAAATATCACCACTGGAGCAAGGGGAGGCAGAGGTAGAGAAAAGAATCTTGGCCTGGGCAAGGGGATTGAAACTGAGCTCAGACACCCCTAAAATGGAAACTGGGATTAAGAAACAGCCATGAGGTAGAGTCAGTGCAGAGAGGGACCCTGTCCTCTCACAGGATGGGAATGAGGCAACTTTGCAGTCAATGGGCAGATTGACGCTCACTATTGACTACCTCCAAAAAAAAAAAAAAAAAAAAGCAGGAAAAAAAAAAAAAGAAAAAAAAAAAAAGAAAAAAGCTGGAATCCTCTTGCAGAAATAAAGGTATGAGATTGGATAATCTGACATTATCAGCAGGAGTCCACCCAACTCAAGTTTAGGTGTCTCAGCATATGTGTCTGCATGTGATCCAGTGTTTAAACTCATGGGATAGCAAATGGATACTAAAAGTGGCATTCAGCTGCCCGAGCAGACATCCCTATTGCCACCCGAGAACAGAAGAAAAGACACAGGCTGACAGATCTGCCACAGCATCTTCCCATGATCTGTGCTCCACAGGAGAATGCTTCACCAATATGCCTGGCATCCCTTGGCAGGAATTTTGTTGTCCTTCTCTGTGATTGATACAATTTCTGCAAAGAGAGGACTGAAGCTGGTAGCACTGCCCAGTGTCTGTATGGGTGCAAGGAGGCTGAAGGCCTGGTAGGTTACCTCAGCACAACTCAAATGCTATATTACAGGCTTGCATATCAAAGCTGTATTTTAATGCATCTGTAGAAAGGAATGTAAGCTGGATAGACTACTTACATCCAAACGTTTCCTAACTTTGGCCCACACTTTGTAACCTTACCAATATTCTTTCAACACTTCATGGGTGAGTAAGCTTATATAAAATCTGTATACATTAATTTGGTCTGGAATAGTCAAAAACACCTAATGAAATAAATACAAATCCTCTTTGATTCATAATAGCCATTAAAACAGCACTCTGCATACATAATAAACAGCATGTTCTTTGCTGTTGAGTACCTCTGCCAATTAAAGCAACCCCAGTGCTGATTTTCCCAACCACCAAAGACAAACACGATCAAAAAAATTATTTTTGAAAGTCAATAGCAAGGCAAGCTCTCCCACTGAGAGAAAGCCCAGCCTGGTCTACTTCACTGCCTCCTGCCCTTACGTGCTTGGGGAACTCAAACACAGTGCAAACTGCATGTAACTTGTGAAGAGCAAAGAGGAACCTGGAAGTACTATAAAAAGGTTATGGAGGAGAACAACCAGAAACACAGAACAACAACAAAACACACATATGCGTTTCACACCGTGTTGGCTATGAGTACTTCCTGTTTGAAATCTCAAACATAAGATCAAGCACTTCATGCCCCAAGCCCGATGTGGATATTTGGCAATCAGCTATCTGTGCGCAAAAGAATAAAGCAAATGCTGCCCTTTGTACTTCTGTCCTAGCTGTTTACTTTCTGGCAAGAGTTTGCAGTTCCTGAGATCTTATAATATTTTATGCATCCACCGAGCTGCAAAGGTTTGAGAACTCTACCAGACCCTGGGCCAACAGTTTAACTAACAACTACAAAAGAAGAGCTGAGATCTTCAAAGAGGAAGAGGAAGGAAATCAGCTGTCAACCTAAAAAAGAAAAAAAAAAAAGCAGATGATTTATTGCTCACCAGTTTACTTTGGGGAAAAAAAATCCTATGAGACTAAATTATGAAAGGCAACAAAAGCTTCAGTCCTACCCCTGAAAACTGACAGCATATCCTCTTCAGCAGGGATGGGCTACCTGGTCCTTCATAGAGCCACCAGTGATCAAGCTCCCCAGTCCCTCTGGGTAACCATAGGTGACTCCTCAACTCTCAGGTGATCTCACACATCCATCTACACTGAAGAAGCCCTTCAGCAAAGCAGCAGGGGCAGGTGAAATGTTGTACCCAACTTTTTTGGTTTGTTGGGTTTTTTTTGCCATCTTTGGCATTAATGGCGGAAAATACTTGAGATGTTTAGTGTTGGTGATCTACCCAAAGCTAAAACAAATCATGCATTTCAGATAAAAGTAGCTAAACACCATCAGTAAGAAAGAACCATAGTTTATTTGTATTCACACAACTGCAAGAGAAAAATATTCTAAGTTTTGGGTTATTCTGCATATGCTGCCGCAGAGATACGGTGCACAGCCAGGGCTGACCCCAAAATTGTTCTTGGCATCTCTTGTGATCAGGGGAGTCTCCAACACACAAATTGAGGTAAAAAGATCTTTGTGCTTCACTCACCGATGCCAAACAAAGACAAGGGAGGTGAAGTCTCTCTGGAAAGCACAGGAGTGAAAAAGAGGCACAGAGATGTCACAGGAGTCGAAGAGTAAGGGCCAAAGGAGGCAACTGCTTAGCAAAGTGGGAAGTGGGAATGTAGCAAGAGAGCAGGAAAAGGAAACCACGACTGATAGTCCACGTATAATTCAGTGTTTTTCACTGAAGAGATCTCAGTTAGTGAAAAAAAAACATATATTTGCTGTAGAACTATCACCAGCTCTGCTCATGGTAACTGTAATTTCAGCTGAAGAAGCACTGGGTTAGTTTAGAGTACACAAATTTTTGTTATCCCAAACAACAAAGCTCTTAAGCTTTGCTAATGACCCAAAATGATCACAGGCCTCCTAGAGCCTGATGGCTCTCAAGTAGTGTTTGTTAACAAATATCAGATACTAACACTAATAATAGTCAAGAACCTGCACTCTGTAGCAGCAACAGCAATCTCCACAGGCCATGTTTCCCTGCTGGGATCCATGAGTACTTTTGACTACGAGCAACATCTTATTACATAAAGAAATATTTAGATAATTATAGCAACCAAGAGCGACTCCAGGAAAAAAACTATCCTACCTTATTCAAGTACCTCAACACCGTAATAGAGAATTCAGCTCTTGTTGCCTGCCCCACATAGTTGCAATCCCTTTGAGCAGTTCCAAAGTAATGCCACCTTCAAGACAAAATGTCTAAATCTGGGAGGCAAGGCAGCCCAGCGGGCAGCTCCCAGGTGCTGGGAGCAGAAAGAAATTCCAAAGCCAAAATGCTATTCAGAAGTTTGAAACTAAGTAAGGAATTTTCACCAGAAAAGCTGTGCAGCAAAGTGGTCTGGCTGAACTGCCAGCTGCCAGGGAAACACAAGAGTGCATGACTCTGCAAGGGGCAAGGCATTCTCTCCTTGCTGAAGTGACAGGTTGGCTCCTATTCCTCCGCTGCCAACAGGCGCAAATGGCTTTTGCAGCCCGCAGTGCAAATTTGCATGAAAAAAGAAGTGCAACAAATTAAAAATGCTATGAAGATGAAGGCAGAAAGTAGTCATAAATTAGGATTTTCCAGGCTGCAACTGGTTTGTGGGTTGTTCTTCAATTATTCTGTGTTTATAAGGTAGTTACTATAAATATATTCATTAGGTCATCGCAAATATTTGGTGAATCTGTTCACCTGCTATTCATTTTTATGTAAGATGGTTGTAGGCTAATGCTTAATGTCAAGAAAGGCTCACCAGGTTAACAAGGAGGGCAGCTCACAGTAATAATAACATGCAAGTAAAAATTCTCATGCCTAAAGAGTTTTACAAGCATGATCCAGCTCATCTTTACAATAATTCTATTAAGGAGATAAGGACAGGTTTTCCTCCTTTGTAGAAATCAAGAAAAGAAAGTGGAGCTTGTCAGGGATTTACTGAGATCCACTGAGGGAGCAAACAGAAACCAATGGGTTTTGATCTCTAGTCATGCACCAGCCTGCTTATGTCTCTCAGAAACACAGTTTGATTTTGGGTGGTCCTGGTGGAGCCAGGAGTTGGACTCACTGTTCCTTGTGGGTCCCTTCCAGCTCAGGATATTCTGTGATTCTGTGCTTCCTTTTCTCACCGCAGCTATTGGATCTGTGGCGAATTCCTTCTTGCAAGGTCTGTTCCTGTGTCAGAGCTGTCAGCCAACATGTCAACAGAAAGACACAAGGATACTTTCCAATGGAACAGTTCGGCAGTGGGACAAATTAGGACCCTTTCTTCTTGCAGGCTTGGCACAGAAGGCTCATTAAAATTAACAACAGATATGAGACTCGTGTGCAATGGAAAGCGATTAGAGCCTTAAACCAGTCAACATCAGGATTACTGAATCGTTCCACTTCAACAACTTCCTCCCTGCCCACACCGATGCCGTCCAAAGACGTTTGTTCCTACTTGCTTTCTTGTTTGCAGTGATTGTTCTCAGACAAATACAGATCTTCTGTATTCAGCACTGCTGACAGAGCTGCCTCTGTCGGGAGGATGGGTGGCTTTAGAAATGGTAACACCTGGATTATTGGGAATGTGAGCACTGGGTGTTGTTACAGAATGAAGGACTTTAATCAAAACAATATGCAAAGCTCATAATGCAGCAAAGAACTGCCCAGAGGGATGAAGGTGTACTCCGTGAACACATCTTTATTTTCTTTTTCAACGTGGCAAAATGCACCAGATTTTGGCAAATGGCACCTTCCTTCTGCTTGTCTTATTCCCAAACACACCTAGGATCAGCCCAAGGCAGGACTTACTGTGACACTTTGGGTCTGCAAAACCCACCTCTCTGCTGGTCACACCACTGCTCTCCTCCCCACCCCCACCAAAGCCCCACCAGGCCCACACTCTCCAGTTCTATATTCACATTCCAGAACCTCACAAACAAGCAGAGAAGGATGTCTTCTCAAGACCCTTACTCTGTGTACCTGGAGCCAGCGGAAGTTTATCAATGACACATGCGTACTGCACTAGAAGAAAAATAAACAAATCTAGTGAAGAAAACACAGCTGCAAGAATGGTCTGGGCTGGAAAGACCTTCAAGATCTTCTAGTTTCAACTCCCAGGTGCCAGAGAAGGTACAAATTAGAAAGGTGTAAAGGCATATAAACATGATAAAACAGTCTTTAAGTTTACAATAACACAAAGCTCAGTCATATTAAAGCACAGAGAGAGGAGAGAATTGGTGTAAAGATGCTTCTTAAACATGCCTATAGGCAATGGCAAATTTGCTCTCAAATCTGCCAGCACAAAAAGCACTTTGCACTCTTCCCAAGCAATCACCATACTATCACCAGTATGAACAACAGGATCTGCAGAGGGAATCTCTTTTTTTTCCCCAATCTATACTCAAATGCACCCCAAAATACATATTTTTATACTTATATGTATGTATATAACAAATTGTAATTTCTTTCTCTGACTGGTACTTTACATCATTAGGATGAGGGAATTACAGAGCAGGAAGCAGAGCCCTATTCTATAATTTAAGGTTCTTTTGGGGGATCCATGGGTTACTGCAGCTACTTAAGTAAGAATGAAATAAGTATCTTACATGAGTATGTCAAGAATAAATCACACACTAATCTAATTTAACCCGAAGTAGTAAACAGCCTTTGAGTAAAGAAGAAACAACAGATACATCTTAAATTCTGTAAAGCTTCTTACTTTATCCCACAGGATGTTCTCATAACCAAATTGGGGAAACAAGGCACAGATGAAATCACTGTGATAAAAAAAAAAAAAATGCCCCTAAAATAAAAGACAGTAATTAGAGATGGCCTGCCACTAAGGCTGGAAGGCTTTTGCATAGCAGTAGTGTTGGCCTGGTTGGAGGGAGTGTCTTTATTTACTGCCTTTGTAAGACTCCCGCAAGACCCCTGTCCAGAGGTTTTTCAAAATACAGTGCCCCAAAACCCAACAGTCCAGAGAACAAAAAGAAATGTATCAACTGTGATCTGGTGTTGACTAGGAAAGAGAAGACAAGAAAGGACACGTTTGTGGCTGTCCTAAGAATGCGAACAGGTCTCCATGGCCACTGATCCAAGAATAAAAATAAATCAACTTTACTTGTAGGAAAGGTTGGTTGGATAACATTCTGTCTAATGGTGACAAAGTTTAAGAAACTACTTGCCTTTGAATTCATAAAGGCTGAATCCATTCCCTCCAATATAATTCACAGCCATCTGATGATCCATAAGAGGAATTCTTCCCTGTGCATCCAGAGCTTTAACCAAGATGGGCATACAGTGGAGTGGGATGTAGCCAGTCCTCCACTCCCATGGTGAATGGTATGGCTCCTTCAGTGTTAACACATTTGTCTCCCAGCTCATCATCCACCCAGCCCCCTCTGCTCTTTGGTCCCCAAAACACCTCTATTTTGGCAGAATCTGCATGACTCCCTTTCATCAAGAACAAGGGATCGCTTTTGTGGAAGAGCACTCCAAAAAAAGCACAGTTTAACTAACAGGCACATTGAGTAGATTTTCTGATCAGGTCTTTTTTTTTTTTTTTTTTAATTCTGTATTTGCATTGTAAAATTCCCAAACCAGGCTAAAATCCTACCAAAGCTGTTCACCAAACACTCTAGCTTCATCTCAGCATTCTTGCAAAGTACTTAAGCACGTTCCATTTCACTTGTGGTGAGAATGCAGTACAAAACATTCCCACAAAGTCAACTACAGATTCAAGAGCAAAAATTGTCCTAATTCTTCAATGCTCTTCCATCAACACACCCTTTGCAACCACTCCATAACCCATGAGAAGGTGAAAACTGGAAGAAGTGAACTGCTTGCTATTGCGCTGTCACGCTACTGAGCTTGGTTGCTTTGCTGCTTCTGGACTTTCCTTGATGGGACAGAGGCGTGTATGACACAGGTGGGTGGGTAACACAGAGCAGAAGCAAAAATGAAAGCCCTGCTCCACAATCATGGGCTTGCTCAGATAATATTCCTATAATAAATAGGTGCTGAGAGTGCAAACGTGAGCTCTGTCACAGTATAGCACTTAATAATTAAGCAAATTTTGAACTTCCAACATAGAGAAACATGGGCCTGATTAGTGTCAAAGCAACATATGCTATTTTAAAAAAGTTTTATTACAGGTGCAGAAATGAGGAAAGAGAATGTAAAGCATCCCAAGCTGTCATGCTTTCATTTCAACACAGGCAACTGTTGAAACAACAGGCAACAGAGCTATGGAAACTTCAACAACTTTATTCCTGTAGTTTTTACCTGGAGAAACACAGGCATGGTACCATGCTTAACCAGCCACACTGTAAAACATTCAATTTAGAGCAAAATTTGCCTGTTTAAGGTTTTCCTTCAGGTGCTGAGTCTTAAGGTAAAAGAAAAGCCACGTGGCTAACCACAGCACATGCTCTCTGAAGACACAGAACAAAAGAGGGATGGGGAAAAATAAATCAAAAGGAGAAAGTCTTCCTGCTCAGGTGGAGTTCAAGAGCGAGACAAAGAGATGGTACTCTCACATTGTTTCCATCCCAGACCTCTGAAGCCATTCCTTGGGATGGTGACAAGAAAGGCCCAGTGTTGTGATAGAGAGACAGCAACTCAGCAGCCAAAATAGCAGAACAAACTTTCGTTAGCCCCCAGTATTCCCCCATATAAGGCACTCCCCAAATACCAGATGGAGCTTTTGCCTCTCATCACCAATGATGGAAATCAGAAAGCAGTACTGAGCAGCATGCTCCTCTTCTCATTGCTCATATTTAGAAATGGGGCTTTAATTCCACTTTAACAAGCTTTGGCCCACTGATTTCTTGTTCTGGACTTCCCATTTACCATCTGTTTTCTTAAAGTAGTTTTTGGGGCATCACCAAGCCTAAGTCATTCTTTTGCTTCAGATTGTATTTGCTTCTGTAGGAAAACACAATACTTCTGAGAAATTGGAGAACAAAGCTTTCTGTCCTATGTATTTGCAGAACAAAAACCAGATTACTTACAGTCCAAAAGTTTTTGTACCGAATTCTATATTTTAAAAATGTGGGTCATATTTGCAGCATAAGGAGCTTAATTATTCTTGTAGAACACAGCCTGTTTTCCCACAGTCATACTACGATGCACTGCATGAGGAACCAGCCCAGTTGCACAAGGGAGGCTGAGAAAAGAGAACAGATTTTCACCATGGTATGAGAGACTGACAGCTGCTGGAGGCAGGTTACCAGACTTCAATGACAAATTATTTCACCTTCTATTGCAAAGCCTGCATTCCTAAGTGCTTTAGACAAACCTCTCCATAAACCTCTTAATGTGCCACTTGAAACAATTCCCAGGCTGGAACAGTCACCTCCAAGTATTGTGAAGTTAACCCTCACCAAAGAAAACTCATAGCCCCAAAAAGATGTGCTCCAGAGTTAGCATGAAGTGTGTGCATGTTCGTTCAGATCTGGCTGATTGGTAAAGACAGAGGTTTTTCTTTTAAGAGGGGAAAAACTGAAAGTCAATGTTAAAAATAAAGAAGTTAAATAAAAACTTACAGGAATGAAGAAGTTGCAAAGAAACAGGAGCTGCCAGCCAAGTCCTCTTATTAAAAACCACAAATAGCTAGAGATAAGGTTGAAAAAGGTGCATTATTAAACTGAGGTACAGATGAATTAATAGAGCCAGAAATTTTTCCTTAAATGTTTTTAATATTATATGTTATAAACATGTAATATTTGTATGTTGAGGACAACGGCAGTCTTACTCCTTGAATCACAATATTTATCAGAGATTATAACATCTTCCCAGATATTCACTGCAACAGAATTCCTAAATTCTGAATGATCAGACGATCAAGTGAACAGGATGCTCAACTGTCCCTTCCATTGCTGACGTTTCGACTTTTAGTACAAAATGTCTCTGTTGTTTGTTGTTGTTGAAGCTCTTCCTCAGCTTTTACCATAAATAATACAAACTCCCCAGAGTAAAATATTTTCACTGTATGTCTACAAAGGGCTTAGCATCTAATGGAACAGGATTTTACTTTAATGCAGGCAGCAACAAAGATTCATAATCCCTGAAAGGCCATTCTTCTCACAGTTTGATTTCTGCAGAGGCCAAGGAATGCTGTACCATAATTTCTCCGTTCATCCCAAGCACTTGTGTTTGAATTGCTGTACCCCTTCTGCCAGTGACCTGCAGACCTGAATGCAACAGGCACCAAAGTTTCAAATACACTGATTCCAGGTAGAACATCCAGCTGTGCATCCCTTGTGAGCAAAGAAGTTAAAAACAACCTGCACTGGAATGATCACCTCATGTATTATCACTGCATAACCAATCACCTGTGTTTGGTAAGGACCTACTAAGGACTTATTTGAGGGGAATTGTGCATTGTTCAAAATCACAGAATAATTCAGTGTGGAAGGGACTTTGGGATCTCTAGTTCTACCTCTTGCTTGAAGCAGGGTAAACACTGAACTCAGACCAGGTAGTGAAGGGTTCTGGCTGGTCTCGTTTTTAAAATCTCCAAGGATTCAAAGTTATCTTAAGATTTGAAAGAAGCAGCCCCTTCCAAAACAACCCAGAGAGTTCTCCCCCAAAATAAAGTTGTTCTACCCACCTAATTCACCGTGAAACAGAAACACTGGGCTATTGCATTGAAGGGGTTTCCACCTCAACTTCTCTCTGCAGTGCTAAAACTCCCAGATGTGGTATCGATGTCACAGTCAAACTGAGACTCCGTGTAAGATGGAGATGGAGTTTCCCAGCTTTCAGTAGAGCCAGTCCTTGGATACAGGCTCCCAAACACACACAGATGTAAATTTAAACCCAGGATTTCCTACCTGAAACTGGTTGATAATTATATCACAGAAGGAGACAATCTTCACGTTCAGTAACAAATCAATTCCTTACTCAGCAGATAGATCTAAAATGCATTTCTAAGATCCAAAACAGGATCACAAGATCAGAGAATAATTGAGGTTGGAAGTGATAGGTGCAAGTTTCTATTCCAACTTCTGGCTTAAAGCACAGTTACCTATGTGGTCAAATGGGGGATTTGCAGAAACATAACTACACGATTCAGGTTGATGACTCAAAAAGAATATTTCAAAAATTATAAAAAGCAAAGCAACAACAACAACAACAACAAAAAACAGATTTAATTCAACGCCATCATCAACAGATTTTTGTTTTTTTTTTTTTTTCTAGAAGACATTTTCAACATTCAGTTTTGGTTATGTGGGAAAGCAGACAATATTGTGTGGATAATGAATTGTTTTGGTGTTATATAAGACGTTGGTTAAAAATCCATGTGACTTCAAAGGGAGATTACACAAGATTATAGACCAAGGGTGAAATTCTGGCTCTGATTAAAATCATTGGCAGAAGTCCCACTGACTTGACCACTGCCAGGATTTCACCTCTAAGCCGAAGCGAACGTGTTTTACTAACGTGGCCACACAGACCCACACATGCCAACCCAGACAGATCTTACAAGGGCATCTCTATACAACATTAAAGCCTAAAAATCCTTCTGTGATCTCCCTCGGAGCTGTGCAGTTTGTCTCTCTTCCACTGTAGATTATTTATGTACAGATTAGGAAGACTGTGTCTGCGAGCAAAGACAATCCATATTTCTGAAACTCACATTTTCCTTCTTACTGCCCACTTGCCTTTTCCATCAGGATGCTACCACAGCAACAGCTCCATGGCCAGATAAACCAGGCTAAAAGCAATCATTGCAGGGCCATTAATTACTCCTTGTCCACAGATAATATTTCCTGTGGAGATATCGAGACCAGCTCAGAAGTGGTCACATAAAAGCAAGTTCTGGCCTGAACTCAATCACTGTGTTCAGGTTTAGGTGCCACAGTATAAGAAGGATATAAAGATATTGCAGAGTGTCCTAAGGAGGGCAAAGATGGGGACGGGTCTGGAGGGGAAGATGAGGAGCAGCTAAGGGTGAGCAGTTGTTGGGTGCAGAGCAGAGGATGCTGAGGGATCCTCAAGGCCATACAGCTGCTCACAGGGAGCAGAGGGGCAGCGCTCTCAGACATTGGGCTTGGATTTGTGTGTGGAGCCAGGGGTTGGACTCAATGATCCATGTTTGCGTGACAACCAATTAAGGGTGTTCCATGGCTCTGTGATCCTGCCTTATTCTTGCAAAAGGCATTTCTGAAGCCTGTCCCACTGCCACTGTTCATTTGACTTGTCTTCCAACACAGCTGTATTTCAGCAAGAGGTTTCTCCAGCTATAAAATGAGCATCATGCTCATTTATAACAATAACATTGTGACAGTTAACTATGCAATTCTTGTAAAGCCTCTGAAAATATAAATCACCCGAGCACTGAATTACTAACCTTCATTATTATTGCGGATGCAGAACTTTGGGTTGGAGCTTAGAAAGGCAACAGAAGATTAATTATAACTTGTCCTAAATGCAAAATAGGAGGAAGTGGAACACCCTCAATTTTGCTCTCATGAAAAACTCAATTTTGCTCTCATGAAGGCAGTTGCTTACAGCAGCCTGCAGCTAACCTGGGAGCAGCGTTTGGCTGAGGCTGCCAAGCTCAGCAGTGTGGACACAAGTGTCCAATGGAGCACTAAGCACCCAGCCCTTAAACAGGCATCAGTTGGTTCCTGCCTCTTGACAGCACACAGACTGGCAGTACGGCTTCACAGGCACAAAATGCTGTCTCTCAAACTGTCCCAGTGAGAAACTTTGCCATGTACACAACTTACAAGTGACAACTTGGAAAGATCCTCTTCCCGAAACCACAACTGCAAATTTCGTCATGCTTTGTCATGCTACTGTCAGGAACTCAACACAGAAACATTAATTTAAATTCTGAGGTTAAAATAAAAGATCACTACCAGAAATCTCAATGCAAGTTTTAAGGTTTCCAGGGTTTTAAACAAAAGCACTGTTCTGTGCCCCATGAAAACACTACAGACAGTTACAGTGCTGGAGCAGGAGAGGCAGTGGTGGCTGCAGGCAGATGGGTGCTTTCTTGATGTGTGCTCAGGAGTGGTACAGAGCACGTGACTTCTACAAGAAATGACACCCCTAGTAATACTAGTAACATGCAAGATGCAGCATGTGAAACCAAGACAGCACTGCTCTTACTTTCAGAGAAGTTAAGCATCTGTTTAGTTTCTTCAAAAGGCCAACAGGACCCACAGATCTTTTTTCCCTTCTCAAAAGAATCAGATCATAATCGGTCACAGACATCTTGCACGATGAGCTCAGCACTCTAGAAGCATTGACATCCTTGTACTCGTCATTGCCCAGACAGATGGAAGAGCTGCAGAGCAATCTATGTCAGTGTGACAAGAAAAAATTAACCCACTGCCAGCAATAGTTGCAAAGTCAGTAACTTTTCACCTTGATCTCCCCAAAGAAGGAAGCACTGCACTTGAGAAGACCTCATTAAAAGATCACCAGAGGTTAGCAGTTTGGGTACCTCTGCAAGTGAAACTGATTCCTATGTTGATACTGAAAACCTTCTGCTGGCTGCAGGAGCAAAACAAGCAGATTTCTGCAGAGGATGGGGGACAGTTGCCTGAGACTTCTTTGGCCAAACACACTGTATGTGCTAATCAGAATTAATTTGCTTGATTCAGCCTCTATTTCTTTATTTGGAACTAAAGCTTCACAGAATCAGTGGGGATTTTTTTTTTTTTTCTCCCTAATCTTGCTGAGATGGAAATTTCCATACCACAATTCTGCAATGATTGTAAACAGGAGAGTAGTTTCAACATCATTGGACCTTAACCCTTTGTATAATGAACAGCGGCTGAAAAGTCTGTGTGTAGGGAAGGGAGAGCAGGGCAATTCACCAAGGGCTCTGCTGAAAGAAAACAGAAAGAAGGAACTGAGACTGCATGCCTGCTCAGCTCCCCATTTTTAAACTTGATGAAGAAAAACAAAAAGACAGAAAAGAATCAGAAGGTCACTAACTTAACAGAACTTCACACCTTAACATTTTTATCTGCTCCTTAGCACAAGATTGCAGATTACCTCACATACAGCAAAGTAAACAGGTTGCAAGAAAAAAGCTTACACAAATACTACAGGATTCCTTCCAATTCCCTCACCTCCTAGTTCAAGAGCAAAATATACACACTTCCCACTACTGAATGACTTCACTTTTGAGCATCCAAAATTTGATACCTTGAGATTTTTTTCCATCAACCTGAACAGCAAACAGGGATGGAACACACTTCCTAAGAACACAGTCTTTCCCATTGACATTACCAGGCTGCTGCAAGGGAGAAGCAAACGATGCTGTGGACTTCCACCATCCATGCCCTGCATCCCCTCAATCTGCTGTACGTGCTGGAAATGACTCTGCCTCTGTCATACCTTTAACAGAGGATGTTTCCCCGAAATAAATGCACAGAAGAAAAGGAGATGAGGTTTCTGGGATTCCAGCTCCAGTCCTATGCACAGCAATTGATTTTGAAGCTACTTCAGGATCAGCCTCAACTTCTTGCCTCTTGGATTTTTGCAGGCATCTTCAGACATGAATGGAGGCATTAAATGTTTCAAGGGAGCATTTATATAATCTGAGCCTAAGGTATCCCTGGGATAGATTGCCCGTGCCACACCTCTCCATGCAGCAGCCAGGCAGGTTTGCTTTCTTTTCTGCCCAAGGAATAATAGAATATAACAATTAAAAACAAAAACAGAAAAAACAAAGATCTAACGAACTTCACAATGACTTGGGATTTAATCCCAAATTCTAGCTCCTCCTTAAGGCTCAAGTTATAAATGAAATGCCAAACTGTCAAAACCTTGCATCACATCTATCAAATGCAGACAGATTTTTGGAGTGCATAAAAAGCATTTCAGCCCCCTGACACACAACCAGCCTGGTTAACAAATGCGTGTTCCTCAAGCAGAGATGTTCCAGTTCGTGGCTCCTGAACTTTGTACTGAGAAGCGACCCAGCTGAGGCAGCCTTGTGCAAAATTTGCTATCTGCATTAAATAGATTTGTTCAGCTAGCACTCTCCTTTTCCCCCAGAGTTTCACTTGAACATCCCCACCTTTCATAAGGCTCACTAGAGCCTTGTTTACTGTCTCCTGTTTAACAAGATACTCACAAAATCCTCTTGCTATGCTGTTACAGCAGTCGGAACAAAAACAAAAGCCAGATCCAAATGCTTAAGGCTCCTTCCAGTACCCGTGTATTTTTGCCATCAAGGGACAATTGTTCAGTCCTTTCAGTTCTACATTCACTAATGAATACATTTTAACTGAATTACAGCACTAGCAGTGAAAAAAACACCAACCCTCTACCACAATCATGAACAGAAATGCATGAAATACCATACCACCAATACAAGTGTCCTTTCCAAATAGGATGAGCCTCCTCTCTTGCAGCAGGGTTTCCTTTTATTTTTCATGTAAACTTAGGTAAGTGGAGGGAGCTGGACAGCTGAGCTCTTTGTGAGCACCAGACTCTTGAATGCCTTGTCTGAGTTTGCAGCCTATGTATAGTATTTGGTTAATATTTATTTGACCATTTTGACTTCCTTTTGAGCTCTGCATATCTGACTTGTGGGCCCGGCTTCACTGAACTGGCAGCGATCCCCGTTCAGACAAATTTTGGATTTTTACATGCATTAACATGAATACATTTTGAGATTATGTTTTGAGTAAAGAATTGTGCTGCACACAAAATCACAACTCCCCTATATGTGTGCATAGGGCTGAGGTTTGCTGCTGGATTATAGCGTGGATCTGCGCACACAGCTCCAAGAAAAGCTCTGTAATTGTTCAGTGGTTGGGCTGCTGGCAGAATTCCCTGCTGTTTTTATAAATAGGCCTAAAGACAAACAAACAAGCTACTAATAACAAGTGTTCTGTTTTAAAGCAGCTCTGCTTTGTGTTGTCCAGCACACAAGAAGCTCAGATGGTCAATACAGCAAAACCCGTGGCAAAAACTAAGAACATGCCAATAATCAGCAGCACTTCTGGTTCTCTAAAGCACTGACATTTCACTTCAATTAAAGAAGCTTAATTTAGGAGAAATACCAAGATATGCAAGGCTGCGTTTGGCTGCGTTTGGCTGTGCTGTCTCATATTTCCATTCACACTGTTGCTAGAAGTTGGGAAATGGTAAAATGACTTATTAACAGATAAATGCAACTCCAGAGGCCTGGTACATGCCTAAAGCAAAACAGTCTTGCTGGCCTGGCTTTTTCCACCCATCAATTTCACTGTGTCAAAGACCTGCCATGACTCAGAACACCTTTTCTGACCATTACGAAGTTCTTGGATTTGTCAGGAATAGCACAACTTTCGGTAGGAGTCCCTCTTTCCACTGGCAATTCCTTGGGATCTGAGCCATCAGCAATGGTTACAGTTTCTACCACTTCTTTTTCAGTCTATTCACTTAATATTGTGATTTTTGTAACATTTTACTTTATTTTTGCTTTCAGAGTTCTGGAAGGGTGATTCAGCCTTCCTCGCTAACCACTCAGACCCACTTCTGAGTTCTCTGGTACTTTTCTTCAAGAAAGACACTCTTTCTTCTGTATCTCACTGGTATTTCATATCTACCTATTTCAGGAAGTAAGCAGGAAAACATTTTTCACCTATCTATGCAGAAGCTTATTTGTTACCAACTAATGGAAGCCAGAAAAGTTTATATAGGAAAAAATATAGGATTCTGACACAGAATCTCTTTTAAGCGGCGCAGATGTAACAAATTCTTTTGGAGGAAAGGAGGGAAAATTAGGCCTCTAACCCTTTTTAAATTCCTTTTCTGTTACTTACAGATCTTATCTCTGTTACTTGGAGGATGATCTTCATCAGCCTCTATTGGCCCTGGGTTCCCTGGTGCAGACGTCACCATTTTGCTGCCTGCTGCTCATTTCCTCCACTAAGCCTTCTCTTGGAGGGCCTTATTTTTAATTTCCATAGCCGTGCTGGTTTTGCTTTGTTTTGCCTTTTGTATCCTCTTGGAGATCATACCTTGTCCCCACAACCCTCCTCATAGACTTAGCAGCTCTCTTTATCTCTTTCTTTATGTCATTCAGCATTAGCAGCTTAGGCTGCAAGAAAACAAATCCTCTTTGGTGCTGATAAGAAGAGTCACTTACGCTATTCCTTCCCCTTTGTTTGCCCCTCTCTTCAGAGGGAAGAGCTGGCCAGCCTTCACGTGATGACGCAGGCCAGAGCAAAATGCCAAGTGGGCTGTGCACAGTTGCTATCGAGGTGAGTGCTTTTCTGCTAATGCCCACAAATGATGGAGTCAGCATGGATTAAGGAAACAACACAGTGCTCAGCGTTTATGGCAGTGCTGAACACACAGTGACGCATTTCAGGGCACACGCTGCAGCCCCAGGGGAAGCTGCAGTAACACTGATAGCACAGGTGAAGAGCCACTAGGTGACTGTACCCAGTACCTTTACCCAGAAGATGTCCTCTGTGGTGGAACCACGTTGCCATAGCAGTGGCACAGCACGGAGAGGAGCTGATAGGAATTATGGTCACCAGAGCAGGAGATGGTTTCTCTTGTCACCAACCATACAGACACAATTTCCTTGGCATGACAAAGGCCACGCAGCCCTCCCAGAGAGTGCCCTCAGCAATCACCTTCACAGCCACCAGGTGAGAAAGTACCCAGCTGAGCTTCAAATGGCCCAAAGTCTGCAACATGGAACTCGCAGAGCTTTCAGCAAAGCATAACTTCAGAAGCCTCTGCAGGCTGATTGGGGGCTAAAGAGGCACTGAAATGGTCAGTGGAGGAAGCTCAGCATCCTCTCAGATTGGCAGCTGAGCTAAAGGCAATGCCCAATTAGGCTCTAGGCAGCACTTGTTCTCTTTACAGGACTGTAAATCCAGCAAATGTTCTGAAAACACTAAATCCACAGGAAGAAAAGATCCTTACTAAAACATAAGTGTTACCAAATGGTAACTGCATTAGTACACACAAGTGCAAACAGCTTTGTTCTTGAAATCTCGCTACTTTCTCAGCGGGTATCTAACATCACAAGAAAACCTTACATGGGAAGGCGAGGAGCGGGTGGGGAAAACAACATTCTGTTTCAGCTTTAAGGAAAAGTGTTGGTTTTGTTTCTGCAAAACAGTTTCTGCTGTTCTGCAACACAACAGCTGCTCCAACCCCACTGACAGTTTTAGCCAATTCAAAGTCATCAGTTTTCAGCACACCGTGCAGCTGAAAGCAAATTCAGCTGGTAGCACTGCTGGAAACAAATCATTATTTGTCCAGATCTCATATTAACCTTTTCTTTTCCATGAACATCACCACTGAAAAAGTACAGTTCATACCTTTCAAACAGACCAGTGGAAAAAGGCAGCAAAAAGAGAACAGCCTCTCAAGTCAGCTATGAAGACCTCGAACCAGAATCTGAGCAATTTCTACTTCAAATGAGCTCTGTTTCTCCCAGCAACTCTATATCCCATCAAATCTGTGAATCAGGTCATCCTAAATAGAGGGAGACCAAAGCATAAGCAGGCTTAGTTCCAAGGATCATGCTGTTTTAGCCAAACCACCAAGCTTATAAGCTTGCCCTGATGACTCTACCATAAAAGTAAAGTTCTATATTGCTATTACTGCTGCACAGACATCAGAACTATTTCTAACTAAACGTTTAATTCTGTTTCATCTTTAGCTACTTGGTTAGGCAGTTAATTTGCCTTCCTGCATTGAATTGTTCTATTTTCACTTGTACATCTGCAGCAAGGGGTCTGTAAGTCATACAAAATACAGCAAGTGCTACATGAATACCTTGCAAATGTAAATCCTGTCCTAGTGGCCTACAATTCAACAAACTGTCAGATGCTCACCTCAAATGCACATTTTCAAACTAAGCTTTAGCTAAAGGCAAAGTTAGAAAAATAAACATTTTGCCAAATTAAAAAGCCAATACAACATTAATCTGAAGAGAGCTATCATTTGCAATAAGACATGAGGTCTGGGAGGGTCTCACAGGGTACATGAATTTGTCTTTGGCCATCTGTGCGACTCTCCCCAGCTCTGCCCCAGTGCCAAGCCAGTTAATTTCGATCTCCTCAATTTCTTATTTTTTCTTCCAAGATTTAATTGGTAGATGGCAGATATCCCTTTGTTATTCTTCTGCCCCACTCCCTCCTGCTGGCACCCCAGCAAGTCACTAATGCAAAGAAACGATTTATTACAACACAGATGAACAACATGGTTTTTTCTTTCTTCTTCCCCCAGCTACTGTTTTTAATCTTAGCTCGAGTCCCCTCCAGATACTCTAAACTGAGGCAGACAACTTGGTAATGATACAAAGCTACCAGGCTCATTTGCTAACAGCAGCAGATCTCAATGAATTACATTGCTGAGTGAGGGAAAAGAACTTAGGCTAATTTTAATCAATTTAATGAATTTAGTTTAACCCCTGTATTCACATAATTATGGACTATAATTTTGTCTAAAACTTGAGAATTTAACAGCTGGATAGAGACTAACCAAAATGTCCATGTCTCTAAAGGTTAATGAGGAGCTGTCATCACACTTTTGCTATGGATTAAGCATGTGTGCTTACAGAATGCATCAGGAAGCCTTGAGAGCAGATAAAAAAAACCTTAATATCATATATATATTAGCACTGTGAAGACTCATCTGGAATAATGTGTACAGTTCTGGTCATCTGTGCTCAGGAAAGGTTAATTCATCTGGGAACAAGTGCACCAAAAGACTATTCTGATGATGAGAGGAACAGTTTCTCTTATGGGACGTGACTAAAAGAGCTTTGCTTGCTTTGCTTTGCAGTTGACAGCTGAGAGTGCATGTGACTGCACTTCAAAACTACATTAGATGGACAAACACCACTAAGAGAGAAGGAAGATAAAGGACACTTTTGGGTGCCATTGGAGAATGGAAATAGGTCATGAATAAATTCCAATTAGATGTTAGGAGGGGGGGAAACGACATTCTGGAGCAAAATTCTAGCAATAGAAATGGGGACAAAATCCATAAAGGCTCTTCAGACTGATGAAATTTCTTACAGGAAAGACATAATGAATCTGCCTACAAGATTTTCCTACAGAATTAGGAAATGGAACTAAATGGGAAGTTAAAAGAAGGCTGCTTCTTGCTTTATGCATTTTCTACAACAAGCAGGAAAGTAATGGATCATTATTACTTGCAGTTTTTCCAGCCTTAAGAAGCTCTGCTTCTGTTGTGGAGGCCCCACAGCTGACAGGTCTGCAGACAAAAACAGCCCAGAAGTCTGATGACTGGTCTGGAAGACCAGAAAAAGCTACTGACATCTGGAAAAAAAGTCATTCTATGTATAACGTGAGGGTCAACACAAAAATATAGGATGATTAAGAAGGTTAATTCTGGACCACTTCCCAAATTTGCAAAGAGACCGGTATGCAACATGTGTCTGTGTCTCTGAGAACAACTGTTCCAGTGCTCAGAGCATGCCAACCATAGCTCCTAGCAAGGCCTGCAGCAAAACATGGTAAGCCTGTTGTAAGAAGTCCTTGCTGTATGCATTTCAGAAACCTCACATCAGATGTGCCGCACGCATTACACACAAGAGTGCCTATGGAAATATGGGTATATGCAGGCACACCCACATTCAGGTACATGTCACAAAACTGGGATACTGCTCATAAAAACATTTCATCTGCTCAGACAAGGGTCTGAAGTACCCCCAGATTCGAGGAGCTGTATAATGGCTCTGAAGTGTTATCAAGATGATTCTACTTACCTAAACTAACCAAGAAGCAGTAATAATCTCTGTAACTTACTGAATAGCCTAGAAAAGCAAATAAGCAAACCATTGATGGCTCTGCAAATCTGAAAGTATGTATTTGTAGCTAGATTTAAAAGACGAGCACAAAAAGAGGAAGGGAAAGCTCTAAAAGTGAAATTACAACTAAAACAAGACGGAGAGAGAAAAGGGGAGAAAAAAAAAAATCTTCCTGAAAATGGGTTAGAAATGAAACATACCAACATTGGTTTTGTCAGTTGGGAGCTCTGACCAGCCGCCACCACAGTCCCTGCTTTCACCCACCTCAGCCTCCTGGCAGACACTTTTACCAGGTAAATAAAGCCCAGCCCCTCCCCTGCAGACAGCTGAACTGATTTGTCACCACACTTCCAGGTTCAGACTGTGGTTCCCACGGTGAGGGCATCCTTCCCAGCATCTGCTCTCCCCAAGGCCTGGGGAACAGCCAGCTCTCCAGAGGCATCAGCTGCAGTCACTTTGGGAGCGTGGTGACCTGCCTGTTAAAATAGTGAGCTCCTGCAGCAGTGCTTTTAGGGAACCAAGAGCATGCCAGAACACTGCTTGCCCTCGCGCTCAACCAAGGAACAAACAAGCAGCTGTGCTCAGTTTAAGTCAAGGCTCTACTTTCTCAGCCCTTATTAAACACTGGCTTATTTCTTCACAACTAATGGCAAGGAATGGATGCTTTATGGGGAGCCACAAGCTGATGGTGCTATCTGATTTTGCCTCAGCTGGGTCAAACTCATATCATCCACAATGGAAGGCTGTAAATCTATTTACAGAGCAGTGAACCTCATCACAGGTAAATCCCTGAAGCCAAAAGGAGCCTTATTACTGTTGATCTTACACACAGAACGCTCTATACAGAATCAACGCAGAATCAGCACTGCCAGCATTGATTTACCTGGAACTGTCTGGCTTTAGGCACAATGTTTTAGCTGACATCCAGGATTAGGGAGCCTTTCAGCTCTATTTTCCATCTTGCTATAGATTTGGGCAAATTACCTTTTATATTTTTGCTTTTGTACTTACAGACACTCATACATTTCTGCTGAACATTTTGAAATTTGCAGAAGGAGGGAGACAGAAGAGGGCAATGCATTAGGGCTATTACATTATGTTGGCTCTGACACCAGATATTCTTTTCAGAAGAGTTTTAAAACAAATATTTGAATCAAATCCCCCAATCAATATAAACTTGGACACCTTCCAGGAGTCCACTTCTTTGGCAAGTTCAAATAAAGCTGGTCTGGCTGTGTTTAAGGTATAAATAAAATCTGGAGTGCACAGAAGGTTGATGTTAGAGGGTCCAGCTGACTGATAAGAGCTGTGATCTACAGAGGACAAACTGAATAGCGTTCAAGATGATACTGGCAACTATTAGGACGCTGCAGGTATCTGAGAATGCTCAGGTCAGATTGGTGATATTTTCCATTTCATGTTCACTGCAATTAAAGCATTGATAGCATTAATGGTTCACTAGGAATTACTCTGCCCTCCAAACCAGGATAGGCAGTTCCCAAGACAGTGCTGGCAGCCAGTGTGCTGCAGAGGCACTTGAGTTTAAATGCAATGAATAAAAATATATTTTTCTCTAGATACAGAGAAATAAATTGCTTGCGTCCATTCAAAATCTCATGAAGCTTTCCTTTAGAAAAAATGGCTTTAAACTAAAAGTGGAAAGATTTAGATTTGATGTTAGAAGGAAATTTTTTACTCGGAGGGCAGTGAGGCACTGCTACAAGCTGCCCAGAGAAGCTGTGGCTGCCCTATCCCTGTAGCTAGCAGTGTTCCCCAAGGGTTGGTACTGAGTCAAGTCTTGTTTAACATCTTCACTGATAACCTGGACTAAGGGGTAGACTGCACCCCCAGCAAGTTTGTTGATGATACAAATCTGGGGGAAGTAGCTGACACACAAGAAGGCTGTGCTGCCATTTAGCAAGGCTGGAGAGTTTGGTGTAGAAGAACCTCATGATGTTCAACAAGGGCAAGTGTAGAGTTCTACACGTGGAGTGGAACAACTGCATGTGTCAGTACAGGTTAGGGGCAGACCTGCAGACAAGGATGTAGGTGTTTGGGTGGAGAACAGGTTGTCCACGAGCCAGCAGTGTGCTTTTGTAGCCAAGAAGACCATTGGTATCCTGGGGTGCATCTCCTTTTCAAAACCCACTGAGACACTTTCCTGTACAATCTACTGTAAGGAACTGCTTTAGCAGAGAATTGGACTCGATGATATCCAGAGGTCCCTTCCAGCCCCTTGGATTCTGTGATTCTACAGTTCTGTGATGCTGAATTCAAGCTCAGGTTGAATGGAGCCCTGGGCAACTTGATCCAGTGGATAGCAGCCAGCATGGCAGTGGGGTTGAAACTGAATGGGCTTCAAAGACTCTCCCAGACCAAGCCATTCTGTGATCTATGATTCTACAAAATACTTCTAAAGGCTTTTGTAGCTTCATAGTTGGAAGGTTTGCAGATCCGTATTTGTAGCTTCCTATTTGAAGCCTTGCAACAGATTCAGAGTTCCATGTCTGCTGTACCCAGCCAGTGCCAACAGGTCTGTGGAGCCAGTGCCCAGTTTGAGTACATGTTCCTCTAAGGATCAGAACAAAATCATCAGGGTGTTATGGTCAAGACTACCAAGAGGAAATCCTTTTCATCTTTACTCCTGACACATGGAAGGAGAAGCACAGCTGCATCCAAGATAAAGCAAGCTTGTGGTTAGGAGGTTGCTCTCGTTAGCAGTCTAGCTAGACTTGCTTTAACCACTAAATCAACTGTGTATTTTGGAGTTGTTGAGGAAATTAGACATTCATGGCCAAGCTTTGGACAAAGTTTCAGATGATTCTGTTAATGAATTACCAGCTATAGCTGAGTTTATATTTGACTGAATTTCTGTGGTCAGCTTAAGGAATGCATATACTTGGATCTAAACAAGATGCACATTCATACCTGCTCTGTCAATATACATACAATATACAAACACATTGCACCAGTTGCAGTTGTTCTACATACAATTTTCCAAAAATAAAAATTTAAGAGCAAGAAAACATTAAGGCCATTGCCAGAACCACATCATACATTTCTTTCCCAAAGTTACAGCATTCTGCAGAGCCCAACCAATGTGTCAGAGAGAGCTCCAGCTCCAGGACTAAGTTCCACGTCTCCACTGGTATTCTGGATCCTCCTCTGAGCAGTTCCCTAAAGTGACACAGTCAGACCCATGGACAGCTGTGCTGAAAGGCCTAAATAGCAGAGTGTTGTAGGAAAAAAAATATCTAACTTCTTAAGGCCTAATTTTAATCAATTGCCAGAAAGAAACAAACCATTTTTCCTCAGAACTTCTAGAAGCTTCTCAGAAAAGTCAAGCTTTCCTCAGAACCAGCCTTGTGTTCAAACTGGGACTAATAAAATATTTTTTTCGTACTCAATAGATCATGATAAACTCCAATGTGATGCTCAGAAAAGAAAATATTAACTAACTCACCATAACAATTCCAACATAAAACACCTCACCAAGCATGTGTACTGCACATACAAAAGCATGTATTAAGGAAACAGTTGGAATTTACCTATTTTCAGCCCATGCATTGAGGCATACTTAATTTAAATGACTTCTAAGTCCATTAAAAGCACAGGATTTAGCCTTGTAACTGTCTCATGATGCACACTATTTCCAGGTCTCTATTTAAACAAAATCTGAGCTGTCAGAGTTCTGACTGGCCTTTTTGTACTTCGTCTCCATAACATGGATGTGAAAGAGAAAGGCTGAATGCATCTGTTCTGCTCTCTGCAAATTGCACACAGAGATATTTCAGGTTTCTGGCTGACACTGAGTTCAGCCACTTACCTACTTTCCCATTGAGACCACTGGAAGAAATCACAGCTACAGAATTACCATCGTAACACAAGCAGCAGAGAGAGTGACTCATGCATTACCACTCACCCATCTCCATCACACATCTCTCACACTGTCCATTTTGCACAGTCCTCCTAAATGGCACCCTCAGATTTTAGTATTTCTTAGCAAGGTGTTTGTCACTTTTGGCATCTATGCTGGCTATCGGAGCATTCACAAGTTGAGGTGGTTCCCTCTGCCATCTTCCTCATCTGAGAGAGACCCCTAATGAAACCTGAATAGTTTAACCTTATGCAGAAATAAGGTCCTCAGCACTGACTGCTGACTGCAGCAGTTCTGGAAGGTGACAGGAAATGAGGGCAAGGAACCAGAATCAGAGCCAGCACACACCAAGTGGTAAACAGCTCATACAACTGGAAGTCCCTGCTCAGCAATCAGCAGGAACTCAGGCTAAAAGATACTCTTTACATCTCCTAAAACCCTGCTTGTGGGTATCCTCCATGAAATAGGAATACTCTGCCCAAATTTAAGCACCCAAGGTTGTCAGAGTTTTGGAAAAGCTGCCATTCATCCCCACTGTCCACATATGGTTCTGGCACACAAATGAAACCAAAAAAAATCCTTTCACTAAAGGCAGGAGATATAATTCCATGAGAATGACTTTTATGGTGCATGTATTTCATGTGTGGTGGCTTTTTTAGAAACTGTTTCAAAAGCATCCACTGCTTTTGGTTGGGAAGATACTAAGAAATTGGTTTATTATTATTTTTTTGCAGAGGGTACAGTGGCCTTCAGAAGTAAACGGATTACAAAAATGGGATCTTTTTTAAAGAACAATCTGATGTGAAAACTGGAATGCTTGGCAAAAAGACTGAGAAATCTTTTGGCAACAGGTTCAAAATCAGTCTTAGTCAGCAAAAACATTTAGGAGATCACTGTGAAATGAAGTTCCCAATCCAGTGCCAGGAAGTCAGATTTCCTCACTGCAACAATAAATATCTGCAGCGATAATGGCTTGCGGGCCAATCCTGCCTGTCAAAACAGAAGTGTCACAATGAATTGTTGTGAGGAATTCTCTCTGATGGAATTGGTTTGTGCTCTGAGCCACGACCAGTCTTCAAGGCTGTCCTGATGATAACTGTAATTTAAATAATTTCCACTGAAAAGGGATAAATTTAACTCTTTGGATAAACCATCATATCCTTCTATGTTCTCGCTTTTTAGCAATCATATTTCTACTGCTAAATAGTTTTCCATCTTCCTTAACTCTGTTACCATTTTCCATTTAAAATGCACTATGGCATAATCAGGCTGCTCTTCAGCATCAATCAGCCCCAGCAGGAACAAGTATCTGTCTTGGAGGAAAAGAAATGGCACTGGCATAATCACATTACTAACGATAGGTCCATTATATAATCAACAAATTGGTGTTTCTGCTGGCTATTCCCTTTTCTCTCTCTTCCTTAATAGTTCTTAGTTCAGTTTGACATCAGCAATTCATTTAGCAAATGGATAAAGTAAGCCTTTGGATTTTTACCAACAGTGTCAGTTACTAATTGCAGTCGTTACATTTCACTGCAAAAACACCGACTGTTCAGCGTAAGGATAATGATGGCAGGCACAGGTGAACATGCAATTTCCCCGTGCATCACCTGAGCTCTGTGTTTCCTTGACGCAAAGTGAAGACAAAGCACAGAGCTGGTGGCTTCCCCTGTGCAGCTGAAGTGTAGCAAAGTACAAATTCACTCATTTCACTGTCTGAATCTCAGTAACTTCACTAACTTTTCAGCTGTCCATTATTTGCTATTGCAACCATCGTATAGGATAAATATTTCTTTTTGCAGCTTGTCCTAGCAAATAGTTATCTTTACCTAACTATTGTCAGAGCTTAAGGAAAACACAGGTTAGACATTTTACTGCAGCAATTCTTGAGAGCAAATTCTGCTTTTGTTTCATTACAAATTAAAAAATCACAAATATACGATTTTATTCTATTTTATGCATTATAAAATTGATCTGCAAAGCACTTTGGGCTGCTTTGACTTTGAGGACACAGTAAGAACAAGATTCACTTAGACATTGAACCTGCTTTGGCATGATACATTTCAAAATGCCACTAGCATGTTATATCAGTAGCTAATCCATTTAAATTTCACATTCCCAATATGTAGCAGCGCTTGATAACTAGAACCAAAAAATTAGCATGTTTTCAAGCCAGCCCAGCAGGAAATTGCCGCTACCTCTCACGATTCATGGCTCCTAAAATCCACATCCCCAAATACCCAAAAAGCCTCTACAGGTATACAAGTGAAAAAGAAAGCTTCTAAACTCATCTGGCAGGAGCAGACTAGAGCGCAGGATTCCTGCTGTGGGAGTTCTCCTGTGCTCCACGTACATTCCCAAAGAGCAAGTCCAGGCATATTTGTTTTCACACAGCCGTTTCCACACTAAGACACATTTCCATTCCCCCCCTCCCTCCTTCTGCTTTTGTATTCCATCGTCCACACCAACAATTAGTGGAAGCGGCTGGCTGCGCCTGCTCACGTTGTTCCCAGGGTTTTCTCCCCCCCTCGGTGAGCTCTGAAGACCATGCATTATTTGACATGACATGACTCAGAGTACTTCTACAGCAACAGCTGCACGCAGGGAAGCAGAGACGAGAAAGAAAGTTAGGTGAGACTACAACCATCTCAGACAGCAGGACTCAAATTAATATACCCGATTGCCTGACCATGCTGCCCCACAGGACTGGGCTTTAATTCACTTCATCTTGCAAAAAAAGAAAGAGAAAAAGAAAGAAGGAAAGACAGCGTAAAGGTCAGGAC
The DNA here is from genome assembly GCF_951394365.1 of Tetrao urogallus. Lineage (NCBI taxonomy): Eukaryota > Metazoa > Chordata > Aves > Galliformes > Phasianidae > Tetrao > Tetrao urogallus. Next base: position 45,067,201 of record NC_136820.1, on the reverse strand, counting down.
ACAAAGTCAGCTCACTGTTCCATTTGTTTTGTGACGTTAAAACAGGATATGAAATTGAAAATAATCTCCATACAGCTGGAAACTAAGTCCAGATGTTTTAACATCAGGCAAAAGCAAATTCATAATGTGGTGTGTTGTGGGTGGTTGGTTGGTTGTTGTTTTTTTTTTCTGAGATCGTTAAATATCTATTGCATTTTGCATCACAGTTCATTTTTCTGGAACATGAGCACTTTGCCAGCTTGTACATGCACACTGAAAGTATTCAGCTTATAGTAAACAGCTGCACGCAGGGCAGTTTCCTTTCGTCCATACACACACAGGCTCTGCACTTGTGTCCTTCCATGTTTTTTTAAATCAACCCAGCCAAGTGCATGGAACACTCAAGACCATAAAACATAACGGTAGACTATTGCTCCCTGGGAACGAACCCTTAGAACTTTCTTATCCAAAAAGGGATGTTCCCTTAAAGCATACACTTAATATTTCCTGTTGTTTTGTAGCTGAAATGCACAGAAATAAGATTTCACCATTCCTGTGAAAGAAGGTGATCTCCACATGAATGTCCACAGATGCTCAGCTCGTGCGTTCCAGCTCTCATCCATCAACATCCATGTACACTGCTAATTAGATTAGCAGTGTTAGCCTCAGTTACTTTAACTGTTACACATTCAAGGCAATAAGCTGTCATACAGCAGACATGCACATGGAAATTTCATAGAATGATAGAAGCATTTGAGTTGGAAGGGACTCTTAAAGACCACAGAATCACAGAAAAGAAATTCCTCTGACATCCAACCTATATCTTCCCTCCCTCAACTTAAAACCATTTCCCTTGTCCTGCTGTTATCTACCCTTATCAAAGAGTTGATAAGGCCATCTGGTCCAACCCCCCTGCAGTGGACAGGGACACCTACAGCTCCATCTGGTGCTCTGAGTCCATTGAATGTCTCCAGAGACAGAGCATCCACCACATTTTCTGGGCAATCTGTGCCAGAGTTCTGCAACTCTTTTATTACAAAAAACTTCTTCCTTAAGTCCTTTTTTTGGTTTGAAAACATTTTCCCTTGTCTCTTTTCAAAGAAACCAGCTTTCAAAGACAAAGCTGGTTTCCCCATCATCTTCTGACAACTTGAGGTGTCTGCTCTTCTCTTCCCAGTGCCCACAACCAGCAGCACACCACAAAGCTCCAGCATCTCCAAATACATCTAAATCCAAATATATCTGTTTCATAAACATTTCACAGAATCACAGAATGGCCCCAGGGTTGGAAGGGACCTCAAGGATCGTGAATCTCCAACCTCGCTGCCACATGCAGGGCCACCAACCTCCACATTCAGCCCTAGACTATTTGAAAAGAATGCATATGCAGACTGTGGCAATGAAAGGTATTTTTCCTCTTAAAAACTTTTAAATATGCAATCAATGATTGTATATTTCTTGTATGCAATATACAACCAAAACAACTATCCACAGTGAGTCTGAACGCACTAAATGCCTGCAGTAGATGACAGATTTTAAAAGCTGCACAGGTAGAAATACATAAAGAAAAAACTCTCCCTTGAGAATTTTGCTGCACTTGAAATGAGTGCAGCTTTTTCTCAAGTTAAATTTAAAATTAAAGAGAGTAGAAAAGGAATTTTTTTTTTAAGTCTTCATCATCTGCTGTAATTGGTCACTCCATCAAATGTAACTTCATATGTAGTGCAGTCCACCATGGCACACAGTGTAAGTATTGGTATTGGTGTCAGTCTTTATCATCAAGAGAACAGCTGCTATTTATCTCTCCCCAAATTACTTCCTGGTATTACTTTCCATCTCTGTTCCATTACAAACCAAGCTAACGACTCGTTTTCTTGTTATTTTTTGTCGAGATTTTTTTAAATTTTATTTTAGCTATCAGGTGCAAGAGAATGCTTTCCCCATTCTAAGCTGAAAACACACAGGGAGTGGAAAAAGTAGAAAATCAGCTTTTGTTTTGTAACACATATGCATAAAACGGAATGGGAAGAACGGTGTTTTGAAAGCCTGAAAGACATGAGGCTAGATGTTCAAATGTAGGTACTTCAGGATTTCCTGATCTTCAAATACTGCAAGGGGAACTGATGTGCCTAACATCTTATGAAAACCTAGTCTCTGAACTCCAGCATTCTTAGCACCTAATGCTTTTTCTCTAGGATTAATGCTTGAACAGCATTTCAAGTGAACCTGAGTAATCTGTTATTCTTGGGTTTGGGGGATCTCAGACTGTAGTCAGAAGGGCATCAAAAGTGAATGAGTTACTGTGGCTTACTGCTTCACTGCTCATCTGTTTTAGCTGACAGTGCCCACTATGAAAATGAATCACATCAGATATTGAAGAAAGCATTTTAGGACATGTTTTACTCACTATCTCAATGGGACAGGAGGATTCATGTCTGCTAATGAAGTCAAACTGGCAAACAGCAGCTTGCTTTGCCTTGGTAGAAGTACAACAGGACAGCTGATGAATGGAGCATTACCCAAAGGTGAGACACATTTTTGCCTTCCTAAGTAACAGCGACTGGTCTGCTTCTGTGCGTGGTTAAGCAAGGCATGTGCTCTCTTTTAATGAAAATCAGACTTGTTCATTTAACAGCAACTTCTGCATGCCTGCTGATGATGCCTCCACAGGTCTGTTTCAGCAAAAGGAGCCAGAACTCTTTAAATTCATAACAAAGAAAAAAGAATTGAAGTAATTGCAGTTTTTTAATTACTGGTATTATTTTATAAAGAAAAATGTTGGCAAGTACCCTCCTGCCTCTGTATAGCTTAGAGCTGTGTACAGTCATTCTCAGGAAGATAGAAAAATAAGGAAAATGTATAATTAATCATCATCCGACTAAAAGAAACCTACTAAAGTAGTGTTTACCTTTAACATCAACTAGCTAAAATAAAAGGACAAAGAGAACAGCTGAGTAATGTTTCTTACCTCCCATTCATCTCGGATTATAAATCTTACGTCCATGAACAGTGTTGGCTCAACTCTCCAAATGGCAGAAACTCTCCATTTTCCCACTGAAAATATAGAGCTGGTATTGAGCATTGAGCAGATGTAGGATGTTAATGGGAGTATCCAAGAATAGTTTGAGCCCATGCTGGTATTCCCTGTCTTACAATAAGCTGGCAGAAGAAGAGAGGAATACCCAAATGGGGCAACTGGAAGAACAAGTCAATGGACTGTGGGAATGGAGGCCGGTTGCCCGCAAACTCTTTGGAAGGTGCTCTTAGTTGAACACGATCAGTACAGTGTTGTTTATAATGCTTCAAACCCTGTTGCATTTATGGATGATTATGCAATAAACAGCTGAAGATCATTTGTTAAGGGATCTCTACAGCTGATGTACCACCACCTATTCAGAAAAAAAAAAAAAAAAAAAAACCAAACCTGATTTTTCCACATCCACACGAACCACATGGAGGGAATCTCATTGATGTTTCACTTTGGATGTCGAATGTCATGTAGTCTTCCCTCACTTATCTAATCTCCTCTATGGTCTTCCTGATCAGGTGGTCAAAAGAGCCCAAACAGTGTTATTTTAGAACACAGAATGACTGTCTGTAGAAATGAAAGGGGAATCCTTGAACTTCACACATATTTTAAAAAAGCAATTAATGAAAGTAATTGCTACCTCAGTCCTGTACAGGGATCCTTATGTGAGAAACACCATAGGAAACAGGATAGGGTTATTATTAAGATGAACTAACCAGGTTTCAAGATCTCATGAGTGCAACTACCCGCTCCTGTACAACATGGGGCAAATTGTTTAACCCGAACCATCTTCCTGAATATCAGTACTGCAGGGATTACATTTCCTCTCACACCTGCATTCTATAACATCTTTCAAATCTTCAAAGTCTTCAGAGAGCTCTTCTCTACCAACTTCTAGATCCCATGTGAGCATGAATGTCTAGCTCAACATTTAGCCATGTGGTCTTTCAATGTGGCATACTGATAAGTTAAAAGCAGTTCATAGTTTACCAGCCACCACGTCAAAATGACGGAAAGGTGATACAAAAAAAGTATTACTGTTTTGCACTCTATGCATGGAATATTATTTGTGGGTCTCAAGGTTCACGTTCACCAGTGCAAAGCTTACATATAGCACTCTGCTTTGTCCAACCTGAGGCAATACAGCAGATAGAGATTCAGATAGCTAGGTGATGATTTCATGCTCTTATCCTTGAACTGCCTTTCCTCATGCTTCTTGATTTAGATCATACTTCCAACACAGAAGCCCTGATTAATATTCAGTACCAGCAAATCCCCCTCTAATTAATTTATGCAGAAGGAATGACAACGCATGATGAAAACTACAATCCAGAGGACACAACGCTCTACTGAGAAGCTGGCAAGCTCCCATAAATATTGTGATAACATTGACTAAGCATCTTTCCTAATCTCTTCCTTACTCTCCCTATTTTCCATAAGCCTTCCTGGGACCTCTGTGCCTCCCGTTTCATTCCCGTCTGACTGTATGCTTTTGTCAGAAGTCTACACAACATGACCAAATCCAGTTTCACTTCCCAAATGAACATTACACTTTCGGGATCAGATCCAACCAACTGTGGAGTGTATCACTCGTTTGTTTGGGTAGTGTCTAAACGATATTTAGTCTCAATCACCTTTCGCATGCCCAAATGTGAGATTTCAGAAACATGAAGCTGTGCAATCTCCATTCTTGGAGATTACGCAAAATGTGAGGAAACAAGGTCCTCAGCAACGTACTTCATCCAACACTGCTCTCAGCAGCCATGGACCAGAAATATCCAGAGGTCTCTTCCGACTTCAACTCTTCATGATTCTGTAAAAAACACTTGTTGGTAGATGCACCTCATAAAGGCAACATCATGAAAAAGCAAGGCAACATAGAGGTGCTTACTGAAAACTCGATTATTTAAAGGAATATAAAGTCCTGAATCTAAAGAAATTTGGCAAAGGTTATGCCTAGGTGGCAAAACTAGAGACATCATGATACACTGTACAGACTCCATTCAAAATCAGTGTCATGCAGGTAACAATTCATTTTTCCCAGCATATATGTTATAGGAAATATTAATGGCATCTGTTCAGTCAATCTCATATTTATACTTTTTCTAAGCAGAGCTTGTCTTCATTGAAATATTTCCACATGCTTGGATCCAAATCCAAAAAGAACTGCAATCACTTCTATATTGCAATCACTTCAATCCTAATCCACCTCAGCAGGTATTGATTTCTCTGATGCCATAAAAAATGGGTTCCCAAATTTTTCTAAAGGAATTGACAGGCGTGTAGCTTCTGAAAATCAGACCTGTGCAACAGTGATTCATTGAAGACTAATATGAAATCTAGAACCAGGCAGGAAAATCCTGTGTTTTGTAGTGCTCTACTCCAGCACTCCAACCACTGTGGTAGCTTATCTTTCTTCTGCTCTCAGAAACAGGGTATTTTAGTGTCATTATTCCAGCATGATTACCAACATGAAAATTTGACTGCAAATTGCCTGACACCTGTTGTAAATAAATGATGATAAAGGTTTCATAGAGTGGCTGATAATGTTTATAATGCACACATTTCCTTCTAATGAAACTCTAGGTCTATGAATATGCTCTCCAGCAGCTTAAAATGGGTATATAGCTCAATCACCCTGCCTTCAAAAATAGATTAAGTCTTCAGCTTATGACATAGGTTCTGTTTTTGGAACAGAAGATCATCAGTTCCCTGTATAATAATGACCAAAAGGTCTGAACAATCACAGTATGTCATATAAATGACAACAATGAAGCACAGACTGCTATGCAATTGCTATGCATCCCAGTAAGTCATGCTTACATAATGTAATTTACTGCTATAAAGATTTCGTGTGTAGTTTTATGCTAGCAATTTCAGAGACAGCATTACAGAAGCAAGCACTGAATTGATGCATTACATTACAAACCCTAAACCGCCTAAAGAATACACACAAAAATCAGTCTGCAGCAGAAACAGTCTTTTGCACCATTTCAACTCACTGCTAATACTGGAGGTATTCCAGTGGAAGCAAAGTCCTGAGTCACCAAACCACGAATAACATTGTATTGTTACCAGTGACATCTTATATTCACTTACACATAAGATCATTCCAACTACATGCAAAACATACTCAAGCTACTTTCCCTTTTTGCCTTTGAGGTCATACACAACTCTCCCGACTTGTCAGGCTCCAAGGCTTTCTCAGTATATCTGCAGTGCAAACAATGGTAGAAAATTGAGACAGCAGACATCTGCAAGCAGATCAGGCTCTGAAACAGGCTAATTGTCGAAGCCTGATGAGCAGCCCAGGGTAGTGTAGTCCACAAAAGGTCTGTTTTTATGCCAGACAGACATGCTCTTCACTCTTCTCGTAACCGACCCTGCTCTTTCACTTTTCCCTATGGAAAAAGGAGCACCTTTTGATATAAATTCAGCTTTTCTTCAAAAAGCTGACAATTTAAGATGCACTCAATCAACATGTATGCCCATAACGGTCTACCAACAACCATGCCAATGCTGTTTTGAATTCCTACTACTTACTCCTTTCCTTTCCCACTAGCCATGCTAAGCCAGCACAGGGGCACATCAACCAACTTTTGTGAGTCCACATACATCATTAACACAACTGTTTACATCATTAACACAACTGTTTAACCCTGTCTTCAAGGCTAAATTCTTCAAGTCACCTCTGAACAGCTCCCTTGAAAGCAGTGTGGTACCCATGTGAAACTGGGTGTAATATGGACCTTGCAGATCTGTGAGCAAATAGTGGAACCTCTCATCCTGTGTTAATATGGGCACAAGGTAACCACAAGATGCTACTGGAAATGACTCAAGGAAAGAATGTATCTGGTTTCCTGATATTCTTAGACTGGCATATGAGAAAAGGAAGGAACAGCTTTTGGGAACAGACTCACTGAGGCAGACATAACATGGTGCCGTGTCATCTGGGCTCTAAAAAGTAGCATGACTGACCTTACAGTTTACATATTAAAACTGAACTAACTCTTAACAACATGAATTCTCTTTGGCAAAGGACAACAAAATCATGAACTCACCTTCAGAAGACTACAAAATCATGTAGTCCTTCAAAGGGCTACAAAATCATGAATCTTCAGAAGAACTTTGCTTAGTCCTGATCTCTCCAGGAGGGTGACACCTCCTTCTATTTCAGTAATTCCCAATACAAGCATGGTGTGAACAACATTCCCAGGAACCAAGTTTCAATATCCACGTTTCTGTAAGTTTTCTTCTACATTCACGACTTATTCCAACTATGAAATTCACATCTTTCCTCTGAGCTCACAGACCTCACAGGGCTCTCAGGGATAAATAATGGAAGGAGGATGAGATAATTTAGGAATAGAATCTTCTATCAGAAATGGGATGTATTAAAGAAGCAGTACTTTTCAACTAAACGATGACCACTTTGTGTTATGCTTTAAAACTAAAAACACTAACAGCTTCTTTAATCACAGTAGCAACTATTGATTGCAAACAGGAATCCTTTACTCTTCAGATAGACTCAAAGTACAGACTCAAAGCTCCTTAGCAAATACCTGTTGCCTTCTTCAGATGTTTAAGATATCAGCCCTTTAGGCAGGAGTCCAAACGTAAACTTCAAGGCCACAGAAGCTCAGGACAACTCAGAGTCTGCCTGTGAGAGCAAGAGGGAGGACAGCTGCAGATTTAATTTTAGGGAAACATTTCTCTCTCCTCTTTGTCTCCATCTCCCTCCATCTCCTCTTCACAAGAAAAGAAACACCTTTTTTCATTCTTTGATCCCATCGAAAGCTGATTTCTCCAACTTCTTTGAAAGAGCCGACAACCTTACTTCTCATCTGCAGCTTTCTAAAGCATTCCTTAGACTTACGTGCAATTCTCACCAGCCCAACCAACAATCACCAGGAGACAAGACTCACCCTGCAAAAACTGTCACTGAACAAAATCATTTCACAGTGACTTATTAGGCACACAGTCAGTAATGACTTTGCAAGCGTGGCAAGGAAGATGGAGGGGCAAAGCCTGAGCCAACACTAGCTGTCAGAACATCACTGTAACTTCTCATGTCAGAAAATATTAAGCCATCTGATGTTTCAGCCTGGCATTCCAACATAATAACAGGCCTGGAAACAGTAATCAGTTTGCAAATTGAGGAATCTGCTCAGAAATACAGCAGATGACAGAGAAATATGCAAGAGTGTACAGAAACGTTTGTGTGATATTGATAATAAAGGTCTTCCAGAGCCTCCTTGTTGCTTTGTTGTCAGGGCTGAAGTATCTGAGACAGTGGCCACATCACTGGACTGAAAGAAGATGCTTTCACATTTATGTGCAGATGTAATCTTTGTCCTTATTATGAAAAAAAAACCTCTTTGTTTCTTTGCATAAAATGTCACCTTGTGACATATTTGGGTACAAACCAAGGAAGTGCCAAAGCTCTGCAATTCTCACCTGCCAGGAACAGCAGGTGCTTGGAGCTTGCCATGGTGAGGCTCTTGAGACATGTTCTGCTCTCAGCCACAATAGTGTAAACACAACAGAACTTTGTTGGCACTGACTGAACTATCCCAGCTGTAATAGAAAGCAAGCAAGAGCAGAATCTCTCCTTTTTATAGCAACATGGGACAGAATGATAATATTAACATTAGAACAGACTGATTTTGCAAGATGACAAAAGAACATGCTGATCTCACTATGGTGAGCTCCTTCCTACTCAGTAGACAATTGCATCCCATCTTAGAGGTCTTAAAACGTTCAAAGCAATGTGGAAGCATTATCTTCTAATAGCTTAAAAAGGAGTTCTATAATGCTAATGTCTTCATCTGAAAGATGTGATACATCTAGAGAGCAAGTTGTATCCAAATCTGTAGTGGATTCCAATGGCAACGGATCAGAAATTTCCACTTGGGCATTTCTAAATTCAAGGCTTTAAAATACGCTGCTGGGAAAGGCAGAGGTTGACACGACCACTACCTCACAAAGGCTCCTGTGGTCGTACTGTGGTCCATCCAAATCAGTAGTTGGTAGTTGTGCATTTGCAAAGAAAACAACAAAGGAACTAAAAAGTTGGTCAATCAGTCCAGCACTTCAGCAAATACTTCCCTGCCATGCCACCAGAACACTGAGTCCCCCACTTCACTCTTGGTTACCGAATGACAAGTCTAGAAGACTCAACTAGCAGAAACTTAGAGGTCTACTGCTATTCCCAGAAGCAAAGCCTGGGCACCACCAACTTGTCCCAAAGGAGATTCAACACAGAAAGAAAGCAAAAATAGACTGTTTTATATATTTTTTTAATAATATCCTGATGCTCTTGCTCAAGAAAGATGTACCTGAGAAATGTCCTGGGGTGCTGCGAGACACAAACCAGCTTTCTTAAATGGGTTTTTTTTTCCCATAGTCAGAGGCCAACCAAAAAAAATAAGACTGCGTGGGAGAGGGATGGAAAACATACAAGTTTTTATTTCGACATGCTTACTGTTCCACAGTTTTCTAACCCAAACGGAGGGCAGTTTGCATTATTCACCTTTCTTTTTCACAGTATTTGTCATTGTTTTCAAAGTCAGAATTTCTACACGGTTAATAAAGATGCTTTAGGACAGCCTGCATCACAACAGCACCTTTCTCTCTTGCTGCAACTGACTCCTCTCTCTCTTCCTGTTCAGACCTTTCCCGTTTCTAACTTGAAGATCTCAAAGAGCAGGAATTACATGTCTCAGCAATAAACACGATCTCACAATAAAACAAAGAAGAGGATGAACAAAATAAAAATGACTGTCTGGTGAAAGCTCCCTTGACAACTACAGCTACACTGACAGGCGCCGCTGAAATAACAGGAATGATGCTTCAAAACAACAGCCAAGAAAACGTTATGAAAGAGAAAAAAAACAGTCTAAATGGATCTTTTCAAATGCAGATTCCACTGTCAAATGAGGAGAATGACAAAAATGTTCTTCCTTACAGCACAGTCACACTTAAACTGCCAGATAACAGAAAACCACCAAAAAGGAGGGTACTACCTGTAAAGATCTGGGCCCAATAGCTCACTTTGGGAATGATAAAATAATGCAGTATGGAACAGAGGGATCACATTTGGAGGATAGGAAGGAGGGATGGAAGGCGTGTTGCCAAGTCTTGAACTGCTCCCAACTGGGTGAACAATAAAACTCACATGGGCTTCGGTGCAACATCAGGCTTGTGTCTGAGCAACCACCACTAGCTAAAGGACAAACTAAAGAGCAAAGAAACAAAACTATAAAGTAACATGGAAAATTAAGGTCCAGGACTCACAGTGCTCCATCCAGGACAGAGCTGAAGTAACACTTGTGAAGAAATATGCCTATAAGCTTAAGGAACCTCAGCTGCAAAGTACTACGTGATAAAGATTAATGCTCAAAAACTCCCATCACAAACACACAGCAGCACCACGTTAGACCCATTTCTCCCAGCACTGAGTGCACTCACACAGAACAGCAGAAATTTGGCTTAGGCTCCTGGGTTTGCAGTCATCTCCAGAGAAAAATGAAATCTGCAGAAGAGCCATGAGTTGCTCCTCCATCTTATTCCACATGCTTAAGACCTAATGCACTTCTTTTGACTTCTTATTTCTCTCTAAAAGAAAGGAAAAACTTACAAATATGTTTTTGCTCCTTAGTGTCCTGGCAGACACATGTGCAGGACTGTTTCCCACTTTTATATGATGAGATTAAATTAAAAAATATATTCAACAAAGAAACAGAGTGCACAGAAAAAGATATCAGACATTTCCTGCAAGAAGCACTGGAAGCAAAACCATGTACTAAGAATAAAACAACTAAATAGATAACAAGAAGGCCCTGATAGCAAAATAATAACAAAAGCAAGCAAACAACAAGAAAGCAATAATCAAAAGGGATGTAAACACTGCAGGCTCACATAATGAGGCAGCTTCTGAGTACTCATTGGAACAGAGAGAAACTTCTGGTCTGAGATTATTTGGTACATATATAGTACAGATTCTTGCATGTTTCCTTACTGTGTGAACATACGACTCAAAACTGAGTTGGGGCACGAGTGCATGGCTCGCTTTTCTGTTCCAGCGTGGTCATACAACTGCTCCTGACTCTTCAGCAACAAACAGACGTGTGGGACAAAATCAAAGGGAGCTCTGGGTCCCCGTGCCGGGGGAGATTCAGATGTGAGTTGGATCTGAGACACGAAACCGTCGGATAAAATGCACTCCGTCAACCACAAAGCACGGACAGTTTCCAGATCCACAAGTGAGGATGCTGGGACCAACACCCCCACCTCCAGACCGCGGTACCCGCAGCAGAAACACCGTCCCGTGCCTCCAGCCCCGTGTCAGGGAAAAACAACGCCGCTGGCTGCCAAGAGGAGGGAGAGCAGAGAACCACTTACGGGGATGTGCACTCGCAGCACGAGCTTCTTCTGGCTGGAGCCTCTCCTGCCGCCGCCGGACGAGTCCTTCTTCTTGGTGTCCATGGCAGTGCTGCCCATCCCGGCCCGGAGAGGTGGGCTCTCTTCCACTTATCCCATCGGCAGCAGTCACTCCGTGCTCTCGTGCTCCTTAATTATTATTTTTTTTCTAATGGTCTTAGGAAATAAGGGGGGGAAGAAGCAGGGGGGAAGGGGAGGAGTTTCTGCAGCTCCAGCCTTTAATCCAGCAGCGAGGTGTCAGGGGTCCCTTCTGCGGAGCGGGAGATGTCCTCAGCAGCGCTGCTCGCTTTGCTTCTCACCCTTCCGCCCTTTCAAAAGTATCCGGAGTGTCCTTGTGGGGGGGGGGGGAAAGGTAAGAAAGTTTCCTCCCCTTCTCTCGCGCTCTCCTTAAAAGAAATTAACTCCTCAATTATTATTATTAATAATCATTACATACAAATCCAAAGGGCCGAGGTCGGAGGAGTGCGTAAGGCGAGCTGCCGGGCCCGGGCCGCTCCACACGGAGCTCCGCGGAGCCCCGCGCCGGGCTGAGGCGGGCGGGAGCCCCGTGGGGCGGGAGGAGGTGCCCGGGCGCTGCCGAAAGCCTCGGGCGGCTCCACAGGAAGTGCAGACAGAGCGAAGAGCCTAACTTTCCTCCGGCAGCCCCTCCGCGTGTACGAGGAGCGGGACCCTCCTGGCACGGCTTCCCGGGCAGAGCCCCGCTCCTCTCCCGGACGGCATTTTTCCACTCCTGCCCGCCCCAGAAGCCTGCCAACGTGAGAGGAGCCGAGGGATGGGGGCAGATCGCACCCTTCAGGCAAACGATTTTCGTGTTACAGAGTATCGAGAAACGAAAGGGGTTCCAAAGGCGCTACGCCGTGGAGATGCTGAGGGCTGAACTCCGGGCAGCAAATCCAAGCGCGAGGGCTCTGCCTTAAACAGCCCTCGGCTTTCATCTGTTTAGAAACGATCATTCTGGATCAGAACACAAGTTTTGGGTATAGAAGTGGCTCTTCTTCCCTTAGCAATCTCTTTCCCACATACAGGTGTCCGTAGTTGGCAATCACATCCAGCCTGTCCCGCAGCTGCCCCTCTTCTTTGCTCGCATCATTTAAATGCAGATTTTTGCTGGGTTCAAATCCATGCATCCATGTGTTCACAGAGCGTATGCTGTAATCACTGCAAACAAACCCCCAGGAGACCCTAAAAAAACATGATTTATAAGTAGTGGGGATAAGGGAGCAGTGTTTTCCATAGAATTATCCTTATCCTCTGAGAAAAGTTGAAATGTGATGGCTATCCTGGAGAAACATAAAGCTCAGATTTATTTTGGTTCTCATGGAAGTCTCAGGAATTATACAGATACAAATTCAGGTGAACGATCTGCAGTCATCGTTCTAAAATCACACAGGTAAAGATATGAAGACACTTCTTTAATGCTTGGAGAAACAGTGGGTGCCCCATCCCTGGAGGGCTCAAGGCTGGGCTGGATGGGGCCCTGGGCAGCCTGAGCTGGTGGGGGGCAGCTCTGCCCACAGCAGGAGGTTGGGACTGGATAAGTGTCATAAGGTGGATAAGTGGATAAGGTCCCTTCCAACCCAAACCATTCTATGGTTCTGAGACATGTAAGTGTCCCATACATCCCCTCAGGATGCCATGGAAGGAAGTAACCCCAGAAATGAAACTGCTGGGTAACAGTGCCACCAGATCTCCAGTAAGGCATCATGGTTTTGCTCTTCATGTTGTTCTAAACAATGCCAATGCAGACATCTCGTGGACAAGCAATATTGTGATTGCCGTGAGAGTTCACATTATTTTTCCCGTGTTCAGTCCTGTCTGTTCAGCTGCCAACAGCCACGTTTTTAGAGATGCAGGCATTTAAATTACTGATTTCACAGACTAATGGGCACCTAAATACCTTTGAAAATATGACCCTAAATACTTAAAGGTTTTGGGCATCCTCAGAGGCAGACAGCAGAAGAGGATCACAAACACATCAGCCACGTCTTTCCGTAGCACAATGCAAGTGCTCCTCATTAACAAGCCCTACCTACAGCCCAGCACAAACAGCACATACTTTGGACTACACCCCATCACAGCACTTGCCCTAGATATTCCTTAAATACTGGTTGAATCCATTTTTCCATTATAAATCATCACAGTACATTCCTAAGTTTATGAAATAACCATCAAACTTTTTTTTTTTTTTTTAAAACCTTGCTTGTATCAACTGTAGTTGCCATAATTAAAATGCTATTACACATCTACACCTGTCCCCCTGTACTCACTCTTACCTTCTACATGCAGAACCTCATCACATTGCAGGGAAGGGTTTTCTAACATACAGTCAACATGAGGAAATATTTGCAGACACACAAATTGCACTGTTTGCAGCAAAACTGCAATTAGAATGGCCTTCTGTAGGGAAATCTGAAGGGAAAACTACAAACTCTCCACGAGAGCAGGTTGGACAAAAGTGAGATAATGAGGTTAATGAGAGAAATGTCTGTGCCTGGTGGGACAATATAACAACAAAGACTGACAAATCTTTATGCTGAAGGAAAGGTTGTGTGGTCAGGTGTTTGTGCTTCTCTCTGGACTGGCATTTAAACCTATTCCATTTAAACCTAAGGCGCTGCAGAAATTATTTTCATGCTTCTCCATGCATGATGAGCACAGGCAAGCAGAGGAGGGGCAAAGTGTGCATTGATGCAGATCCAAGATCCCACCTGATCAAAACAAAAGGTGACATGTTGGGAAAGTTGCTCAGATGCAGTTCTTCCATCTGCACTAGCAAACAACCAAAGTGGCCCTGTGACTGCCCATACTGTCTAATTATTTATGCCGTCTCCACGCACTTTTGGAGCAGGCCAACTACAACTCTCCAAGATGCTGTCAAGTCACAGGAATTAACACTGGTCTGGGATCATTCCTACTAGGAAGTTTGGACAGAGCTGCTCTTTTTCAGATAGAAGTTCTCTCCAAGCCTTGCTGCACCAGGTGGCCTTGGGATGTGAAAATCACATCTGAGATCTGCACCTTGGACCAGCACTGAAGGCTGGCAGTGTTACACACCTGCTCTCCTGCACGTGTAGATTCCATGCAATCAAGTTGCTCTCAGCCTTTTTCAGGTCTGTTAGTAGACCACGTCCACAGAAGAGACAAACATGATGTCCTATTACGTTCCTCACATCGCACTGAGGTGTATAATGCTGGAGGTACCAAGAGTCATAATTACAAGCAAATCATTCTGTCACGTGAATGGCCTTGGATACATCCAGTTACAGACTGAAGATTGTGTATTGCCATAGCAACGATGTAATTCCAAAAGTATATACTTATAATGTAGATTTAACGCATTTCATTTTTCACTTCAGAGATTCTAAAGCAGGGAGAATTGCTTTAGGTCCCTCAGTGTTAGAAAATGGCAAAAAATGACAGCAAGGGAAGATGTATAGTTACATAATTTCATGCCAGAAAGAGCTTTAGTTTAGAAATAGCTACAAATAACTGTATCAGGTTCTTAAGTTGATGGTCTAAAAGCTTATCAGAAGACTTTTAGAAGTAACAAATGTCTAAAGATGGCCCTAGACAATAAAGGTGCTCCCTACACTGTCTCCAACCAACTCCAAGCAGGTAATTTAGTTATTCTGACTCAGTGTAGCTTCATTGAGATTATTAACTTTTTCTCTGTAGAACTTCAGATTATGTCTAATTGTGCAAATGACCTGGACTTCAGAATCTAAAATTGAAATTGAAGAGATAACACTGTAGAGGTGTGCATAAGTCAGTGGATAACGTAGTATGAAAAGGGAGTTAAGTAAATGGCTCAAGGAGAAAGCCTAGCCCTTCAAGATAAAAATGAAACCCAAAAGAATCAGTAATTGATTATGTCCTATCAATGATGAAGAGTCTATAGTTGTGATGTCACTAGGAAGGGTACAAAATATCACACAGAAAGCACAAAGCACAGCAAATACCAATCTTCAGAGGCTCACTGGCACAGATCTCAGAGTATTTTCTAGTGAATGCCCTCCCACAAAATGAAGACTAGCAAGAAAAAATCATTTCTTACCTTTGTAACTGGTAACCATTTCGGCCCCTATTTTGGGCCAGTCTGAGTGCTTTCAGCAGAAAACAGTCTTCCTCTGGGTACTCAGCACTGAAGGGAGAGCACAGCAAAGTCTCGTTGTTATGGTATTTTAAGTCCTATTGACTTCCCCATTTTTGCAGTTAGTTTACTTCCTATTCAGCAATCATCTTACAGAATCAAACAAATAGAAGCATGAGCAGCAGGAGCACCTCTTCTTTTAGTGAATGAGCACATGGTCAGAAACTCACACAAAGTGCTGCAGAAGGGTGGAAAACAATAGGAAGTGTGCAATCAATAAAGTGCAATTGCCTGCAGGAACCATGGAGCGAGGGGATATGAATGATTTGCTTAGAATGAACAGATGTCAAGGTGAGAGACTCAGACAGGGAGAATGCTGGCCAATAAGCAATGAAGATCTCTCACCTGAAATACATGACAGACAGCTGCCAACCAGGACTCAAAGAAAGGCAGCTCTTGGTCAAAGTCTTGCCAAATAGCATGGAAAGAGCAACTACAGAAGTCCTAAAAAGTGCTGCTGAAGTACCCACTGGCAGTCCAACAGCAAACCTGAGGGGAGAGATGCGTTCAAGCTGAATTTGGAGACAAAGATCATCAGATGTGTAATTAGCAGGATAACTGATTGATAACCTGAAAGTGCAGCGGTTGAAAGGACACTGGCTCATGTTTTCTCTTCTTCCTGTCCCCTTCCCCAGTCACAAAGCAGCTAGATCTAGTGATGCTTAATACCACAAACTGCTAAAATCCTGTGGCAGAGCACAGATGTGAAAAAGCCCTGCTACATAACAGAATACTAAAATCAGGAAACAGTATGAGAGGAAAAGAACCTGTATATGGGAAGAGAATAAATATCAGAATGAAGACAGAAAGAGGAAAATTTATGTAAGACTAGAAGTCCATATCAGTTGAGATGCAAACATGTTATGCATAAGGGTTTTTTGTTGTTGTTACACAGTAGTTGTCTGTGCTGAGCATTATTCTGTTACCTGAATTGATAATCAATATCTTGAAGATTATACTGGCAAGTGTTTTGTGCCTGGAAACTGCCATCATATCCCTATCACAGCAGAATTTTGAGGAGCATTCACTACAAGAGTAATTAAATAATAATAAAATAGTAAAATCTCCAGAAAGAAATGTAAGTTTGTACTAAAAGCAATGCCAAAGTAATAACACAGAATTGTAATATGCAGATATAAACATAGGTGCATATGTAGCCAATGTACCTCAAACTGATTTCAAGCATTCCATACAAAACTGGCCCCAAGGTAACTGTGTTTTCTAAGGGAGAAAATGTAGATAGTTTCATGCTGGAGGCAGGCCATGATTACTAAAGCTGGGACTAACCCTGCAATCTTATCATTACAGAAGTTTTGTTTTTAACCAGTCTTCAGAATTCATATTAAACAACTATTATCTCACAGCCAGCACAAAATGTAAAGTACTTTACATTTACATTTATTTTCTGGAATATTCACATTTGCTATTCAGAGCCACTCAGGCAATTGCTATCTAGCACTCAGTTTCTTGGTATGTGGCCTAACAATTATGCTGTTCTTCAAACTGTTAAGGTTTGTTACCATTCAACTCAGCCTCAGGACTTGACTCCTAAGAGTGGAAACTTGGACATTTCATTTAAAACTGTTTGAAGATGAAAGGACAACTTTTCTCATTCATCTCTTCAGACTCTATCAGGAATCCCTTAGCAAAAGGCTTGGTGCTACCAGAACTCAGATGTGCCAGTGATTAGGACAACTTTAGGAAAGACATTTTAGTATATCCTTCTGTTAGCAGTAAAAGAAAAAACGAAGAAACCCCAATAGCCAAGCAAACACATGTCAAAGGTCAAAGAAATAATTAGCACAAAATCATACAAAAAGTTATTGTTTCAAGGGTTATGTGGAATGAAGGATACCGTTTTCTTATCTATAAAAAACCTAAGCCTCGGTAATTCTAATCACAGTAAACCATTTAATTATTTATTGCCCCATTATTTTCCTCTTTAATATCTTCTGCAAGATACTAACTAGGTATTTCAAGTCACAAGAGATGAATTGCAACAATCTGCTAAAACTGAAGAAGCGCCTCAAACAATTTGTGGGTGTCAAAGCATTTCTGTTGCTGGGCAGCAGGAAACACAATTTCTCTACAAAGAAAACTGAAGAGCTTTGGAATTATATATTTATAAGGGCTTTCAAAAAGTATCAGCTTCTGAAAGTGTTCCCAGCTCCCACTCATTAATCTGAAGTCTAAAGCTGATGAAAGAAGAAATATAAGTGAATTGATTTATACATGTTTACCAGAGGAATTAGAAGTGCTTTCTAAGCTATAAGAGCAAGGAAGACCAGCAAGAGATTTTCAATGAGAAACTGGGACCAAAAAACCCCAACTGTGCAATATATTCATTAAAAGGATTGTACAATCCAATGTGAACAATCATAGAATCATAGAGTAATAAAAGATGATTGGAATATGTTCCCACAAAGGATATAAACATTAATTTCAGAACAGGGACCAACAAGGTTTGATTATGGTTACGCGAGTGTTGTGTTCACAGCTGGATGCCACAAATGAGACTTCCCTGTCAATATATTGTTCAGATATTGCACCTAGCTTACCTCTTACTCAGAGAAGGAAATGTGACTTTAAAACCTTGGTGCTCCTCTGCTGGAAAGCTTATATTGAAAGTATCGCATCTATCAAATTTACCTTGGGCAATAAACTACGTGTAAAAGAAATGACTCATTTGAGTGAAAGATAACTTCCTTAAGTAGAAGAAAAGCTATTTTTCAGTCCTCTGAATATATGTGCCTGCTCAGAAGAAAAGTTGAATTGTTCCAAAATTCACAGGGTAAGGATAGCAGTGACTCATTTTATGATAGTCCTGCATACTGTGAGATAATTCTGAACATTATGAGATGCACACCAGAAGACAAAGCCAAAGATGGTATGGCACTGCCACTAGTGCAGCAACTCACAAATGACTTCACCACCTGGCTTTATACAGCAATAGCACAGCAAATATCACTTACTCTAGTAGAAACTACTGTAATGAAAGTAAACTTTTTTTTGCAATAGCTCAGAACATTGTAGAAAACAAACAATCCTGTGGCAAGAAATCTGTGGAAGTGGAATACTTGCATGGCACAAGGAAGTTCAGGCTGGAGAAAAAAAGGAGCATAATCAGTGAATAACGAAAAAACATTAACATACAAATTAAGGAAGACAAACAAGAGTGGAGGCCATATCAGTTCTCAGGGGCTGGACAGGGAGTTACAGGCTACATGCTCTCTGCCATCAGTACTGACAGAGGAATGCATTGTCTTCTTTGTCCCTTTTGACCCTCAAACACCGCCAGTCACCAAGAGTCTCACCTCCAAGTAAAACGTCATGGTTAAGTTTTAGTTTTACAGCGGTTTGCTGACACACTTGTGCAAATGGTGAGCACCTTGCAAAGCCCTTAGAAACTTCCTGAAATCAAATGCTGAACTCGTCTCTTGTGAGTAACAGAAAACCACAAGCCAGCCTTTTCGTGTTCCCTTATCACGTTAGATCTTCAGCTCTTTCTATATTGTTATAAACAGCCAAAGTAAACCTACTTCTCATGGATTACCATTAACCTATAAAATCTACATTTGCTCTTTTGTTAGAAGAGTTTTGGAGCCCTTGGAGGTAACTACTGATAATAATTATTCAACGTTTTGAAATGTGCCTATTCAAACCTGGTAGGAGTATTTTGCAGGTTATTTTTGTTTTTAGTGTTCCTTCAAAGCATTTTGCATGCTTTCTGCAAAGAGAATAAATAAATCAAATATTATGGCAGCACAAGTTGGTCAATTATTAGCTTTTGCATACCCAGATCACAGTCTTTCTTTACAAGGACACATGTTAATATATAATAGGAGTGTATTTCAGTTCTTTTGTAATTGATTTTTTCAGATGTATATTGCAGTCTTATAAGGTCAGCTGGAAAATAAGTTGACCAAAGAAAGGCCTTTGAGGAAAAGAAGCCACTAGACAGACATAACGGAAAACAGAACAGGAGAGAAACATGACTTTTATTTTGTACCAGTTCAAGACAGGCATTTGACCTACGCCTCATCAGCCTCACTTAAAACTGGGTGAACTGCTCAGATCAGAGATGCCATAAATGCAGTGGGCCATTTCTTCAGCTATGATGCCTACTGCAGCTGTGACTATCCCCATGGAGATGCAGTTGCTATTTAATATACAATCCTCATTTTCTGGATTTAGAAATGATAACAGTGAGGGAAACTGCAAGCAAGTTTAATGTCATTCTGTACATCACAAATGAGATGGCAGGGAATCCAAAACGGCCAGGCAAAGTAAACACAGCAATCAAAATTTGTGTAGCTACATTCAGGGGCAGAGCTAGGAAATGTGAGAGAGAAGTGTTTTATTTCAAGATAGATTAGGGCAAATCAGAGATTCCTGAACCAAAACATTCCTAACACATGCTCAAGATGAAAATGGCCAGAGAAAAACAGGATAGAAGATTAGAGAATGGTAGCCAGAGAATAGCAACCAAAAACAGGCAGACACCGAGGCAAAGAATCAAAACCCAAGCAGTGTGGACATGCCTGGCCTTCTGGGGAGACTTTTGATAAGATAAAGGAAAATCAAATCACAACAGTCCAGTTCAGCCTTCAACAAACTGCCTGAACTTTGTACTGTTGTGTCAGATACGAGGTAGTTTTAATGCAAGAAGGACTGTATTCTACGTGATCACACTGTGCTGAGACCA